>NW_027256881.1:291493054-292139929 GCF_029215685.1 Pituophis catenifer annectens
CTTTTAATGCACTGCATTCAGACTGTAGACAAAGATTTGCACTGGATGTCTGAATGATCCAGAAGAAGGTGACTTGATCCCTTGTAGGTATGTTAAGTTCAATTTCTATAAATGCTCTCAAGGGAATGCTACCAACAGTATGAGATTCTGGTTCAATCATTGAAAGCAAAACTTTTTGCTGGGCACATGCTGGCTGATCCCTTCAGTGAATAATAGTCATTTGTACTCAGTTGCATGCCCTCCTTTCTCCACCACTGATATATTGCTGTCTGTCCATCCTTGATTTGGCAGAAAGATGTGCTGGTATGAAACTTGTTCTCCTGGTTGATGATCCCCATTCTGCCTCTATTGTCTTTGTTCCCTTTCACAGTCAAGAGATCTGATTTATCTTGCAAGGATGACAAAGCCATATTTACTTTATACACCTAGTGGTCCCTGCTGGCTGTAATTGAAAACTGTCAGTTTAAGGAAAAAAATACTACTTTTAACCAAGGTGCAACTAAGAAGAAGTAAAGCTTTTGAGCTGAGGACACAGCAGGGGAAAAAAAAAAAAAAAGAACTATAGTTGGGTGTAGAATGTACAGCCCTTAGGACCCAGAGACTGAGTTGCTTTAACTAGCAGTAAAAATAATTCACCTGCAACAACCCTGTTATATTAGGAGAATTAAAAGCAGTGGTGAAATCCATTTTTTTTTACTAATGGATCTGTGGGCGTGGCTTGGTGGGTGTGGTATATCTTGGTGGGTGTGGCAGGGGAAGGATACTGCAAAATCCCCATTCCCTCTCCACTCCTGGGGGAAGGATATTGCAAAATCTCCATTCCCACCCCACTCTGGGGCCAGCCGGAGGTGATATTTGCCAGTTCTCCGAACTACTCAAAATTTCCGCTACCAGTTCTCCAGAACCTGTCAGAACCTGCTGGATTTCACCCCGGATTAAAAGTAAAGGTGTCTCAAGTTAGCTCCCTCTGAATGTATCAGGCAAATCTATAAAGCCCTCTGCCTTAGAGTCCTCTGCCCTAGGAATTCTTACCTAATATATCTTGAACTTTTTTGCTGATCCTAGTGGATAGAGAGATTGTAGATTTTTACCAAGCTGTATTTCTGAAATACATTTCAAAATACATGTATTTTGAAAATCCTCTTGGAGGGAGAGATAGAAACTCCCCAGCTACATTCGAAGATCTGTAAGATCTCATGGAAAAGTTCGCTCCAGATGAGGCAAGACTAGCCGCGCATTTTTATTCCGATTTATTCTGAAATTCAGTGGGTGAGCTGAGCTCCCAAGGAAGCGCTTGCGGGCTATTTATGGCGGTCGTTTTCTTGCCTCGCCGTTTCGAATCACAAAGCTTGGCACAGATCACTTTTCCGCCACTAGATGGCGCTGGTGCAATTTAAATAACTTCTTTTTCTCTCGGCGCAATCCAAGCCACTTTTGTGGGGAAACTTTCTTTCCCCCCAAAAAAAACCTTTGCAGAGCATAAACATTTGATTTGTAATAGATCGCCTTATCATCCTCCTGGAAAAAAAAAAGGGGGGGGACCTTTTCGTAATGTAAAAAGGAGGAAGCGGTGGCTTTTCGAGAGTAAGGAAAGTACAGAGTCGGTTTCTTGCGGCTTTTATTTTCTTGGGCCCTTTTGCTTTATGGCTGCAAGCTTTTGTTCTCCTCTCAGCCAAATTCAGCCCCGTCGAGTGCCCCGAAACGCAGCCCCATCCCGAGAAAGGAGGTAGGAGTAAGGTGACCACCGGGAAAGAAAACATTCCCATAATCTCCTAAAATGCTTCGTGGCCGCCAAAAAACAAACAAACAAAAAAATAAACCTCAAAAGGACAGATCCAGAAAAAGATTTGCGCCAACTTCTCGCCTGAAGACCAAGGCTTAGTTCAACGAGGTCGATGGCGAACGACCTTCACCGTGTTTTTCTGACTGGGAAGGTAAATTCCTGCCCAAGTTTCTTGTGAGCTGATGCTGGCATCCTCCTCAGGAGACGAACTGGGGAGTACGGGCAGTGGTGTATTAACCATTAAGCAGATTAAGTGTGTGCTTAAGGCACCAGGCCCAAAGGGGGCACCACAAAGTTGAGAAAGAAAAAAAAATGAAGATTTGTTTTTTTAAAAAAATTGATAAAAATTGAATCTTGGGGAACCAAGATTTGTCAGTGCTTAGGCTTACGGGCGCCTGAAAAATGCCCGAATTCGAATGGGAGATTTCAGAATTCGCCCGTCCACCTTCTTCTGTCTCACCAATGTCCTGCCCCCCCCGCCCCCCGCCGGTGGTTTTTAATTGTGTCCTGGGTCTGGAAGGTACCTGTCAAGTGCAGGTCATAAAGCGGACTCTTTGTGGGCCTGACTGCCTCGCTTTGGTCAGTACGGCAGCCAAAGTGGATGCAGCCAAAGCTCCAGCAGTTTTTGATGTGCAGGGGAAGCGGGCGGGAGGAGAGCTTTGGACCCACCGTCCTGGACGCCATCTTGACTTTTTTGACCATATCCTGTGGACCACCCGAGTTAAGAAGCCGGGATAGTGTAACAAAGGATGAACACCTGCCATTAAATAAAATTCTAATGAAGAAATTCTAGACCCTCTCATTAGAATGGACCGATCCTTTAAATTAAAGTATAAAATAGGGCAGGCTGCTGGCAAGTACGCGCTTTTTTATTTATTTATTTATTTATTTATTTTTGTATCCTAGGGAGAAATGTTTTTAGGAGAGTTTCAGAAATACAGCCCATTCGTTCTTTCCAGGTTGTTCCTTAAGTTTCGTTTCAGAGGTATAGCCACTTAAGATAAAGCGAGAGACGGTTGTGATTTTTAAATTATCTCCTTTCTCTGGTCAAATGTGACTTTAATATTTCCTTTCCTGGGTGGGATTTTTTTTTTTAAAAAAAAATCATAAATCCAACATCAAAATCACAATGCTGCTATCTTCGCACGGTGTTCCCAAGTAACTTCCGAAGGAGCAGAACCACTACTCTATTTATAGTAACCTGGAAAATAATAAGCAGAAGCGTTTAAAAAGAAAAAAAATATTTTTTTAAAAAATGAGATAGTTTATATCCCATAATTGTTCTGGTAAAAATCGCTGTGAAGCAAGTCGGCTTCTTCTTTTCTCTTGTTCCTGATTTATAATTCTTGTGAATTTAAACTTTTCCCCTCCACGTGTTGATAGATTTTCCCTTCCACCATTAATTAAAATGTTAATTCAGGTAAGATGCTATTTTTGCTTATGGTTAAAATATGTTTTATCTTCTTTCCTGAGCGGAAATAAATCTGTGCATTAGTCTTAGAATGCAGTCTCCTAATAAATCGATATTTGTATATTTAATGTATTAGAGATGCTGTGGCTATTATCACTCTTGTTACCTAATATTATTGCTTGAGTTTTTATTATTAGAAGTATGAGACCTCAATCATTTTTATTTATTTTGTTGGCTGAACGGCCAACGGTTGGGGGCGGGGGGGGGGAGGAGATCGTGGAAAGTTTCCTTCTGCTAAATACTGAAAAAGAAATGCTAGTCCTGACTCCTGTCCCTTTGCCGAAAGTTGCCCAGCTTCGCATATTCCTCGAATAAAAGCTATGACCGTTTTGAAGACACTCTATGTTTAGATTCCTACCGGAGCTAAAAAATCATTGTCAGCCTGCGCCTGGCTGAATTGAAGGACATGTTCCAGTTAAATTCAAAGGAAGGAAGGGAAGGAGGGAGGGAGGGAGGAAAAGGGAAGGAAGGAAAAGGGAGGGAGGGAGGGAGGAAGGGAGGAGGGAAGGGAGGGAGGGAGGAAGGAAGAAAGGAAGGAAGGAAAAAGGGAGGGAGGGAAGGAAGGAAGGAAGGAAGGAAGGAGGAAAGGAAGGAAGGAAGAGGAAGGAAGAGGAAGGAAGGAAGGAAGGAAAAAGGGAGGGAGGGAAGAAAGGAAGGAAGGAGGGAGGGAAGGAAGGAAGGAAGGAAGGAAGGAAGGAAGGATTTATAAGGCCTTCCCGCTGTTCACGTTCAGTGCCTGTGTGCTGAGAATATCGACCTACGAGAAATCTTTCTTTCCCGCCCTATAGTTTTACCGATCGTCAGAAGGGGCTTGAACGCAACACAAAGACGTTCTGGTTTGCGTCTGGTGCGTGTGTGGGTCTCCTCAGTCTACCAGCAGCCTTGTTGCGCTGCCTCCCTTGTTGCTAAACTCCGCAGCTCAGCGCCACCGAAACGGGAGGAGCTTCTTCTCAGACCCCTCCGTTGATTGCGCCGGGTGTTAACAAATCGAGGCAATTCCAAAGCAAATATTGTGATGGTGGGGGGGGGGAGCGCAGTGTAACGAGGAATAGCAACACGGGTACCGTCTTCTCTTCCGTGATTGGCTGCGGGAGGGGGGGAGCGGATAGCAACCTTTCCCTGTAGGTGGCATCCTTTGGGAAGCCCCCCCCCCCCGCCTTAAACAATAGGGATCGGGTCGCAGTTCAAATGTCAGCGCCCCAGGCGCGCCCCACGACCTCCACCCCAGGTACTCTGTTCTGGGTCCCGTTGGGGGCGCAAAAAAAAAAAAAATCTGGGTGAAGGTAGTGAATGTGCCTTCCGGAACAAAAATGAGGTTCTCCTCCTCACGTGGTGACAAATGTTTTTTTTTAAAACCGCTTGAATAAATAAGCGCACCCCCCACTTTTTCTTCTTTTTTTTTTCTTTCCTCCTGAAGATTTTATTGTCAAAGTGTTAAACGTCCCCGTCATTTTTATTCCAACACTAACATGATTACGGCCAATTATATATTCACTAGTTTTCTTTTAGTTTGGTGTAATTGTACTTGTCACTAATAAAACAGACATAATGGATCGCTCCTGCTCTGGATTTTTAAAGCAATTTTCTATAATTTGATTGAATTATACTTCGTCGCTTTTTTCTTTTCTTTTCTTTTTTTAATCTATATTTTCGAATCGCATTCGCTGGGAAATTGCCGCTCCGTTTCTATTTTGTTGGGTGGGAAGTAATTTACACTTCCCTAACATTTATAAATAGAATTCGGTTCTTTTGGCAACGGTGGTGCTGGGGATTGGGTGGGTTCGGGCGGGGGGGGTTTAAAAAAAAAGCCCACCTCCTTACAGCCAAAGGTTTTCGAAATGGAAAGAAAGATTGGGGGTGGGGGAGGGGGGGAAGCCGGGGAGTCATTTGTTTTCAAGGGTAAAAGGCGCAAACAGAAAATATTACACGCCTAATCAGATGGGGTGACTATTGTAATAGGTTTGTTGTTCCTCTCCCATTCTTCAAAACATAAGAACATGTCGAGACAGGCAGGGGAGGACTTCGTTTTAAATATATATTTATCAAGGGAGAAGAGGTATACACACACACTGCTACAGGAAAAATATAACGCCAATTACATTCCTCTAAGCAATTAGACTAACTATCTACATACTGTTCCTATGTGCTTTTTTGGACTCAATTACACAAACAAAGCCATCGGTGGCTTACAGGGCGATCCTATACGGCCGAGGCATATCCCTTTCAATGCAATAGGGTTTACTTCCAGGGAAGCGAGTGGAGGACTATCCCACTCACCCCCTAAGACCCTAAATGGCTAGGAAGCACTATCCAGGGATTCCGGCCGGCCCTTCGTAATAGCCGGCCTCGTTTGCCGGGAAAGTCTGCGACTTCTGGGTTTGTGACTGGGAAACAAGCCGGTCGGACCCCAGGACGGTTAAGGTCCGGCTTCCGGATTTAACACACGTTACCGAGGGAGGGTTAATCAATGTTTGTGTGTGGAACGAAAAAGACATTGAACCCGAGCCTCCCCGATGGGCTTATTTATCCCCATTTTCGTCATAAATAAGCCTCCTTCGTCAGCCCCTTGGCTAATAAAGGTGCTTGGTACTGTGAGTGGGATCTCTCCTAGATGGGTGACCGAAGCGGATAGTTTTCTTCCTATCTTTGCAGGTTGGGGGGGGGGCACCTCTCTCCCCCTCTCTCTCCCTCTCTCACTCCCACCCTCTCTTTCTCTCTCTTTCTCTACACACACACACACACACACACACACACACACACACACACGTCTAACAGGTTGAAAAGTAAAAGCCAAAATTCTGCTGGTTTTGGCTGATATTAAATCACAAAGCAGCCAGACCCAAGTTCTCCCAAGAAACAGCATATTAGGGAGGAGGATTACATACTTAAAGTACACTGCTTCTGACTGTGGAAGTTCCGTTTAGTCCTACTCTTTGTGGGCTCTTTAGACAATACTTTGTTTAATGTAGCTTTTTTCAAAAATTGGAAGAATTATTTCTAGGCAGCAAGCAGGAAGTGTTTTATTTTAAAAGAAAGAAAGAAAGAAAGAAAGAAAGAAAGAAAGAAAGAAAGAAAGAAAGAAAGAAAGAAAGAAAGAAAGAAAGAAAGAAAGAAAGAAAGAAAGACCGGGGTGGTCCTAGTCTTCCTGAGAGCTTTCTAAGCTAGCGGGAAGATATTTGAAAAGTAGAACCAACGGTCTTTGCAAGCCGTGTGTCTCCAACTTTTTCAGGGGCTTTAAATCCCCCCCCTCGGTTTGTTGTAACTGGAACCCACTGGCAAGTGAAAGCATTCTGGTTGCAGGCGGGATGCGGGGCGGGGCGGGCACACCCAGCGACCCTCTTGTAAAGAAACAGATCGATAAAAAGTCTGAGCTGCCGGTCAGGTAAGAGAAGCTACAGCTAACCCCCCCCCCCAAAAAAAAAAAATCTGCTTGAGAAGCAGATGCCAGCCTTCGGGATCGGGTTCCCGCCCTTAGAAATGTTTGGCCCATATCAAAGGGTTGACAGCTCTGCCTGTTGTGACTCCAGCTCTCAAAACAGGAGGACCAAAAAAATGCGTCCGAGTGAAAAGATTTTGTTTGCAAACCATTTATTTCGGCAGGAGAAGTCAGATATTTATAGAGAAGGCTTAGATATCGCGCCTGTTGAGCAAAGCGCTTCTAACTTCAGCAAGCTTTCCAAGAGGACCGTGGACTGTGATTTGTGGGGTGGCTCAAACGTTGTACGGGAGGGTAAAAGCTACCAAAACGTCCTTAATCGCCCACCCCCCCAAAAAAAAAATCCGCAGGAAACCCCTCTGAAGGAAAAGTTGAAGACCGAGATGGACGAGGGGGAGCCGAAGTGCGAACGATCCCGGCGATTTCTCAACACAAGACCCGCGCACCCTGGGCACAAACAAGAGAGGGAGGGAGGGAGGGAGGGAGAGAAAGAGAGAGAGAGAGAGAGAGAGAGAGAGAGAGAGAGAGAGAGAGAGAGAGAGAGAGAGAGAGAGAGAGAGAGAGAGGCCCCTGGGAGGACACTTTGATTTGCTTAGTGTTTCTCGGGTTACAAAATAATGCAATGGCTCAGTTCGCTGTTTGTACCGTGATTTCAAAAATAGTAATCAAAAAAACACGATGGAGGAGTTTTCTCCTCCTCCACCCCCCCTCCCACCCCCAGCCCCCGTTTGTGTTTACAGAGGAGCAAATCTGTTACTATAATTGCCGTGCTAAAGAAATCCAAATGCACAAAGGGCTCTGGAAAACTCTCGAGCTAACATTAGCCTTGGTTGCCCGGAAGAGCGACCCACAACGACTTTATCCATCGCTGGGTAGCAGGTGGGATAAGAGAAAAGGAAGGCGGGAGGGATGGGGGGGGGGGGTTGAGGCCTGCAAAAAAGTTTAGACACCCCTTCTCACCAGCGGGAGGGCTAAACAAGAAGGGAACCCTGGAGGGGGGCAGAGCGGTCTTTTCTTTGGCTCGCTTGCCCCCCTCTTCCCTCTTTGTGTTGTTGTTGTTGTTGTTTACGGTTCTAAAAGGCAACCAACGCAGATTTCTCCATTGAAGTCAATGGGAACTGAGAGGTCCAACGGATGTCCAAGGAGGACGTCTAAGCCCAGGCAAACCCCAACCCTCCCAGGAGGTCTTCCAGGCTCTGAAGAGCCATTCCAACTCTTCGAACTCCTTGACGTCTGTAACTCCCCAGAATCTTTTTTTCCCACCCCGACGGAGACTCAAACAAGTGAAAGCCAGAGTCACGCAACCAGGCCCAGAGAGAGAGAGGGGGGGGGGAGGGAGAGGAAACAACCGCCCGTTTATAGGGTTGAGCCTCCTTCCTCCTCAGTCTCCACGATTCCAGCTTGGTCTTTTGAACTAAATTCACACGCTGCCCTAGAATTAAAGGCAGAAATGAAGGAAAGAAGACTAAGGCGGGTTGTTGTTCGCCTTCACTTCGCCTTTTGGTGGTGGGGAGGTGGGGTGGAGGGCAGAATTTGGCGGCTTCAAAACTTCCTCTTCACGTCCCACAAAAGGGGATTCGGTTTCTCTTTGGCAAAGCAAAGCAACAACCTTGGTGAGATTAGAGAAGAGAGCTGGGAAGTCCGAACCAGGAGCGTTCACGCGTTTGAGCGCCTTACTTTTTGGTCTGCTTGGAAACAAGGGAAGTCCTGGGATAAAGCGCTTCTGCAGTGACCGATTTTTGCAAATGTTCTGTAGGAGAGAGAGGGGGGGGAGGGAGAGACAGAGGGAGGGAGAGAAACGGGGCTCTTGGAATTCCTTGAATGAAATCCGGACGGATTTTAGGCAAGCAGTGAAGCCCTCTGCGCTGTTCGATTTGGATGCTCGAATGCTCGAATCGGGAGAATTTACTGCCTCTCTACCAAACTCAGCCATAAAAATTAACTATAGCCCCAATGATTGAGAAAAAGTGAGGTATTTCCCCCTAAATCCAGGCTGAGACCTGGGTTAATTTGCTCTCTCTTCTATGAAGAAGAGATGGGAAACCCAAAAGTGCTTTTTTTTTTTTTTCAAGAGGCAACTGGACTTCCGTTTTTCTTGGAAGACGTTTTGCTTCTCATCCTAGGTCTTCAACTTCTTGGATTGGATGAGAAGCGAAAGGTCTTCAAGAAAAAGAAGAAAGTCCAGCTGCCTCTTGAAAAGGCACCTTTGGGACAACCGTGACCTGGATGACTGAGAACCTCCATAGACAAGAGATAAGAAAGGTGAAGAAAAACACGTACTATTATTTGCCCTAAAAATCTATGTTCAGGGCTGGGCTCAGTTAAAGTGTTGTGGAGCCTAAAGAAATGCATCTATGTTGGTTGTCTAAATTTTATTAAGAGAAAAATAATCAAGATTAACTGTCTACTATTTCAACCATTATAAGCATCCACGAGTTAACCAGAAAGTTTAATAACTTTCCCTTGAGCAGAAATATCTACTTAGACACGATTTACCAAGTTTTGTATAGTCTACTACGGAGAAATAAATCCACTCTACTGGTCACTTTATGCAGAAAGAAGCAAGTCGTTTCAGTGAAATTTACTTCCAAGTTACTCCACCTTTCCCTCCCTTCCAGTCCAGGGTGATTTCTATTTCCAAAAGTTCCCTCTTTTCATCCACTGCAATAGTTAACTTTGGCCACGCCGCTGCCATTCCGTGGCACACGGATCAATTGTGTGGAGGATAATTCAACCTAGCACATCTGCGGGCAAACGTTTGCATCCTTTTTGGGCAGCCTTTGGCAATCGGTGCCGGTAACAGTTCTGAAAGTCTCTCGAGGAGAGAGGCAGCCTGGGCTGGCACCTTATTTCCTGACTTAATCCGAGCACCTGCCTTAAAACCCGTCAAACAAACCAAAGCAGTTCCCAGTGATGCCTAAGCAAGACGGTAGTAGGGAAAAGTTCATTTTTGGTTCTGTTGAAATATGGGATGGGGTGGGGGGAATTCGTGCAGGGTTTCTCTTTCTTATGTTAAACACACGCACACACACCACTCTTAAAGGCACTTTCTCTCCCCTTCCGTCCCAACCTCATTTTATCTAGAAGGTTGTTTTCCAACAAGGCTACAGTGTTGGGCGTTTGTTTCTAAACTGGTAGCTGCGGCTTTCCGATTTCAACAACCACCGAATCCCCTGGACGCGAACCTCCCTCCCTCCCTTTCACGGCAAAACGCTGCGACTTCGCAGCGCAGCCCTGGAGGCGAAAGTAGTAACACTGTGACGCTGCCCGTTATTTTTAGAGCGCTAAAACTTTAACTCGCAGCAATTCGAGGGTAGTTAATAGTCGAAAGAGTTTATGGGATGCGTCCCTCTTAGGTTCCTGGCTGGAAGCAAGTTGTCTGCGGCCGTCTATCTCCTTTTTCTCCCCACCACCACCACCACTGTATCCCCTTCCTCTAATTCTCCCAAAGGCAAGAAAGAAACGCGCTTTCAGATTTTCCACTTTTCTTTTTCGATTAGCAGCCCCCCCCCCACCCCACCCCACCCCACCCAGCCGCCAATAATTCATGATTCACTTTTGAATCATGAATTATTACACTTTTGAGTTCAGTGCCTTGAAAGCTTCAGTGCGAACCCAGGGCTGTTGGTCAGTCTCTCTTCAACGCATCCCACTTGCACTTCTTTTCTCTCTTTCTCTCTCTCTGAAAGGAGACTTGTGTAAATGGAAAGCTTGCAACCTTTTTTGAGAGGCCAACCCCGGCGAGCTCGGCCAAAGGCAGAACGCGGCTGTTCCTTGGCGGTAAGCCAAGTTGGGATTCCCTTCCAAGCTCACAGCATACAGGACGGGCCTCCGAAACAAGACCCTACCCCCTTGAGATAACTCTGCCCAACTTCTCCAAAGATTCCCAAGCGGGCCTTAGAGAATTGCGCCTCCTCTACGGCAAACCCGCGAGTTTTTCGGCGGAATTCAGCATTTAACTCTTGGGCTGGGGTGGGGGGCGTGATATGAACTGCATAACCCAGAAAACACGGAACGCTGATCTAGCCTTGACTTGTTTGAAGGTTTGCACCCCAAAAGAGTGTTGATCGCAAGAGTCCGGAGGCTTCCAACGTCGCCTCCTCCTCCTCTTCCTTAGTCTTGCCAACAAACATTAGTCACGGGGAACGGAGTGTCCCAGACAGTTACAGCTTTAGGGGGGAGTTCTCCGACACCTGCTGGAGGGAAATTGGGCTCGGTAGGTTGTTCTATCCTCTACCCTGAGTGGTTCAATTCAAGACGTACTAAGCCCCCTCTCTCCAGTCTCTTCTCCATGCCCACCTACCTGCTCGAAGAGAAGTCCGTGATGCCTCCAGGGGTTTCCAAGAAGTCCCCTGGAGACCCCGGGTATTTGCCAGCATCTCTTCTTCCTCTTCAGCAGAAGGCAATCCGGAGCCAGCAATTCGCTCAAATGGAAAGCCCTCCCCACCCCCCAGGCCCCCGCTTCCATCGATTTTTTTTCCAAGGGTTTCAAGCAAATTTCCCTGTGCCACAATGTTATGATGGAAAGATGCTGAAATGACAGGCCCCGTAGACGCTTGTCTTTTAATCATGTGCTCCTTCGTTTAGTTTCAGTTTGTGTGTGTGGACGCGCGCACCCGTGTGCGCGCCAAGAGGAGAAGCCGCTGACAACCTGCGGCTTCCTAATGAGTGACGAGGCAGGGCTGCTGCGGCAAAGTCACACTTCCCTGGTGTGAAGACCTCTTACTGGGAAGTTTAGTTCACTACTGTTCTCGCCAACCTAATGGTAGAACCTGTAACCAAAACCCAGAGAAGAAAGCTATAACACGCTAAAGAGAGAAACTTCTAATCGCTAAATGTTATCGCCGTTCCCAGCTGCTCAGGATGACACCGGGGTTGGCTAGAGTTGGCAGGAGACCCTTTTGAAAATTGGGGGCGAGGGAGATCTGCCTTCTCTCCCCCTCCCTACTTTTATTGGCCCTCAGCCTTTCTTTGCAAATTAGAAACATCTCCTGTGGCCTTTGCCCACTTGGTGCCATCCAGTTGTGTTGAAGAACAGTTCGTACCAACTCCAGCCAATATGGGCCCACTGGTTGAGATTGATGGGACTTGTAGCCCTTACGTATGGACAGCATTATGTTAGGTTAAAAAGTTACATTAGCCATTTTCTCTCTTCGTCTTCTCCACTTTTTTAATTTGATCTGCCAGGGCCAATACTCGTGGCCAGATTATTTCCTCTACGCAGCTGGCCACTATCTGGAAGGGAGGCAAGGGAGAACTCTCAAAACCAAGGTCTTCCAAATGGATGTGCTTCCACGGAGCAACCCAGTCCCTGCAAAAATGATTCTGCTAACCCACAGCCAAGACTATCGGCTGCTGCGGTAGACAAAGGCGCCCTCTCTTCACACAAGTTACAAAGCCCAGGAGGTGGCCTTCTCCTCAGTTCCGGAGTCTTCATCAGCCTTGTGGCCCGCCTGCCCCTCACCTTGAGCACCGGAAGAGCAGGAGTTTGGCCTGCACTAAGCAGTTCCGTTTGTGGAAAGATGGCTATTGAAGGCTAATTTCAGGTTGGGCTCCCAGGCCTCTCTGGGCATCTTGGGAGTCACTCGGAAGAAGGAGTTGAGATCATGGCGTGATATTCTCAAGTACCCCCGGCTTCTGAATGGGAAAATAGGCTTCTCTTCCCACCTTCACAAGCCTAAAATGGGAGCAACACATTGTTTTCCGGGCCACATATTAGTCAGAACGAATGTGGACAATTGGTGAATTGAAGTCTCCCAAGAATTCAAACAAAAGGGCATTTCCTCTTTCTTGTCTCTTTTGCCTGCTAGATTCATCTCCTCCAGGTTATTCGCCTCTTGAGTTACTCCAAAATCTTTCGGAAGCGATTCTTAGGTTGGTGGGAAACTACTTTTTTAAATCAACCCCAAATCAAGTGCTCATTCTAATTAGCCTAAGACTCACCCCAGTTCTCTCTTTTGAAATGATTGGGGTGCGGGATAGTGGCGGTATACACTGTCTAAAAGTTTCAGACAAGTATTTATACTTGCTCATCTTTGCTTAGGACCAAAAAGAAAGAAAAAAGTCTGCGTGGGATGGGCTTCTAAAACTTCCAGGTCTTCTTAGTTTTTGTCTCTGGCATAGGAAGGAAATTGACAAAATCCCCCCAGACGTCCCTTGATCTTAATAAGAAAGATTGTAGGAGAAATTAATGCTCGCAGGAAAACTAAGGTGACTGAAAGTGTTCAAGTTTGATTTTGCCCAAGTGTCCCCCACCCCCTCCCACTGGCCCGCAGCATCCTAATACCGTGGTAATTACTCCTGGTTTTAACCATTCTGTCCTCCAAACTGGTCTGAATTGGTTGAAGAAGAGAGGCTGGGGCCACTTGGGTTCATGAAAATGAATGAAATTTGGGGGGTGGGGAGGAAGGCGTGCAAATCAGGACTCTAAATGTGGGTGATTAACAGTGCACCTGTGACCAGAACTTTCCCATCGGGTTTGTTTTGTTATTTTTAAGTGAGCCTTTAGGCACAAAAAAAAAAAAAAAAAAAAAAGACATTCTTGAGTGACCAGACGCTACCCTTGAAAAAAATAAACAGTCTGGAAATGGCAATCTCAGCCTTCATGGGAGGTGGGCATGGGGGTAGCAGAGAGACAACGATCTTCTGAACTGCTTCTAATGCAAATTTCTTTCCAAGCCTGTATTCTTCCTGTATGTAGATGAACTTTCCATTGAGTTTGGTGCTGGATCTAGAGTACCATTCTGCGATCCTGTCTCAATGGTTGAGATCGGCAACATTTTAGTCTTTGTTTCACACTGGACTGAGACTCAGGCAATTTCAAATGTGCGATATATCAATTTAATATCTCTGTTTAGAAGGAAGGAAGTATACCTTTCCCAGCTTTGATCACAGGATTAGGTAAAATCCTGGGAATAGAATATTAATTTACTTATTCCTATTATTTGTTACCAGTCTATCCTTTTTTCATTTTTATGCCAGATCCCAAAACAATGTAAAAGAACAACACTTCAGAACATTTTCATTTTCAACAAAGGATATCAATGATAATAGTAAATGCAAATCTTCTTCAGTTTTGTTGCAGAATAAAACATTTTTAGAGGGAGGTCAATTCCTTGTTAACATACTACACTCATATTGGACATTGTGTATATTAAATAGATTTTAAAAAAAAAAAAACACCGTGAGATGGGTTACAATGGACCCAATTGTCAAGACCTGATTGAGTTAATATCATATCAGCAAATGTGGCAGCCAAAGGAATCGGTTGCTTCTCTTTGTGTTTCACAACCAGAGCAGATTACAAATTTTAATGATCCGAAAATGTTTGGTATACAAAATCATGCTTATTTCAGTATTAGCAAAAACACAAGAATTTTTGCAACACAAACACCCAGCTGTGTCTATTTTAAAAGCAGTTCAATGACAGCTTGCACTTATGAGCATGCAATCAGCTAATTTCGCTTTTTCCCCCTTCTGTGTTAATCAACACTTTCCTTCCTGCATATCATATAGTATGGTTGCTCCACATCAGTAAATGTTTACCTAAGCTATCTTCTTACCCCAGAATTTTGAGGAGGAAAAAGAGATTTAGGGGAAGTTTTCTAAAAAAATAAATAAATAAATCTCATATGTCCTAACTACCAAGTAATAACAATAACAAAAATAACAATGACAAAATGCTGTTTATCTTTCACACCTCCCAACTTTACATCATTTTAATCCAGGCAAGCAGCAAGCCCTTGAAGAATGATGAAATCTCAGGTTCTGGGGAGGGGGGGGGGGAGGAGAAGAGACATAATAGTTGTTCGTGGATTAAATCACTTTAAACCATCCTTTTTAAATGCAGTTTCTTACTACTTGCTTTAGGGAAGGGAATGATTGTTGTTACACATCCTTTTTTTTTTAGTTCATCCCTTCCTCCTGCACAGACTATCTCACAAGGTTTAGGTTATTCCCCGATAGTTTTTCTTTTTTCTTTGGCGTTAATAAATAATAGAACAGGTCTCTGCTCTGTCCTCCCGCCGTTCCTGAAACCGGCATCGTTCTGCAGCCCAAACTCAACGTTTTCTACGCTCCGATCGCATTGACGTGCTGATGTGGATAAACTGATGACAGCTTCGCTTTAACTTTGATCCGGATATTCCCCTGCCCTCCCCACCCAACAATACACACCCACCCACGCCCACCCCGGGGGACCCTTTGCTCTCTGGATTTGGGCTTCCTTTCTCTAGCAAAAGGCTGCGCCTCCCGTTCAGGTGGAAGGGAGAGGATTTGATCCGGATGATTAATTCCCTTCTCAAGGAAACCCTCACCGCGGCAAGCCCGCGTCTTTCCATCCGTATTCACTTAAAACAAAACAAAAAACACGGCGAGGGACGGGGCGACAAAAGCAGTTGGTTCTTTTTAATCCAACCGACCTTTTACCGTCCTCTCACAGGGAGAATAAAAACCTAAAAGCAAAAAGCAAACCAGCCAATTCCGAGCGTAAACGATGCAAAAAGACAGGCTCTCAGGACGTGTGTAAAAACCTATGGCGTTATGTTTACGAACGAGATTGCAATAAATAAAAAGGGTCGGTTGTCCTAACAGGGGGGAAAAAAAGGGAAGCCGCCCTGTCTTTCGGTATTTAGAATAAAACGAACGTCACGAAGCCTCCTAACAGCTTATTCCGCCTGTTTTTCTCTCGGGAAGAGAGTCCCGCTTCCCCGTCGACGGGCAGCCTCCGCCTCAGCCGAAAGCCTTTTCCAGCAGGGAGGGAAAAGTCCAAGCGACCCTTTGCAAAGGGAAGTCACGCAGGGGCTCCCCCCCCGTTTCGTCCGGATGGCGCCTCGCCGGCCTTTCCCTCGGAGTCAAGCGGGCTCGCCCGGCGTCGCCTCACCACGAGGGACCAGATTACAGAGCTGAGGGAAAGCGGGCGAAGAAAGATTTACCTGCGGATCGTTTATTATTTTATTTAAGGCCTTCGCGCCCCTCTCCACAGCCCCCCCCTCACTCCCCCCCCACACACAAAGGGCCGAGCCCGATCCTCCAGCCCGCACTCGAAAGAAGCGCCCGGCAGCTCTCGGGCCTTGCCGTTAAACTCCGTTGTCAAAAGCCCGCCAGCCCCGAGTCCACGCCCGCCGACCCAGGACAGACACCCTCCCTCTTCCGGCAGGTGAGGCGCGTCGTAAGCCGAAGGGAGGCTGGTCGGTTTCTCTCCCCCCCCCCCCCCCCCGGCCGCTTTTCTTTCAAGAAGCCAGCCAACGAGCGGCCTCGGGAGCCGAGGCGGGAGAGGCCGCGGAAGTTGGGCCTCGGCGAGACGGCGCGGCTGGTTCTGCAAAGTAGTGCCTTTCTTTCTTTTCTTTCTTTTTTTTTTTTCCTACTCCTCAGCCTCCATTTCCTCTACCCTCCTCTCGGCCACCGCCTCTCCGCCCCACCCCCACCCCCGCCCGGCAGCAAAAAAAAAAAAAAAAAAACGGGGTTTACACCCACAAGTAGAAACAGGAGACGTGTATATGGGCGTTACAAGACATACATCCGTGCCTCCAGCCATACCCTATATACATATATAGATATAGATATATGGTTTTCACTGGAGAGTGGCATGATGGGGGGGGAGGTTGAAGGGTGTCGCCAGGAAAGAGAAAAGAAGGAAGAGGCGGGTATAAGGTAACCTGCCGCGGTGATGCGCCTCTCCCATTGGTATCCTTACGCCCTCCGGTAGGGCTGTCGAAAGGAAGGAGGTCGACGAAAAAGCGAAGGGGAAGAGGCGGAGAAAAGCCGGCGCTGATTGGGCGTCCGGAAGAGAGACGTCCCTGCACGCCGGGCTCTTTGATTGGACGGCTGGTGAGAAAGGTTAAACCAAAAATTTTTTTACAGCCCTAGTGTGTGTCTGTAGCTCGGAAATTAATTGTAGCTAAAGCCGTCTCTGCTGCTCTCAGCCTCAGCCCGGCAGCTGATTTTTCTCCCCCCCTCCCTTGCTCGGGTGGAATAGGGGGGTTCCAGGCACCATGAAGTAGTTTGGACAGAAGGACTTGGGGCGCCTTTTTTTTTTTTTTGGAAGGGGGGGCGCAGTCATATTTTCGTGCCCTTTGGGGGGAAAAAAACCCTTTTTGAACCATTTGGCAACCCCCCCCTTTCCTCACCCCCCCCCTCCCGTGGCTTTGGCTCCGGCTCCCTTGCTAGGAGCCAGTTGGTCTTTTCCATCCCCTGCACGGGCGCTCCCGGTCCTTGCTACATGCCTTGCAAAGCTCTGGAGCTGGTGGGTGTGCAAGTGCCCAGCCGCTCCCGCCGCCTCACTGCCGCCCGGCGCTTCGCCCTCCAGGACGGACCTCGCCGCGCCCGTTGCCTCGCCTTCCTCCCGGCTCTGCGACTTTCCCCTCCTGCCTAGAGTGTGATGTTGGACATGGGCGATAGGAAGGAAGTGAAAATGCTGCCCAAGTCGTCCTTCAGCATCAATAGCCTGGTGCCCGAAGCCGTCCAGAGCGACAACAACCACAGCCACCAGCAGCACCATCCTCACCACCACAATAACCATCACCCGCACCATCACCACCACCACCACCACCATCACCACCACCACCCAACCCAGACGCCGCAGCCTCAGAGAGCCACCCCAGCGGAGGACGAGGAGGAGGAAGAAAAGAGCCAGCTTCTGCTGCAGCCCCCCGGGGTGGGGGCGGCCGCGGCCGCCGGGGCGCCGGCCCCCTCGGGCCCCCTGGAGGTAGTAGCCAAAGGGGACCTCTTGGCCGGCAAAGGGGAAGCCGGCTCAGCCGCCGAGCTGGACGACAAGGAGAAAGGGCCGTCCGAGGAGAAGAAAGGGGTGCCGGAAGGGGCTAAGGAAGGGGCCGATGGCGGCGGCGGCAAGGAGGGCGAGAAGAAGAACGGCAAGTACGAGAAGCCGCCCTTCAGCTACAACGCGCTGATCATGATGGCCATCCGTCAGAGCCCCGAGAAGCGCCTCACCCTCAACGGCATCTACGAGTTCATCATGAAAAACTTTCCCTACTACCGGGAGAACAAGCAGGGCTGGCAGAACTCCATCCGCCACAACCTGTCGCTCAATAAGTGCTTCGTCAAAGTGCCGCGGCACTACGACGACCCGGGCAAAGGCAACTACTGGATGTTGGACCCGTCCAGCGACGACGTCTTCATCGGGGGCACCACCGGCAAGCTCCGGCGACGCTCCACCACCTCCCGGGCCAAGCTGGCCTTCAAGCGGGGCGCCCGCCTGACCTCCACCGGCCTGACCTTCATGGACCGGGCGGGCTCCTTGTACTGGCCCATGTCTCCCTTCCTGTCCCTGCATCATCCGCGGGCCAGCAGTACGCTGAGCTACAACGGGAGCACGTCGGCTTACCCCAGCCACCCCATGCCCTACAGCTCAGTCCTGACCCAGAACTCCTTGGGGAACAACCACTCCTTCTCCGCCTCCAACGGCCTGAGCGTGGACAGGCTGGTCAACGGCGAGCTGCCCTACGCCACTCACCATCTCACGGCGGCGGCCCTGGCCGCCTCGGTGCCCTGCGGCTTGTCGGTGCCGTGCTCGGGCACCTACTCCCTCAACCCCTGCTCGGTCAACCTCCTGGCGGCCGGCCAGACCAGTTACTTTTTCCCCCACGTCCCTCACCCTTCCATGACTTCGCAGAGCAGCTCTTCCATGACGGGCCGGGCCGCCTCTTCCTCCACTTCGCCTCAGGCGCCCTCCACGCTCCCGTGCGAGTCCTTAAGACCCTCCTTGCCGAGTTTCACCACAGGATTGTCGGGGGGACTTTCTGATTATTTCACACATCAAAATCAGGGGTCTTCCTCCAACCCGTTAATACATTAACCTCCAGGGGAGCCAAGACTGTAAGTGAACATTTTACACACCTTTGCGTTGTAAATGATAGTGAAAGGAGAGCGAGAGAGAGAGAGAGAGAGAGAGAGAGAGAGCGAGCGAGAAAGAGCACGAGAGCGAGACTATAAAAAGAACAAAACAGAAAGGAAAACAAAACAAAAAACAAAAACTCACCCAGGAAAAAAAAAGAGTCCAGGTATTTTTTATTAAGTTTTCCCCTCTCCCCCATTTTCTGTACGTTTGTTCATTTTTTAAAAGGGTTGTTTATGATTCCAGACCAGGGAGGCGAGTCAGCAAGATGGGAAGAATACCTCGTATAGACAATGCATTTGGGAAAAAGGAAGGGAGAATTAATATTAAAATCTCATAAGGATGTATATCTGAAATGCTTTTGGCCATTTTGATTCCGGTAAGAAATGCCGGGCTGCTAGATTTTCCATGTTTGCAGTATTATAAGTTACCATGAATATGTTGCTGGGTGCAGATCGTGGGAATAAAAATACAAAATGGATAAATCCCATGATGCAAATGGTCATTTGTATAAGATGCAAAGCAATTTGGCAGAGAAGTTCAAGAATTACGTTTTAACCATGGATTCTTTTGTCCTCCACTTTTTTTTTAAAAAAAGAGCTATTTCCCCTCTTTATTTTTTTTCCTCCTTTTTGTTTACTTTTAGACCAAAGATTGGGTTTTTAGAAAATGCACTCAGTATGCGAAATGTTTTCTTTTCTTTAAAATATGGAATATCATACATCAGAATGATATAATTTCAGTTTTGCAGCACTGCCCATTTCAGTGAATCCAAGGGGACAGAAAATCATGAATTGCCTTCAGTTTGTGTTGTGTATATTTAGATGTATGTGGTCACTAACAGGTCACCTTTATTTTTTTTAAATGTAGTGAAATGTTAATACCTATTGTACTTATAGGTAAACCTTGCAAATATGTAACTTGTGTTGCGCAAATGCCGCATAAATTTGAGTGATTGTTAATGTCGTCTTAAAAAAAAAAACTTGATTGTGATACTGTGGTCATATGCCCGTGTTTGTCACTTACAAAAAAAAAATGTTTACTATGAACACACAGAAATAAAAAAAATAGGCTAAATTCATATATATTCCATAATGCTTTTGTCTCTTTTATCCAGGCGTTTTAATACCCAAAAGGCTTTTAAAACTGTAAAAAAAAAAAAAAAAAAACCTAAAGCTGAAACCTTAGGGCCGAATTTCCCTCCAGCCCCTGCTGCTTTTGCAGGATTGGCCAAAGAACCAATGGCTCCAGGCAGAATTTCCAGGCAGGAAAGAAATACAGCATGCCTCGTCTTTTTCTGCTTGCAAGTTATGAATCAGTAAAATGCTGCTAAGTTTTCAATGAAAAACAGTTTGCAGGGGCAGCCACAAAACCGTTTTGTGCTATCATGAGGTTGGCGTTTTCGTTGGGCTGCCTGGCAAAGCTCCTGGCTTTAACTACAAGCAGTTTTCCTTGCAAGGGCTAGCCGTGTGGAGGGGACATTAAGGACCATTTGAACGCCAGCCGAGCTGCTGTCGTTCAAAGCCTCCCGCATTTGAGCCGCGCTTACTGCGGAAGTAAACCTCGTTGACTTTAACGAGACCTTGCAATCCTAGCCTTGCCCATAAATAAAGCCATCTGAAGTCGGCAGGGCCTAGCTGCTTAGGTCTGGGCTCTCTCTTGAGCTTTTGGATGCGAAGCAAACCTCCTGGCCCTTTGTGAGTGTAAAGGTGTGAACTGGATGAATGTTGTGTCTGTACAGATATAGACATAAGCAGTTCTTGTTATTCCGTTTCTAAATTCTAAAAGACATGTATATTTGGTGCCATTTTTAAAAAGTCTTCTAGATGTATGCTTTTTTGGAGGGGATATTTTCTTTCTTTCTTTCTTTCTTTCTTTCTTTCTTTCTTTCTTTCTTTCTTTCTTTCTTTCTTTCTTTCCTTCCTTCCTTCCTTCCTTCCTTCCTTCCTTCCTTCCTCTTTTCCTTCTTTTTCTTTCTCTCTCTCTCTCCCACCCTCCCTCTCTTTCTTTAGAGAACGATGTAACGGTGTACAAAGATTTGTTAGAAAAAAGGGGGAGGGGAGGAAAGCTATGTTGAAATGATGTCACAGACTCTGCAGAACTGAACGTTTAAGTCCTTACGAATGACATCAATTTCTGCGATGAAAGGGACAGACTTCAGCTTCTTCAGAGCTCTTAAACCCAAACGCAATTGCTGGTTGGAAAAGACTGGGGGAAATGTTGCTTTTGAGAGTTTGTTTTGTGGCCACACGAGCAGAGAGGGGAAAATAAACATCCGGTTTTAGGGACAATTTCGGGAAGGGGGGCAATCGTTCTTGCAAATCACTGCAGAATTTGTGCAAGGGCTTCTTCCCCCCACCCCCCAGCCCCGGCTAATTGGATCCCGCAGAGAGTCCGCGGAGAACAAGTTCTTCATTTGTTGCAATTGTGTAGTCCGCAAAATGTCCCGGGCTAAAGCAATAAACGGGCTCCCTTCTCACCACGGGGGAAGAAAAATAATCTCTTTCCTGGAGATGCTATCGCCAAATGCTTTAAAAAGGAGACTTCCACCCGCCCAGAAAAAAAATGGAGGGAGAGAGAAAGGCCCGCCACAAAAGGAACAGAAGTTCGGCTAGGCTGAGTGATAAGAGCAAATGCAGGAAGATTGATATCATCATTAAGAAGCGAAAAGGTGGCGTTGAGGGACCTTGAGAATTCGAAGTTGTTATCATAATAAATCGGGAAGAAAAGAGAGATGGAGGCAGCTGAGAAGATCCCAAGTTTTCTTAACTTTGTCAAGAAGATGAGCCGACTTACACAATAGCAACCATTGTAAAAGTCAATGTCCAGTTCTCCTGCAACCGCTGTTAGAACTAGGCTAGGTTAGTTTTGCAAAGCTAGAAAATCTAATGAGCACCTCGATTTTTTTTAATTTATTTTTTTTAGGAAAGAAAGTTAAAGAATCGATCAAACAAACAAAACAGAACTAAAAATATAAAGTGCTACTGGTATTTTTTTTCCCCTATAGACTTCATAGTCTACAGATTTTATATCTAACATCTGTAGAACTATCTGGGTCTATATCTGAACCTATATTCCAAGATAGAGTCTTCGCCTGAGATCACTTTTGCTGAAGCCAAACGACTCAGCAGAAGGGTCTGGTGGGGTCCAGTTGACAAAGTACCTGGTGTGTTGTTATCTAACTCTTGTGGGAAACCCAACAGCATGGATTAATCCTGCTATTTCATAGTGCTTTTTTTGGGGGGTGGGGGTAGAGATATAATGGGTGTGCTCCAAATCGTATGTGTGAATATGTGAGTACAGACATAGGTCTGGAAAGGGTGGGGGGGACGTGGTATGTAGAAGCCAGATTGGTTCAATAATTGCAAGCCTAATCAAAGACATAGGAGGGGGGAATCCCCCCGTTGGTTAATAAGCATTAATTAGGTAAACTTGGTGGATAATCATGGCTGAGAAAAAGGTGGGGCGATAGTGGGTTTCTCCGCACGCATTTCATCTTGAAGGTGTAAACAGGCGCTTGTTGTTCAGATGCCGCTTTCTGAAACGGGTTGATGTGGATTAAATCATTCGGGTGTCATTTCTTTTTCTTCTTCCTTTTTTTTAAAAAAAAAAAACATTCTCGTAGGATGCGGGGCGGGTGTCCCGGCCGAGGAGAAGGAGTCGTAACTGTTGCATCGACCTATCTCATTATTATTTCTATTGTAGTTGCAAAGTACTTTTTCAAATGCCATCGAGGGAGGGAGGGAGGGAGGGGAGGAAGGAAGGAAGGAAGGAAGGAAGGAAGGAAGGAAGGAAGGAAGGAAGGAAGGAAGGAAGGAAGGAAGGAAGGAAGGAAGGAAGGAAGGAAGGAAGGAGCTAGATAACTAGGCTGTGTCTTTTCTGTATTGGTTGTGAAAACAATCAGCTTCCTCTCCCCAAACTCTTTTCACAAACTTTCTCTTATATCATCTATCTACCTTCAACTCTCAACCAAACTACTAAACCTTTTCTTTTTCTCTAGAGATGACTCACGCGCTCTTTATATAATAAAAGATTCAGATTCTGGATTTTCTGAATAAATGCTATCAATATATCCCTTAAATATCTCCCCGTGTAATTATCCACCATAATTTGTTACTACTATGGCCATAGCATGCAGATAACCTATTAGATGTACCTTTTTAAAGTGGTCTCCTTGTTCTCTCTCCCCCCCCCAATTCGAATATTTAAATTGTTTGGGTTAAATTTAAAACTGTTTGGAAGTTACTAGTCAGTAACTAGTCAGCCTGTCACAAGAAATGGTACATTTGTAGGTTCTCTCCATCATAAATGATGTGCCGATATTTTGGAAGAGTGGGCCATTAAGAAGTTGACTTTTAAAAGTATGATTAGAGTATAAGTCAACATGATTCTAAGAGTAAGGCCATTAGATTTAGCAGAGCTTACTCTCTAGTAAATGACTATAGAGCTAAGGGCAGGAGAAATCGTGCTTTTAGAAAAAGGGAATTGTTTTTTAGAGGGTGGGATGCTGTTAAACTCAACTGGTAGAAAGGCTGGGTGGTTTGGCCTTTCCAGTCTTAAAAAGAGGGGTGCTTATCTGGGACTTGAACTTTTGGTATCCTTTGAAATAATAAGGGTGCTTAGTTAAATCTGGGAACCTTCAGCTGTTAAACAATTTAACCCCTCCAAAGACCCCTCCCCCCCAAAGCTTTATTTTAAAATGAGAACTGGGTGCTTTTGTTCAATCCCCAGGGCACTGTTTTAGGCTGCCTAAGTTTTCTTTTGTTTTTCTTTTTTTCTTCCCGTGATTTTTATTGCTAGGTCTGGATAAATTGAACCCATTTCTCCATCCTGTGGGACTTACCTGGCCTTGTCCTCTAAATCCTGAAGAAGTTTTTGGGCCTTCAGTTCTACCTCCAGCCTCATCAGTTTTATTATTTGAACCAGACCAGAACACCTAGCATTCTCTCTCCCACCTCACCTCACCCCCCCACACCCGTTTTTTTTGTGGGTTTTTTTTATGAACTTCTCATCTTCATAGACTTATTTGCATATGAATGCATGCTCTTTCTTTCTCCCACCCCGCATACTTTTGCAAATAGATGGTCCTGGGCAAACCTCTCTTCCGTCCTTGAAGCCAGATCAGCCTTGGGAAAGGTGACTTGGAGGAAAGCAAAGGAGCGAGGCGGAGAAATGACAAAACTGATCCCACCAGCTAGGCTCCCGCAAGGAGGCCCACTCAGTTCAGTGGTCCTTGGTGGCAGTGGGGAGGTGGAGGTGTGGGGAGAAGAGAGGGTTAGCTCAGGACTTGCGCAGGATGACTTGGCGCTCGCTTTGTGTTCTGGATCTCTGCTTCGGAAAGTGGCGGAGCTCTGGGTTAGCGAAAGGTGAAGGTGAAGATCAGGAGACGTTCGGAGGTCCTCCTGACTGCGCCTTACGGCTCTTTTGGACGGCTTGGGGGTGACCCTGCCCGGAAGGCGGTGGCGTTCCTGCGATTTTCTATCTCAACGGAAGGGGAAAAAAACAACAAACCCAAACCTGCCGGCAAAGAGAAGAGGGACCCTCCAGGAAGGCGAAACCAAATCCTGCTGGAAGATCGCAGCAAGGTGGCTGGGTAGGTGAACTTTAAATTAGGCACCGCACTACCCCTCTTCTCCCCAGGGCGACGGGGAAAATGATCAGTGGGTGGCTTCCGTCTTACAGGTCCTATCGCCCCCTCCCTCCCCCCACCCAAACGCTCACACAGACTCCCAAATCAACTCTCGCTGCGCCCTCCTCCACTGCCAGCGAAAGGTTAAAACCTGCCTTCGATCCGCAAGCTTGACGGGGACCTGCCCTTGAAGCGTTTGCAATTCTCCATCCTCTCCTCCTCCCCCTCCTCTTATTATTATTGTTATTATTATTATCCGCCCCCATCTTCCTCCCCTCCTCTTTTAATAGTTCTTTTCTCTTCCTTGCTTAAGGATCGGGCTAATGCTTACAACTGTTTCTCCCCTTGACCTAGATCTATCCCAACTCCCAAGGAAACGGAAGACTCGAAGGAATTTCAGCATGCCAAATAGGCAAGAGAGCCAAGGGGGACCCAAAAGCCGAGACATCTTTTGTTTGCCTTGTGAAGCGGCTGGGAAGAATGACCTGTGGCGCAAAGAAACAGCCGGGACCAGAAGACACCAGCCGGCTTCAAGCGTTTCGGTCTTTTCACCTCTTTCCAAGCGGGTGAGTGTCGATCGTGGGTTTGTTTTTGTTGTTGTTGGGTTTTTTTTTTTTTAGTCCTGCTTTCCAGAATTTTACACAGTGCTAATTTATTGGTTCTTCCGTTGGTAGTAAATCTCTTCTCTCCTCTTCTCTTGCTTGATGCGTAGGAAAAAAAAAATTCAGGACTGAAGACAACATTTTTCTAAAATCTGTTTTTTTTTTTAAAAGGAAAAGGGACTTTCAACTTCTATTCTGTCAAATTTGTTTAGATAAATGCATTGAAGAAATCTGAATTTGAGCAAAATAAGCACTTTCAGGCCAGTTTAAGGCATTGGCCAAGAAGTTGTAGTAACAAATTGAAAGGGGGGGGAGGGGGAGGAGGGATTCTATATGGCGAATCCCCCCTGTAATAAGGGTTACACATCTACATTTCTCCTTTTGTTATTTTAACGAATTTTGCACTGCTCGGCACTCAAAATACGTTAGAACCTCCCTTTCTGTCTTCAGAAGTGTTAGAATGCAAAATGAAAAGGAAATCCTATTTTGAGATATTATGTACATGTTTTGAGGGCTGAAGAATTGTTTTAAAAATCCTTTGAAATGCCTCTGATTTCCGACCGGAGTGCATTTACTTAAGAAAATCTAAGCAAATTCAGGAAAGGTGGAGAAAGGTAGAATCTTATTTCAAGAATAAGCAAACTAGCCAGTAATTTAACAGAATTTTGATTTTCTTAAAGATTGGTGTATGTTTTAACCAGTAAAAAGTCAGTTGAAATTTCAATCTTATTCCTGCTTACCTGAGTATGTATACTTAATGAGGGAACAAAAGCGGCCCATTGATTAGATAGCAACCTATATTTTCTTGAGCAAAATCCCTTGGTTTTAGTAGAAAACATTTCATAATAAAGGCACCAAATTATTGACTGGAAAGTTCCAGGGGCTGATATGCTACTTGTTCTAATATACCCTGAACTCCGTTGCTTGGATTTGACTTTTGAATAGTGAATGCATTAGTAGTTCTTCCTCATGTAGATACATCTATGCTTAAGGGTGAGTTCTGTGAAATTTATTATTTCTACTTGGGACTGGGGCTTAGACTGCAACCCTGCATATTTTTTCAGGGAATGAAGATTATTCTAAAAGACTGAAGATTATTTGTGATACAATATTGAGGATTATATTAAAAGAGATACAAGTCATGGTATAATAAAGGAAGGACTATATTTGCATTGTGGGTTGTGAAGTATTATCCATCTACATTTACAATCATGTCTGGCTATTTAAAAAAAAAATCAAAATACTAAATAATGATTATATATATTATATACACATATATATGTGATTTATTTTTTGTTTTTATTAATCACTGCTATCCTCCTTCCCCAGTTAGTCAGTACGGGGAATAAGGAAGCTAGCTGTACTCCGCTCCGCAAATTGTTGTGCGTCCGTTGTTTTTTAAAATTCCCTTGCTCTTGCAAATTTGAAATCTCAGGAAAATAATTAATTGTTAATATCCCAATTTGAGTTACTCAAACGCAGTAAAAGGTAACACGTTTGCTGAATGCAATCTGAGCCAGCGGTAATGAGGTGCTGAGAGATTCATCGGGCCTTGCAGGGAATAGATAGAGGCTGAACCTTTAGCGTGGAAAAAAAAAATCTCTAGAAAGGGTGGAAGAAATAAATACTCAGGGTGTTGTTTTTTCCCCCCCTCGCTCCTTTATTCTCTCTCCGCGTCTAAGATAACTGTTATTCCCTCCATTTTACAATAATAACAACTGCCCGCACTGCTTCTTAGAATGAACGGCAGCCTGCCGTGATTCGCAGGTTTCTCTCTTCAAGCCAGCCGCGATCCTCCGTGCATTTGCCTGGAGATAGTGGTTGAACTCAATGGGTCTGCTTTCTAAGGAGCGCTGTGTGTGCCGCCACGCCGTGCGCGCGCGTGTGTGATCCCGCCGACGAGCGGCGCGATGCTGCCGTTTTATAAATCGCAAGGCGAGGGCGCTCTTGTCAAGCGCAAGAGACCACGGCTCCATTTTTTCCCCCTTGGGGGTGGGGGTGGGGGGGGAGAAATACCTAAAATCCAAGCAGTAAAGCTCAATTTTTGAGGTGCAGACAATTTGAGTACTATAAAGACATGGGTATATAAAATTCCTTTCTCCCTCATTTTTTTTTTTACCTTTACGCATTGTGCGTTATAGGTTTACCAGCGCTTCCTTTTCCAGGCCGAAAAATCTAGTCACAGGTATTCCCCCCTCCCCTCCCTAAAATGCTTCCCACAAGAAAATTCAATGGGTTGCCCCAGAAGTAATCTTTCTAAGAAGAAACCCATTGGCAGGAATGGCACAAGTTAGACAGGCGTCATTGTCAGGGGCTTAGCTTTAAGCAGGACGTCGCCTGGATCCAACCTCTGTTCTCAGGAGTCAGAGCCATAGAAAGCCTGGTCTCCCCGGAGATCCCTCCGTAAGACGGTGCCGACTTCCGCGCCCTCCCACAAGCAAAGGCGACCTTAAAAAGCATGGTGGGAGGTTTGTGTTGCGTTGCCATGGCAGCAAAGGGAGAACAGGTTGCATAAACCCAGGCAACCGCTACTGCCCAGCTTCCGGCAGGCCGAAACAGGGACAATAATGGAAGGCAGGCCCGAGGGAGCAGGGCACAAGCTCCGAGAAGGGCAGAGAAACGGAAAGAAGGAAAGAAATTAATAATAAAACCGAGTGGTTAGCCTATAAGGCAGGGACCCAAAGGATGCAGCCAAGTCATGTCAACCCTCTTCCTGTCACCCTAACGCCCTTTTGCTAACTCAGCAGGAGTTTGGAAAGCTTTTTGAAATTCCACCTCTTCCTCTCTTTGTAAATTTGGCTGACAAATACATTTTCAGCTCAGTTATTAGGATGTTTCACTTGATCCGAGGGATCTCAGCATTTGAGAGTTATCACCTGATAGGTAGCAATCTCTCACTTCCACCCGAATTCCATCAATCAAATAGTCGAGCAAACAATAGTCGTTCAAATGCTTTGGCGGGATGATGCCCTTTGCTCGGAAAGGTAACAGGGAGGCTTAGTTTAGGGAACCAACGCAAAGTGCTCTCTCTCCCTCTTTCCTTCCTTCCTTCCTTCCTTCCTTCCTTCCTTCCTTCCTTCCTTCCTTCCTTCCTTCCTTCTTCAGTGTTAAACTAAGTTATTATGCTTAATTTAAAGATGTTGGCATAATTCTCTCTCTCTCTCTTTCTTTCTCTCTCCCTCTCTCCCTCTTTCTCTCTCTCTCTCCTTCCTTCCTTCCCTCTTTCCTTCCTTCTTCAATGTTAAACTAAGTTATTATTTAATTTAAAGATGTTGGCATAACTCTCCCTCTCTCACTCTCTCTTTCTCGTTCAGTAGATCAATTAATCCAGTATTTTTCTGCCAAATGAAATTGATTGTTTGAATCTAGTGAGAATTTGGCGGGTTTAGATAAATAGGGACTTGGATGATGGGAAGAAAAAAAAATATTTGCCTCGCTTTGTTTGGCCTCTTCCCTTTTTTCCGATCTGTGCTCAGATGAAAGAAAAAAGCCTTCAGTGATTCTCTCAACTTTTTCAGGAATTCGCTGTTTTTGCGGAATTCGGGATAAGGTGTAAGCAAAAAGGACCCCAAGGTGCCATTTGAGTGATCATTCAAGTCAGTTTCCAGCGTGAAATTTGTACGAAAAACAATGCTGGGAAGAGGAGATAATTAGCAATGTTTTGGAGGATGAAGTAAAAAAAGTGGACTTTTGGAAAAGTAGGAAATTATGTTCCCCTTTCTCTCTTTTTCAATATTACGGCATTGGTTGTTTTGTTTTTTGTTTTTTAAAAAACCTTCAGCCGGGGACAAAGATCAGAACAACCTCTCTTTAAAGTTAGCTGTACTTACTTTATTTAAAAGTAGATGAACGGGTAGGGTTGCATGTGGGGGAGGAAATGAGAATTGAAACGGGGAAAGGGAATTGAATAAAATCTGTTTGGCTTTAAATGGGAATGATTAGGGCTGTTTAAAGTAGCGTCCTCGATGGTTTTGTATTAATACTGCAAGGAAGGGGATGTGGGGAGGAAGGAAACCAGTTTCCACCAAAAATCAGTATGTCTTTCCCATCGCATAATTTAAGGTTTGGGGACGGAAGAAGAAGAGAAAAAAAGAAACCTTATTATAAACGGCCGCATCTCTTTTCCAAGATGCATTTCTTGCAAAAGGGTTTCAAAAAAATCTTTTCGATTTATCCCACGTTGTTTCTTTTGGTGCGACAGAAATTCGCCTTCCTGTCGTGGGGACGGAAGGGAAATCTCTGTGTTTGCGTCTTGCGTTTGTCAGTAAACCAGGCAGGTGAAAAGAAAAAGCACCTCGCCTTTCTCTCTCTCTTCTCCCGCCCACCCACACCCCCCACCCGTCCCGCTCCCGTGGTTGCCACCATCCTAATAATTACAGATCAGTCATCCCGGTAGGTTGGACTGGGGAGACAAAAAAAATCGATCGCCCGCCACAGAATAAGAACTGGCTACCCTCCTGATCGATCCGGAGAGTTCACCTGCGGGATTTATGTACTTCATTTCAATGGCTGCAACGAACCTGGGATGAGCCCGCGCCTGGAAAAAATAGGCCCGGCCCAGTTGTTCTTCGCAGCTCAGCGGATGATGGGCCTTACTTACAAGCAGCCCTTGCTGACTGCGGACTTCCAGCATTTCATCTGAATGTGGGGTAGGGGGAGAGAACCCCGTTCCTCACGGCACTTTTGCATTTGTTTATGTTTTCCTTCTAATTTAAGAAAGATAACCTTAATTGCTGAGAACTTTAAACAAAGAAACAAACAACAACAAAAAAGATCCCACCTCACCCCACCTTCCCAATCCGAGCAGATAAATTCAAGGGGCGCTATAAGAGTTCCTGGCTCTATTATTTCTCAGTATCAACCCGCATTCAAGATATTAGAAGACCAAGCGTCAAGCCGGGTCCTCTCCCTCCTTAGCCTTGTTGTGGGGACGTGATAAAGCCTGCTTTTATGGCTGGATAACATTATAATCCAGGAGGGGGAAAAATAAGGCAGAAAACCATATATATATATAGTACTTGCTCGCTCGCTGGTTCTGTTTTCAGACTTGCGCGAGTCTCCAGCAACACAACCCTGGAGTCGAAGCCTTTCGTTTTACACAGCAATCAGCTCCCCTTCAGAAAAAGGGGAAGGAAAGCGTCGGGATCACAAACTTTCTTGAATGGTGGGGCGATTTTTCTGTACTCCTTTCCCAGTTAGAACAGGCGTTCAGAGAGAGAGAGAGAGAGAGAGGGAGGGAGGGAGGGAGGGAGGGAGAGAGAGAGAGAGAGAGAGAGAGAGAGAGAGAGAGAGAGAGAGAGAGAGAGAGAGAGAGAGAGAGAGAGAGAGAAAATCCCAGGTTTGCCGGCTTCTAACAGTCCTTTTGTTCCTAAGGTTGGAGGGGTTTTTTTTGGTGGAAGAAAGGCGAGGAGTAGAGGCTGGAAAAAGCACCGCCAACCTCAATGCACGGAGACGCTCGATCTTACACAGGCTTTCTCTGCATAAATCCCTCCGGCTTCGAATCGGGCTTGTGGCGGAGGGAAGCGATATACCCTACGGACTTGCAGAGTTTGTCGTGCCTTCGAGTCTCTTTGGGGTTCCTTTGCAACTACCGTAGCAAAGATTTGCATTGAGGGGGAAAAAAAATTTGGCCCGACAGCACAGCTGTTTTGCATGTGGATTCTCGGAACCCTCCGTATGGAGGAGCTGAGATTGGACGGGGTGGGGGGGGGGTGAAGAAACGACAGGTAGTCCTCACCCCTCCTCACCCGTTGTGCTCTTGTGTAATAGTTTAAACCGGTGGATCTATGGATAGGTTTATTAGTTGGGTAAGTTCCTCAACGTTCTTGTATGAGCCCAAGGTTGCAGAAGTTGGAAAAAGGAAAGTTTGTTTGGGGTCCAGCCAAGAAGTGTCAAAAACTGTTTCTCAAAAGTCTTGCAATCCCTAAGTCATTTCTATTGGAAATCCCTGGTAGGATTCTCCCAGGGGAAATGGAAAATCATTTTGGGGCACAGATCTTTGGAAAGAACTTCCCTAGAAGTTCTGGAGGGTTTCCATAGGAGTAAACCTGAAAATGTTTTCTCCTAGCCCTGAATGCAACTTCTAAAGTTTAAGGATCTGAGTTAGAGAAATTAAAAACAAAACAAAGTATTGGGAAATAGAGCCAGATGATGATCCCAACTTCATAACGCTATTCAATACGAGTTAATAATTTATTTTAAAATCGTAAAAAAAAAAAAAAAAAAAAAGATGATAGCACATCACGGGAAGAGTAGAGGGCGGCGTCTGCTTGGATCCTATCTGGCTCTCTTTTCTGTGAATGAACTCGAAAACATTCGACAGGTCGTGAATAATCGTTTTAATGAGTGTGTAAAGCATGCGACGGGGTGCACGGAGCTGTCGGGTTAAACAAACAACTTGTATCCTGACGAAATCCGATTGTTAAAGTGCAAAGTGGTGTCAGTCCAATTTGCATCCTATCCCTAAAAACCACAGATCTAACTCACAGGAGTCCAATTTTCTCCATTATAGAAAATAACAATATTTTCTGAACGTTAAGTGTGATCTTCTTTAATGTTGATGAACACACAGAAACCAAACCAAACCAAACTAAAAAGCCTTGGAAAGGGCGTAGGTTTCTCTGCGTTACTTATTGGCGCGTTTTCCTAACTGTATGTATGTGTTTAAACCCGGTCCCAAAACGTGCCTCGTAGGAAGGGAGGTTTGTATTAATATTATGGACACGAGCTCCAAACTGAAGGTTTATATGGACCCTTACTTGGAAATTATTTGCCATATTGAGCGCAGTGGGTTTTATTTTCAAGTTAACGCGTAGCTGGTCCTACCGAAAATGTGCCTTACCGCCTGAAGGAGATAAATAATTTTTTTTTAAAAAAAAATAATAACGTTGTGAATATTTTGTATATGGGAAGACATAGTCATTTGACTTTGCAGCGAGTTTGTGCACAGTTTGGGGGGACTGGATGTATTTGACAGTTTTAAGCTAGAATTCTAAACACCCCTAAACATTGTCAGCCAGGGAGCAAGAGGTTCCTTACTTAGGTAGGGGTATACTTGAAGCCACCATAGGTATGCTGAATGTGAGGAGAAAGGCAATGCGCTGATTATATCAACTAAAGGTTTAGAAAATCGTTGCAGACTTTGAGAGTCTCAGAACTTTTCATCAGCGAAGAGAATTTAAAATGGGGGGCGGGAGAGAGAGACAGATGGGAGGGGGAAGGAAAAATGTGGCTAGTGTTTAGCGCAGGTCTTTATCAAGTTGCAGTCTTAGATGGATGTTTAAAAGATCTGCCGACAAACAGTTCAGCCTTATCAAGGGCAGAAGTGATGTCAGGTTGCAGCCTCCCGTCCCCTTCCCCTCCCCTTTCTGTAAAGAAGAAAGAAGCAACCAGTAAGTGTTCTCCTGTTTTCGTAACTCTCAGGTTCAGCAGTTAAAAATCAAAATTGTTTCCATCTGTTGCCAGAAATATAAATCTGTTAGTTAGGGCAAACAAAATATCACCCAGCTAAGTTTTGTATATGAGGAAAACTGGGAGATAATTTAAGACGCTGCCGTGAAAGGAGTGGATCTCACAGCCGAATTGAATTGGGCTGTTATTTTGGAAGCGTTTATTTCATGTTCTACTTTCCAGCAGAGAATATTCTTTGCATTTTCCCCAGATTTCTTGTTTTTGGAAAGGAGATTAAATAGTAGAGGTAAAGTTGAACTTGCAGTGTTTGTGCTACTCCTTGATCCTCTCCCTCCACCCACCCACTCCAATCTAAATCAATAATTGAACTGGCTGGCATTTTTTTTTTAAATCGTAAAGATGAAAATATAAAGTAAAAAAGAAAACATTTAAAAGTCCTTTAAAAGAGGACTCCCCCCCACCCAAACAAATGCATTTAAAACGGAAGTGTTCTTAAATGTTTCAGTAAGAAAAAGGCTGATAGGAAAATAGCCTTGAGATCCCACAGCATTCCTAGCATCTCTTCAAGTTTTATCTGTTGCTTTTGAATAGCCCATAATGTGGCATTTCACTTTATTCACTAGTTAAGAAGCTTTGCGAGAATTTGCAGTTGGTAAAAGAGGAGAAGAATGGTTTCTCAGGTCTACTGATGTGTAAAAGATGTGGGGTGGAAAAGAAATATTCTTTGCTCCCATTTTCTATCATCATCATCATCATCATCATCATCATCATCATCATCATCATCATCTCAGCGCCATCATCAACGACGATTTACAGGAAAGGTAGAAAATAAGACAGAACTAAATTCCAAATCCCAAATGAAATCTTCAGTCCAGAACACGCAACATACACCTTGGGTTCATGGACATAACCAGGACCTCTTCCCCAATGTGTGCATTATAAAATGACCTGTCAGGGAGATTCTGAAAGGGAAGCCCTTCTTACTCTGGAGCGAATGGTGGGTGAATCAGGATCATTCATCATATTTCAGCTCTTACTGGACAAAATGCGGAAGAAAAAGTACCAGGCACTGAACCCAACCTTTTCTGGTAGATGGAGATGAAACAAATATAAAGAGACGGTGAAGGTAAGAGTGAGGATGATGATGATAACTTTGCCTATGATGGGCTGCTTATTAGTCCCTGATACCAGGATCCAAAGAGCCCTTTTCATGCTAGAGATCTAGCCGCATGTATATCGAGTGTGACTTCCTGGCTACAATATCAACTCAACAGTGTCTGGAAAACCTTACCAAACAAGACAACTTCCAGGTTGGGGGGGGGGGGGAGGCAGGGCACCCCGAACTTAAAATTGTATTTGCCCCCCCCCCAAATCTTTTTATTTTATCCACACTTAATAATGGGATATAACAGTTCTCCCTTCCCTACATGTGGGCTGAATGGCACATTGTGTCAGGATTCTCTTTAACATCACGGGTGGGTAGTGTCTTTTTTGTTGTTGTCGTCGTTATGGGCCAAAGATGGTAGATATCCCTAATTGGCTCCGAAGCACAAAATGTTCTTGGCCATCACGCCCGAAGTCTTGATTTCAGAAGATGGTTAAAAAAAAAGAAAAGGAGAAAAACTTTAAAAAGGAAGGGTTGTCCCGTGCCACCCCTTCCTCATTTCCCCCCAAAGGTGTAAAAATGTGCAGCTTTCGAGGAGAACTGGAAAGGGGGGGGAGGAAAGCTTGGGCTGTCGGAAAGAGGTCGCCTTTTTAGGTCTCCATCCTTGTTGGCAGAGCCGTCTCCTTACCGCCCAACACTTCATCTTCAAGCCCGTGGGATAAAATAAGGCCGCGAGGCCATCAACAGCAGTGTACCAGGCCTCCAACCGTTCCCGAGTTCCTTGCCAGCTCTCAAGAGGGCATTCATTTTACATTGACTGCCAATGTATTTTAGCTGAGGTCGTGTTAGGGGGAAAGCAGGGCGTTTGGTGCGCTGCAAAACAAAACGGCGAGTCCAGACTGTTGTACCCTATCAAAGGACGCAACACAACCAAACAAACCAGCCTTTTCTCGGGTTTACTTTTCCTCTGCCCCCCCCACCACCCCCAACTCAGCCGCACTTCTGGGGTGCTTCCGGGGATTGCCAGAGAATTTCGCTGGCCGGGGGGGGGGAAGGGGGAGGGCACCCCGACCTCTAATCGAATGGTGGATTACTACCACTACTCCAGGTTGTATTTCTCCTCCACCGCAACCCCGTTCCTTTTACCCAAGGCATAATAGGAGAGAGCAGTCCTCCTTCCTTAACATGTGGCGCCTTGCAAAAGAATCCCCCTTTACGTTGGGTAGGTGCGGGCCATTTTTTACTTCTTTGGGCAGGTTGACAAGCAAGCTTAGTGGACATCTGTGGGTCTAGTTTCCAAAATTTAGTCAATCTGGTGGAAGTAAGTCGTACTTACTTGTAAATCGTGGTACATATTTTAAGGAACCAAATCCCTCCCATCTCCATCCGGTGCGCCAAATCTATCCCTGAGCGGGGTGCCTAAATCGCGATAGATACGGCTGGAGTTTTTTTTTTCTTTGGAAAAATACAGGCTCCAAACTTTATTCCTTCCAAAGAGAATTTGTATTTAGTTAAAAAGCATTTCCCAGATTCCTTCCGTGCTATTCAGTGCGATTCCTACTCATTCTAAGCCTATTACCTACGAAGGGTTCGCAGACACTTCTGAAATAGGATTGAAAACCCTCGAAAGGAAGAAAAAAAACACGGATGAGAAGGAAAGTAGAATTTCGGCATTTAAAGACAAGAATATTTTCAAGTGTCTCCCCCCCCCACCCCAGAGGGGAAAAAAAAAACACCTATGGCTTGTCCCCGGCCCCCACTTGTCCACCAGTGACCCTGTCCCAAAATCTTAGAGCCACCGCCTTTCCTAGGGTTTGGCCATGTCCAGCGAGTGGAGCCAGCAGCCGACGGCCCATTCCCAAACTCTGGTCAGTAACCGATAAATCTGTCCCTCTCCTCCCATTCCATAAACTTTCCCTTCATGGATTGAAAATATTTCGTGCCACGATTGATGATTTAGCAGGGTTTACACATTGAACGAGGGAGCGCTGGATTAATTTAGTCTGTCGGTATGTGCGCCCGCTCTCTCTCTCTCTCTCTCTCTCTCTCTCTCTCTCTCTCTCTCCTCTCTCTCTCTCTCTCTCTCTCTCTCTCTCTCGCTCTCTCTCTCTCTCTCTCTCTCTGTGTGTGTGTGTGTGTGTGTGTGTGTGAGAGAGAGAGAGAGAGAGAGAGAGACGGCGCGCCTCGTTTGCAAACTGCCTTGCGATCTCGGCACCGCTAGCAGAGGCAAGGCTGCTGAGCGCGCTCTGCTTTTTGGAACAGAACGAGGCACAGCCGGGAGGGGGGGACATTCTGCCTAATCGATCTCTATTGAAATAGAACACAAATCTCAGCTAAAATTCCGCGGGCGGGCGCGTTTCGGTCCAGAGCGCTGTGTGGATGGATGAGTGTATTGGAAATCCGAACCCAACATTTACTGGTCAAAACTAAGACTGCTCTCCTCTGCCCAATTCAATGGAATATTTATGTGTGTGTGTGTGCGCGCGCACGCATGTGTGAGGAGGGTTTTGGACACAGTCTTGATTTATTTATTTGGGGGGGGGGAAAGTGGGCTTCATAAACTGGTCCAGGTTGTTTTGTTTTGTTTTGTTTTGTTTTGTTTTGTTTTGTTTTGTTTTGGCAAGATTGTAGAGGCGGTTCACTCTTTCCCTCTTCCAGTCTAAGGCAGAGAGAGAGGGAGAATGGCTGCTACCCCAAAGGCAATAACTATTCAGATTTTATCCCAAAGGTGCTTTTCCAAGAGGCAACTGGACTTTTTGCCCCTTGCAAAAGCACCTTTGTGACAACCATGACCTGGATGGCTGAGAACCTCTGTAGATATTCAGGTTTTACTTTTGGGTGGCTATGAATGAAATGGAGCTTTTTATAATGAAAAAAAAACACATGGTAAATTTTTCTGATGTTTTCTGGAGCAGTAGTAGGTAATACTATGGTCCTAATTGTACCTTTGAGAAATCACTCATTTGAAAAAACTTTTAATAAAATTTTATGAGAGAGAGAGTGGGGGAAAACAGAGAGGGAGAGAGATTGCTGGTTTGGATCTACATTTTATCAATAGCTGAGTATCTGAGCAGTATGTAAAGGATATATGTAACAGAAGTACTTCAAATAAATAGGGTACCACATATTTGCAAATTCTGTATTCCCAGAGCAAAGGTTCCATTGGCCAAAAGTTACTTCTATTTAAAAAGTAATGCTTAAAAAAGTTTGATGAGGGGACATTTTAATAATCTTCAAACCCCGTTGAAGATCAATCTAAAAAAAAAAAACACTTTTTCTTGAACAGGTGGTGAAAAATCATCTGTGTTTAGCACCACAATGCGAGGACCAGGAGGCAATTCTCCCAGCACAACTATCTAGAGGCTCCTTTCCCCAGAAGTGCCACATTGCGCTTACTTTGGCTGGGTAAGTATAGGATTTCAGTTTCTGCAATGCTTCAGCAGCAATAACCAAGTATTTTGCTGGCTGAGACTTAAACCGCCTTCAGTTTGAACCAGCTAGAAATGAAAAAGAAAAAAAAAAGTGATTTCTCACAAAGACCAACAGGGCGCAAGACTATTAAAAGTAGCTTCATTAACACTGTTCACAGGACCATAAAAAATAGGAGTGGAGGAAGGCAGATTGAATGCTATGCCAGCCACTTTTTAAAAGCTCTCCAGGAATTTGTAGGTGCACTTGGAAAGATGTTTTTAAGGTCCTGTCCAAACGGCTCACTTTATCTTGGGAAAAATTGAGACTTTCTGAGGAAGAAAGAAAAACCAACATTCATCCTTAGACCTACCGTAATAGTTCTATAACTGACAAAGACAAAAATTATGCAAGCTTGTGAGTTAAGGAAGAATATTTGTTTAGCAATTTGTCCTCCCTTTCATTTAAAAATTCAAGGCAAGCACAAAGAGTACTTCCTCCTCCAATTTCTCCCAACAGCAACTATCCTGGGAACTTGATTGGACTGAGAGAGAAAGATTGGCTCAGAGATAACCAGGGGGCTTCCTTAGTTGTTGGTGGACTAGAATATAAGGTGTGTGGACAGAGGTTTCCCCTAAAAACTCACCTGGGTATCACCTTTTGGACTGTTCTTCAGTGATTCCAATAAAAGCATTGCCAGCTATGGATTTTGGATTCAAACCCAGCAGTTGGCTCATTTATTGGTTTCCTCCCACTGCTATTCAGATTCCGCACAAGATGTTCTGAGCATGTATGAGTTGAAATCTGCTTTGATCTCCTCGCTTGTGGGCTCCCAGCTAAGTATGTGCAATCTACCCTCGCCTTTCCTGAACAGGAAAAATGAAGTCCTCAGTGGTGGCCCGAAAACCTTTAAATAAGTGAAGTCAAGACATCTGAGGGAGAAGAACATAATACGGAAGACTGGGGGTGTGAATTTGCTGACAGATCCCTGGGTGGTGTCTCTTTTCCTTGAGATTTTTTTTTTATCTGTTACTATCGCTGCTGCTGTTTTTATGATGGTTACACATCATGTTTTCATTTGTGGGGCCAAGCAGGTCCCCTTCCCCCTCCCCTGCATGTGCACACACACTTACTTGTTCTTCCAAAGCAGATGCAGAGGAAAGTCATATACATGGATTACCAACCTCTCCTTTTTGCTTCTTTCAGATAATTCGAAGGATGGAGCACCAGTGCTGCAGGGCAGAGACCCACAACCTGAAGTGTCCGCACCGGGCCCCCTCATTCGAGGGGAAAAAAAATCTTTCAGAGAAAAGTGGCTTGAAAAGGGTGGGAGATTGAGATAAGAGCCACACATGCAAGGGAACACTGTTGGCTTCGGGGATAGGGTGGAAGAAACTGAAACAGTATAAATGAAATAATATTCTGGCCTTTGGATGGTGTCATGACTTTTTCTGTGCACATTGTTAAGGTTACAGAGGAACAGTAGCTAAAGAATGTTGAGTACATTTTGTGACTGAACAGACCAAGGCGTCAGAGGAGATGTGGGCCAAAAATGGACTAAGTTATTTGTCTGTTACTCAGGAACTATCCCTGAGACCCTCTGCCTAGAACAGCCTACAGGAGATCTATGACCACTGCTTTATTCATTCAAATTTCTTATTTTCCACAGAGCCTCAGCATCTACTCTTACAAGAGCCAACCATTCTTGGCTGCCTTTTTTCAGTTCACACTGGAGGTCACTTCAGACAAGCTTCTGGAATGTCTTCTTGCTTCATTCATCCAGGCAGAACTTCGGGTCAGAATCCCAAGGTTCCAGTCATCAGAAGAAGCAGGAGGACATGGCAGAGCTCTTGTCCCATAGGTGGAAGTCAGGGTAGTCAGATATCTTGTAATCTGAAAGGATGTGTGTGTGTGTGTGTGTGTGTGTTCCCTCAGTCCATTGTTCTCATGTCTACAATGACACTCAAGTCCCCTATTGATCTGATAGTTTGCAAGACCACAAAAGCTACCAGATTAGGGCTTCAGGACAAGAATCTAGATCTGTCCACAGGAAAGGAAGATTAACGAGATAATATTTTACATTACTTAGCTGTGCCATTTTCCCTTGATAGTATCAACTCCGCACACTTTGTGGACTAAGTGCTTTTTTTTTTTGAACAAAGGCCTTGGGTAGGAAGTTCAGACTGATGGATCCACAATTTAAGCAACTTTGGATTTGCTTCCAGCATCATACTTGCACTTACCTGTTCAAGCACAAGTGATAGGATAAGATATGAAAAGAAAAGATGGGAGTGGATTCCCAAGTAGGGGAATAGGTTTCAGGTAGAAAAGAAAAGACAATTTTCATTCAGGTGTTATTTCGTGCTCCTATTCATCCTGGAAGCAGAAGGTGAGAATAAGCTAAAACTCCTTTGACTATTTGATCTGAACACAACTTTCTTTTTATAGTATGTTAACATGCCATTTAACCATTGTGGTGATGATAAAATAAATCTTCTCTTTATTGGTGTTAAATTAGCACAGCAGTGGTTAGATCAAAAATCTTCAACAGTCAAACTCCTTCCTCCATCTGTAGCACCAAGTGTCACAAACTATTCTTGCACTCCAGAAATATATTATCTCATTTTGCTGTAAGAAAAATCTCCAAACCAGCCCAGTTACCTTCTCGAGCTCTTGGGAGAGCCATTTTAGAATCAGAAGAGACAATAAATCCAACTAGAAGCTGCATCTCTAGATCAAGCTTCCAGTTACTGATTCCGTATGTCTCATTCATTTATTTTATTTTTTTTAAAAAAGCTTTGGGATGTTACAGGAAATACCTCTCTGCGGTTCCTTCCATCCCCATCTTTGGTCATTCTTGCTTGATGATGGATTTGATTTATGCAACACATTTCTGTCTCTGATTCTAAAGTTGCAAATTCTAGTCACATTTTCCGGGGAATATATCTTCTCCAAGGTTCATTAGGACTCACAACTTCATCTTTCATACAAAAAATGCTCCGATCCCTTAAAGAAACTGCTCCAAAATGATTGTCCCAAAATGATTGTCCCAAATGATTCCAATATAAAACCAGTACAATAATTTAAGAACATTTACGGTACTTATCTATTTAGGGCATTTCCTTGCATCTTACCCAGTCACCCAGTCAGTGGTAGAGTAATATAAAGCCTCTATGCATTGCTAACATGCCTTCACAGAAGTGGCTGGCTGATGCTGCAAAATGCTGCACTGGTCTTCATCTTCCTCAAATATATATATGGTATAGCCTCATGCTACTGCTTTCACCTCATCTGTAGCTGGCAGCTGAGGTAACTTTTCTGGGTTCCAAATCTAAGTTCCAAACAGTGTTTTTGCTGTTCTCCCTGTATGATTTTTGCCATGGGCACAATCTGACATGCTTCATTGGTTATATATGGTTACTAATCAGGGATAAAGCACTTGAGATCCTATGGGCCACATGAGGAATCCTTGGTTGTTGGAAATGGTCTTTCCTTATCAGTTTTGCCTCTTCTGCAGGAGAACCGAGATAACAGGGAGAGGGAGAGGGAAAGGGAGGGAGGGAGGGAGGGAGGGAGAGAGAGAGAGAGAGAGCGTGCGAGAGAGAGAGAGAGAGAGAGAGAGAGAGAGAGAGAGAGAGAGAGAGAGAGAGAGAGAACATGTAACATTGAAGTACTTCTCATAACATTTGCAAATTTCTATAAACAAAGGTTTAGTGATTATTAAAAAATGTGCTATGCTTGTGCTGGTTGATTGAAACCAGGAAACAGGGCTGGTGTTTTTTGATTCTGTCACCTTCAAATACCTTACAGATTTTCTGCTTCTGTCAACAAAGGGTTTCACATAGCCGTAATGTTTACTGTTTTTATTACAGGAAGAGGCGGAGGAGGCAGTATCATTTTGCCTACTTCAGTCTGATTCCATGGCTGTCTATGGGCTATTTATTTCTGGTTGCTGCCATTTGCAAAGACAGATCTGGACTTGTTGCCAGCACTGTCATTCCTTTGTAATGCTAGCTGAGGACTGAGCTTACTTGTTCTTGACTGCTCTTTCCCTTCTGTGTCTGTTCAGCTGGGCTATTTTGGACAGTCCTTAGTGCACTTTCAGAAAAGCTAGATCTGTGTTCAGAAATAGCTCAGCTTATAGCTAGAGGCATGGAACACTTCTGAGCCTGAAACCTGTTATCTAAGCAATGGAGGAGGTAGCTGAATTTGCAAGTGCCCACCCAAACACCCACCCCATGTTAGGAAAACATTTTGCCTTCCAATAGGCAGGGGAAATAATTGGTGGTTTTGTCCTGAAGTACCCAATAAGAGTAGCATCAGTTGTTGGTTGCATTATCCACTTCCCAGGACTGAGAGAGGTAGACTAGAAATGGCTAGTTGGGGCAGGAAATTTTAGGTTGGCTTAAGAGCAATGGAGGGTGATATCTGCCTGTGAAAATGTCTGAAAATGGCTACCTGTAACATTATACCATATTTCCCTGAAAATAAGACCCTGTCTTATATTTTTTTAAAAAAATCCCCAAATAAGCGCTTGGCCTTATTTTTGGGGAACACTTATTATTTTGGAGCACATGGAGCAAGATGAGGATCCTCTTGCCATCTTAACTGATTTCCAGCTCTGTCTCCCTAACCCTAACCAGAGGAAATGGCGGGGACCGGCTGTGCATGTCGTTAAATATTTCCAGGGAGGGTTTATTTTTGGGGGAGGGCTTATTTGGGGGGAGGGTTTATTTTTAGGGGGAGGACTTATTATCCAGGGAGGTCTTATTTTCGGGGAAACACAGTAGTTTAGCACTAGTCACTGATTAGGATAAAAAAAGACAAAGTTTCTTTGGTTCTTGCAGGACTAATATAATGATTTGCAGTGATAGTAATAAGAGCCAGTTTGGTGTAGTGGTTAAGGTACCCCACCAGAAATGAAGCTCTACTCCTACCTTAGTCACAAAGCCAACTGGGTAACCTTCAGCCAGTCATTCTCTCTCAGCCCTGAGAAGCATGGAATGGCAAGCCACTTCTTAAATCTTGTCAAGAAAACTGCAGAGACTTGTCCAGGGTTGCCATAAATTGCCAAGAATCAAAATTGAGTTGAAGGTGCACACATATATGCACACATGTATACATGCACTTGCATGCGCGCACATATGCTGGTAATAATAGGGTGTCCTGTCTTTTCTTTACATTTGGGATAGGGAGAAGAATGTACGGTCTCCTTTGATGGTGATCATAGGAAAAGATACAACCAACGATGTGTGTTTGCCAGTTCACATAATAAGATACAGGGCACCTGGGTTTCTATCAACAATGGATAAAGGCAGGATTTGTCATATGAATGTAACTCCCCCCTAAAGAGGAGTGAAAATGAAGCAAAGTTTACTTACTCTGGCCTTTCAGGGAGGAAAAAAAGTCTTTATTTTCCAGCAGTTGATCAGTTTAAGTCTTTTAAAAGTGTGGGCCCGGAACAAGACAAGGCCAGCATTGTGAATCAAGGCTAAATGATAGGATCGCTTGAGCATTCTGATGTGAATGTAAAAAGCAAGTAAGGAAATGGCCTAAATCAAAATAAAGCAACTTGTTCTCAAACCAGGCTAAAATGTGCAGAGAGGATGCTGGCATTGTGAAAGGAACACTTTCTACAAGGCCCACAGGATATTAGAACTCTGGACATTTAAAAGAAAAGAATTGGACCTTATGCAAGCTGAAAAGCAACCACAGTCCAATTCTTTTATTCATTAAAATGGCTTCTCTTTTTCAGTTTTCCCATGAGCCTGGAAAAACACACACAAAATAAAATAGTGCTACTCTTTTAAGAAGTGTGTTGACTTTAATGAGTTGACTTTTTAAAGCAGTGGCACATTTTTCCAGGCCTATTTGAAAAAATGACTGTTTTAAGGAAGAGAGGAAAGGAGATACTGTTGTGCAACTGATATCCAAAGCGTCATAACACATAGACAAATATTAGACAATAGAGATAGATAGATAGATAGATAGATAGATAGATAGATAGATAGATAGATAGATAGATAGATAGATAGATAATAGATAGAATTCTTTTATTATTAGTCATATTTCTATGCCACCCACTCTCCGAGGACTCTAGGCGGCTTACACCAAAGACAGTATACTAAATAGCATATTGCCCCCAACAATCTGGGTCTTCATTTTACCCACCTCGGAAGGATGGAAGGCTGAGTCAACCTTGAGCCGGTGAGATTTGATCCGCTGATCTAGCAGTCAGCTGAAGTAGCTGCAGTACTGCACTCTAACTACTGCGCCACCCCAGCTCTTTATTGGCCAAGTGTGATTGGACACACAAGGAGTTTGACTTTGGTGGATATGCTCTCAGTGTACATAAAAGAAAAGATACATTTGTCAAGAATCATAAGGTACAGCACTTAATGATAATCACAGGGTTCAAATAAGCAATTGAATCATATTAGGAAACAATCAATATAAATCGTAAGGATACTAGCAACAAGTTACAGTCATACAGTCATAAGTGAGAGAGATGGGTGATAGGAACGATGAAAAGATTAATAGTAATGCAGACTTAGTGAATAGTTTGACAGATAGAGATGATCAGTTGTTGCAAACAGAATATGAGGCAAGCCAATAATTGAGGACAACTACTAAAAAGCTCAGTTAGATTCATGCAGCTCATACAAATACAAATTTAGCATCTCTAGGTTGACTTAATTTCCTAATAAATTGTTGGGTTTGATTTTCAAAGGCTTCATGAAGCACCCAAAAAGGGGTGGGCTTAGGATCTTGCAATTGTGCCCACTTTTTTGAACTTTTTTAAATATATGCCCCTCCTTCCAGCTAGTCCACAACAAAGCTTTTGTGCTCTTCTTTCTCACTATTCTGCCACAGAACATGGGAGTCCCATAAAACTGTTTCCTTAATAGTCATGGATAGACTCATCTTCTCTGAAATGAGAAGTAATTTACTTCTACTTAAATTGAAGGGCTGTAGCTTAATGGGTTTTGAAATATGGAAATTGGAGAATATATACATTAACTGAACTTCTCCCTTAACACTTCAGTAGTGACAGTTTTTTTTTTACTTGCAATAGATTTAATGTTGCATTCTTAGCATAGAGATGGATTTGGGGGAAAGCATTTCCCTGCGTTGCTGTGTTGTGGACGGTCCCATTGCACATCTTCCTGACTATAGTGGACTAAACTTCTTAGCTAAGAGACAGTCAGCAAGAGAAAGGTTTTCTTTGCAAAGCACTTCCAACTTTTGTTTTATCTTTTCTTCCCCACTGACTTTAATAGGCTTTTATTCTTAGTAAACAGGTGCACCATGCTAGAGACTGACCCTGTATATCTGGGAGAATTGCTGGAAGAAATGACATGAATTTTAAGCCATCCTACAGCCCATCTTAAAAACGGCAAATGCAAATAATAATGATAAATTTATTTGCCTTCATTTTTTTTATTCTCAGTGAATTTATGATGGCCCTCCCATCTTAAAAGTGCATTGTTTGGGGTGAGGGTCCCTTACTGTTTATTTCAGATATATACAGTAGTGGTGCAGGGGTGGGTTCTAAATTTTTTTACTACCGGTTCTGTGGGTGTGGCTTATTTTGTGGGTGTAGCTTGGAGGTCATGTGACTAGGTGGGCGTGGCTAGCTGGTCAGAGTCATTTCTGGAAGGTCCTCGCACTTACGACCAGTCCTCACACTTACAACCTGACTCATTTGTTTGCTTTTAACACTGATCAGCTGTAGGACGGCCCTTTGAAGCCCCGCGGCAAGAGTTTAAACAGTTTTTTTCCCTCTAGTCATCAGCTGGGACCCAGGAGGCAGCAATAGATTGGGGGTGGGATCAAATAAAAGGTAAGAATAACATGGGGGGTGGGGGGGTGGGGGGGTGGGAGGGTGGGGGGGGGGAGAACCAGTTCGGTGACATCATATCGTCACCGCTACCGGCTCGGCCGAACCGGACCGAACCGGGAGGAACCCACCACTGAGTGGTGTAAGTAACTATGTTATATTTGTTTGTTTGAACAGATTAATTCAATTTCCACTGACTAGACTACCTTTAAGAAGATTTTATTTGTTAGGCAAGAATATACATAAAAATACATAAAGAAATAAATGCCCTAAATACCATCTAGAGTCACTTATTTCTCTCCACACAATAGGGATAGAAGGGACTACAAAATGACACAAGACATCCCTTCCACTGCTGGGTAGTCTGATGAAAGCAGCATCCCAGTGTCATAAGGCAAGATAGATAGATAGATAGATAGATAGATAGATAGATAGATAGATAGATCAGGATAGACAGACGGATGGACAGACAGATTGATTGATTGATTGATTGATTGATTTCTCCAGGGAGTTTTCATGGTTGTCTATGGACAAAAACCTGAGCATCCCCATCGCCAATCTAACTCTTCAGCTGCTATACCATTCTGAAGTTAATGTGCATAGGAATAATGCTTCAGTTACAATGCTGGTAGTCCCTCTCCATATTTATTTGGGGGTGACTTCCAGGAAATATAGGGAACTGCTTTAAACATACATGCCACTGAAATTGCACTAGCTGTTGCTACTTAGTGTGGTTGGAAGAAAGAGGAGTAAGTCAGACTCTTCCTCACTGAAGGTTTCAAATTTAGGTTGGAACTCTTGTTTTGAATTATGATGGTGAGAAGGGATTGGAGTTGACTTTAGATTAATTCACCATGATACAGAAGAGTTGAGTAGCCTATGACAGTATTTCTCAATTTAAAGTCCTCCAGTCATGAATAGCTTCAGCACCTCTAATTTGCATCAAATAGTTGTTTTGGCTTTTGATTTGAAGGAAGATCTAAATTTAATCTATCTTGGAAGATGGAAGGCTATGGAAAGGTGTTTTAGCCATTTGTTCCTCCTTCCTTGTAGCCTTAGATAGTTCAAAGGGTCATTTAGGATCTTAGTTCCCACACTTTGGCAAACCATGTTCCAAGCCTAAAAGGAATACTTTCTGAGCAGCCTAAAGAACTGGAATAGAGACAGACCATTTATTTGGGTCCCTATCAAAGGGTGGAAGGTCAGTAGGGGAAAGAGGACCAGACCTCTTGTTTGGACTTCAGAAGAGGCCCCCCTTTCCCTTGACTTCTTCTGGGCATGGAGAAACAACCTAAGTCACATTGAGATCTTTTGCTGATAATTACCATTTTGCAAGCTTCATCTAAATAAACAAGAATCATCTTATTAATTAAAGGAACATGAACCCAAGACAGACTACCTTGTTTGCCTGGCAATGTGGAATTAATCAAGGAGGCAAGTGTTGAATGAAACTCAAAAAAAAGTCCAACAAAGAGATACATATCTTTTTGTTTGCACCAATAGTGAAGGTGGTTTCACCATAGACTACAAACAGCAACATGAAATAAGATGAGTAAGGAGAGAGAGGGGGAAAAAAACCTTCTGATTCTTCTTGGTTTCTCATTATGGAATGCGGGCTTCACCCAGTATTCTTGGACCTTTCTTTACAATTGAATTAAAATGCTAACTAACCTTTTAGATAGAAAATAACAGCAGCATAATTTTTGCTGTCTTCATTGCCAATCTGCAATGTGTCTCTATTGTGTCTGCTCAATGGTATTGTCCTGATTTTTGTGTTTGTCAACTGTGATAGGCAAAGCAGTTGGTTTGCTCCTCAGCTTTGCTGTCATCTCTCTTCAGCATGTCACCAGCTAGCAGGGCTTCTCCTCCCACTCTCTTTCCTATTTTATATTTGGACAGCTAGTGTTGCTAAGAGTACTGTTTGATTCAAACTTGCCCAGTGTGTGCCAACTCCTTCATTCTCTCTACTCTTGTTAATGTCTGCTTTTTCCACATACACATATGCACAAAGTCTCTCTCTTTCCTCTTGTAAGTGCGACGTAAGTGGCAGAGGAGAATGGAAAGATATGTGCTCACACTGCATCTCCAACTGGTCCAGTACATGGATGAGGCCGGAGTGCACTATCCTATATACATATGTACAGAACTAAAATAGACCGACGTGCAGAATATTATCTTTTTCTGAAAGGGAATTGCAAATGGAATTTGCCAATATAGAGATAGTGGAAACATCAATATTTCTCTATGTTGAAGCTGGACATGGAGCTAGTTCCATAATTTCACTGTTGCATTATTTCAGTCTTCTATAAAAATGGCATTTTACAAATACTGCTCCAGAACTGCTCTGACACACAGTAGTGAAGCTCTCCTATGGTCAGGTCAAAGAGATGATGATGATGGTGACGATGATGACGATGATGGCAGGCATAATAGGTAAATAACAAGGACAAACACCACCAACAACAACAACAGCAACAGAGAAGACAGGAGCTCCATTGACACATTAACTCCAGGCCTGGGAACAAAGCCAGATCTTAAGAACCTTTCAGAACATTAAAACAGTGGGCACCATACATATTTCTTGGGGGATGCTATTCCAGATGGCAGAGACTATAACAGAGAATGTGTACTTCCTCGAATCCATAAAATGACATTTAACTGAGGAGATCAGGAGCACATCCACTTTGTCTGAATGTACTAGGTGACAAAAACTATTGCATTCATGCAGATAACCAGGACATATGCTATGAAGGGCTATATAGGTGATGACTAGCATCTTGAATTGTACCTGAAAGCCAACTGGTAGCCAATGCTAGGCTGATTGCGTTGCTATATGTTAAACCAGATGTAGCTTCTGGATGGCAACCAAAGTAAAGTGCATTGCAATTGTCAGTGCCAAGGTGAGGGTGCAAGTAATACTTTGAAGGAAGCTGAGGAAAGGTTGTAACTGTTTCACAAGATGAACCTATGCAAAGTCTCTTCTGGTCACAGCTGCTTTCTGCTCATTAGTAGTTATGAATCCAGAAAGTCCCTCCCTCAAGTTGGGTCCCAGCCTCAAAAGTGAAAATATAACAATTTTTAATAACAGTGAAAATATAACAATTATAGTATAATATAGTATAGTATAACCTTTATTGTCATTGTACATCATATATACAACAAAATTGGTTTAGCCTCTCTGGTACAATCCGTAACAGAAAATACAAAACAACATAAATAGTATAGAGATTCATCCCTAAATATCTTCCTTACTCTGCTGAAACAGCGAGACCTGGCGATGTCATGAGACCTGGTGTTAGAGGACAACCGATGGTTTCTTGTGCTGAATTGTTCACTCTCTGTAGTGCCTTCCTGTCTGCAGTTGTTAGACCAGCATACCATACTGTTATACAGTATGTGAGGACACTTTCTATCGTAGACTGATAGAAAGAAATCATCAGCCGTTGTTCCACCTGATTTTTCCGCAGGACTCTAAGGAAATGAAGTCTCTGTTGAGCCTTACTAACCACCAGGGACGTGTTGTTTTTCCAGGTGAGATCTTGACTAATGAGCAATCCCAAGAATTTAAAAGAGGAAACCCTCTCCACGCAGCCCTCCTTGATCTACAGTGGGGCAGGTTCCTCTCTGCAGGTTCCGGAAATCTAGCACCATCTCCTTTGTCTTGCTAGTATTTAGATGTAAGTTGTTTTTTGAACACCACAAGGATGCCTTCTGGATGTCTTCCCTGTATACTGATTCATCCCCCTCCAGTTATAAGCCCCAACCCCATTGTGTCATCTGCAAACTTTATTATGGTGTTAGATGGATTCGAGGATTTGCAGTCATATGTATACAGCGAGTACAGGATATGTACAGTATACAGGAAGGGGCTGAGCATGCAGACCTGAGGGGCACCTGTGCTGAGCTTCAGGGTGGAAGATGTCAGAGACCCAACCTTTACTGTTTGTGGATGGTCCATCAGGAAGTCTTTGACCCAGACAAATGAGGAGTGGGAAATTCAGGTCAGTCAGCTTTTCAATGAGAATGCCTGGTAAGTTGGTATTAAAGGCCGAGTTATAGTTTATAAAAAGCATTCTGACATAGTGCCCAGATTCTCGAGGTGTCTCAATGCAGTATGTAAAGCAGTGGCAATGGCATCTTCTGTTGATCTGTTGCTTCTATAACCAAACTGATGTTGATCGAAATTTAGTGGAAGACAGGATCTGAGGTGGTATAGAACCAGTCTCTCAAAGTACTTCATCACTATAGACGTCAGTGCAATGGGTCTATAGTGATTCAGGCTGTTTGTGGCTGCTTTCTTTGGAACTGGAATGATTGTGGCTGCTTTTAAGCAAAATGGAACTCTAGCCAATTGCAGGGAAATGGTAAAAATCCTTGTCAGGACCCCTGTTAATTGGTCAGTGCAGGTTTTTTACCAAGGAGGTTTTAAAACATCCTTGACCTGATCCCAGCCATTCAATTTTGTCAAGATTGGACTGAAATCTGTTCTTCCCCATTTACACCCAAATGGCCTCCAGAAAACAATACATTGGCAGCTTCACCTTCAGGTAATCCTCAACTTATGACTGATCATTTAATCACCATTCAAGGTTATGACAGCTGTTTTATACCTCATAAAGTATTCTGACCATTGTAACATATAATAACCCCCCCCCATGGTCATGTGACCACATTTCTAGCATTTGGCAACTGGCATGCATTTATCGCAGTTGCTAAGCACCCCATGATCATTTGATCACTATTTGCAATGTCTGCCAGCTTCCCCAGAAAGTCAATTGGGAAGTTGGCAGGGAGGATTACAAGCAGTGGGGTTGGAGGGGAGCTGAAATCCTTGGTGGGGCTGCAGAAAATAGAACTCTGTTCTTTTAGCCCCACAAAGGATTTCCTCTCCACTTGGAGAGGGAGAGTAAACCATTTTGCAATCTGTAGGAACAGAATTAAAATCCTGAACATTTCAGCTCCATTCCTGCAGCTCCACAAAGTTTTTCAGCTCCCCTCTGTCCTTCCACTTGTAACCTTCCTTGCTGCCTTCCTCACTGACTTTCTGGGAAAGCTGGCAGACAAGTCAGCAAAAAATAGGGTGGGTGGGAAATCCTGAACATTTTAGTTCCATTCTAAGGATTTCCTCCCAGCAGGCAACTCTTTGAGAGTAAAAGTGTTGTCTGCCTAATCCTATCAGACCCAAATTGACCCTTCCTGACCCCAGATAAAGCTCCCCTGAAAGCCCATCCAGATCAAAGAATGGAAGCCTCCCCACCAGCTAACCATTTCTCTGTAAGTACAGTCCTTACAGGGAAATTGCAACATAGAGAAACTCTAGTATTCTATTTGCCATCAGATGATGCCCTCAACATTCCATCACTTTTACCTCCAACATTTCCTAGCTTGCTGTCCTCCTGAAAGGACTACTTTGATTAACCATAAGCATAATCCCAAGTACAGATACAAGGATCTACTGAGCTTCCCCAACTGGCCAGCAAATCAGATCCATAGCAATTTTTTTTTGCCCTCCAGACCTCACCTTCTATAAAATATTTGCTTTTCTATTGTTTGGCTTCTCTTTTTCTTGTGAAGCAGACATCCAACAATTGTTTCAATAAAGCTTGATTTTTCTCCTCAGTGTTGTGTTCTTTACTTCAGCCATTTCTATAACACCTGTACAGCCAGGATTAGGATATACAATTGAATCTCATCCATGGACTGATGATATCAAGTGTGCAGTGGTTAGAATGCAGTATTGCAAACTAATTCTGCCAACTGCCAGCAGTTTGATCCTGACTGGCTCAGGATTGATTCAGCCTTCCATCCTTCCGAGGTCAGTAAAATGAGGTCCCAAATTGTTGGGAGCAATGTGCTGACTCTATAAATTGCTTAGAAAGAGTTGTAAAACACTATGAAGTGGTATATAAGTTTAAGCCGTATCGCTAAGTGCTATTGCTATCAAACCCATAACTGATGCATCCAAACCTCACTCCATGGTATGCAGATATTAAACAGAAGAGGTATATGTGAGCATTGAATCCCAAAGGAACCACTGTGAGGGGCCACAGGTGCTATTTCTCCGATCTGATAGCTCTGACAGGAATCTACCTCTGAGAAAGCAGGTGAACCATTGCAAAACCCACATTACTAACCCCTGTAGCAGGTCCAAAAGGATACCATGGTTAACAGTTTCAAAAGCCACTAAGAAATCAAGGAGCACAAGGATACCACCAAATGCCAAAGATCATTGTGTAAACAGTGCTGTCTCCATACTGTACCCTGGTCAGAAGCCTGGCTGAAACAGGTCTAAACAATCAATTTCCCTTGTTCCTGCTCCAAGATCCTCTGTAGCTGTTATCCAACCACCTCTCTATGAACTTTCCCAGGGAAGATTTGAAAATAGTTGATAATTGTTCAGGGTGGAAAGATCCAACAATTGCTTTTCAAGAGGGGAACATTTTCATATGGCCTTCCTTCCTTAAGGCCAAAGGAACAATTGTTTCCTCAAAAAGGATGATACCATTGCATGAACCCACACTGGGATGACTTCCCTGGCTACCTTGATATTTCTGTTCCCAATGATTGCCTTTGCTTGCACTCTTTGTGGCTAGATTGACGCCTTCCAGAAAGGTCATGTGAAACAGAGCCAACTTCACTATCAGCCCATAGTTCCCAAGGTTGAGTTTTCCTTTCCACGCTCTGTAATTTAGCTGAAGAAATGACTAAACTGCAGAACCCACATCTCTTTCAAATTCAACCCTGATGAGATCTTCCTTAGCATGTTTACCAATTCTTCTTAAATCTATCCATCACATTTTCTATGAACTGTGTGTCACTGCACATTGTGCAACAGCATGATAATTGAGTCAATTAATTGCTGTTGCTCATTGTAAGTATTTCAGTATTCTGGATGTATAAATATAGAATTTCATACTCCACAAGGTACTTGTCCATTGGTGCAAATTTGTTGCTGTTTATTGTTTGCTGATTGTGTGCCACCTGGAATTGCAATCATTTGAGTTGCTGAGCCATATAAATTTCCTACACAAAGAGGTAGCATGGTATAAAAGATGGGAGAGGAGAATTCCGTCAGGAGACATGAATAATGAATGGGGTTGGGATGAGAGAATATGAAAAAAAAAATGTTTGGGCTGTTTGGAACAACAGAAGTAGGTATGGTGAGTGGGGAATATCTGCTTGGAAAGAGGCATATTATAAATATGTGACTTAAACATAAGCATATTCATACATTCATACATGACAAAAGAATCAATATAATATATATTTTGTGTTTTTACTGTTTTATCATTTTAATTGTTTTATAATTATGCAACTGTAAGCCACCCAGAGTCACTTGATTGTGTTGGACAGCTATAGAAATTGAAAAATGACTACATAACTAACTAACTAAATAAATATCAAAAACTATAATTGATTTAATTAATTATGATGAAAAAATCGAGATATAGTAATTAGTGAAGGATCCAAGAGTAATGAAAAGTTCTGGATGTGGAACATTCCTTTTTTTAAAAGTGTCAAGAGTGGTAAAATGGAGAAAAAAATGCACATGGAAGAAAATGGACATAGAAGAAAAACAAAGCAGCATAGGGAATGAGAAGTGGGTAGACTGCGGGAAGAAAAAGCACCACAAAATGAAAAAGTTCTTGAAGACAAATTAACCCCCCAATAGAAGGAATAGAAAATGGGTATAAAGAAAGAGGACTAGAAAGCTATTTGGAACAGAATGAAAAGAGTATCACAAGCATGTAGAGTTAAATTAATGGGAAGCATGAAAAATTATGCTTCTTGGAGTAGCAAAGTGAAAGAAAGTGTATATAGAGAAAAATATACTTGCAAAGCATGTAGTCAAAGAAAGCACAGCATGGTTATGACCAAGAGCAAGTATCAGGGGATGTGCAGAATGATTTTGATAGAAATAAAGAAAAATGTTTCAGAAATAGATGAAGAGGGATAAAGAAGCACCTTTAGCATTGTGAATGGAATTAAAACTAGAAATGATGAATTTATTTTGGATGAAACTGAATTGAGAGAATGCTACCAGGAGGATTAAAAAAAATTATATGGGGATGAGGGATATACTTGAAAAGTGGAACAGAAAAACACATTTTAAAATATGTGCCCAAGGGGGAAAAAATGAAAATGAACGCATACATGTTAAAATAATGTTGAAAAATGATAGAGCTGTGGGTATAGACAGTTCAGATGTAGAACTATTAAAATAGTTTGCTTATGGAATAGTTGTGCAACTTATTTGACATATGAGTAAAGACTTTGTTTGTACTACACAATCATAAGAATGCTATGATTGTTCTCATACACAAAGCAAAAGGTAACAAGAGTGTACATCTCTAGAGAGGGATTATTTTGCTAAATGTGCCTGGGATAGTCTTTGCCAAAATCCTAAATGAAAGAGTACAAGAGTTGACAATAAAGTCTATCTGGTAAAGTCTACTGTGGTTTTATGCATGGGTAGAGAGGTGGGATCAGATTTTTTTGCTCTTCATCAGGTCACAGAGAAATAAATGGATCTGAGAAAAAGAAATTATTGTATGTTTGCAGATTTAGAAAAAGCTTCTGATAAAGCAAATAGCTGAACAATGGAACATTTTGAGTGACTATAGTGTTGAAAATTGGTTAAATGTGGTATTGGAAGGAAATAAGGAATGCATGAGAATAAATAGAATGCTTAGCTGATAGCTCAATGTGGATTAGGACATAAGACATGGATGTGTGATGTCCTTTTAGTTTTCTAATTTATTTATGGTGAAATATAAAAGGAATGCCTGTAATCATGTTAGAGGTTTGCTGGTTGGGGATGTCAATATGTAATTTTAGATAAAGGTGAAGCTCTGTTATTGACTGAATATTCATATAATTTGCAGTGAAATCAAGATTAATTCTGAAAATTAGTTTATGGTTTTTTAAAAAGCATATTGAATTGTTGTTAGCCAAAGTCATGAATTTGAAATGGGCAGCTATATAATTTGAAAAACACACTTATATGCATGCGTACATACATACTTACGTACATACATAGAAGACTATCCAGTAAAACATTCTCCCTTTCCCTTCTATTTGTTTTCTCAATTGTCAACAGCCTATTTTACATTAAATAATAGGATTATTGTTAGTTATCCATTTAAATGTTTTCGTCTATCATTTTACATAGGTTTCACAACTTTCTTCTAAAAACCAGTTCCAAATGTCTACATTTGCCCTGCTATGTATTGCATTCACTTAATATGGTAAATTAGATGGAGAATACTAGTAGCAAGTTTATAGAAATCATGTGGTCTGTTGCAAGGAATGAATGCAAGAAGAACCTTTCAACAAGCAGATCCAGAGAAATTTTGGAAGAGCGCTCAGACCCAGAAACCAAACTCCGACCATGTGAAAAGTGGCTAAAGCTTCCATCCCTACTCCCCCACCCAAAATTACCAACTTTCCTTAAGACAGTGGGTCTCAACCTTCCTAATGCCGCGACCCTTTAATACAGTTCCTCATGTTGTGGTGACCCCAACCATAAAATTATTCCATTGACCATTGAAAATATGTGTTTTCGGATGGTCTTAGGCGACCCCTGTGAAAGGGTCCTTCGACCCCCAAAGGGGTCCCGACCCACAGGTTGAGAAACACTGCCTTAAGAGATTGGGCCACAATATTTTAGGGACTATGATTGATGGTGATTTTCCTGCCTGGCAGTGACCCTAGATGTGCAACAGAGAGGAAACAGCCAAGGGAATCCACAATTGCTGCTTTTGAATTTTCCCATATTTAAATTGTAGGGACTGCATCTTGACACAAAGGTAGAACAAGATCTGCTATCTAGGTAGTGCAGTTTATATCAGTATATTTTTGTACCAGATTGCAAGGATTATAGGAATGCTCATGTGAGTGTAATTAAGAGCTCCTAGTGCCTACTTTAGCTATATTTCTTTTTCCTTTTCTAATATATCTTTAATTAATTGTCTATTACTTCTGATTCCCTTTCTCTCCTCTGCATAATGTTGCTTGTTCTGAAAAGGAATAACATGCATGTGTGCTTAATAATGGAAATAAAACATATTTCTTGCCAGGCATTTCTTGTTCTGTTGTCATCAACAGGGCAGATATGTCTGTGGTTAGGGAAATGGACATGGGCACTTAGCAGATCACTAGAGGGAGGCAGAAGCACTCCAGGCTTAACAGCAAGGACTTGATTACCAAGGGCAGCATGGTCTAATGATTTTGAGTTTCACAAACAAACACAGCTCCAGCTGAATATAAACAGACTAGTGATAAACCACTTATAATTACTTTTGTAATTGCTTCTTAAGGAAGAAATCACATTCCTATGTTCTATTCAGTGTCAAACTGAAAGTCAAATGTTCTAATGAGCAGTCCAAATAAGAAGGTCATGGGCAAGAAGGAAGATTGTAGCCATTGTCAGGTTAAGCCTGAGGATCAGGAACATAAGAAACAGACAAGCATAATGCAACAATTCTGTCCAAAATTTTTCTCTCCTTGGTCTCAAGGGAACCTTCACATTTATTGTAGATGCCGATTTATTGTAGACCCATGATGTTATGACTTGTCAGAGCCCTGGTAATCATGAGGTGATGGGGCATCACATTTTGAGATGTTCTCATGTTCCTTTACCACAACCTGAAAAGCACAAAAGCACAACTGTAAATTTCTTCCTTGTGGCCCATTGTATTAACGAGTCCGCATCGTATTTGTAAAGTTTGATTGGCTTTCCAAAAACAAACACACTGGTATATTTGGCGTCATATAGATAGGATTTTTAAATAAGAACAACAACAATAATTAAAATAATTTGAATGTTTATCTACTGACTTTGATGACAATGAACCCCTCAATCCTCCTCCTCAGTCATATGTACCAGTAATGTCTTATTTAACTCTTCTAGGCTTGACTGAAGATTGAAGGCAAACGAGGTTCAGGCAGAAGAAGACCATCATGGCTTCAAAACCTAAGGGACTGGTTTGGACAAAACTCAGCAGCATTTTTTCATGTGGCTGTTGACAAAAATAGGATTGCCAACATGATCACCAACATCCAATGATGGATATGGAAGAAGAAGAAGAAGAAGAAGAAGAAGAAGAAGAAGAAGAAGAAGAAGAAGAAGAAGAAGAAGAAGAAGAAGAAGAAGAAGAAGAAGAAGAAGAAGAAGAAGAAGAAGAAGAAGAAGAAGAAGGCTTGACTAGGCTGCCAAGAAAATGAAACTTGGAATAGTAGAATGTGATCTAGAACTTTGGCAGGCAGCTAAGAATGCATCAAGGATTTTGGCATACAGGACTCTTAAAATGTAAAATGCTCTGTGCATTTTCAACTAGCTCAAAATACACATGGAGAAACCAGCCTAGATGAGGAAAATCTACGCACACCCCCTCCCCCCAGTCACATTATCACATTTCAGGTATTTGAGAAACAGTTTGGCATTTATGACTGGTTGCAGTTTCTCACAGTGATGTGACCATGATTTGTGAGATTTTTTGTTTGCCATTCTCCTGCAGAAAGTAGACATTTGGAAGAATGGATTTGCTTAATCATTGCAGTGATTTGCTTTACAACCATTTTAAAAGGGGTTATAACCAGGGGTGAAATCTAAAAATTTTCGCTACCAATTCTGTGGGCGTGGCTTGGTGGTCAGGTGACTAGGTGGGCATGGCTTGTTGGTTAGGTGGCCAAGGGGTGTGGCCAAGTCAGTGTCACTTCTTTGCCCTTTTTAAACCTACAAAACACAACACAACACAACTGGCTCACCCACAATGTAAAAGCAGCTGTGCTAGACCCAAGATGCTAGACCCAAAATGAGGTTCCTGCAACAAGCACAAAAAACCCAAAAAACCAACTTTCACACTTTACACACACACAACACAACACAACACAACACAACACAACACAACACAACACAACTGGCTCACCCACAATGTAAAAGCAGGGGCAAAATGGCCCCTGCAACAAGCAGGAACCTCACACAGCCACAAAAAGTCCAAAAAACCAACTTTCACACTTTACACACACAAAATCCCACATATAGCTTTGTGAGATTTTGTGTGTTTGTGTAGTTAGAGTGAAACACTACAGAAACACACAAAATCTCAGAAAGCTGCACAAATATTATTTTATTTTATTTTATTTTTATATAAAAGCAGCTAAATTTAAAACTTCCTAAACTTTAAATGGCTAGGTCTAAAAAAAGAACGACTAAAAAAACCCCCAATTAACTATTTTTTTAAAGCTCCCAAAGGGGGAAAAAACTTACAGGCAGGCAGGCAGGCAGGCAGGCAGGCAGGCAGGCAGGCAGGCAGGCAGGCAGGCAGGCAAGCAGAAAGAGCTGCTCACCGATGAGCTTGATTGCAGGTAGGGAGATTCAGTTGCTTGCTGATGCAATGGATTGCAGGGATACAGCAAGTGAAGCAAGGCAGGCGTGCGAAGGTAAGAAAGCTGGAGGCTGGGGTGGGGGGGAAGGAAAGGGATTTTTGCTACCGGTTCTCCGAACTGCCCCCGCCATCGCTACCTACTCGCCCGAGCTGGTCCGAACCGGGAGCATTTCACCCCTGGTTATAACATCAATTTTGGTCATGTGGTGTCTTGACCACCGTGATTTACACTTCTGGTTCCAATTGTGATTGTAAGTCGAGGACTACTTGCAATCCTTGCCTGTGGAGGGAGAAAAAAAAAAGACCCAGTTCATCATAAATTTGGGAGGTAAATAAATGTTATTGGAAAGTCCTCTGCTGGATAAATTAATCATCTGCGCTCTTAATTTTTCACAGAAAGATTCTTTCAGATCTTTTCAAACATTCATTCCTAACAATGAAATGAAATATTGTTTGCCTTAACGTCATCTTGACTGCCCTGAAGAACAAGAAAGATATAAATACATTGTCCCATCTAAAGTAGGCCTCTTGGCTTTAAGATGGACACATACTGAATTATACAAGAGGCTTCCCACAGAATTCAGTAGAACATACTTCTAGAATCCTGGGCATAAATCAAACACCAACTAAGTGGGAGGAAATGGGAGTATACCGTTGTTCAGTCATAAAGTCATGTCCAACTCTTTGTGATCCTATGGACCAGTGATGGGTTTCAAAAATTTTTACTACCGATTCTATTGGTGTGGCTTGGTGGGTGTGGCATGGCTTGGTGGGCATGGCTTGGTGGGCGTGGTGTGGCAGGGGAAGGATATTGTAAAATCCCCATTTCCTCCCGATCAGCTGGGACTTGGAAGGCAGAGAATAGACGAGGGCAGGGCCAGTCAGAGGTGGTATTTACCGGTTCTCCAAACTACTCAAAATTTCCGCTACCGGTTCTCCAGAACTGGTCAGAATCTGCTGAAACCCACCTCTGCTATGGACAGAATGGAAGTATGACCCCACAATCTTAGCATTTGTGGAATATCATCTGCCTATTATCTCAATTTACTTTGGGTTATAATTGTAGAATGGTGGATATTGGAATTCAGTTAGATAAAATGCTTAGGGCAGTCTGTCTATCCATCAGCAAGATAGCTCTCCAAAAACCAAATAGATCTGATGTGTGATGAAAACTTAATAAAGGATGATTTGGTTGGAAATTGGGATAAATCAGGCCAGGGACTATGGTGAAAAATATATTTTTTTCTTTTTTTAAAAAAACAGGCTTCCTTATGAAACTGCTTTTTAAAATCTCTTTCTAGTTTCTACGCTGGTCTTACAGATAAACTAGAGAAGATCATACTCTGCTTACTCTGTGCACACATATAGGCCAATGTATGCAGATAAAACACAAATTAAAGTAGAACTACGTTTATACACACACAAACACAGAAACAATATGTTGCTTGATCCACACAGAGGAAAATAGAGAGACCTCTGATGGTCCATCTTGGTAAAAGGTATTGGAAAGAATTTCAGAAGTCGCACTTTGCATGCTTTCCCTATCTTGTTTAGTGTTGTCGTATAAATGTTACATAATTTAATTAAAATATTTTTGACTAAAAATGTGTCCCAATTTAGTTTTTTTCAATAATGTTTTTATTTTCAATACTTGAACTTACAAAACTTGCAGATGGCAAGAATCAATTTTGGCAAGCACCAAATTTGCATAATCATAGATAAACCAAACAAGAGTTTTCAGAAATATATGATAGCTATTACTTTAGTTATCTGCAGTTATTGACAGCCAGAATAATATATGTATATGTACATGTTCATGTACACGTACATGTATGTGTATATATATATGTGTGTATATATACCTGTATGTATACAGGTACGTAAGTAGGGGGTGTGTGTGTGTGTATGTATGTATGTATGTATGTATGTATGTATGCATGTATGCATGTATGTATTTCTCTTTAGCCAGGTTCTTCCTACGTAAACCAAGATTTTTATGCAGCCCTAGTTCAGTGAAATCACAATCCACTAGTTTCTAGGCTTTTTTTTTTTTTGGAAGCCAGCAAATACTCTGCTGCCCATTGGGAGACTAAGGAGACTAAGATAGATCTATTTTGGACTTATAAGTCCTCATCAGTTAGCCACACCCTCATCCTATGTATCCAAAGACATACATACATACATACATACATACATACATACATACATACATACACACACACATACATACATACATAAGTCTTGGTGTATTCGGGTCTTCTCCCGTGTAAGATTGTAAGATTGCCAAAGTGCTCTCAATCTTACATGGGAGAAGACCCGAATACACCAAGACTTGCATATATATACAGGTTTCTCCTACATAACCAAGATTTTTCTTTCTACAGCCCTAGCTCAGTGGAGTCTGGGCTTTATTTCTTTTCTTCTGGCAGCCAGCAGTCCCTATGCTGCCCTAGTCTCTCTCTCTCTCTCACACACACATATATATATGGTCTTTGGTTAAGTGTCTTGTCGACGAAGTCTCATTCGTCATCTTCAGGCTGGTGTTTTCAGCTTCGTGCTTCTGGGAGCAATGTGTGATCGCAGCTGTTTCTTCCTTTTAACTGCCAGTGGGGGTGTGAACTGATTGGGTGGGAGTTTGGCTGTGTTCTGATTGGGTGGAGGTTTGTTCTGATTGGTTGGGGGTTTGGCTGTGCTCTGATTGGCTGGGGGTGTGTTCTGTTTAGGTGGGGGCTTGGTTGTGCTCGGGTTAGTCTGAGTTGCAGGGGGATTTGAGCTGGTGAGCTGCATTGCTGTTGTTTGGCTTCACGTTCGTGGTCATGCCACATCTTCATGGTGGGTGACAGTTTGCTTCATGTATGGATTGGAGGGGTTTAAAGTGGCTAATGATGTGGCTGTAGTCTGGCTTCTGGTTTGTGGTCATGCCTCATCGGTGTGGGTTTGCTTTTTGCATGGATGTGTGGTGGTGAGATCCTGTGTGGTTTTCGTGAGTGTGGGTCTGGTGTCATTCTTTGTGTTAGGGACTCGTTTGTCAATAAGGGTGGGTTTCCAAATGGCAGGTAGGCGGGAGGTATCATCTTGTTTATTCATGCTGTGTGGGCGTTTCTAGGAGCACAAGGCTGAAGACACCAGCCTGAAGATGACAAATGAGACTTCGTCGAAACGTCGCCAAGGTACTTCCAATTTTACATGGGACAAAACCCGAATAACCAAAGACCTACATACAAATACCCACAAAAACCTCAGAAAACATGTTTATATACCAGAAGCCAGACCAAAGGTGCATCATTAACCACTTTAAACCCCTCTAATCCATACATGAAGCAAACTGACACACTCCATGATGATATGGCACGACCACGAACACGGAGCCAAACAACAGCAATGCAGGCCACTTCCAATTTTACGCAGGAGAAAACCCGAATATATATATAGGTTTTCACGGGTGTTTGTATGTAGGTCTTTGGTTATTCGGGTTTTCTCCTGCGTAAAATTGGAAGTGTCTTGGCGACATTCTGTCTGGTTCTTTAGAACCGGTAGTAAAAGTGCCTGGAGGTTCTGCCCACCGGCCCGCACGTCATAACTGATGATCTGCGCATGCACAGAAGCGCACGCTCCTATTGCAAACCGGTAGTAAAGGTATGTAGAATCCACCCCTGGATCAGACTGTCACTGAACAATACTTGACTGAAAACAGTGGACGTTTACTTTAAAGAGATGTTGTTTAAATCCACTCTTTTCAAACAACAAACAACCTATTAAAACGCTAACCAATCTTTAAGGGATTTAGCTGAAAGTACAGGGTAGAACTTCCACCAATTACAACTTTGAATACTTACTATACATGTATGAAGTTTAAATTCATGGCTTTCATTTTTCTCAGAGCTGGCTTACAGCCAAATCAACCAGAAACACTTCTACAGTGATAGATTTCTTCTCTAAATTTTCTGTCTACAGTTCTGTTTTTCCAAAGAGTTTTCCACTGCATCACCTTCCATTTATGTACCTCTATGCATATCAGCTGAAGGGAAGTGCAGAGGTCACACCAAAGTTTCTTTGACCATACTTGAAGGGAAAAAAGCCCGGTGTTGTGTTTATTTAAAAGTTGGTTTCATGAATGAAAAATGAGAAGTAAAAGTTTCCAAGTCTTTTCCAAACAATTCATAAGGATGTATTGAGGAGGAGAGGTGAAGTGGAAAACAGGAGATGATCATTTAACTGCTTCTTATTCCAACCCCAAACTTTTATTATGCCAGATAATCTCATTTTTCCAGGAGCGGGAGTGATGTTGAAGAAATACAAAGGGGGGGAAAAAGGAAACTAGAGATCCTAGAAAAAAAATATTTTAAAAAATCTACTAAGTAAAAAGATAATAACTGCTTTTGTAATATTTACTTTTAATGTGATTACTATCTATCTATCTATCTATCTATCTATCTATCTATCTATCTATCTATCATCTATCTATCTATCTTACCTACCTACCTACTTACCTACCTACCTACCTACCTACCACCTATTATCTATCTATCTATCTATCTATCTATCTATCTATCTATCTATCTATCATCTATCTATCTATCTATCTATCATCTATCTCCCTCCCTCCCTCCCTCCCTTCCTCCCTCCCTCCCTCCCTACCACCTACCACCTATCATCCATCCATCTATCTATCTATCTATTTATCTATCTATCTATCTATCTATCTATCTATCTATCTATCTATCTATCTCTATCATCAACTATCGAATCTGTTTTTTATATGTGGTTTTACTTGTGTGTTGTGTGCTACCCACTTCGGTGAAATGGGTAGCTATATAAATTTGATTAATAAATAGAATAAATAATAAAGAAAATATAAGTATCTTAGTATGAATACAGATAGCTCTAAAAATGGCAGATAGCTAGAAATGTTGTTAGAGAACGTTTCTCTGTCCGCTAGAGATTATGATGATTTTGCAGATGTGGGACTGCTCAATTTTTTAATTTACAAAGGAGGCCTATTTTAAAAGTGCTTTTTTGCCTTACGTGTTGCATTTATTTTCAGAGAACTCTTTCTGAGTATCATTATTGGTTGAAAAAACTCTTATTTAAACCCTATTCATTAATTTTCTTGCAAAAATTGGTTATCGATTTTATGTCATTTCAAAATCACATACCTTCATATTTACTGCCCTTCAGCTTTGCTTGGAAGATAAAAGGCTGGGGATTCTTGGGGCTATGCTTTTTTGTTTTCTTTTAGATTCAATTCCCCAAAAGATGCTTCAGATTGCATAGGGATGCAACTGTAGCATCTTCAATTTTATAAAATAACTATATCTTTTCTTGGGAATCACATGACTGTTCTCTGCAGTTCTGAAAAATGGATAAAAGGATAAAATTGTTTGTTTTAAAGAGTTGCAGATTGGTGCTTCTTTTGTGGCCTTATGCAGCCCAAATACCTTTTTAGAACTGAATCCAAGACATTGAGCAGCTCTACTCTTGCTCCAACCTATCGCAGACAGCACAAAGTTGAAGGAGTGACTGCAATTTATGCTTTGTTTTGTTTTTTAAACTAAGAAAAAGTACACCTTTGCTGGATGATGATGATGATGATGATGATGATGATGATGACGATGATGATGACGATGACGAGCCTAGGTGGTGCAGTGGTTAGAGTGCAGCACTGCAGGCTACTTCAGCTGACTTCTAGCTGCAGTTCAGCAGTTCAAATCTCACCGGCTCATGGTTGACTCAGCCTTCCATCCTTCTGAGGGTGGTAAAATGAGGACCCAGATTGTTGTGTGTGTGTGTGGGGGGGACTCTGTAAACCTCTTAGAGAGGGCTGTAAAAGCACTATGAAGCAGTATATAAGTCTAAGTGCTATTGCTATGATTTTCAGTTCAAACCAACTTCTGATTTCTCTTTTCGCTAAATTATCTCCATCTGCAGGTGATTCCATCAGCTTGTTGCAGAAGGAGATTGGAGTTCACATGCTACCGTACATAGTTGAAGCCAGAGCAAAAATAATATTCGTATCTGGAATCCCAGAGACTTACTCTGCCAGCCCATATAGCCAACTCTAAATTGTAGGGATCAACAGTGTCATTTGGAATGCCCCCCCCCATCTAATGTTACATTTGAATGTTTTCTCTAAGAGTTTGTTAATTTAGGGTTTTTTTTTCTTGCTTTCCTGAACCTTTTTTCTTGGTAAACCACAGTGTTAACTTATGCTGGAATGAATATACAGTATATAAAAGGTAAAGATTCCTCTTGCACATATGTGCTAGTCGTTCCCGACTCTAGGGGGCAGTGCTCATCTCCGTTTCAAAGCCAAAGAGCCAGCGCTGTCCGAAGACATATTCATGGTCATGTGGCCAGCATGACTAAATGCCAAAGGGGCATGGAACACTGTTACCTTCCTACCAAAGGTGGTCCCTGTTTTTCTACTTGCATTTTTTATGTGCTTTTGAACTGCTAGGTTGGCAGAAGCTGGGACAAGTAACGGGAGCTCACCCCGTTATGCAGCACTAGGGATTCGAACCGCTGAACTGCCGACCTTTTGATCAACAAGCTCAGCATCTTAGCCACTGAGCCACCATGTCCTTTATACAGTATATATTCATATACATATATTAACACAGTACATATATTGTACACATTTATACACGAAATGAATAATAAGAATAATAAACCTCGTCGTTCCCATGGAATTTAATAGCAAACCTCTCCAATCCAAGTAATTTGGGTCATCAAATTTTCAGAAGAAAAATTTCCAAAAGATTGATTTTTCAGAATATTCTCTTACAGGAAGGCTACCATTTAAGAGTAACAATGCGAAAGGAGCATAAACATATCCACATAAAGCAAAGAAATGAAGAAAGTGGGACAAAGTGTAATATTTTTAAAAAGATCTATGGACATCTTCTAAGTAACCGCTCGAGTTTACCTCCCTGTGGAAAGTGCTGGCCCAGCTCATTTCTCAGACAAGCAGTAATCAAGAAGGAGATGAAAAGGGCTGCTTTTCTATCCTTGTCTTAAAGGGGAGAGGGTGGCTATGAGCATTCTCTTCTACCCACAACACATTTGGTTTACAAAATCAAGCTCAGTGAGAATCACAGAAATGAACCAGTAGGTTCTCTGTGTTTCACAACTTAAAGAACATATTTTATTTGTTTGTTTGTTTATAACAACAGTGCTTATAAACCGTGCCAATCTACACGACTGCAAAAGTAATGTTAGATTGTCATAGAAGGTGAGACTAACCTCTAAGTAAGCATACTTAGCAAACACTGTGCACTAATCCTCCTTCACTGCACTCCAAGTTCCAACATTCTGGCTCCTTTTCTTGGCACTGTTCAGCTAGAATTGCAGTTATACAATGATGGGAACATAAGAGACTCACTGGACCAAATCCAAGTTCCATCTAGTTTGGCATTTTGTTGCCACAGGGACCAGCCACATGCCCATCACAAGCTAATATGCAAAGAGTGTTGCAGTTAATAGTACATGTTAGGGCAATTTTGGAAGCATATACCCATTATTGTATCAATGATAAAAACTTAGCAAACTGATCTGTCTCCTGCAGAAACAACCCAAATATAGGACTTATTGTTAATTCTCTTACCTGCTTTACTGAATTCTTCACTACTGCTTTACTAGTTCAGCGTTGGCTACCTCATCACTGATTTAGCTTTTCTGATTCAGCAAAGACATAAAGAAATATCCCAGATTGGTTGGCTATGGCCTCTACTCTAATATAGACTATATTTAACATGAAGACAATAATAATAAAATAGTCTATATAGACTATATAAAATATAGTCATAACAACAAGTACATGGTCAATTTTGAAAAAGGTCAAGGGGGAAATGAATAAAGATAAAATCTGGCAGTGGCTTACAATTGGAACATTAAATGAAAACAAAACTGAAGGCTTGATTTTGGTTGCTCAGTGCAATCAAGCCAGAATTGAATAATGCCATTGTCTTCATTCTAAGATTCAGAGTAGCTGGCCCAAAGTTACCCAGCTGATTTCATGCCTAAACCAGGAGTAGAATTCATGGTCTCCTAGTTTCTAGCCTGGCACCCTAATTAGTAGTACAAACTGGCTTTCCTTTTAATATTTTACAAATATTTTTTCCCAAAGATTTTTCAGAACTTATGTGTACCGTAGTATCATCCACTTCCCTAAAACTTAGAGTAAATTTTCGCTTATATGACTTAAACCTATGAAAAAATGAGAAATATTTTCTACCTTTACTTTCATCCTGTCAGTTTGGCAGTTCAAGTCTCACCGACCCATCCTTGGAAGGATGGAAGGTTGACTCAGCCTTCCATCCTTCCAAGGAGGACCCAGATTGTTGGGGGCAATATTCTGACTCTGTAAATCATTTAGAGAGTGCTATAAAGCACTGTGAAGTGGTATATAAGTCTAAGTGCTAGTGCTACAGTATTATGCCTACCACCAACCACCATTGGCCATTGTTTTGTGTGTTTGGATGATGGCATACCCCAACTTTTTAGCTTTTTCTATTGAGCAAGTAGTGGGATTATACTGTAGTTCAGGGTTTTGTGACCCCAGAAAAATGCATGATTAAATTAAGCATACTATAGGCTTCAAGGAGTTTTCTGTTTTCCTTCAAGTCCCATGACACTATCTCATCATCAAAAATATCTACCTTCCCCTTTAAGTGTCTTATTGTTATCAGGTACATTTTAGCCTTCCTGCCCACCATGTTATGAATAAAATCTTGCTTAAATGCCATGTGGTTATTACAGCATGGAATAGGCAAAAGTGAAGGACAGGAAGGAAGAAAATCTGACATTTTGGGGAAAATGTTTAATGTATGTTTGATACAGTCAGAAAATGTAATGTAGCTGTTTCAAGATTGGTGAAGTGGGTGTCAACAAAAATGGAAAGATCAAGGGGAGGGTGGAGAAACAGATGCTGGCCTAGATAACCTCCTAACACCAGCATGGAGAAACTTATCATGTGCAATGTTACCATATCATTTACATACTAATTTCTCTCTGGGCAAACATTAACTGCTTCCCCATGGATTGCTCCACACCAGGGGGTGGTAGTTTGGGGAATAGGGAACACAGGTGTTAACCATATAATTGATTGTAATAAAATAAATCCACTGTTGTTCATCAAAGCTACTTCAAGTTAACCTCAATATTTAAAGTCAAGATTTACATTCAGAACAGATTATTTGAAAAGTTGAAGCTCTAACATTAAGATTAATTGTACAACTGAGATTTTTCTGAAGTTTTGCAGCAGTGCCATTTGTAGCGTATTGTCAAATGTTTACATCAAGTCTTTTGTGTGTGTCTACACCCATGAATGTGCATGTGTGCATACACATATATTGCGTATGTACTCCAATATGAGCTTTTAGAAGTTGCTTAATTTAAAGCTTTTTTTAAAAAAAACCCTCTTATATTTGTCGATGAGAGCGTATTTTGAAATTATTACCTTGGAAAAACAACTCCTTGCATTTTAATAAAGAATTAAAATTTACTAAGCAACTTAAAGGAGGTTTGCTTTAAAGAGGCAAAATTGTTTGTTTAAATTCCAGGTACATTGCATATTATTAGCTTCATTACATAAATCAACAAAGAACTCTACATTGGCAATGGAACAGGACATATCTGCACTTGCCCTTTTCGTGCTTTGCAATTAAAATCACTTCAATTGTGTGTTGAAGTTTCAGCAAATATTCAATAAACATTATTTATCTGGAAAAATTCTGTAGATTATTAAGTACATAAAAGCACCAGAGGGGAGAAATAATTATGCAGGTTTGTCATATAGTATGTGTTTATTTTAACCTTTCTTTTAAAAAAATCTTATCTACTAAGTACTTTTACAAGACACTAATTATATTCTTTCTGAAAAGAATTTTCCAACACCCTTCAGTGCTTACACCCTTTAATCATATCTCATTACATCTACCTAATCCATCTTTTTTCACATTGCCAGTGCTCATTAACAGTTTTAAAAGCCAGTCTTGGACATCATCATCCTCGCTTCCCGAATTACAAACAGCACTGTTAATATTGTATGCTTTAAAAGATGAGGCTTGCATGATGATCATTCTGTGTATCCAAGTGTCCGTTGCACAAGATATTACGATTTTAAACAATGAGCGATAATATAAAAATGTGTAGTGTTCTTTTCCTTAAGAAGTTAATTTTATAAGCTGCTTTGATTTTAAATCAATAAGCTCTTTGAAGGTAAATGATCCTTGACTAACATTTAGCAGATATTGTGTTCCACAGATGTTTGATTGGCAATACATGTGACATCTAGTAAACAGCAGAGTTAATCCATTGGCTCTGCATTTGTGCAAAAATAAAAAATGGTTAGAAAATGACCCCTTTCATTCTCATACTGAGGGTCTTAAATCACTGAGTTGCACATAGAAAATATCTTCAATATGATATTAACCATTCCTGAATGAATAATTCATAGCAAATATTGGATATCATTTATTTTCCCTTGCACCATAAAATTATGTTTTTGTATACACATGTGTTCAGACACATACCCAGGAGTGGGATTCAGAGGTGGGTTTCAGCAGGTTCTGACCAGTTCTGGAGAACCAGTAGAATAAAGTTTGAGTAGTTTGGAGAACTGGTAGTAAAAATTCTGACTGGCCACGCCCCCATCTATTCTTTGCCTCCCAAGTTCCAGCTGATTGGGAGGAAATGGGGATTTTGCAGTAACCTTCCCCTGGATTGGGGACAGAATGGAGATTTTACAGTATCCTTCCCCTGGAGTGGGGTTGGAATGGAGATTTTACAGTATCCTTCCTCTGCCACGTCCACCAAGCCACACCCATCAAGACATGCCATGCCCACCAAGCCACACCCACAGAACTGGTAGTAAAAAAAATTGAAACCCACCACTGGTGGGATTCTGCCGGTTTGGACTGGTTCGGGTGTACCAGTAACTCCGACAATCAGCTGAGAGCAAACTGGTTCACTCCAACGATCAGCTGGATCTGCCCACCCGCCTGCCCCTGCACTATATCTACCTTTATTTCCTTTGTTTGAAGCCTAGCTAATTGGCGCGGCAGTGCAGATTGCTGTTTTATTCACTGCAGCTGCAGTAGAAGGTGCTGATTTCAAATGTACTGCGCATGCGTGGATCTCCCGTTCAGTGCATGTGTGAAGCGAATCAGTTGTTACACTGATTGAATCCCACCACTGCACATACCTTCCAGATTTTTCACCCCAAATACATCAGCAGTGCAGATATACACTATTTCGTCAATTTCACCCCTGACCTCCCCTCCCCACATCTTGGAGATGCCTGAATAGACACACCAATGGCTGATGGAGTCACTCTTACCCTCAACTGTAATTGTTTCTTTACTGTGTTTGTTACAGATAACCGGGGGACTCTAGAACAGGTTTACAAGAAACATGGGATCTAGAGGAAAGGGAGTGAAAACACTTCTTTTTATGTTTTATAATAATGTAACTGATTAAATATCATTAGATGTATATTAAGAGCATTTAATTTATTCTCCATTTTTTCAAACTTTTGAACTCATCCAGTTATCTAATTTTATTTTTTCCTTCCGACCATGAAAAGTAAGTATACTTAGTTTTCATGATCTTAACGTATTTCCCCTTCTGTAGCTTCAGAAGGCAAGTTAATTTCAAGCCCAATTTCTTCCCATGCTATACCTTTAATTCACTTCCATTCCTGAGCTGCGTCCCTTTCCCCATGGGACTGTACTCCACTTTATCCTAGATTTCTATTTGCTCTGGATCTCCTGGATCTATACATATTTAATATCTGTTTCAAAGGAACCTTCCAGTATTCTGGGGATGATTGGAGAATATGTAGGAGAAATTATAGGTATAGGAAGATTCCATTTATGGAGGAAAGATTTGGACACCATGCAGTCTCAAAATGATAAATCACAATGTATGAAACAACTCTGACACATTTAAAAGAGTACATTTTTTTAAAAAAAAACCACACTGCTAGTGTTTGAGCCACAAAAATTATCTATTATCTATTGTTACACATATATTCAGGTTTATAACATCCCATACACAAACTTTATCTACTAACTCAATGAAAATAAAAGCAAATGTTGCAATCAGATTTTTATATGTTTTTGATAATAGGTTATTTTGATCTCCTAAAATCTGATCTCCTAAAATTTTAAAATTGTATTTAAAATTTTAAATACAATTAAATGTAGGCTGCCATGTAATTCTTTGGTATAGTGGGACATACTGAACTGTACTTTGAGTCCTTCATTTTTGTTTTCTTCTACAATGTATTGAAAGGAAGAAATATGTTTACGTGCATAATATGTCTTAGAGTAGCTTCATTTACTTTTTTTTTTAATCAGCAGGGACCAAACTCTTGTGGTAGACATCTTTTTTTTTTTATGATGAAGTATTTGGATTTATGGCACTGCACTAAATTGTTTTCAATCTCCAGATTTTGCATCCTGTGTCAGTAAGATAATGGTCAGCCAAAAATGGCTTCAGAGTGCTTTCCATAGAATTGGAATCACAGGAAGCGGGTGCAAAGAATTGAGGGTAGAACTAAATGAGAAGAAAGTGGAGACAGCTGAGTTAATAACTAATATCAGCTATGGACTGTGAAGTTGTACATTCACTTAACTTTATTTTGTTACTATGATCTTGAGTTCTGAATAGAGAGATTGACAAAGATGCAATTTAAGCAATTTCACATTATAGCGAAGCAGGCAAATTCTTTAGACATGGCTGTGGTTCAGTATGAGTTAAAAACATGTAAATCTATTGATCTGACTGATTATTAAATTAATCCTTATTCAATATACTACCATAAATGAGTTCTGAACATTAAGGAGTAAGAACATGTATTATGAAAACATTGAGATGGAAGGTATTTTCACCCTCTGAAAAGATACCAGTTAATTTGCTGAAATATAGCAACAGGTTTTCAACATATCTGTTCAATTTGTACAAGGAATACATTACACATGCCACTAGTCTGGAAGAACTGAATGTTGGTGTCAAAATCTGTCAGATGTAAATGCCTTATTCTCTAATGTGTAAATAATGTATATATGGAACATCAGGGGTTAACTTATTCTTTGGACTTTAATGTATTCATAATTTACCACTCCCATTCCTGGCTCCACCCCTTGTATATATAAGGAGCCATCCTCCCCATTTTACTTGCTTCTATCTTGAATATTCAGCGAATATAGAATGCCTATTATGATTAAAGAGAAATATATTTAAATCTCTAACTTCTATTATCTTTATTGAGTCTGATCCTGAAAATATTGCAACAAGCTGGTAGCAGAGGATGGTTAATTGACTCAATAAGTAATTAAAAATGTCCAAGAAAGATAGGCCCAACACCAGGGCCTACAGCAAAGAAATAGAAACTGATCAAGAGACGATCAACGAATCCACTAATGCGATTTCGAGAGAATCCGAAGAATACACCACTGAAGAAGAAGAACTGATGAGTGAAAACAACGACCAGGAAGAAATCGAGATAGAAAATAACGAACTCAGGTCAGAGATATTAAAGATACTAAAAAGCCAAAAGAATGATGAAAGCCTCATCGCGGACCTCCAGGAGATGCTGAGAAACAGCGGAGCAGCGAGAGAGAAAAACGTCATTAAAGAAAAACCCAAAGATCAAAAAACTGTGAGTGAAATGACTACTGAGAAAATAGTTGTAAAAAAGAAAAGATGTGACATCGCGCGAAATTTTGAATGGCAGCCATCTTGGTTTCAACGAACTTCAAAAGAGAGTGAAGCAGAGCCAATCAAAACGCTCAGTTCAAAATTTCTGGCGCGAAAAACGCTATCAGACGAAGAAAGTGAAAAAGAAGTCTCAAACTCTTCAGATGAACCAAAATCAGAAAGTGAAGACGATTTAACAAAGTCTCAAGTAAAGTCAGCAATGAAAACGCTTTTTGCTGCTTTTGGGCCAAGATTGAAAATTTCCAAGACATCAACAAAGAAGCAAGAAATCAAACCGACAACTCAAGACCTGCACGCTCCCATCCTGACTTCGAAAACGACGACACCCGAGCCCAGAGAGCCATGCCGATTCCGTCCTACACCGCAGACAGAATCGAGTGCCAGCGCACACAAGAGAAAGAGAAGAACCGTCGCCATCACCAAAGCCCCAAAAACCGAGCCAGAGACCGACTCATCTGAAGAGGAGCGGATCGAGAGAGCTGAAATGGAGAGAACCTTCCACAACAGCGCCAAAGAAGAAATGAGCAACGCGCATGTGCAAAACTACGTAGACAGCCCCGAAAGACTTGAACTGGCCAGAGAACCGCGCAGACTCGTTACAAGCATCCCAATGCCGTTCTGTAATTTCCTGCACTTGAGAGACCACGGACTGCCTCAGGTTGTAAGTAATGGACAAAATAATGTGGGGAATTTACCCAGTGACTTCCCAAAACTTAGAGTTGATGGCATTAATTTACAAGAGTGGTACCAACAGCTTCAGGTTATTTTTATGAAAGAAAATTTACTATTCTTTATAACTAGTCCTCCAAGAAGACCTTGGACTTTAAAAATAGATTGTTTACATCATAGAGCATTTTTCATAATAATTTCTAGCGTGTCTCCTGCAATGTATCATAGCATCAAACCAAACCTAACTGTATCAGAAATAATTCAATGCATGTTTAATCTATTTCACAGCGATAGCGTAGCCACAACCACAAGAATGTCTAAGGATTTCTTTTCTTCTAGAGTGAAACCAGGGGTTTCTATAAGTGAGCATTTGATAAATCTAAACAAAATAAGAGCTGAGTTGCAATTGAGGGGGGAAGTGATTTCAGATCAAACAATGAAAAGTGTTATTATCAATTCACTTGATCCATCATGGGATAGCTTTATGTCACACTTAGATACCATTAATTTGGGATATTTATCAATAGAAAGTCTATCTAATAAATTGATAGCAGAAGACAATTCAAGAAAAAATCGTTTCAGTAACCAAACAGAACACAAATCTTTTAGGAAAGTAGTCTTTCAAGATAAATATAATGAGGCCTTTAGATGCCACAATTGTGGATCCAGGGAACACAGTAGAAGAGACTGTCCCAAAGTCCCAAGGGAGAGACATAGGCCAGGATATAGGAGCAAATACAATTACAGACAATCTTCCACAGATAGACACAAATATAGAAGTCCACCAAATTACAGAGAAAGTAGAGGGGGTAGAGAAAATTCAAAAGAGAGAAAATCTGGGTCACTAAATGGGCTAAATAAACAAGACAGCATCAGAACACAACAAGATGAGAACAATAATTGGCTTATTGATTCTGGTGCAACAAATCACACCACTAACAACAAAAGTATATTATCTTCATTTACAGAAGATAAGTTTGTGATAAAGGTAGCTAATCAAAAAAAAGTTCAAGTATTAGGCAGAGGAAATGTGACCTTGCCTGGTTTAGGGAAAATAGAGGGGGTATTATTAATCCCAGAAATACCTCACAACATACTGAGTGCTATAAAACTAAGCAGAGAATCTGACATCAATATAGTTTTCTCAAAGGGGAAAGCAACTATAGAAAAGAACAAAACAAATGTAGGCACTGTGATGATAAAAGGGGGTCTACCCTATCTGATAACCAAAGAAAGATGGTTACATAACATTGATTCAAATATGGAAGATTGTATTGAAGCAGATGATGAAAATGTCAGTAACAGTGACAATGATGAATGTAAAATAACTCATGATAACAAAAATGCACACAATGAGAAGAAACCAAAAATAGGTAAACCAATTCATGATGAGTGTGCTCACATCTTACATAGGAAGTTAGGACATGCAAGCTTTCCTGTAGTACAAAAAATGACTGAACACGCAGAAGGTGTCAAAATAAAAAATTGTGAAAATTATTTGGAATGCTCAGTATGTAAATCCACCAAACTAAAAACCAGTCCCAGACCAAAAAAATCTAACAGATCAACCAACAATATTTTTGATTTGGTACATATGGACTTAGTTGGTCCATTAACTCCATCAATTACCTATAGAAAACGTTACTTCCTAACAATAGTGGATGATTACAGTCGCTATGGTTTTGTTTACACATTAAAGCACAAGGATGAAACCTTTCAGAAATTTAAGGAATTCTACAAACGCATAGAAACACAACATAATATCAAAATAAAACAAATTATGACAGATAGGGGATGTGAATTCATGTCTAAAGAATTCTCCCAATGGTTAAAGGATAGAGGGATGCTACATTTCACGTCCAATCCATTTTCTGCATTTCAAAATGGGATTGCAGAGAGAAAGAATTCCACACTACAAACCATGATTAGATGCACATTAGAGGATGCTGGTTTAGGCAAACAATTTTGGTCAGAAGCCTTACATTATTCAAATTACACTCAAAATAGGACATGGTCCAGTATTGTGAATAAGACACCATATGAGGTGATGTACAATAGAAAACCCAAATTAGCACACATGCACATATTTGGAGTTACTGCAGACGTACACATACCTAAACAATTGAGGAGAAAGGGAGAAAACGTATCCAGGAGATTAAGATTCATGGGATACGAAACTGGAACCAAAGGGTACAGATTCATTGATAATAATAACAAATTTATAGTATCCAGAACAGCTGTGTTCCATGAGCAGGCCAATTGGTCTAAATTGCACCTTAATGAAATATTTCCTAATAAAAGCAAAGATAATATATCTTGCGAGGAAGGAACAACAGAAAATCAAAGTATTAACAAAAGTAAGAACAAAACCAAAACTTGGACAAATAGTCAGCATAAAATAAAGACAGACACATTAACAAAAAAGGAAGCTAGATATTTGCATGACAACCATAGCAAACCTGAAAGAAATATTAGAAACAATAGAAACCAAATACCAAATAAATACAAAGATTACATAATGCATATGGATGAAGAACAAATAACACCTAATACATATGAGGAAGTATTGAAACTTCCCCGTGAAGAAAGAGAAAAATGGGAACTAGCTATGGAAAAAGAGATGGAAAGTTTACAAGGATTAAATGTATTCACACCTGCGATCGCACCTAAGGATAAAACAATTATAGGTACCAGGTGGATTTATAAAATTAAGAATTTAGAAGGAGGTAATACCTTATACAAGGCCAGACTAGTTGCACAAGGTTATGCACAAAAATATCCAGAAGACTATACTGACACATATTCACCAACAGTGAGAACAGAGAGTGTCAAAACAGCTCTTGTAGTAGCATCTGCACTCAATCTGGACGTGTTTCAATATGACATACAGACTGCATACTTACACGCAAAATTAGATAAGGAAATATATGTAAGAGCACCACACAGTCAATACACTAATAAGAACGAAATTTGGTTATTAAATAAGAGTCTGTACGGATTGAAGCAATCTGGCAAAAGATGGTACGATTGTTTGGTAAAAGTACTTAAGACCATGGATTTCAACGCCACCACTGCTGATAACTGTTTCTTTGTAAAAAAGAGTAATGATCATATTGAATTTGTATTAATTTATGTTGATGATATTTTATATATTGGAAAGCATAAAGAGAGCAGGGAAATCTTTGTAAATAAGTTAAACGAACACTTCTCATTAAAATCACTAGGTAGAGTGAACAAATACCTTGGTGTACAAATTAACAAAACAAAAAGGGGATTCAAACTTACTCAGAAAGATAAAATCATTGAACTCCTAAACAAATGTAACTTAAATAATGCCAAAACATGTGACACACCTATGCAAACTGATTTTCTCAGAAACATTGATGAATCTTCCCCTGAGTTTAAAGACAACACATTTTACAGATCAGTTATAGGTTCACTCCTTTATATATCTAATTGGACTAGGCCAGATATTGCATTACCTCTCAATTTATTGTCAAGATATGTTAGCAGACCAACCTTGTATCATTGGGAAGCTGTCAAAAGAATTTTAAGATATCTGAAAAGTACATTAGATTTTTGTTTAATATTGGAACCCAATAATGACAAAGAACCAAAAATTACTTGTTATGCTGATGCAGATTGGGCTGGTGATACATCATGCAGAAAGAGTACCTCTGGTTATGTTTTTCTATTGAACGATTGTCCAGTTTACTGGTATACTGGTAAACAAGAACTGGTAGCCACTTCTACCACAGAAGCGGAATATGTTTGCTTGTCTAAAGCTGCAAATAACCTTGTATGGTTCAATGATTTGATCACAGATGTTTGGAAGAAACCTACTTTACCATTTATTATGCATGAAGACAATAAAGCGGCCATTGAAATATCTAGATCCGATGCAATTGGACAAAGGTCCAGGCATATTGATATAAAATTTAAGCACGTGAGACAACTATCTCAAGACGGATTCATCAAAGCAATACATTGTGATACTTCTGAACAATTAGCTGACATATTAACAAAACCCTTACCTTCTAAACAACACAAATATTTAACTTCTAAATTATATGTATTATATTGTCCTGAATCTGAATGTAACTGGTGTTGTATAACGAACCGGCATTTAGAGGGGGATTTGTCAGATGTAAATGCCTTATTCTCTAATGTGTAAATAATGTATATATGGAACATCAGGGGTTAACTTATTCTTTGGACTTTAATGTATTCATAATTTACCACTCCCATTCCTGGCTCCACCCCTTGTATATATAAGGAGCCATCCTCCCCATTTTACTTGCTTCTATCTTGAATATTCAGCGAATATAGAATGCCTATTATGATTAAAGAGAAATATATTTAAATCTCTAACTTCTATTATCTTTATTGAGTCTGATCCTGAAAATATTGCAACAAAATCAATGGAAGGAATTTCAGTAACCCTCGATATCTGAATGATATTACCTTGGTTGCAGAAACTGAACAAGATTTATGAGAATGAACATTCTAAAATTGAAACAGAAGAACGGAAAGGCTGGCCTTTCTTACAGAGAAAACAAAAATAATGTCTTGGAAAACTAGAGGAGTGTAAGATAAATTATGTAGTGATAGAAGTGATTGACAGTGTCAATCTTCTAAGATCAGAATGTTTGGTCCCAGACACTGGATGCACAAAGAAGATTCAGTGTACATAGAGAGGGGAAAAAAGTCATTGGGAGCCTAGATAAAATTTTGTGACATTGCAATTAAGAAAAAAATCAGAATAGTCCACTTACTGATCTTCTCTGTTACGATGTACAGATTTGAGGGATGGACTCTGCATGAGAGTAAGAAGAAAAAGATTGAACTATGGTGCTGAAGGAAGTTGTCTCACTTTTCTTGGATAGCCAAGAAGATCAGCCATTCACTTTTGAAAGTGTTCAAGGCTGAATCAGCAGTGATATCCGGCCGGTTCTATCCAGCTCGCATGAACTGGTAGCGTCAGCAGCGGGAGGCTCCACCCACCTACAGGGACATCATTATGTCCCATTATTATCCTCTGCACATGTGCAAAATGCTCTGCACATGCACAGAAGAGGCACACATGTGCATAGTGCACCCACTCTCCCGTGTGCTCCCATTCCCGAACTGGTAGTGAAAGTAAGTGGATTTCACTGCTGGGCTGAATGCCTATTGATAACAATGATAATGAAATAAAAAATTATTGTAGTTTGGATATATAATACAAATGATGTATCTATAGGGAAACTGATAAACCTTGTCAAGATGGATGGATCAGGCCAATAGCACAGAAAGTGCCTAAATGGAGTGCTACAAGCTTCAGGAATGTACCTGCAAGAATTGAATAATAAGGTGAGAGACAGAACAGCTCGGAGGTTGCTTATCCATGAGATCACTAGAAATTGGCTACAACCCAGCAGAACACAACAACAATACAGTTTATATTCTGAAAGCATAGACCTGTTCCAAGCTTCCATTGGATTCTTCCCAATTTCAACTGAAGAAGTGTAGAAAGAAGAACATTTTGTTATGCGTGCAGTCTGTCTTACTTTCAGATATCCCTACTGCTCTAAACAGATGCAAGGTTTTGAGTACATGTTGCTGTTATGAAATATTCACAGAGGTCTAAATATACCTATTTCATATATTTCTGTTAATTAGGACATCTTAGAATATCGATGTGACACATTCTGCTTTTAAGGCACAATATAGTGTCCTCACAATTTTGAAAAGGAAAAGGATACAAGTTGGCCAATGTCTAAACTTCATGCATATATTGATAAAGTACAAGCAGGTAGTAATGCACCAGAAAAGGTTTCTTGGGATGTTGTAGAGAATCATCTGGATCAGTATGTGATTGCTATGAAAAACAGTGGCAATCATTAAGGCACAATTGAAAATACCATATAGAACTTAGGTTTGGCAGACCACTTATCTACATGATCAGCACATTTTAAAGAGAAAATTATGGAAAATGTGCAGAAAACAACCAAAATGTTGAGAAATCACCTTGCAACCTTTGTCCTCTTTGAGAACTTTGGGATTTATAGGAGAAAAGAGGGAATGAAAGGAGTGATAAAGGTATATACAGTTAGATATAGTATGGAGATTCAGTACTATATGACACAGGGATCTGGTGTCATCCAACAAAGTGAAAAGTGGGAGATTCAGGAAAAATAAAAGGGAGAGCTTTTATTATAGGATCCCTGAATAAATATGAAATTTTATAGTAGAAAAAGTACCAGTTTAGAATAGCTTTAAAGGGGAATTAGGGAGGTTTGTGGTGGGAAAAGGCTACTGGTGGTTATTTAACTTCACATTTGATTCAGTATGTGTTTGACAATCACTCTGTGGAAAACATAAATGAGAGGGTGCTATTGAACTATAATTCTGCTTTTCAGACTTCTTAAAATCAATTGGTTGGCCACTTTTTTAGAGCAGATTGTTGGAGTACACAGCTTTTGGTTTAATCAAATATGCATTTTTTGTTGTTCATGCGAATAGATGCTACTATCTTTATAATCTAAATAAGCAGGTTTTCAAGAAATTGCTGTTTTTGTGGTATAAGACAACACATTGTCACAATATCTGAGATCATATTTAATATTGACTATTGTATATAATTCCCCTAGCTCAACTATTAATTTCTAAAAGAAGGAATGTTTAAAGGCCAGACACATAGATAGAATGTCATTCAGTCAAATGTTGGACTAAGATCTAAGAGAAAATTGGATTCAAATCTCCTCTCAGCCATGAAATTGTTCAGTCATTGGGTGACTTAAGTATAAGTCAGTTCCTATTTTTCTTCTTAAGACATTTGTGGTGGGAATAACATTCTAAAATGTGTCATGAGCTCCTTAGAGAAAAGATCTCTTCAGAGATTTATTAGAATTTATCTCTGCATGTGTATACACATGTACTTGCACAATAGAAGTTGAGAGAGAAAATGGGGGCGCATTTTAGATATGATAAGCAGTCATTTTAATTTGCATAAAGGCAATGAAAAATAATGAAAGGTGTCTCTGTCTGTTTTTCTGTCGACAGCAAAAACACACCCAGATAGATCGACACGATTGTCTTGCAGTTTGTAATTCTGCCAGTATAAAATGGCTGACTCAACAGAAATCAGAAGATATCATTTTCAAGTAAATTGATTTAGGACTGAAAAATAAAATCTGTATGGTACATATTATATAGACTGCTAATCAATGCACTTATTATTTATTCTGCCATTAAATATTATACTTTTCTTTGAAGTTGTCATAGTTCCACTTTAATTTTATCTATCTATCTATCTATCTATCTATCTATCTATCTATCTATCTATCTATCTATCTATCTACCTACCTACCTACCTACCTACCTACCTACCTACCTACCTATCTGATTTCTATAGCCGTCCATCTCAGCAAATTAGTCTTTTTAATTTTTTTCCACTAGTAAATCCTTTAAGATTACCAGATAGTTAAAGAAGTTTCCGTTCTAAAACATTTGTGACAATTTTCCATCCTATAGATGCAGAGAGGACTCAGTGCTTTGTATCTGATGTGTTTTCTCCAGAGAAAAATATGAATATACTCAGGGGACTGTGATAAAAGCAACAACAGCAACAATCTAGTAGCTCTGCCGAGATAATGACAATAGTGTCGTTGTCACATCTGGATCCAAAATGCTTCATCTGTTCAGTTAAAGAAACAAAAATAAACAGAATGGGTACCAAAACGCAGCCTTTTACATTTCATTCATTACAGGATTGGGGTAAGAACATCTTCATTCTTGTTGTTGCCTTACTTAGCAAGAGGCAGAGAACAGAACAAGGATGGGAAGATAGATACTTGTCTTATAGATTAGTGAATAATTAACCTCTTATTTCCAAATGTGGGCATGTTTCCCATTATTTCAATGCAAAATAAAATGCAACAGATTACATATGTGCTATCAGGCAAGGGAGAATAAATAAATATGGGTGAGGCTTTGATTAGATGGTAGGTGGACTTTAATTAGGTACCTTGATGTTTTGAATGATTCTTCTCTCAGTATCAGAGTAGATGTCCTTGATGCTGATCTTCTTAAAATTAAAATTTGAATTCTTGTTGATTGAAAATCAAAGAGTGAGAAAAATCCAACCCTTTTCTTCCTGCCTATTCAAAGAGTAGAATATATATATAATAAATAAATAATAAATATCAGTAGATTTCAGAGCTACTTTTATTTGAATGTGCTAGTTGGAACAATATATTAAAAGTGTATCAGTTTTTTTTAAGATGAATATTTCAGTTAATGACTAATTAAAGATTAGAAATAAACATTAAATGAGAAAGTTACAGTTTATCAATTTTACCATCAATGTATACCTGGCATTATATGTGGACCTCTGTTTTGAACAATCACAAAGATATGGAATAGATATGAGGTAGTTGGTTTAAATTCTGTCACGTATCTATCTTTGGAATTAAACTAATCATACCTTGTGGAACTGAACATATTTTCTTTCAGCTTAGGTCACAGGTCCACACACTGAATTAATATAATCACACTCTTTTGTTCTGCTCAGAATAAGCTAGTTGTTTAATTAAATATGCCAGTTGTTTATAATATAATATTTCAGAAAAACCTGTTTGAAAGGAAAGATAAAGATTTATATCAACCACTGCAGTCTGACAAGTAAATTATATTTCCTCAGCCATAAAGAAAGGGAAAGCAGAAAATAATGATTACAAAATCAGTAACTTGTATGATTCCTTGGAGGAACTACGCATTTGTTCTCATTCAGTGATGTGATGTGCATTAGCATAGAGAAGTGACCTTTACTCTCTGGGGACTAAAGCAACATGCTTTTCTGTCTTTAGAATAAAGCTTGAGTTTGATCTTGAAATGTCAACATTCAAACATTGCTTTCTGATTAAATAGTTCAGGGCAAGCAAACACATACATGTCAAGAAATTGCTAAATTTGTCTGAAGGAAATCTACAAGGAGAATGTATTATTCTGCTTTGAACAAAATATGTGCATGTTCCAAAGTAAATCTGAAATCACATCCAGAATATTGTAAACCATAATCCTAGAATCTTCAGGGCATTTTATGTATGTTACCCTATAGAGACAAGGAAGCTTCTGAGCAATATGGTAAACAGTTTTGGAATTATTTTCCTACAATACTATTTTTAAATTTGTCCTATTTTTAGAATTATTATTGGTCTCTGTTCACAGTGATATGAAGACATAGCTGACAGTTCTTTAGTTGGGGTTGGCCTTTATACACATTGAGTTCATCCCGAGAACCTAGGATGTTTTAATGGCATAGTATATTTGTGATCCAAGCAGTATAGCCTTTTGCAATTGGCAGGTGGAAATTTTGTCTATGCACACATTTTTCAAGTGCTGTCCAAGAGTTTTTTGGTACGGCACCCAGTGTGCCAGTTACCAGTGGAACCACTAGGCTGGTTTATGGCATATACTTTCAGTTTTGATTTTCAGATCTTGATACTTTCTGATCTTCTCCAATTCTCTGTCTTCTACTATCCTCTAGTACTGCTGCATAAATTATTCACACTTTCTTCTTTTCAACCACAGTTATATCTGGTTATGGGTCTTATCAGTCTGTATTTGGAAATCCTGCAATATTCTAACCTTCTCATTTTTGACTATTTTTTTACAACATTAATAATAATAATAATAATAATAATAATAATAATAATAATAATAATAATAATAATAATTTTATTTCTATACCGCCCTTCTCCCGAAGGACTCAGGGCGGTGTACAGCCAATTTAAAAACACAAGACAAAACAATGATTAAAAATTAAAATAATTAAATAGATTTGGTCCGGTTTAAAACCCCAAAAATTTAAAATACCCCAATTTAAAATTATTATGTTGATAGCCCAGCCTGGCGGAACAACAGGGTCTTCAGTGCGCAGCGAAACACCCGGAGGTCGGAGATCTTACGTATTTCCGGGGGCAGTTCATTCCACAGGGCTGGGGCTCCCACAGAGAAGGCCCTCCCCCTGGGTGTCACCAGCCGACATAGCTTGGCTGATGGCACCCTGAGGAGACCCACTCTGTGGGAGCAAACTGGCCGGTGGGAGGCTATTAGTGGCAGAAGTCGGTCTCGAAGGTACCCGGGTCCTGTGCCATGGAGTGCTTTAAAGGTGATGACCAACACCTTGAATCGCACCCGGAAGACCACTGGGAGCCACTGCAGCTCGCGCAGGAGGGGTGTCACGCGGGCACAATGTGTTGCGCCCATAACCATTAATTAAGCTCCCACCAAGCTGTACAGAAGTTCCAGTGAATCATTTTGACAACTGTGTTGTTTATAATCACTTTCTGTGATCTTCTTGTTGAGCTGAGTATATGATCTACTGTTTAAGATGACTGAATAAAATAACAGAGAAAGTGTCCAGTGATTTCAGTAATAAAATACAATGGAAGTGAATGAAAAGGGCTAAACAAGGAGCTTCACAGAGTGAAAGTAAAAACTGATAAAATCATTTGGGTAAAACTAAATTGAGAGAATGCTGGAATGATTATTTTAAAGATTTGTACAGGAATGATTTCTTGAATGTTCCAGATGTTAGTGCTCAAGGAAAAAAAAGATGAAAAGAAAATTATAAGTGTCAAAAATAGAATGTTGAAAATGATGGCAGGTGTAGACAGTATGATTGCAGAAATGTTAAACTATTTATCTATTTTTAATCAATTTATTTATGTTGGCAGACAATCTTAATTGTGGTTGACTCTTGCAATTTTACAAGCAATTCAAACAGATATACTTTTAAATATATATATACATACCCACACATCTCAAACTGTAATTTAAAAGAATAACAACATATAATGAAATATCAATCAGGAAAAATCATGAATCCCAATTAAAAGCAACAATTAGATAAGAGATATTACAAAGTGCAGAATTTGGATGGTGCAATGCCAATTTAGTAGTTGTAGAGCAGATGTTTGCTCTACAACAGCCACTGAAAATTTAAGAATGTTAGAAAAAATATTTTTTGTTCCTTTAGAGAAAGTGAATTGTATAATGAATGGGCCCAAATTATGGAAACTTTTACATGAATATGCAATTGAATGTTTAGTTGGTTGTTGAACTTAATAAAAGAGTGATTATGCAATGCTTGAGAAAAAAATTAAAAAACTTAGCAAATGGTTCTACATTGGGCAGGGGATTGAACAAGAATTGTATTATCCACAGTGTGTTTATTGATAAATGTATATGGAATACTTATTAATGGTGCATTGATATATGTAGATAATGGTATGATTGACTGAGAATCCAAATATTAGATGGATTCTATAATGGCGTGAGCAATATGGACCTGAAAATGAATGTATGCAGCATCAAAGAAGTTGTGTTTGACAGGAAAAATGTAATGTATCAGTGGTGGGTTGACCCCGGTTCGTACCGGTTCTATAGACCCGGTAGTAAAACCGGCGGGAGGCTTCGCCCACCAACCTTGACATCATCAAAATGCTTCTGCGCATGCACAGAAGAGTGTGCGCACGAGTGAGCAAAGCAAGCACGTGGATGCGGCCCCTCTACGAACCAGTAGTAAAGGTAAGTAGAACCCACCCTGGAATGTATGTTTGTAAGTTATAAATAATGAAAAAACCATTTAGCCATAAATGAATTTGTGTGCCTTAGTACACTGCTTATTAAAACTGGAGAAATTTTTATAATATGCAAATGGTAGAAGAAAGGTAGTAGGTTATATATGGCCTGCTACAAGATTTTATGGGTGTTGTAAGAAGTGAAAATAGCTGTATGTTGTTCTTCCCACTTTGATATATGGACAGGAAAATAGTATTTGCCAGGAAAAACCTAAAAATAATTAGAATGGAGTGGGACAGGGATTCTGAAGAAATATGTGTGGTAAATTAAAAAGAGATAGGGTCAAGAATAAATGGATGTTGAATAAATGTAATTATTCAAAGGAAATATTTCTTTAGGAGACAACCATATTAGTACATGTAGCAGGAACTGAGATTGATAAAGGCTCATTCTCTAAATTGAATCCTTACCTCTGATAGTAAAGTGTTAAAGAATTGTAATTTAATTGCAATGTGGCAAATTAGAAATGCTCATACAGCATGCCATTGTTGATACAAAAGCACATACTATACTGTGCTTTGTTGAAACTTCATACATACACACTGCTAGGTTGACATCAGGCAGTAATCTAAGCAAGTCTATTTGACAGATTTCTTAACATTGCTATTGACTGGTCAATTTTGACTTGACTTTAAATAGGTAAGTAAACATTATCACTCTTAGTAAGCTCTTAGTAAAAGAATGTCTTCTTTTGTAGGACTGTCATCTAGTTAATGTCTACATTTTAAATGAACATAAACAGATTTACTAGTTGGGATTCTATTGTGAAGAAAGTGAAAGAAAGTGGGCTATTATGGGAAGGCAAAAGTTATGTTTTGTAGGGCTATATTCTACACATTCCTCTTTTCTGATGTGATTAATTTAATTTAATTAATTTAAGCATGAATTTAATGCTTTCCTCATTCCTTGACTGAATTATCAGAAACTGGCACATGGTTTGCTGAAATTGAAGATACTGTAGCTCTACTGCCCAAAATACAAGAATGTGTTTTTTTTAAGGGTATCTTAGTACACAGGCATTACTGATCTTAGCTATATTTTAAGCCCAGCGTTTTATCAAAGGCTTATCAAATAAAATAGCTAATTTTAAAAACTGAGACTATATCTCTTAGATCAGAAATGCTTTGTGGTGAACTTCAATAAAATGGATCATTTTGCCTGATGAATGAGTTCACTCTATTTTGAAGCTTGCTTATCGCAATGCTATTTGTGGTAATTCAAGGGAATTTATGTGTGAATAGTGTATGGAGGGTAAGTGGGGGGAGCTGGAGAGCGCGTGTCACAGAAATAATTTCCCGTCCTGACAATGTGTATCTTTCACTAGAGCAATAAGTCCCATAATAGATATACTAGTGTGGCCTTGAGGAAAGAAAGCCCAGCTTATTTTGGACATGAATTTAACTTCATCAGAAGAAAGTGGTTCTTAGGTATATTATTTCACATGTATGCCCTGGAGTGATTTAATAGCAGCATACATGCCTTTTTTTCCAGTGAAGATGGCTATGATTCCCCCCCACCCTTTTGCAGGGGTGAAATAGGTTGCCTGTCAGTTGGACTTAGGCGACAGTCTGTCTGCGGGCCGTAAGATGATCTGCATAGTGCCAGAGGAAAGCGGGCAAAATTCCTGGCTTGCAAGTACAGATATTGATCTACCTTAGCCACCTAAACAATGCCTCACCTGTTTGCCTTGTCCATACTTTATTTTACGCAGTCTAATGCTTGTTTTGTTTGACTTTTCTTTTATTTCTGTGGATCTGAGCTTTGATACACTTTGGGGACTACATAAACACAGGGTTGTACTTGAACATCGCTAGACTTCAGAGTGCTTCGGTGGCTTAAAACTAGTCCCCACTCTCACATTGCACGAATGGTGCTGTTATTCAAAATTATGATCCAGCAACCAAATAAGTAGGCCGCATTCAAAAGTGTTTGATCTATTGGACTAGTGTCCAATGACGGTGAATGTGAGATGCGACTAATTACTGCCCTGTGTGCCTTCGGTTAAAATGTCTTTCACTGGAAAAGTAAAAGGGCCTCTATTTTTATTAATTCTTTTCCAATCACTGATAGCTGGGAGATAAGTTACTACAGCGTTTAGAATTCTATCCCTCATTTTTCAAAGAAAAGTATGCCACTATGAGCACAAACCATTGAAATGAAACAGAAAACCAAATTCACTTTCCCAGTAAAGTATAATATAAATATTTTACCACCAGGTATTATTGATTTGTTGATAGCTATTCCATCTTTGCCAACAGGAAGGAGAGAAGATATGTGTTTTTCTGCCATGTTAGTGCCAGAGGGAGTTGGGGGACCAATATTCTTTTAAAACAAATGAAGGAAATGGAAAGAGGAAAAAAAAATCATTGGAAGCGAAATGAGCATTGCTCAAATGCTGACACTTGATATTAATTTAATTTGCATACAGCAAATTTCATTTGGGATGGAAAACAATTAAGTTAACGAATAACTAAATCTTAGGGATGATTTGACAAGACTTGATTTTAAACTGTTTTACTTTGGTGCTATACAGGAATAGTTTCTATTGCATGGCAAAGCTCATCAGTTCAAATCAGTGAAACATGTTAAGACTATAGTGAATTAGTGATGAATGAAACAGCGCAAAGCATGACTCATTGATACTAAATTGGATTGGATTGTTACTGAAATAGAATTGAGCCTGACCTTTTTGTTACATAGTCATATGAATTCAAAATATTTAAGTTTGTACTATCACAGAGGTAGTGTGAGGTTCTATATATCACCTCAATCAATCAGAATAGAGCTGGAAGGGACTTTGGAGGTCTTCTAGTCCAACCCCCTACTCAAACAGGAGACCCTATACCATTTCAGACAGGTGTCTGTCCAATCTTTTCTTAAAAGCCTCCAGTGATGAAATCCCTACAACTTCTGAAGGCAAGCTGTTCCACTGGTTAATTGTTCTCACAGTTAGGAAGTTTCTCCTTAATTCCAGGCTGCTTCTCTCCTTGATTAGTTTCCATCCACTGTTTCTTGTCCTGCCCTCAGGTGCTTTGAAAATAGGTTGACCCCTCTTCTTCGTGACAGACCCTCAAATACTGGAATATTGCTATAATGTAACTCTCAATCCTTCTTTTCTCAGGACTAGCCATAAATGTTTGTCTATTCCAAACATTGTATCGTCTCTAAGCGGTGAATAGAAGTTTGGAATAGAGAACACATATAAAAAAAAAAAGGAAAAAAGAGAAAGAAATAGGAGTATGGTTACCGTATTTTTCAGAGTATAAGACACACCTTCCCCCCCCCCAACAAGAGGATGAAAATCTGGGTGCATCTTATACTCTGAATGTAGCCCCGCCTGGCTTCTCAAATGGAGGTTTCAGAGCCTGAAAAAAGCATCAGAAACAAAGCTTCAGAAAAAAAAGCCCCCAAAAAGAGCTTCAGAGGCTTTTTTTTTTTTTGAAGCTGTTTCGGAGGCTTTCAGAGGTAGGAAAAAAAGCAGAAAAAAGCAAGGCACAGAGCTCACAACCAAGGAACCTGTTGCTAAAATTCACCTCTGGGAACAGCTGATTAGGGATATTCCGGGAGGCCGATCCACCTGCCAATCAGCTTTTTTCTTATTTTCCTCCCCAAAAACTAAGGTGTGTCTTATACTCCAGTGCGTCTTATACTCTGAAAAATACGGTATTTCAATGTGCCTTGTATAGCATAACTTTTTTTCCCTCTTCCTCACTGTGTGATATATTCTCTTTCAACTCCAAAGAATATTTATACAGGTTGATCCAAACAAGACATTCAGAGAACAATCTCTTTATTTCAATCACAGCTTAAGAAAATCTTTTACAGCCCAATTCTGGCAGTGAGGGCCAGCTTCTGCCTTTGATAAGGCCAAAGTTAAGCAGGCAGAAGCAAAAAGGAAAATGAAAGACCACTTGCAAAAACAACAAGGGCATTAGAAGAATGTTTTTTTCCCCCTTGCTCAGACATAAGGAAGTGGATAAGTTGAAAAAGCTTCTCTGAAAGCTCACTCTGTTCAAAGTGAATTTCACCAAATTTGGTAGTAGGTAAGTAGGCATAAAATTGCAGCCTTCTTAAAGAAACATTTAAGCAACATTTGCTAAATAAATAAGAAGAAGCAGGTTTTTCTGTACCCCCATTTCTTGATTAGTTCAAAACCATTTATGAAAACCCCTTTCGCTCCATTAAAATATTCAGAAAACTTACTGTTTGTACATTGCAATGGCTATGCAGATAAGGGTCATATTACATCTTCATTCTTATTTTCAAATCAGTGCTACAGGACTATTGTCTTCTGAAACAGACTTCAATGCAGGCAACATCAAACCACATCGATTGTGTCTGACCTCTACAGCAGCATCTTTTCCTCCTATCTTATCATCATAGGTTATTAACATTTCAACAAAATAACATACATATCCTGTTGTCTGTATCCAAAGGTAGTCAGATTTACTCACAAATCTCTCTGCAGTTGCCACTGTAGAAGTAAATGAATGAAGGGGCTTATCAGCACAAAAGAAATAACCCGCCCTTTACTGATGACAGGTGACTGTCTAAGATTCCATGTTTACCAAATATTAGCTTGATTTTTATGTATTTATTTATTTAGAAAATTTATATTGCTGCTTATTCGTACATGGCGACTCAAGGTGGTTTACAAAAATAAGAATTTTGCTCTTATTAGCCATAAAAAGATCATGTAGTAATAGACACCAATCAAAAAAGAAATTCATGCAGCCATCCATCTTCAATGAACATGAATGAATGAGCATGCCCAGAAGAACCAGCCTCTGGAAGTTGGGAAAGGAGGAAACCAGTGGTGAAATCCAATTTTTTTTTACTACTGGTTCTGTGAGTGTGGCTTGGTGGGCATGGCAGGGGAAGAATACTGCAAAATCTCCATTTCCATCTCACTCCAGGGGAAGGATATTGCAAAATCTCCATTCCCACCCCACTCTGGGGCCAACCAGAGGTGGTAATTGCTGGTTCTCTGAACTACTCAAAATTTCCGCTACCGATTTTCTGAACTGCTCAAAATTTCCGCTACTGGTTCTCCAGAACCTGTCAGAACCTGCTGGATTTCACCCCTGGAGGAAACCAAAGCAAAAGTAAATGAAATAGACATTATGGACAAATATATCACAAAAACCAGAAGTTTGTCAATTCAACTATATATCTAGACCAAGGAAATGTTATATCCGCCACACCTTGATAGGTGTAGTTACCTGATCTCCAAAAAGATACAAATTGCATTTGGTTTTTGCAAGTGAAACACTAGCAACATGGCCATACCACTGTAGGCATTTCTCCTGCAATTTTTCACACCAATATCAGAGAAAAGACAGGAGAAATGTCTACAGTGTTACAATCATGTTCTACAAGCAGCACCCCACACTGTTGCCCACATCACCGCCCACTTTCCCACTGGAAAGTGCCCACATGGAAGGCCAAAGCAAAGATGTTAAGATGCAATAAATGTGGACATGAAAAATGACCCAGATGCTGCATTTTATTGCACAAGATGGCACTTGTTGATCTAAAAAGTGGACTCTGCATTTGTGGGAAAAATACTAGGATGATGATGTGAAACACAGGCAACATTTTGAGTTATGTGGCAAGGAGAGTTACTGCTTTACAACTGCCAGTACATCCAAATTAGAAACAGGAACATGGGCAGTTCAATATGCTGCATGCTGGCCAATATTTATAATAATTCCCAAATACCCCCAAAAAAAGAAGAATAAGAGCCCTGGTGGTACAGCAGACTAAAGTACTGTTAAGTACTGTTAAGTAACACCAGCTGCCTGCAATTACTGGAAGTTCAAATCTCACCAGGCTCAAGGTTGACTCAGCCTTCCATCCTTTCAAAGTAGATAAAATGAGGACCCGGATTGTGGGGGCAATAAGCTGACTTTGTATAAAAAAGAACACCGCTTGGGGGCCCCCCCGAAAGCCCTACTAAGCAGGTATATACAAAAGTATGAAGGCTATTGCTTAACGCATTGTAAGCCGCCCTGAGTCTCCGGAAAAGGGAGGCATATAAATCGAACCAATAAATAAATAAATAAATAAATAAATAAATAAATAAATAAATAAATAAATAAATAAATAAATAAATAAGAATAGTTGTGCAGTTTTTTTTAAAAAAAAAATTAAATCTTAGATTGCACAATAGTACAATCTAATTATATGTTAAGTGTCTAAAAATATACCTGTGAGGCCAAACAAATATGCACCCACAAACAAACATGGTTTAGAAAAAGATACTTTTTGAGTACTGAAGCTATATGAAGGTTTTCCATTCCCAAGGATTCTTTTTTGTCTAAAGCAACATACTTCACCATTTTTAACTTTTCTCATCATATTTTTGACAGCCGGTTTTCCAATTTTGACAGCTTTTTAGAAGTAATTTTAACAGATGAGTGATTTCTCCTTGAGCAAAGTCAGATTATGTGAAATGTCAGTGTAAAAACCATATACTGTGACACATAATCATTTTTAGCTGAATTTACTTATTAATTTTACTTGCTGTAGCTAATAAACCCTAAGTGCTTGGCTAATTGTATTGCTTATTTAAATATTTGAAAGAGATGTATTTTAAAATTGCATTTCTTTTTCTGACTGCGAAATTTCTCTGAGGCACCATAATCTGTCATACATTTATTATGAGTTTAAGAATCATCATCACAACTGAGATATTGAATTCAAAGAATTACTTACCCAAAGAGCTTTTTTCCCCCCAGTCCTCAAAAGATTTAAGCATAATTTTGAAATTAGTGAAAGGGAACCTTGTTTAGCTATCACCAGACCAGTGTGTACAATCCACAGAATTAAATGATTGATTCTTTTCTCTCATAAGATTTCCCTCCAATTCCATATACATTCAAACAAACAAATGATAAATATTTTATGCTGCCCAATTTCCAGCATCTTGGGTGCTTTACAAAACCCTAAAAAACAACAACCACAACAACCACAACAGCATAAAGCAACATAAAACAAAGAAAGTATAAAGATAGTAAAGATGCCTAACTCAGATGACAACAAAAAGAAACAAAGGGAAGTTTCAATCACGCTTGCAAAGACCTGGGTTTTTTGAACACCAATAAGGAGGTGGAGGGGGCATTTGAATATCAGGAGACCCTGCTATAAAGAAGAAATGATTCTGGGGTCCCAGAAGATAACATTGTTTAATGAAATCCAGAGCACACCCATTCTGTCTGTTCGGATTAATCAGGATGATACTAGTTGAGGTAAGCCTCATAAGGCCTTAAGGGACCAGGCCAGGGGTGCTATTCAGCAGGTTCTGACAGGTTCCGGAGAACCGGTAGCGGAAATTTTGAGTAGTTCAGAGAACCAGCAAATACCACCTCTGGCTGGCTGCAGAGTGGGATGGGAATGGGGATTTTGCAGTATTCTTCCCCTGCCATGCCCACCAAGCCACACCCACTAAGCCACACCAAGCCCACCAAGCCACGCCCACAGAACCAGTAGTGGCACAGCAGACTAAAGTCTTGTTAAGTAGCACTTAGCTGCCAGCTGCCTGCAATTACTGTGAGTTCAAATCTCACCAGGCTCAAGGTTGACTCAGCCTTCCATCCTTCCGAGGTAGGTAAAACGAGGACCCGGATTGTGGGGGCAGTAAGCTGACTTTGTATAAAAAGAACACCGCTTGGGGGGGCTGAAAGCCCTATTAAGCAGGTATATACAAAGTATGAAGGCTATTGCTTAGCACATTGTAAGCCGCCCTGAGTCTCCGGAGAAGGGCGGCATATAAATCGAACCAATAAATAAATAAACAATAAATAAAAAGATATGAATTCCACCACTGGATCAGTCCTTATACCATATATGACTTCACAGGCAGTGACCCACACCTTCAATTACATTCAGAAGCAAACTGGCAGCCAGTGCAGTTCATGACACAGGGGTACCTAAGTATGCCCATCACAGCCTTCTGGACTAGCTGCATGTAGACTGCATTGTAATAATTAAACTGTGAGATGACCAGAACATGTCAAGGACTCCCTCATCTAGAAAAGAGCACAAAAAACTCACAACTGATACAGACCGATAAAGATATTTTCAGGCATAACCCAGGTTTATAATTGTTCCATGTTCTCAATATGACATATCTAATAAAATGATTTTTAAAGTCCACATTAACTTTATCACAGCATAAATATCCATGACATCCAAGCTTCAGGTCATAATCTTCTGACTGTCTCTTGTATGTCAGTAACATCTATTCTTTTATCCAGACCACAAAACAAGCAATTAAGTACAATTTCAAATGCAGTAAACCCAATCCTCCTCCTTCCTTTGCATCTGGTAACATTTTATATTTAGCTCATGGGTTTTTTTTTTCCTTTACTGTATAAATTTAGATATAAAAAATATCATGATCAACAGTTATAATGTGAGGCAGTTGTCTTTGCTTGACATTTAACCCAATTTAGATAAACCATTTTACAAAATATTTAAAGTTTTGGGTCACTTTCCATGGAATTATTATAAGTGCATTTAAAGTTATTATAAATAGTTTTTTTTCTATTTAACATTGGATTTAAAGATAGGGCAAAGTCTAAGTAGGTTGAGTGATTAATTGCCACTGGGGACTGACAATTTTGGTTGGCCAAGGACGCAATAATCAGCCTGGAGTTAGGAGGTTTCATCAAACTAGACAAAACTGAGGCTGGGAGTTTAATTTTTTTGGAAAGAATTGTATTTTCACTGTGTGACATCTAAAAGAAGATACACATATCCTTGTTTTGTTGCCCTAGGCAGTGAGAAATCACATAATTCTTTGGTTGGGAATTATTGTTGAAATGGAATAGTGGAATAGTCTTAAGAACCACAAATAAGGAATTTAGGAACTTAGTGTGGTTTGGTGGAGTCAACATGTATGTCTATTCCACTACAGAGACCTATTGGGAAGTGCTTCCCATACCAATTGAACCAACAACAATAAATAAGTCAGTCAAAAAGCTTAATGTAGCTTTATTGTATGTAGGCCTAAGGGAAATAATTTCCTTGATGCTTGTTATCAACAATATGGAAGATGAGCCCCTCAGGTCGGAAGGTGTCCAATATGCTACTGGGGAAGAGCAGAGGGCTACTAGTAGGTGCTACTAGTAGTAGCACCTACTAGTAGCCCTCTGCTCTTCTCCAGTAGCATATTGTAGTAGTAGCACCAGAAAGAGTGAAGTGACTGGGCTAAAGCTGAAAGGACGCTCAGCTGTGGATGTATATAGTGGTGAAAGGAAAGTCCGATGATGTAAAGATCTATTCCCCATAGGAACATGGAATGTAAGATCCCTGAATCAAGGCAAGAGATGACAAGACTGAACATTGACATCTTAGGAATCAGCAAACTAAAATGGACAGGAATGGGTGAATTTAATTCAGATGACCATCAGATATACTATTGCGGGCAAGAATCCCTCAGAAGAAATGGAGTAGCCTTCATAATCGCCTGATACGCCAGTTGCACCCCTTTCTGGATCGGGACTCCCTACACACAGTCACTCAAGCACTCGTCACCTCTCGTCTGGACTATTGTAACACTCTCTACATGGGGCTCCCCTTGGGGTACACCCAGAGGCTCCAACTGGTGCAGAATGCGGCTGCGCGGGGGATTATGGGAGCGACGGGGCGCTCCCATGTGACTCCTCTCCTGCGCGAGCTGCATTGGCTTCCGGTGGACTTCCAGGTGCGCTTCAAGGTGTTGGTGATCACCTTTAAAGCGCTCCATGGCTTAGGGCCAGGGTACTTATGGGACCGCCTTCTGCCACCAATAGCCTCCCACCGGCCAGTTCGCTCCCACAGAGAGGGCCTCCTCAGGGTGCCGTCGGCTAGACAATGCCGGCTGGCGACCCCCAGGAGGAGAGCCTTCTCTGTGGTGGCACCTATCCTTTGGAACAATCTACCCCCAGAGATACGAGTGATCTCCGACCTCCGGACTTTTCGTCGGGCCCTAAAAACTCATCTCTTTCAGTTAGCCGGTCTCTCTTGATTTTATGATTTTATGGTTGATTTTAAATTTTGATATGGATTTTAAATTGACAAATTTTAAACTATGGGCCAAATTTAATTATTTTAAATTTATTTTTAATTGTACTTTATGTATAAATGTTTTATTTTGGCTGTTCACCGCCCTGAGTCCGAAAGGAGAAGGGCGGTATAGAAATTTGAATAATCAATAAATAATCAATAAATAATCAATAAAAGAGTAGGAAAATCAATACTGGGATACAATCCCCAAAATGACAGAATCGTCTTTGTTCGAATCCAGGGCAAATCATTCAATATCACAGTAATCCAAGTCTATTAGAATTAACACCAAAAAATGATGTCCTTATCATCATGGGGAATTGGAATGCTAAAAGTAGGAAGCCAAAAGATAACTGGAACAACAGGCAAGTTTGGCCTTGGAGTACAAAATGAAGCAGGGCACAGGCTGATAGAATTTTGTCAAAAGAATACGATGGTCATAGCAAACACTCTTTTCTAACAAACCAAGAGATGACTCTACACATGGACATCACCAGATGGTCAACACAGAAATCAGACTGACTATGTGCTCTGCAGCCAAAGATGGAGAAGCTTTATACAGTCAGTAAAAAGAAGACCAGGAGCTGACTGTGGCTCAGATCATGAGCTTCTCACTGCAAAATTTAGGCTTAAAGTGAAGAAAGTAAGGAAAAGCACTAAGCCATTCAGGTATGAACTAAATCATACCCTTGATGAATATACAAGTAGAGTACTTTTATATGAGTAGAAGTGACAAATAGATTTAAGGAATTAGATCTGATAGACAGAGTGCCTGAAGAACTATGGATGGAGGTTTGCAATATTGTACAAGAGGTAGCAACTAAAACCATCCCAAAGAAAAGAAAAAAAAAATAAGAAAGATTTTCCAAAAGAAAAAATAAGAAAACAATATCGAAGGTAAAGAAATAGGAAGCTTCAGAAAAAAAAAATCTAGAAATATTATCCACATGTCTAAAGCTATTTTATGTTGAATACATTACCTACTGTATTTGATTATATAAAATCCTATATTTTGTTTTTCCATTTTTTTAAAAAAAATGTTAATAGAACCGGTCCATGACCTTTTGCTCCTGGATGTCCACCTCCGATAAAGCTTCAGAGTATCCCAAACCAATAACCTAGCTCAAGAAACTCCAGGAGAACTTCTCTCACTCCCTGGAATTACAAATGCAATAATAAATTAAATAATCAACATTGTGCTACTCTTTCACAAACAAACTAATTTTGCTGACTGCCAATTGCCAGCAGTTTGGCAGTTTGAATCTCACCAGCTCAAGATTGTCTCAGCCCTCCATCCTTCCGAGGTCAAATGACAACCCAGATTGTTGGGGGCAATATGCTGACTCTGTAAACTGCTTAGAGGGGGCTGTAAAGCACTGTGAAGCTGTATATAAGTCTAAGTGCTATTGCACTATCTTACTTATTGTGGTAAAAATGAGCCTGCTAAGAAATGCTCCAAATATTTTGATCCATTGTTACTGCATCTTTTTCATCCAATTGTGTTAAAAGGAAAAGAAGTGATAGAAATTGGTTTAATTATACTTAGTGAGAAGTATAGAGATTGAGATTTTGTGGCAAGTAATCAAATTCTGGCTTTAATTCAAACAGGGACCTCTGAAGCACTCCAAGGCAAATTCTCCTGTGGCTGGCAAAATCTGAACAAGATTTTGTTAGTGCCTAGCTTTGATTGGTGGTGCACAGCACATGTGGACAGCCTATGTCACCTCCAAAGTTTTAGGATCACATGAAATCTCTGGAAAGTGGGACTGTCACAGAATGTGAAAAATATTAAGTACATTTAAAGAGAATTCTAATATGAACGATACAGGATTTCAATTAACTGTAAATGAAATGAAATGAAATTGGTTTAGTTTTAATCATACCGGTCTCATATTCTTTTGGAGTGCAGCATTCATTGCATGCTTAGTGACCAAGCGTAGACCTCCATGGTCTACAGAAACCCTAAGATTCAGACATTTATGCCATATTCCTAGCTAAATTTACCTGTAGGGTTACTGAGAATATTTCCTATGATTAATCTGCTAATTGTCATTTTTTGCTATATTCAACGTTTTCTGAATAATGTGATATCCTCTGTTTCTTCAGTCACACATTGTGATTTGAAACAAAAATCTATATCCTCTGCTTTCAGGTTTGAAATAGAATGTTTTAGGTATTCCTTTTGGTAAATTAAAACTACCATTACAAAACCAGGATTTGTTTGTGTACAATATTTCTATGCAATATATATTTCCCAATATATGGAACTTTGCATATAATTTTCTCTAATGTACACTTTATTATAAATATATGTTTAATATACAAAACATTTCCATGCTTTTTTTTTTGACCAACTCAAGTTTTCAAAATATGCATATTTTGTATTGAATTTTGAGCAGAGAATAATAAACACTGCTGGCTTCTTTTTGTGAAAATTCAATTGCATTGAAATCTATGGCAGATTTCTTTTATAACACTAACTGGATTATTATTTTATGTTGTTGGTCAAAGAAGAGAGGTCTCTAGATTTTTCTTTTATAATCACATATTTGCAGATATTTGCAGATGTTTTCAGCTTTCTTTTATATCTCTAACACATAATTTTCATATGAATGTTTCCCTGCACTTGAAGCATATATTATCAGTAACTCATATCATTTTATGTTCATATTGAAGAAATATTAACCACATTGTAATCTGTTTAGAAACATATCAATGACTCTATTTTTTAATATTAAATTTGAAGAAATACCATGTGCATATATTTTTTTTTTTAAAAAAAAGGTTTATATTGTAGACAATAATTTGCTTAATTGTATTTAATGCCTGATGTATGATATTATGATAACCCTTTTTAATTCTTCTTTGGTTTGTTTGGGGAAGTTAGAAATTCATTGCATTTAATTTGGCCAAGGAAGAGTCACCCACCAATCACGATGACAGAATTTACTGAAACATTAACAGAAAGTGACATGTACATAGCACAACACTCTCTTGTAGTCAGATCTTATTACAGATTCTGTTTTGTCTCGCTTCCATTTAATTATGATTTTGTATTGTACATCTGTAATTCCAAGCATAGTTATCACAAAGAAATATATGCTTTTTTAAATGGCTCTAATTGGAATCCTGGTAAGTTGTCTCAACAAAGAGGCCAAGGACTGAATAAATATGGAGACTGAATTACTATTTTGTACAGAGAAATGTTCCTTTTGATTAGGACTCAGATACAAGCACTTTTTTTGGACATCTCAAGGCAGACTAAGCTTGTGCGTTGGGAGGCACACAAGTATAAAGAATGCTTTCCAAGGTCAGGTGGCACAGTTCACAAGTTCCAATAGTCCTCTTATAAGTCCTTTGGCTAAATAAGCCCTTTCCAGACATTCTTACTCTATTAATTTATGCCTAAATCGATTCCTCACCAACACCACCTTCTTCATTAATACTGGGTGTTATTAGATAGCATCCAGATTATTTTTTAGTTTTAAAAGTATCCATTGTAGGAAGTTGTTGACAACCCAATTCAGTCTCATGTGTGTTTCTCTGTGTGTGTTTCTGTGTGTGTGTGTGTGTATGCCTGTGTATGCAGGTATCCTACATGTACAAATTTCTCTATGTGGGTAAATCAGATTGAGAAAATGCAGTTTGGAGTATTCATAAATGAGTGCAAGATAGAAAGAATGTGATGTGGTATTTTTCCTTTCTCTGATCTTATTTATTGCAGTATACACTCTAGAATAGTTAGACAGATTCTAGAGGCAAACTGCTTAGGCAGTACATAATTTCCTATCTTTGCACAGCACTTGTTAGCAATAGCACTTAGACTTATATACCACTTTACAGTGCTTTACAGACCTTTCTAAGTGTTTTATAGAGTCAGCATATTGTCCCCAACAATCTGAGTCCTCATTTTACCAACTTCGGAAGGATGGAATAAGTCAACCTTGAGCCGGTGGGAATCGAACTCCTGGAATGAGCAGTGAGTTAGCCTATAGTACTGCATTCTATCCACTGTGCCACAACTACTCACCACAGTTAGTAACAATAATGTGAATTATCATACAATAGATATGTCTCCCTTCCAAAGTTTCATTTCTTTCAATACAAAAGCAATGGGATTAAACAACAGCAATAATGAATAAAATTGAAGCTATCTATTAAGAGAAAATCACTCTTGTTCGATTGGCAAATCTGGATAAATAGTTAATTATGAAAGTTAAGCACAACTTGTGCTTGGGCCAGTTTTTATCTATTTTTATTAGATATGTACTGAAAAATCAGAATTATCTTCTGATTTGTCTGATTTCTGAAATGTCAGCCTTCTAAAATGTATTTTCTTTTGTCGCATAATTGACAACCAATGACTTGATGCTGGTAGAATGGTTCATGAAATATCTATGCTGAAAATTCAACTAGTCTGAGTGATAAAAAGATTTTTTTTTTAAGCCTATTGATCTGAGAATTATGATGTGGCAGGAAAGTACATCATTTCTGAAGAATAGAGTTTGTTGTGACTTTCCTTGCTTATGATTCATATCCCTCTCTGCTATCCTGGCACTAAAATGAGGTCAATATATTTTTCAATTCCAAATGTTGTGATAAAAAGAAATAAATAAGAGAAGGTTGTAGTGGATTCTGGGGGCTCATGTAATTGTGATTGAATTCTGAGGTCTTATGTTTCTATCACATTTAAACCAATGAAGCATTTTTTTAAAAAATGGGAAGTAACACCTTGTGAGCTTCAACTTCAGTCTCATTCACAAACATCAGCTTGAAGCAACACACTATATTCTTTTTTTCCTAATCATATTCTCGGTGCTTTTGTCTAAGAATAAATATTGGTTAGTAATGATTTACATTCCAGGACCAGACAAAAATGTAATGCTCTTTGATATCTCTGTTCAAGGAAAGTTAAGACCTGAGGACACTTTAGCCATTCAAGGATGATACATAGTTAACATATTTTAGTAACATGTTCTCCCTACTAAGGGATTTTAAGAAATAAAGCAAAAAATATATAATTCCCTCTATCAAAAATCTGAACATGGAAGGGATATTTTTGCTGTGTGCAAGCTGAATAAAGTTAATGAGGCATCCAACTTTGCAAAAGGAGCGTTGCCTATAAATAAATCCCATCTGATTGGGATATATTAGTGTTCTGATAGTGCTGTATAGCCAACAGCTGCTTTGAATAGAATGTATACCCCCTTTTTCAGTACTTGCCCATCTTTTAAGTTTTATACAAGAAAATACAGTTATGTTTTCCCATCGTTTTTAGAGGAAAATCTTAATGTGGCTAACTAATCCTCTCAAGTAATTCTGTTGGAAGAAACTATCCATATGGAAAGCAACTGTGAAACTCAGAAAGAAGTTCTATCATCCAGTTTCTGTATTCCTTTGTTTCAATACATGTTCAACTTTTGGCAATGTTGATATTGATTAGGTATTCTGGGACCTGCAGTTTGATTAAATCTGAGGATTGCCAGATTGTTGAATAGTAGGTTTAATCTAGATCAACATATTACACTCAATATAATAGGAATGTTTTGATCAGTAGATTTTACTTCTACAATCACTAGTAAAGCCAGAAGAGAGAGAGGTCAAGAATAAATGAATAAATGCATGAATGCAGACTGGATGCAAATGTGAATGGTTAGTATGAAAGAAATACATTGAAATGGTTTCACAATACAGAGTTAAGGAATAAGGATTGAACCACAAAACAATATATGAAGGAACAGTGAATGAGATGAGATTGACAAAGAAGACCAAAAATGTCTTCATGGTTAGTTAGAGTTGATAACAAATTTAATGAAGAGAAGGCAAAGCATTAACTTATAAATGATGTTGAGACTTTGGAAAAAGTGCAAAGAAGAGCAACTAAGATGATTAAGGGCCAGGAGACAAAAACATATGAAGAATAGTTGCAGGAATTGGGTATCACCAATCTAGAGAAAAGAAGGACTAGGGGTGACATGATAATGATATTCCAGTATTTGAGAGGCTGCCAAAAAGAAGAGGGGGGGGGGGTCAATTTATTTTCCCGAAGCATCAGGAGGCAAGACAAGAAACAATGGTTGGAAACTAATCAAGGAGAGATACAACCTGGAATTAAGGAGAAACGTCCTAACAGTGAGGACAATTAACCAGTGGGACAGCTTGCCTTCAGAATTTGTAGGTGCTTCATCCCTGGAAGTTTTTAAGAAAAGATAGGACTGCCACCTGTCTGAAATGGTACTGGGTTTCCTGCTTGAGAAGGGGGTTGGACTAGAAAACTGTCAAGGTCCCTTCCAGCTCTATTTTATTGATTGAAACTAATGATGGTTTGCAAGAGTGGAAAGATATGGAGAGGTTGGATGAAGGGTGACAGTTTCTGTGTTTTTTTTTTTTGTTTGTTTTGTTTTGTTTTCAGTGTTGGAGTATGTCATTTATTTACTTTCTTTGCCTTCTATTTCTTACTCCTTTTTTGCTCTCTGCATTATGTTACTTATTTTAAAATGGAACAATGTGACGGGAAGGTAAGTATGCTTGATGGCTCATATCCAGATTTCCTTTCTATGCTGAATTGCATAGTTATTGTTTATCCCTTCTACATTCATTTTAATATGTTTCTGCATTCTATTGTTATTTATAAGCAACCCCAGTTAGTGGATTTAACAATTATTACTTAATTTATTATGTTTCTTGGGAATATAAGATGTCCACATGCTTCATCAATCTTAGAAAGTCAAAATAATAGTACATCTTGAGGGTTTTTATAAGGTTCATTTTATGACCCCCAGAATATCGTTTCAGCAGCCAGAGAATGGTTTCTTCAAAGTCTATTTTCTGAACACATGAAAAAGATAGAACAAGCCACTTTGAAGTTAACTTCTATTTCCAATATTCTAATTGCAATACTGCTATTGCTGGTACTTAATACTTATAAAGTTCCAACATTTAATAGAATGCTGAACTGATGTTTCATGACGACAGCCTCTTTTTTGCAGGATAAAATCTAATAAATATTTTGATTGGATTGCATTGTCATTTTCTATTGCTGTTTTCCTGTTCCAGGTTCCATTTTTATGTTGTGAGTAGAATGGGTATCTTTTTAATTGCCATACTTTTTATTATTGCTGTTGTCACGCCACGATTAACAGCAACAGATCTTTCCAGCAATATATCTGCCATTTTTGGCAACACCTTTTTATTTTGTCTTTAACCTTTCCCATTCCAAAGTGAAATTTGTTGTTAGAAGAAAAATGGAGTGCATCAATAGAAAGCAACAGTGTGAGTAAAGGAGCAAGTATGTTTTGACTGGCAGCTTTCTGTTTGGCTGCCTTTTGTGAGGGGAGGGAGAAGTGCAAGGGAAAAGCAACATATTCCCAGCTGCAGACAATGTTCTGTAGATCAGACTTGCACAATTCATTCAGCACCAAGCAAGGCATGCACCAGAAAGCTATCCTGTCAGAATGCCACAGCTAATATGTGCATTTAAGTTGCTTTTAATTATCATAATTTGCATATCGTTTCCCTGAGCATGGCAGATGTATAACTCCATGTCAAGCACGATACTGTTATTTTTGCAATATTCTGAAGGCACCGTTCTCGAAAACAGTATTTTGGTTTAAAAGTCTCATTGTTTTCAAAATTGTGAATTCACCTAGGCTGGATTAAAGGCCACTTATATACATACACTGGAGACTCTGATAGTGATATGGTGTCCTTTGCTCATCCTTCCCAGGAACCTCTGGCTTTGATGAGACAGCATAGGAAGACTTGGGGTGGTGGTGGTGTTGTGAATATTTATAATAAGGTTTGATTTTGCTGGCACATTTGGCATTTTGTATTCTGTGTGTCAGTGAATTTTGTATTTCTCATAGTTGGTGTTTTGTGGTAAAAGTAGGTCTGCATACTCTAGCTTGCACAGAATAACACGAATAGCTTAGAGTTAAACAGGACATTGGTTGAACCTGTGAGATACTGATCAAAATACACCATGAATAAATAAATAACTTTATTGTCATTATACGTGTATACACAGTGTACCCATACAACAAAATTCACTTAACACCCAAAGACCAGGTCCAACACACATAACAATCCCCAAACACACTCCCACCCACCACAAATGGGTGTCTGGCAAAATGCTGCATGTTGTTTAATTAGGATTTGCTAGGAACCTTATGAAGTTCTTTATCTTACTAAGAAGCATAATGGGAAAGAGTCCACTGATGAAAACCATGATGGGTGGCAGAGATCAATACAGATAGTCCTCGGCTTACAACCACAACTGAGCCCAGAATTTATGTTGCTAAGTGAGACATTTGTTAAGTGAGTTTTATCCCATTTTGCGACTTTTCTTGCCACATTTGTTAAGTGAATCATTGCAGTTGTTAAATTCGTAACACAGTTGTTAAGTGAATCTGGCTTCCCCATTGTCTTTGCTTATCAGAAGGTCACAAAAGGGGATCACATCAGTGGTGGGTTCCTCCTGGTTCGGCCCGCCTCTGCATTTGGTGGTAGATCGGTGCCTCCAAAAACAAATGAGTAGACCGGTGCCTGCAAAAATACATGAGTAGACCTGTGCCTGCAAAAATAAATGGGTAGACCGGTACAGCTCTGCAAGCAGTTAAAATTCTGGTAGACCAGTACCTCTGCTAAATCCTAAAGAATTGTCACATGACCATCAAGCCACGCCCACAAAATAAGCCATGCCCACAGAACCGGTAGTAAAAAAATTTAGAACCCACCCCGGGATCACATGACCTCAGGACATTGCAACCATCATAAATATGAACCAGTTGTTAAGCATCCGATTGTAAATCGTGTGACCATGGAGATACGGCAAGTGTGAAAAAATGGTCGTAAGTCACTTTTTTCATTGCCACTGTAACTTTGAAAGGTTGCTGAAATGCTGTAAGTCGAGGACTACCTGTATCTGTGTAAGAGAAATAAATAGCAAAGAGCATGGATTAGCAGACGATATGAAATAAAGAAAAAAAAGGATATGTTGTGTGTTTGTAAACTGAAGATAAGGAGAAATGTAGTAGAAAATAGATGAATCAGATGAGTTTTAGAAAAAAATATACACATATTCTAAGTGAATGTTATCCAAGGAGGAAAACCTCCATTTGCCTTTAACTCATGGCAATGAGAATATGTGAGAGAAGAACTTGTTCCATTCATGCCATTTTTTAGCAATATGTGCCTGAAGATTCTTCTGTACAGTACCAAAAGGACTTAAAATTGGATGGAAAAAGACCTTAATCTAAGCAGGGAATGAATGCTGTTGGATTATATAAACAGTTTGGAGTTGATCATTTATCCTTTCTCTGTGTGAGAGGCATAAAATAGAGATTCTCTGGTTGTACCACCTGATAGTCAAAGATAAGAAATTATTCTGGCCCCTTGTCCCCAAAATGAGACGGTAGTGGGCTGTGAGTATGATAGGTGAGTGGGTGATTGCAGTTGGCTAACTGGAATCAAAAATTCCATAATGCAGGCCAGAAGTGATTCATAGAAATCTTTAGTTGTTAAGTAGGTTTGGATGGATCCCTGTGGGAGGGGTTTCATAGGTTAGTGTTGTGGAGGAAAATGAGGCAGATATAGTGGTGATGGGCAGAGAGAGATATTGGCAGGTATGTGGAAGAGGGCTGCTCATGGGGAAGGCAATCTTGATGTTTCAGCCTACAAGACTTTTCTTCTGAATTCCTGTTGTGGCCCCGCCCTCTGAGCCTGTCCCATCGGAGGAAGAAAGCTCCGAGCATGAGGAAGAGGAGTCAGCCAGGCCTCCCTCTCCAGGCCCCTCCCCTCTGGCATTGTCTCAAGTGCCGGCCGAGGGAGAGGAGACAGCTGATTCGAATCAGAGTGATGAAGAAACATCATTCCTGGACGCATGCCTCCGAAGGCGTGATAAACGTTTGCAGCAGCTTAGGAGACGTGCTAGGAATTAGAACTGAGTCACTGGACCACACCCCAGAGACTATATAATAGAAGGTGGTGGTCAAGGATCCTTGTGACGAACAAAGCAAACCCTGGATAGTCACTAAAGCCTCGTCCGGAACTGCTGAGAGAAAGATTTAAAGTGTCGGACATTTGGACTCTTGAGTATTTATCTTTCTGTTTTACCTTGAAAATAAAGTCACTTGGCAGACGGTGTGTCTATCGCTGCCAAGTGGGAGATAAGACCTGGGTGCGTTCCAAAGTGTTTCCTTAACCCTCGACTGGCTGTGTTTGTGTGTGTGTGGGTACGGGGACAGATCAATTCCTTTATTGGACCCTGGTCTCTGGCTGCTGCTACTGAAAGCTAGGTTGATCTGCATTGTTAATACTGTTAATACTGTATTACTATTTATTTTCTAGCTGCGCAAAGTCACCATGTTGAGATGTGTAACCCTATGAATTATTTCACTAAATATATATGTAAATAAATTTCTTCTTGCCCCATTTGGCATGGGCCAGTTGTCTGGTTTTGAGTTCTCTAAGCATTTTATGTTGTTTTACATCACCTTTATTTTAATTGATGTAGCAAGCCAGAGTTTTGAATACATATATTATTTATTTTTGGAATAAATAATGACTTAAATGTAAGCCATATGCCTATATAAGAAAGGAATGAATGTAAATATGAATATACATTTCAAAGCATGTTTGAATTGCTTGCTTATGATGAAATATAAAAAACAAAGGATATAAGGGTGATAATAGGCCCTGAATTTGGGACAAAACATTTCTTGATAGTGCAAAGAATAAATCATTAAAAAATGGACATGGGTTGAAAGATCAGTGATCAAAAAGGATGAAGATTGGACATGAAAGAAGTGAAAATAGAGCAATGCAAGACAAGAAAGTACAGCTTTGGTTCCAACAGAATAAATGGAAAGTTAATATGGGGAAATAGGATGTGGAAGCTGCTTGGAACAGATTGAAAGAGTTATGTTTCAGAATAACAGTAATATGTGGAGTTCTGTTAATGGGAACTGCTTGTTGGAAAGATGAAGTGAAAGAGTCTGTGGATGAGGGGAAAAAAGAATAGGAGACTGATTGATGAAGAAACAAGGAGAGAGAAAGTTACTATATAATAAAAGAGAAAACAACAAAAAATGCAGACCCAGAAATCCAGGGATAGTTAAGTTTTTAAAAAGTGAATTCAAAAAAGAAGTAGATGGAGAGATTCCAACAGAGTAAATAAAATGGAAAGAAAATTGATGAAATTATTTTGGATGAAATTGGTAAAAGAATGCTAGAATGCATCCTTTATGAATCTGCATACTTTAATGGAATTGAAACAAATGTTAACAGTGGTAGCGTCCAGAAAACATGTGATGAAAAGGAAGTCATAAATACTGCCAGAATTTTGAAAAATAGTAATACTGCAGTTGTAGATGAGAAATAGTTATATGTGGATGTGGTTTGACTATGGAATGGGTCAGCAATCTGTTTAATGTATTTCTGTTTCTATGGTTGAGGATTGGGAGTCTGCTATATTTGATCCCTTATATGTACACAAAAATAAAAGTGAAGAAATGCTACTTGCAAAAACTACAGTGAGCTTGATTGGTTAATTTTGCCTGGGAAAGTGTTTGGGCTTCTAACTGAGAAAATAGAAGTGGCGACAATCTGCAATCTGCAATATTTGGAGGATACAAGGTGAAACTATGGCAGTGTGTATATACCAGAGATCTGCTCCTCAGTAACTTATTGAGAGATAGAAACATAATCATAATCATAACTTTATTTGTCAAGCATATATAAGATAACAGGTAAAAGTATAAACTTAATTTGAATACATGAAAAGAGTAAGAGTAAAAGGGAATATTAGGACAGGGACGGTAGGCACGCTGGTGCGCTTATGCACGTCCCTTACAGCCCTCTTAGGAATGGGGTGAGGTCAACAGTAGACAGTTTAAGGTTAAAGTTTTGGGGGTTTGGGGAAGAAACCACAGAGTCAGGTAGTGCATTCCAGGCATTGACCATTCTGTTACTTAAGTCGTATTTTCTGCAATCGAGTTTGGAGTAGTTTACCTTGAGTTTGTATCTATTATTTGCTTGTGTATTGTTGTGGTTGAAGCTGAAGTAGTCGTTGACAGGAAGGACATTGTGGCAGATAATTTTATGTACTATGCTTAGGTCAGACTGAGGTCGGCGTAGTTCTAAGTTGTCTAAGCCCAAAATTTGGAGTCTGGTGGCATAAGGTATTTTATTGCAGTTAGAGAAATGGAGGACTCTTCTCGTAAAACATGTTGGAAGAAAGTTTATTTTATCTTTGTTGATTTAGAAAAAGTGAATGATTAAGGCTTGAATAGGCTTGAGTTATGGAATGTTTTATACGAATATGGTCTTGAACATTTACTGCTGAATGAGATAAAAGAATAGATGATGATGAAAGTAATGCATACCTGAAAATAACACGAATACTTAAAACATAAATCAGAATAAGACAGGAAGGTAAAAAGGATGTGTAATTTTCCCTTGTTTGTTTAATGAGCTTCTGGACAATATATAACAAATGCTTGTGATGGTATATTGACTGTTGATATGGTCATACAGTATGTATATTTTTGCATGGAGATCATGCAATGTTGTCATATAAGAATTCAAAGGATTTGCAATGAACACTAAACAGATTGAACAATGGATTGAGAAATATGGTTTTTGAACTCAATGTATTAAAATCAGTTTTGTGTTTGACAAAAAAAATGGAGTGAATGATTGAAAGTTATGTAGTAGATGATTTTGTGTACCTTAGAAGAATGTTTATTAAAGATGGGTCAATGCAGAAATTTTAAGGTAAGTAATGAACAAAATGTTGTTTTTCATGAGAAATGATTGCTTGTTGTTGTTACTACTACTGCCACTACTACTATTACTACTACTACTACTTATTACAGCTGCACCACTCCAAAAGACTCTTGAACATAAATGAAAATGGTTGGGTATACTATATAACAATGTTATATAGATGGAAGAGTTAGATATGTCAGGGAAAACATAAAATGAATTTGACTGCATAGGAAAAAGCTGTATGAGTAGTAAAACAAAAAGAGATAGGGTTGAACAAATGTAATTATTGAATATTGAGTGAATGTACTGAATACAGAATACTGCCTCAAGGGCTATTGCAATATTTCCATAATATTGGGTAACTTCATTTTGAATGGCCTTATTGCAGATTTCCAAATATCCATATCTGTAGTTCTTGAATGCTGAAGTGGAGCAAGACTAGGGAAAAAAAACAACAACCATCATCTTACACATTGTGAGTCAAGTGACTCATTGTTATAAGGCATTATTTGTCATATGTTTCCTTAGAACAGTGATAATGAACATTTGGGCTTGGTATGTCAAAAATTCAGAAAATGCAATTCTTTACATATTCATTTATTTAAAAAATATACAATGTTGTGTGTGATCCCCAGGATCTGCCAGGCACTGCTTACTTTCAGGCAATGTTGTCTTTTTTGTTGACAAGACCCTGTGGAACTACGTAAGGCAGCTTTGGGTCACACAAGATTTTCATTCTTGAAGTGGTTTTGGAGAATGCTTTTCTGTGGCCTCTGCAGCTTCAAAAATCATGTGAAAGCAAATCCTGTGATTGTGTGAGACCATGCAAGACCATGGCCCTTTTGCACAACTTCCAGAGAGTCTAGAGCAGGGGTGTCAAACTCATGGCCCATGGGCTGGATGCATCACCCACTGGCCACGCCCATCCCCGATTTAGTGAAGGGGAAAAAAGTCACGATGACATCACGAGTTTGACACCAATGGTCTAGAGCCGTGATGGCAAACCTATGGCACATGTGCCACAGGTGGCACACAGTGCTCTCTCTGTGGGCACGTGAGCCGTTGCCCCAATTCAGCTCTGCTGCGCATGTATGTGCACCTCCTGCAAGCCAGCTGATCATCAGGTCACTGCCGCACATGCAGGAGGGGGTGCAGAGCACAGGGACAGGGCCGCTCACACATGCTCAGGGTGCGTGCGCAGAGCATGTGCACATGTGGGGGGGCTCATGCGGGGGCCACACACACATGCACGGGGCCGTGCATGAATTTGTGTGAATGCTTTGGGCACTCGGTCCTGAAAAGGTTAGCCATCACTGGTCTAGAGGTTGCATAGCACTCCACCCCATTCTCCTGCAGCCTCCAAAAATCATGAGTCAATGGGGGAGTTATACTTTTGAGAATAGTGTTGTGAATACTGATGTGTCACCAAAAACATCATTATGTGTCATGTGTCATAGGTTCGCCATCATCTTAGAGTCTCTAAACATGTGTGGCTATCTATATATCTGTCCCATGCAGATTCCATAGCAAACACATAATTATTTTCCATAATAAACCATTCTTATTTTAAGCCCAAGGGGCAAAATAGCTGCCTTAAGTCTGATAAGACACTCTTTTAAGACACTCATTTAGTTCTTTAAAACTTGAAATCTTCCAAAAGGGTTGGACTGTGCCTGCCCATTTTTCAAGTGTGGATCTTGAGATGTCAGACAATAACATCTGTGCCCATCAACCATTAGGTTGTGTCCCCTTTCTTATAATTGTGATGGTAATTTGCAGCAACTGATGACAATGATTAGTTTCTTAGTTAATTTAGGAATGCAATATAACCCCGTGGTTATCTGGACATTAAAAGTGTGGTTCAGTGAAAGTCTGCCTGAAGTCTTCCTTTGAATTTTGCACACTGCAGTCTCTGCAGACTTATTTCATAGCTCAGTACAGACACTTATTCCATTGTCTAATTCCTTGTCCTAACAGAACAAAATATATTTTCAAGAAGACTGGGAAGCTATGGAAATGTGGTTCAAAATACCGTACACTTTAATTAAAGATACATTTTTTGAAGACCATTCATTTCAAGTTGTTTCAGCACTTTCCTAAATAGGCTGTTCTTCTGAATTGAGGCCAAGAAAGCAATTACTTTGTCAGCCTCTATATTCATGGATATGACTTTTTAGGCAATCTGTAGATGCAGGTTTACTGACAGAATTATGAAAAGCCTTGGAAGGGATTCTGCAAACATTTCAAAATAGCTTTTCAAGAGCCACAACAAGATGAAAGTAACAGCAAGACAGATTCAAAGTACTTTGTTGAATATTCATTATTATACATTACTATCTGTCTAGCTATTTTATATAGAAATGGCCTTATGCTGCTGAACAGTACCTGAGTTTTATTTGATTCTGGCAAGCAAACAACTTTTCCAGGCAATTTATAATATTGATTCTCATATACAGTAATTAAAATTCTCTCTAGCACTATCCCAATATAGATTTGGTAACATCTGTATTCCTTCATTTCTTCATAATAGCATTCCAAAACTCTTACTCGCTTCATAGTTCTTGTTGGAACTATGTAGTTAGTACCTTCACATTTCAGCTCTGTCTAGAACCAAGTATCCCCCATTTAAAATAATGGATCTGTTAATAACAAAAATAACACCGACCTTTTGGGCAACTTGTTTTGCATGTGTCATCTCAGAGAGCATGATATACAGTACCTTCCAGAGTCTTCTACGGGTCACCAAGGCCATTTCCCCAATAGAGACTTACAAAATCTTCCAATATCACCCAGACATCAATGAAGCAGTATATACTTCTGCTAAAAAACTGTGCACCGCCCTGAGTCCACTTGGAGAAGGGCGGGATATAAATTGAATAAAATAAATAAATAAATAGATAAAAACTTTTAGTTATTAACAACTCTGGGATGACTCTAGAAGATGCCTTGAGTCACTAGTGGAATCTTGCTTAAATCTGTCATCCTGAAGTAGCAGCATAGTTTGCTATTGTCTCTCTGGCAAGCTCTCCAAAACAGCTTCTCACCTCTACCAGGATTAGGGTTATTTATTCTTTCCAACTGAATGGAATGTGGGATATTGGAAAGAATAGAGCAGGAACAAATTTGTTATGGCAGGAGAAACTAAAAAAAGAAAAAGATGGAGATGGGCCAGATCTAGCCAGGGGCTGTGGAGGAAAAAAAAAATCCAGAAAAATTTTTTCCCAAATATATTCCTACACTACAGCAGTTTGCAATTTCATTGACTGTTTCATCTTAAGCTCCCCTTTCTCTTTCCTCTAAGTCATCTGACCTGGAATAGGGTTTTTTTTTCCCCCAGGGCTTTTTCCTTTTATAGCCTTTCCGTTCTGATCACCATGTCCAGAGCCAGTTTTTGAGTGTGGTGTTTTGGATGTCACACAAAATTTAATGCAGCCCTCAGCCCTCAGATTGTTTCCCTCTCTTGATTCAGGGTAAAATATTATAGTCTACATCACCTTTGCTATTCAGTATGTTCACTATCCTTTTTTCTTTAAAGAACTAACTACTTTCACTTAATTTCCTTCTGGAATTCTTTCTTCCAGATCCATTTGTGTGCCTTCTCAGAATATGTGTAAATAATAATCCTCATAATAATGGTAGTTTCTCCAGCTGATGAGACAAGCTGCAGTCCAGATACAAGAAGCAGCCAATTCGTTTACTATGGAGACTTTGATAGGAAAAACTAGAGGGAGAACACAAACACTGCTCCATTCTGCTTTCACAAACAGCTCCTTTGGCATATAGCCCTTGAGACTATCTCTCTTCTAAGCACATAAAGGGAGCTGGTCATTGCTAAAAGAAAAACACTGACAAATACAGACATAGAAAATAGGTTGCAAGGAATCAACAACCTTGTTTGATCCTACAATTTACTCACATTCTCTTGATGTCTTCTAAATCCTTATCCATTTACAGCTGCAACCTGAGGGTATAATAAGATACTGACTCTTACATGGGCAATAAAACAGACAATCAAATTCACAAGGGATGCATTGTCAGGTTGTTTTCAGCACCAACAATATGTATTAATACTTGTCACTGTTTTCCAGAAACAAGTTGACAGAAATAAATCAGTTTTATAACTTGGCTGTATTAATGAGTTTCTGGATTGGGGTGCTTTCCATTCAGCACCTGAAAAAACCCACCACCGGCATCTTTTTTTTTTTTTTTACTTTAAAGTTGTTAGGTTTGCTGCTGGCTAAATATATACACCAAAGTTTTGAAATCATCAGTGCACAGCCAGCTGAGAAGTAAGAAAACAAATTCGGATTCTGACCTGAACTTCACAGACCAATTATCTACTTGGAATCATGGGAGTTTAACAAACAAATAGCAGCTCCCACTGAGCCCTTTCAATCAGCAGCTTACGGCTGATTCAGTTGCATCTGAGGCTTTTAGGCTGATCAATTTGTAATCACAACACACCTCACACACACACACACACACACACACACACACACAGAGAGAGAGAGAGAGGGGGGGAAGGGAGTGGGGAGGAAGGGAGTGGGGAGGGAGGGAGGGAGGGAGAGAGAGAAAATGCTGTTAGACTCTTGTCAGTTTCTTTGGACACCTTTGTTCAGAGCCTGTTTCAAAATCATTCCACCAAGAAGTGTGGAGAACTGTTTTTATTGACTTACTACTTGTAAAATGTTTATCGCTTGTTAATTTATATTTACCCCTCTGCTTATGCCTGCAAATCAACATCACTTAGCACAGTTTGGTTACACTTTGTCCAAAGGAAATTACAGGAGCCTGCTATGGGGCTAAAATGGAGGAAAGCAGAGGAAAATCGATACACTGATGATTAAATAGATCGTAGTAAATTCACGTCCGTAAGCTTCAGCATGAAGACATCAGTGTGACACCTGGCAGCTAATGTGCTTTCAGACAGTTGTAGAACATTTGAGAAGAAGGAAATACAACAGGAAGGAACAAGCTATTCTAAGGCATCTCTCTCTGACATGTATAAAACATTTAACCTTCACTTTGCTATTTGACATTATGCTTGCCATTTATAACTATTGAAAGAAAGTGTTTATTTTTATTCAGGTAAGGATTATTGTTATGTGATGTTTCTTTTATGAGTTACTGAATTATTATTTACTGTGACACCTAATTCTGTCTCCCTCACTACTGCCTCCTATTTACAAATATTTAAACACACATTTTTTTCTTAGTAAATCTCAGGTGTACGGCAGTTTTCTCTATGCTGCCAGCATTAATTAAAAGACAAATAGCGACTGACACATGTTTCCTAGATATCACACTCAGAACTGAAAATATTTAGGTCAAATCCCACAGCGTTTAAACAGGTGATAAGAATATACTGTTGTGCTGTGCAATAGAAATAAAAATATCATGTTTTAAAATAATAACATTACAAATTTGCACCATTTTATCATTATTTAACATTTAAAGACATACATAAACACTACCTTTTTAATTGCCCAGTTATTGGATATGCTTAATTGCCTCAAAACAAATGGTGAAGGAATAGACTTGTACATGTCCAGAGGGGTCTATTATAATTCACCATCAGTTAAGCAGAAGTTGGGCTTTGGTCCATCTTCCAGCAGCAGACCAATAAGATTAAAATTGTTGGATGATTTTCTCTATTTGAATCTGATGGAAAGACACAACCAATACCTGCTTCCATACAGCTTCCATTCACATGAAAGGGACTTGTTTGGGACGCTCATATCAATACTTCAAAGCCCACGGACAATATACAATTGATATAGAGGCACTTTGGACTTCATTGGTTTAATGAGAATGAATTAGAAAATGTGTGGTCACTTTAGGAGCCCAACTAGTGCAGTGTTGCTCTACTGGGCTGTACCGAAGGATAACTTAATAGTAACTTAAATACAAGGATTCTTCCATAATAGGTATTCTATCCTTGGGCCAAGTTCTCTCCTTCCTTTCCTAAACTGTAGAAAAATTCACTCCTGTCCTGACATCATACAAATATGTCTTTCCTTGTCCCTGCCAGCTACAGTCAGCATTATGAAAGACTGCATGTGGTGTTGTTGTTGTTGTTTTAAAAAATTAAAGGTACTTTTGTAATGTTTGCACTTTGTAATTCTGCATTTAGAGCAAGAAAATAAATGTTTTGACCTACGCATAATATTCACTTTTAGATTGGTGAGCCAAAGCACTTGGAATTGTGATTTAATCACTTTGCCATGCAATTATAGACTCCCTAAGCAATTGGCATATCAGATCTCTTAAGCATGTCAACTTTACAGTTTGCTAGTGCATGAGCTGCAGAACTGTTAAGGTTTTTGAATAGCATTTGTAAGTATGTTAAGCTGTTGAAGGTGAATATCTTATTTGTCTGGAGTTATAAAGGATGATTATAAGGTATTCAATAATTGTGCCTAAATGTTGCTTTTGGTCATCACTAAGCCCCTTGATCTCTCGATTCTTGGCTATCCATCCTTTCACTATTTTACATGCAAGAATGATCCATTTTCCAAATCAAAATAAATAAAATTGGACATGTAGATTTCAGGGAGGGGGAATCAGCTATTTCCAGACTGAGAGTATATATGACAAATTTTCGCTTCAGGTTAATATTTATCACTGCTGTAAGTTATAAACTCCTGGAGAACAGGGTGGGGGAAGTATAATGGAAATGTTAACAGACCCTTAATTATAGAGGCTTGAAACATGGAACATAACAAAAAACCTTTTAAAGTAAATATACACTGTTAACCTCCAGAAGACTGAACTTTTTGTATTCTGCATGGCAAGTCAGATGAATGAAGTCAAATAAAAATGAAAATTTCACTCAAGCCTTCTCTGTGAATTGAAAAAAAAAAACATCAAAAGAGAGACAACATAATATTTGAAAGATCCCCTTTTTAAAGACTCTGAATACAGTTCTAATGCAATTTACATGAGCCTTGCTGCTCCTTGCATTTTTGTCTTAATTATGATGTCTATTGGGGGCATTGATGGATTTGGTAAAACACAAATTAGTTGTAGCTTTAGAAAAAGCCACAATCTTCATGCAACACATAGAAGAAAGACTGAAGCAATTTTGATGTAAAAATTCACGTGTCTTGATAATGGCTATAATGAGAAAGAATCCACGTCTATGGACTCTCCTGGGTTTATCAGTTTGTGTTCCTGACTGTATAGTTTTCAAGATTTACTAGAATTGCTGCACTGAAGGAGGAAATAAAATGCAAAGTGACAGAACAGATAAAGAGGAGATAATGAAATAAAGTGCATTTTTATAACTAGACTTTCTCTTTCCTTCTGTGGTTTCTTTTTGACTATGACAACAAGGCTTATATTATAATTAAGTATTATTCCTGGCAAATGTAGCTTATGGAAAGGAATTGGCCAAGGTAAAGATATTAATTTTAATGGAAGGATGGGCCATTCTTGGGAATGCCTTACCATCTAAACAAATCTAAGGCATGCAATAGGATTTCCATGAAAAATATTTTGCCATCCATTCAGTTTCCCACACACACTTGTCAAATGGGAATTATCACCAGGCAAACTGGTAATTGGTATTGCTTGGTAATTGGTTTCATTATATTATGTGACAAAAAAAAAAGATGGTATACTCTACCTATGTGTTTTAAATAATACGGCATTCACAATGCAAAGCACTCCTTTGTGGTGTTTAAGGGCTAACTAGGCTGAACTTGTTTGAAAAGCCATTGAAAAGATTTCTTTCCTATTTAGTAAAACCTGATTATCTCACTAAATGTGCAGAGAGTAGACTCTCTCTCTCTCCCCCCCCTTCCTCATCCACCCAGTGGACATAACCTATTTACGCAAGCTTCTCCTGGTAAATATACTAAATTGCATTTACGAATTAATTGCCAGGTCCTAGTTTGTTAAAATAATAATAAAAAAAAATGTCACACCGAGTGAAAAGCAATGTCACTCGATGACGATTTTACACTGCACTAGATCAATCCCAATACCAGTAAATGGATATTATTAAACAGCATGGGGTAGTACAAACTGGGAAAGAAAACTTGTAGTGTACTGCCTCTGAGCAGACCTGGCTTGCATGCTGTGACAGGGCAATTGTCGACAAGCTTTTTCATGCCAATCTGCCGCTTTTTCAACTCTAGATGCTATGGCAACCAGGGTTTAACAGACTAAGCAGCTAACAAGCTTCCCTGATGGAATTGTCTGCTTGTATGATTGCCTTGTCTTACTGAAAATATAAAATAGAATGAAGATGCTTGTGGACGTTTGTCAAACTGATTATAATTTGGACACTTGAATCATAATTGCCTGTTGTATATTGTGCAGCACTGACCAGTGCTATTTTTCTACCCTGTGTATAGAGGACACGAGTATGTTTTCTCTGTAGAAAGGAGAGGTTCTGGCAATTTGGAGTTGGTACATCCTGGTGAGTATGGTTAAAAGAAAAGAAGGGGAAAAAAAGAGAAAAAAAGACACCACCAGGATTATGTCCTAAGCGATGAGGTACTAGAGGAGTAGTATGGCTTTCTTCCCCTGTATTTAAATAGGTTGCCTTTTGAGTTATGGAGTGATGACTGGCTGTGAGATGTGTTTTCAAATGTACAGAAATTGAATTTGTGGAAAATGGCAGCACTAATGAGCTTTGCTACCATTATTACCACATACACACACACACACACAGAGAGAGAGAGAGAGAGAGAGAGAGAGAGAGAGAGAGAGAGAGAGAGAGAGAGAGAGACAGAGACAGAGACAGAGAGAGAGAGAGACAGAGAGAGACAGAGAGAGACAGAGAGAGAGACAGAGAGAGAGATAATTTTTACAAAGGTGTTGGGGGAGAAACATTCCCTTTTCCCCTTCCTAAATCTATTCAATATTAGCAATAAAATTAGTGGTGTTCGAAACCTAATCTATAAACCAGAAAGCAGAAAATATTCAATGAAGTTTTATTTTGTTCCTCTCTGAGAATCTAGGACATCAGCAAAGGCATGTTTTTAGTTTGGTGGTTAAGTAAAGTAGGAGAAGAGGGCTGATATGTCTAGTTCTAGAGATGCAAAAGTGGCAAAGTAAACCTGACATATTGCTGGATTAAGTCTATTAATACTGCCCTCTGGTGATATGGAATTGGGCATTGCTGATAAGCATAAGAAAATCTTGGATAGTGTGCAAAATATCCAAAACTGTCCAAACTAGTACCCAAAGTATGAGTGTATTTAACCAAATTGTATAGAGCAAATAAGTTCCTCAAAATTTTCTTCACCATTTTCCTTTGGAAATTTAGATATCTATCATTTTTAGACATTTAACAACATGTAAAGACTTACTGAATATTTCGTAAATATTTGAGCTCAGTATTTCACATCCCAAAATATCTAGTCAAATATTTCAATGGCATTTAATTATTAGGCAAAGTGTTATTTATCTGTGAATTAGTGAACTGTGCTTAATATGTTTAATATTTGACAACTCACATTTATTTCATGAGATGACTGGTGTTATTATAAGAAACAGTCTTGTCTCAAACAACTAAATTTCAAATGTTAAAATGTTCAACTTTCATATTAAAAATAGGGGAAATTGCTTCTTATCTCTGTATGCCCTTCTTATCCACTTCTATGTGTTTGTGTATTTGCATTTTGTGTATGTTCATATATGCACATAAAACACGGTAGATAAGGACTGGGTATTAACAGAGATGATTGACAGCAACTAAAGAAAAGAATAGCAAAATTCTTAGCACCAACAAATGCCATACTAGATATCCATTAGATAAGCAGAGTTGGGTAACTCTTTGGTACATAGATCCACAAAACATTTATGGGTACACTGACGTGTTCAATTTGCTCTGATGCAAAGTCGATAAGGTTGTATCATACAATTTACAAAATTTTCCACAAAATTTCCACAATTGTGATCACAGAAAATTCTGATGTCTACAAAACATCAGATGTTTTGTAGACACATGCTGTGCCTAAAACTGAGGAAATAAGTCCAAATATATTTAGGGAAGGATGTATGATGATGGCCATTCTCTTTTTGCATGTTACCTTCAACCTAAGATGAATAATCATAATCCAACAGGCATATGAGATGGAGAGAATACTCCACACCTTTGCACCATTCTGATCCATAATTTGACGATGACATGGTCTCCAGCCTTTCCCTGTTTGAGTTGATATATCAATTGAGAGTCTAGATATTGCTTTTCTATAACTATTCATCATTCTAGTGATCAGATAGAAGGATGTATAAAATTCATGATGACATTTTGGTGGCACAATTTTTGCCACTTCCCCCCAACCCCAACCAAATAAGAATTGAAATGGAACCTCCCTCATTCCCACTATTAACATTCCTAGGAACCTTGGAAAAAAAAGCCCACAATCAAAAGAAAAATTGCTAACATTCAGAATGACAGAAATTTGACAATTTGGCTTAATCTGATTTTTGAATGTTTGTGAGGAGGATTTTAAAGTGGCTTCCAAAGGCCTCTTGCACCATTTCTCACCATTTAGCTCTATTCATTCTTCCAGTCTCATTACCAAGTATTGCCTGGTGAAAAGAGAGTATTATGGTTACCAATACAAGGAAATTCGCCCTTCTGTAGCAGAATGGTAAAACATATGTACAGTACAGTACTACTATTAAATAATACAGCAGTACTATTAAATGGAAGTAGACAGTCTAGATCCATTGTGTTAATACTTTCTATACTGTGGAAGTCTGTCCAAACCCCATTCAAAGGACAAGATTTTACTTTCAATATCTAAAATAATTATGGAACAACTTCTCAGAGAGATTCTCCCAGCCTTACCTATTCAGATATTAAAATCTACTTTACAGGAATTTAACCTAGCTCCATCAAGTAGTTTTAACAATCACTCATTTTTCTAAATGAGCAAATTTCCCCCAGGTCATATGACATTTTCTCTAATATTGTCTGTGAATCTTTTTCACATACCCTGCAAAGAACTCATAAAAACAATTTTTTGTATGCATTTTAAATTAATCCAGTCCTTTAGTATTCAGCTCAGCTGCTTTATTTTCTTTATTTAGTCCTATGTAGTCATTATTAATGCTGTTCAGACTTTTGTGATTGTTCTTATGGCTTTTATTTTTCATTCTATTAAGCACTAATGCCACTCTATAAAGCCCTAGTAAGACCACACCTAGAGTATTGCATCCAGTTATGGTCACCACACTATAAAAAGATGTTGAGACTCTAGAAAAAGTGCAGAGGAGAGCAGCCGGGATGATTAGGGGACTGGAGACTAAAACATATGAAGAACGGTTACAGGAACTGGGCATGACTAGTCTAGTGAAGAGAAGGACCAGGGGAGACATGATAGTAGTGTTCCAATATTTGAGGGGCGGCCACAGAGAGGATGGGGTCAAGCACCTGAAGGCCAGACAAGGAATAATGGATGAAAACTGACCAAGGGGAGATTCAACCTAGAAATGAGGAGGAACTTTCTGACAGTGAAAACAATCAACCTATGGAACAGCTTGCCTTCAGAAGTTGTGGGAGCTTCATCACTTGAGACTTTGAAGAAAAGATTGGACTGCCATTTTTCAGAAATGGTGTAGGGTCTCCTGCTTGAGCGGGGGGTTGGACTAGATGACCTATAAGGTCCCTTCCAAATCTGTTAATCTAAAGGATATTGTTAAGGGGGAGTAATATAACTAATGTAAATAAATAATTAAATATTCTTGATGATGATGCTTCACTATTGCAATGCTGCTTAGGAGGGACTGCCAAGAAAACTCTCAATTTTATTTCAGTGCAACCCAATAACTGCATACAGATGATAGGTGACTCATAATCTTATCCTGTTGGTATTTAACAATTTCATAATGTTAATAATTTTGCATAAAGTGGGACTCAGTTGGAATAAATACATAATTAAATGACAAACAGTTGATTCACCCACAGTCATTAAAATGATTTAACATATGACAGTTTTAAATGAAATCCAAACACTTACATTTTTTCCCCATTAATCATACAAAGTCATTTTTAACTATCCAGGCCACATGCCAATGATGGGATTCAAAAATTTTTATTACTGGTTCTGTGGGTGTGGCTTGGTGGGTGTGGCATGGCTTGGTGGGCATGGCTTGGTGAGTGTGACAGGGGAAGGATACTGTAAAATCTCCATTCCCACCCCACTCCAGGGGAAGGTTACTGCAAAATCCCCCTTTTCTCCCAATCAGCTGGGACTTGGGAGGCAGAGAATAGATGGGGGTGGGGCCAGTCAGAGGTGGTATTTACCAGTTCTCCGAACTACACAAAATTTCCATTACCGGTTCTCCAGAACTGGTCAGAACCTGCTGAATACCACCTCTGCCACATGCCTAATTTAATACCTTGTAATGGAAATGAAGTAGCTATAGATCTTGTAGATCATCCCTAAAGGCCCCTCTTTGCTAAGCCTTCTCTTGGAGTATGAATGACACCTTTTTAAATACAGCTGAAGTTTCTGTGGTTTATTGGAGAAACTAATTTACTTATCTATAGATTTTCCCATCCTCTTATAACAGGCCTTGAAACAAGGCAATAAAGAATGAAAAAATGTATCTGAAACAATGATCTCAATTAAATGCTATAATCAATCAAAACTACAATTGAAGCCCACCATTTAAATGACTAAAATAAGCAGTATGAAATCAGTTAACCAAAAAAATAACCTTAAGATAGAACCAAGTCAGCCCAACCAATACATGTAGCAAAATAAGAGTAGTGTAACTAAGCAGCCCATTGGTATCACTGGGAAAGTACAGTACCTTAGTTCATAAAATTCATTAATTAATAATCAAGTAACTATGATAGGGCTTAGTTCTGTTGGATTCTTTGGAGATCCTGAGGCTTCTTTATAATTCCATGAAATGCATTGAAGGAATTCTATTATTAAAATTCCATTATGTGTAGAAAAGATTCAGATATGGAACCATGTTCTATCCAGAAGATATGGACTATATATTTCTGATGTGTTAAGAAGTCAATCCAAGGGAAGACTTCTTAACACATCAGAAATATATATTTCATAGCAATAATGTATGAGTCATGAATTTTCAGGTGTCAGTAAATGCTGAATTATTTACAGGTAACCAGGCAATTTACAAATCTCTATTTCAGAATATTTAACCTTTATCTTGTCTAATATAGCAACATTTAGTCCTGGCAAGAAACATTGTCAGTTAATTGGGCTACACTTCTTGTACAAAACAGTTGCATTTTAAAGATCCTACATAGTAGGAAAAAGGTGAAAACAAGTTCTTTAAAAATAGAAAATAAATATTCTTGTCTATGAAACATTATTATGTAGACTCAATTTCAATTTTATTTTGGAACATTGCCTCAGTGGGCCAACTATTCTGCCTGTGCACCTGTCTATTTTTCCGTCTGTCCATCCATCCATCCATCCATCCATCCTCTTTAGCATTAAATCTTTAATTTATTACATCCTGTTAATATGATTATCCCTATGAATATCTTCCCCTTCTGTCTCCTTAATATGTTAAAGACTTTCAACAGTGAATATGCATCAAGAATCATCCAACAGATAGATGGGACTATGCAAATATGAGTAAATTTCATACTCAAGAGATCCAAACTTTTCTATGAAGCAAACAAAGAGATAATTTGATCTTCTATGCCCTTCCAGTTGGTTCAGTATGTGATTCACAAGTCTTCTTGATAATCTTCGATCCAGATGCTGGCCAAGATCAGGCATGGACTCTATATGGAAATTGATTAGATTGGATATCTATAAAACCTACTGTGGTGCTGAATGTTTCTAGAAACTACACACCAACACATGCTTTCATCCATGTTTCTCCCTCTCACACACCACGTACATCCATTCCATCTATACTGACTGCCATAACGTCAAGCTGTCAGTGGTCCTGTTCCTGGGAATTTATGGAATAAGTGATTCTCTATAGGCAGAGGGCACCAGTTACCAATGGGGGGTGTAAAAATACGATTTTAGGCAAGAAAATAAATACTTCTGCTCGAAATAAAATTCCATATACCACCAGGCTTGAAATTTTAGGTCTGGATAGCCTCAAACTACACGTCTATATCCCAACCTATGCTTAGTTCATAAGATTATTTACCAAAAAGTCCTACCTGTAAATGAGTACTAATTTCAACCGCAATAACTCAAGGGCTATCCATAGATTCAAACTAAATGTAATTCGCTCTAATCTTGATTGTAGGAAATATGACTTCTGCAATAGAGTAGTAAATGTCTGGAACACTCTACCTGATCCTGTTGTTAGTCTCACTAATCCCCACACCTTTTACCTTAAACTGTCTACCGTGGACCTTTCATGTTTCTTAAGAAGTCCCTAAGGGAGTGTGCATAAGCGCACCAGCAGGCCTACCGTCCCTGTCCTACTGTCCCCATTTATATGTAATCATTCTGTGTGTTTATGGCTATGTTTTGCCTATTTATATCCTTTTATTTGTGCCAATTTTTTTTCATGTGTCCATGTCTATGTCTATACTGTTATTTGTTTCCTTGTACTTGTTGATAAATTAATTAATTAAATAAATAAATAAATAAATAAAGATAGATAGATAGATAGATTCTGGTGATATAGCTTCTGCCATGTTACTAAATGTACTAGAGCTATGGGAACTAACGATGTTGCCAAATTATCTGACAGTATCTTCAATTGCAACAGAGGATGAAGTGAAAAATAGGTGGGGGCATTTTGGCATTTTGATTGCCTAATTTTTTTTTTTAATCTCAATGTGTTTGGAGAAATAAATTGACAGAGCATTTGAAACTGCAGTGTGGTAACCAGGACACTTTTCTGCCGTGCAAAAAACCTTCTAATGTGTGTAGTTAATGATGTATATAGCACAATACATTAACATTACTTTAATGTGTTCAGTGGTACAGAAGAATGCAATAATTAGGCACTGAGGGATTCTTTTTGGAACAGTTTGATGAGGTGGTCAATTACCTGTGCTATATGACAGCAAGTGGTACGACTGGTTTAACTTAATAAGTACATTCATGAAAGAGGCCACTGTGGTGTACATTAGTTGCACTGGAAAGCTTCTCTTTTGGTATTACAAAAGTAAAGCCTAAAATATCAATTAATTTAATTTGTTTGGCATACTTTATGTTTTACACATCACCAGATTATTTTCTCCAAATATCATATACTGTAAATTGAGTATGCATTAGAAATACAAAGAACACCATCAAAATTTTCAGGAGCTATTTAATCTCTTTAACTGAGATTGATAAGAGAAGTGGCTTCATTTGAATTTGTCAGGGATGTAACTTTTTAAGTAATGCTAGATTGGTGGTGAGAAGAGTTTTTGACGAAATAACACATACTGGGTCGTGCAGGATTGTTCGATATATTTTTCTTTTTTACATTTGATTTAATGAATAGATTTTTTTAGGTTGTTGATATCCTACCATTAAATGATAGAAACATTTTTTTACCCAAATAAATTCATATTCTTGTCACCTACTACCAGGACTTGAAAATTTGAAACATTATTCATAATTGAATCTTTTTTTTAACCGAATATCTTTTAAAGATAAATTTGTTTTATTCTTTCATCCCACTATTTAAAAGGATTTTCACATTTTTATCTTCCAAGGAATTGTCAATGAGAAGCTTAAACTGCACAGACTATACATTAAAATCACTTTACTTTTTAAGCTGTCATGAACTGTTTCAAAAAATGCTAAGTTGCTATTGTTTAATGTCTGTCATTTTATAATGCTTTAGAAGTTATCTATCCTGTAAAATTATTAACTGATGCTAAAATTGCCTTGTAAGTATTAGGACAATAGCAATTTTGTAGCAGCTGGGACACTGCCAATGTAAGATAAGTACATTTTGCTCGGTAGATTCATAAAGTGCTCTGAAATGGTTTGTAACTGATGGATGGATGCATTTTCTAAGTGTGGAAAGCAATATTTTGTAGAAGGAAATGGCTTGAAAGCTGACACACATGCATGCAAATGCCATTCTCTTCAGTAAGTAATTTGCTTTTTCTTTCAAAAGCATAAATGGCATAGTTAGACACATTATTTTGTATATTGCATATAACAATACAAGATGCACAAAAACAGCAAGTACAAAACATTTCATATTGATAGAGGGACCCGTGGCTGTAGTATATGATTAGCATAAATGTATACACACTGAAGTAATGCCTTTAGGATTAAAAAGTGAAGCAGAACAAAAAAAGTTCCCCTAACTTCAGGAAATGAAAATATTAATTTTATTTTTTTCTCTCTCACGCTTCTCTGTTTTAACGAAATCATTAAGCTCAATTTCAGTAAGGTTGGTATAATGATCATAAGTTTTTGCTTAGAAAATAATTGATTATTGGAAGCAATAAATATGGACCTTTTTTTCTTGTTCCAGTTTCCAAGTTGGTTTCCATTTTACAGTATTAGTTTGACTGGATAAAAAATAAATGAGAAAACATTCAGTCCTCTGTAGCAATGCACATTTCTTAGGCCCACGGAATCTATAGGACTTACACGGAGGAAAGATTTCCCTAAAAGTTGGTGCATCATAAAAAAATGTCTAGCTTAGATTTCTTCATGATATGCTTGTCTTTTTTACTCCTTCCTGGGCTTCCTGGGAATTTTGAAAGGGAGTCCAAAATATCTCTAGTACATTGAATATTATGTATGCCCAGGAGTTCCTTTCACTCTTCTCCCCTAATCTTCTGTCATCTCTCTGAATTTATTTCAATTGTTGCTCCAATCTACTAGGATAGATTTGTCTTAATGTATACATACAGTAATGACCAAAATTGTGGAAACCTTTTGGGAAAAGTGTATTTTTTTGGAGTTTCAAGATAATTCCACTGCTGGAATGGCCTGGGAATAGCCCAGACCTTAACCCAATTGAAAATCCATGGAGCTGACTTCTGTTAGTCAGAAGCAACCCAGCAATAAAACCCAGTTAATAGAAGCAATCATTCAATCTTGGTTTCACATTATAACAGCTGCAGAACTAAAAGACTTGGTTCACTCCATGGGAAGATGTTGTAAGGCCGTAATTCATGCTACAGGTTACCCAACTATTAACTGACGTGATAATTTTTGTATATCTCATTTTTTCTATGGTGATAATTTTTGTATATCTTGTTTTTTCTACGTGTTTCACTTTCCTCTTTATACTGCAACGGCTATTCTAATAGCAAACCCTTCATAAATGTTATTGCATTACATTCTTGATTAAATTATATTTCCATTGATATATAATTTTATGGTACTACTCCCCCCAAAAAAAAGTGGTATTATTAGCTAGTTTTAGAAAATACACTTTTCCCAAAAATTTCCACAATTTTGGCCACTACTGTATAGAAGTGAACTTTTCCAGTATAAAAGATGAAGAGAGAAAGAATTATTTTTTTTAGCAGTCTGACTTTCATCACCGCAATTATTGTTGCTCTGTGAGCTGCACAGAATTGTTTTAAGATGGGTTGCCATATAAACCTTTTAAATGAATACAAGTAGTTCTCAACTTGTTCAAAGTTACAACGGCACTGGAAAAAGTGACTTACAGCTGTTTCAGCATACCCCTCCACGGTCACGTGATCCAAATTCAGACGCTTGGAAATGGACTCATATTTATGATGGTTGCAAGCGTCCCAAGGTCATGTGATCAAGATTTTGCAAAGTCAATAGGGAAGCCAGATTCACCTAACCACCACTTACTAACTTAACAACTGCAGTGATTCACTTAACAACTTTGGCAACAAAGGTTGTAAAATGAGGCAAAACTCACTTAACAAATGCTTCACTTAGCAAAAGAAATGTTGAGCTCCATTATGGTTGTAAGTCAAGGACTGCCTGTAAATAGTAAAATCATTGGATAAATCTCTCTTGTTTCTCCATTTATCCTTTGTTTAATACAAGACATAAATACAATTCTTGTCTATCCTTAAAATAAGTTAAGGAAATTCATTTAGAATCTAAGTAAGTATTATATAATAATTTCTCCAGTTTACAGAGAAAATGGAAATTGCTGAAACATGATGCACATTCAACAAAATGCTTGAAGTCTGAGAAGCACATATCTATATAAGCCTTCCTGGGAAATGTTTTTTTGCCCAAATCTGATATCACAGCACTTAACAGTTATGATTTTTCCCCTATTAATTAAAAAAAATGGTCATGTCAGAAACAGCTCTCAATAGAGAAGTTATCAGTGTAACGTGTTAGGGTTTAAATCACACTGACTTTAATGAGTAAACAGAATAATTCAGAATATCAAATTCTTATACAGTAGAATGGCTGGTAAATGATCAGTGGTATATTTCAAAATTCAGCAGCATTTTCTTTTCTTTTTTTGCCTTCTCAGATTTATCTGCCTAGCTCTTATGCCAAAGAGATTTCTGGTCTTTTTTGTATGAAGCAAAATGTGATAACGCAAAAATATATATGCCCAGATTAACAAGGTCATAAGCATTAATGGATCATAACATATATAATCACAATGTTCTATAAGTGCAAGGAAGGAAGAACCAATCATTTAAATACAAATTGTCCTCAGTAGACTATAACCAAATCCTATAACATGAAACATATGAGAAGGAGGAGCAGGAGCAGGAGAATTTGGATTTTTTGACTTTGTTACAATTAAATATTGGGATATTTTAGGGTTACCTTGTGAAAATGCAACATGGCAATAACAGGAAGTTCATTAAAATACATAAACAACTAGATTGTTTGGCCATCACATTCTACCCATAATTCAACTAGCTATAAAAACACGATAGCAACTTTTTTTGGAGACATTTGCATCTTTGAATTTTGGAAGAGGCGTCAAAGATTCTTAGAGGATTGCTAGTGATGAAAGTCACCAAGGTCTAAAAATAGGTTAATATAACAATTGACGTAGCTATTTTTATAAAAAAAAGAGCAATAATAATAAATTGCACCAGGAAAATTCAAGTATATTATTTGAGATAGCCTCCACCCATGAGCTGCCAATTGCTTATTCATGACTTAGTATTTATGCTGGGAGACTGATGATTCCCCCCACAAAATGTTTCTGAAATATGACTAAGACTTAAACCAATTTCATTGTATATATGATGTACAATGACAATAAAGGCTATGCTATGCTATGCTATGCTATGCTATGCTATACATATGTTGCTGTATATAATGCATTTAACACACATTTTTACATTGGATTGCCTTTAAAGCAAGTTACTTCCCCATACAATCATTCCCCAAACCAGTAAGATTTGAAGGACGTCATGATAAACTTACTTATTTCAGAGTGATGTAAATTCACTCAACTGCATATATTTGATTGAACTGATATTTAAAAAATGTTCTTAATAGCCCTGAGCTAGGGATACATAAGTGATTCAGTACTTTTGGATGCGTAGACTAACATGCTGATTTTATTTTTGATCTTTCAAAAATAAAAAATAATCAGAATGCACATAACCTGATGAAACCTGCATTTTTCAGTTTTACAGTAATATTCCTGTGTATGGAAGCGCAAGCATTAGAAAAATAAGGAACATTAGTGGGCATGTACTGGAGAAAAATCTATTGCAGAATGCATCTTCTTAACAAAAAAAAATGCTTACAAAATTGGGAAAATATGATAAAAATGCATATAAAAAGAGAAATATATAACAAACCACATACAAATATTTCTACAACCTTTTTGTGCCAGGTGTATAGATGGTGGAACTAGTTTGTATGGGTGGTGGGGTAGTAAAATGAGGTATTGGTTGAAACTAAATGAAATTTGAAAATCAACTGAAATTGAACACAAAAAAATAAATCAGTCAGGTACATTTGAAGGGACAGGAGATCAAATTTGCTCCTGTCTGCCTGGACACTTTTTCTAGAAGCTGGCACCAGATCAAGACAGGGAATCTGTTCTCCTTCAACAGTCTTCGTACCTTCAGCAACAACTGATATAACAGGCTGATTTTACTCTTGATTTTTACTTGAGAACCTGGCCAGGATCAAGGTACTTTCACCCAGTCTTACCTTCCTATTCTTCCAAAGGTGGCTTCTTCTGTGCTTCTTTTGGTGACGATGAAGTGTTTTTTCTGGTGAGACCAGCCTATCAGGACAACCTGGTCTACCCAAATATGGGAACTAGCATACTGCTTCCGCTTTCGCCTTTCAGCCCCAATCCAGGAGCCTTCGCAGGCAGTCCCTTTCGCGACAAACTATTTTTGTGTTGAATTTATATTTAGAATCCCAGAAGGGTATGATGAGAGCCAAATAGCTTGAAATAGATCTATACTAGTCTCCCTTTATTTCTTTGTCGATAAATATAAATTCAGCACAAAAGTTTGGTGATGATGGTATACTATCCTGGGTCCTGACCTTGAGCCTACATCAGATGTGGGATTCACATAATTTACCTACCGGTTTGCCCAGCACTGAAAATGTGAGCATCTTCCATGTATGTGCTTTGCTCATGAGCATGCCTTCCCTGCATGTGCCCGGCCTCAAAAACGTGCCTAAATAGAACAGCATAGAGCCAGGGCAGGTGGGCGGGCCCACCCGCAATTTCCGCTACCAGTTCTCCTGAACTGATCGGAACCAGCTGAATATCACCTCTGGGGCCTACATGTACAGTATGTTGCTAAAGATGACCTTGGAGAAATATGAAAGTACAAGGAGGAAGGACTTGGAGAAGAGATTATGCAGCCCAGAGACTAAAAGAAGCATGAGAAAGAAAGTCAGGATTACTTGATTTAGTATAAGAAGGAAGGGAAACTTTGGTAGGTCTTCAAGATTCTGTTATTTTACCCTACAATAAGTAGCATTCCCTGCAATGTCTATTTCTCAATCTGGCCTATCTTGGAGGGCTGGGAAATAGATGCACCACATTCAGAACTATTAATGTAAGAGCCATTATTAGGAGCCATTGAAAGACAACAGTAGTCCCAGGAGCAGTTTCTGGTAATGATTCAGTTTGGGGTATACTGGCCTATATATGCCTAGCTAGGCCACTGGCAGAAAGGAAGGCCTGTAATTTTATTTATAGAGATCACACAAAATCATTGGTTATATTGGAGTGTCTTTGCATATGTAGGGCACAACTTTGAGAAGTTTTGGCTTCTCAATGCAGAAGGATGCATAACAGAATGCAGGTGTGGTAGGGATGCTAGGCTAGGCTCAAATTGGAGGGGAGAATCTTATGTATACAGGTAGTCCTCAACTTATAACAGTTCACTTAGGGGCAAGTAGTTCAGATTTATGATGGCTGCTGTGTCCCAAGATTATGTGATCATCTTTTGCAACCTTCTGACAAGAAAAGTCAATGGGGGAAACCAGATTCCCTTAACAACCAGGTTACTAACTTATCAACTGCAGTGATTCTCTTAACAACTGTGGCAAGGAAGGTTGTAAAATGAGGCAAAACTCACTTAACAAACATCTCACTTAGCAACATAAATTTTGGGCTCAATTATGGTTGTAAGCCGATGACTATGGCTACTGTACTGTCTTGAACTCCTTGAGGAATAACAAAGCAAGTGAAACAGCTTGCCTTCAGAAGCTGTGGGTGCTCCATCACTGGAGGCTTTTTAAGAAGAGACTGGACAACCACTGGAATTGTATTAGGCCTCCTGTTTGAGCAGGGGGTTGGACTAGAAGAGCTCCAAGGTCCCTTCCAATTCTGTGAGACTGTTATTCTTTGAATTCACAGAATTTACTTCTAAGTACGCCTGCCTTAGACTGTGTTATTAAACTGTAATCCTATATGCCATGATCTGCAGTAGCTTATTTCTGAGTAGGCATGTTTAGGTAGAATTATTCTGACTTTCATCTCATTATTGTAGTTTTGTTATGCTAGTACAAAAGTACAGCCTATTTCACTTACTAAGGAGTGCAATCCCAAATGTTATAACAAATAGAAGGCATGCATAAAACCCAATGTGCAACATAATCATTTTACAAAGACAGTTAATTTATACCAACAGCTGAGTTGGTGTTGTGCCAAAAATATTTTCTGCATTTCATGTCACACATTCTCATTCAATTTGATGGAAGAATAGTAGTGATCTTTTCTTCCTTTTTTCTTTTAAAGTAGTCCACCACCTCAATTCTGAAAGAATAATTTGGTAACATATAGATTTTTCTCAGATTATAGGTGGCTGAACAATTTCTTTCTGTAAATCTGCCCCCTCTTAACCTACAATTTTCTTGGCTTCCCATTCTTTAATTAACTACTGTAGGATTGCTTTTTTGAATTAAGAAAGGAGAGACATAATGAAGAAAAAAAGTGAGACATACCTTAGGTGTCACTTTGGGAGAGAAGCTCCCCAAATACTACCAAAATAATTGGAAAAAAGAGAAAAGCACCATAATCATGTCTCAACAAACTTTTTTAAAAAAATAGATGACAGGATTTTTATTGTTATTTGGCACCAATATTAGACCCATAAAATAAATGTTATATATTCTAAGAATCCACATAGTGTCCATCTTCCTTACTTTTCCCTTAAAACTTAAATCTATGGCAGGGCAGTGACATCAGCAGTGAACTGATTGCTGCAATTCCTTAAATCAGAGGTGTCAAACTATTATCGCCACAGTATTCTCACATGATGTATCATGACTTTTCCCCCCTTTGCTAAGGGGGAAACAGCCCACGCTGGCCATTCCCATGTGTGGGCATGGCCAGCGTGTGATGAATCTGGCCCGCAGGCCGTGAGTTTGACACCCCTGCCATAAATCATCAGTGGCTTTTCTTAGGATCATGTGTCTGACTAACAACCTTAGGATAAAATTATGTTTGGTTTCAGGTGTTTTAGAGAGGTGCTATATTCACACTCCACCCACTTCAAACTACCTTTCTACCATCAGATCCAAAATGCTGCATGTCTTGAATAGTCCCCTCCCCCAAATATCTTTTTGTAACTGTGCTTTATCAGAAAACCAAGAAAAGAACATAAGCTTTAAACGTTAAATTTCACCATACTAAGGCTGACACAGGATGGTAAGCCAAACAACAATGTTAACTGCCTTATATTGACTCAAATAATCACTCCACCTACCCAAATAATATCAGCCAACTGCTAGCAGTTTTTTAAATCTCAGCTAATGGGATTAAATATGCTTTGCATTTTCTCAAATACTATCTATGCCTGTGAAAAGAGTGGGTTTTTGTTTTTGTTACCAGAGTGGGCCACAGTGTGTATTACAGATGGCAGCCATGATGGCACAATTGAAGGTCTTTCTGGTTTTTTTATGTGCCTGAGAATTTCCCCCCTCATTTTTTTGAGATATTTTTCAACTGATTGTGTATTTGGGGTGGCAGTCTTAATAACATTGTAAATGTCTTTCTTTGGACAACATTGAGGGTGTCCTGCATGCCTACATCACCTAATCTGAAAAGGTGCAATTGATGGATACTTTGGAAATGTGTGTGTGTGTGTGGGGGGGGGGTTAATGAAAGGGCAGGAAACCAGAGAAAGGATTGCAAAGTAAAGACAAGTATTTGTGCACATGTCTCCAATCCAGAGCAAAAACATCACAGCCTAGCCACAGGAATGTCACCAACATAATCTTCTTCTCAGAAAAGCACTGTAAAAGGCAATTTTACTTTCATCGGACTGACAGTACTTAGACATTCCCATAGGTTGGCCTCTCATCATAATCTACCTATGAGAATTTCTCTAATTTTCTTCCATGTTGAAATAAATTTAAAAAGCAAATCATCTTTTGAATAAATTTTTTGGCTCACTCTGTTATCGGAGATCCTTCAAAAGGGAGATGCTAACAGCTGGACCCATGTTCTTATTAAATGCTCAGTGCTTTAGCACTGTTATGCCCCCATAATATGTTATGCCCCCAGTAAGTAAAGATGTAAAGGATGAATTTATATCCTAGGGCTAAGTTTTGCTCATACATGTGTAACCAATATATGGCTCACAGTTTACAAATTCCTCCCTTTTTGTCCTTTAGTCTAGACTCTTCTGCCCTGCTCATTCTTTGCTTCTGCTGCTGTCTTTTCCTTGCTGCCTTTTGCTTTGTAGTTCTCCCTCTAAAATGTACCTTTCCCCATTGGTTGCCTTTCTCCTAAATTTTTTAAGTGAAACATGTAATTGGCGGTCAAAGAGCGCTAAGTACAGTAAACAAGCTCTCAGCGAATCAATATTTACTGCCTGAATTACCCAGCAACACTTTAATTTATGACTTCTGGGGTTTTCCTTGAAACTTACAGGTATTATTCTCTTAAAGCTCAGGGAAGCAGAGCTGAACAGCTGTTTTGGATGGATAATGCGTCTCAGGCTGGAGAAGTTGGTGTACTATATCCTAGCCAAGGTAGAAAGTCAGAGACAGAATGCAACAGCAGCAGCAGCAGGTGAAAGACTATTATAAAGCAATTTTCAGGTGGTTTATTATAGGCCTCCAAACTAGAAAAAGGGCAAAGGGTGGGAAAGGGCATTACAACAGGTTGTATATTGCAGGTTATTGTGTTTTGAGCTGCAATGAACCTGATAATGAAATCAGCCGAACGAGAACATAAAGGTCCCACACTGACAGGAAAAAAGACATCCCTGAGGCAAGCCAACGTAGATGTTGTAACAATAACGACAAGTACAGTAATGTAGCCTAGATTGTTACTGCTGACATTGGAGAAAACAGGGAAAGTTTACACTACCCAAATATAGGTTCCCCGTGTCACTGAAAAGAGAAAATAAGCAGGGCATTTCTCTTTAGGATTTTGAGAGCAATAACTGGGATTTGTGAAAAGTACATCATTTATGAAATTACAGCATGCTGGCGCAATCTACAACACCAAAATTAATAAATAAATAAAATCACCCAGACTCAAATTGCGCTGACATTAGTGACCGCTGTTGTTTTGGTTTGCTTGGCTTTGTTTTGTTTAAAGAAAGTTCAGCGGGTGGCACAAGAATAATAAACACAGGTCGGTTTTCCCGAGGTTGGCTTTTCCTTTCTATCTAATTTTAGGGGTATGGTTTCTTCCTTAAGCTCTAGCTCCAAAGCGATAGTTACGTTGGACTGAGATTCAACAGTTGTTGAATCTTTCTTATTCAGCCTGCCTTCAAGAAGTAAACAGTGAGTGAAATAAAATGTAATGTCTTGAACGTTCTGAAATAGTTGTGCATTTATGTCAACCTTTACTTATGCGGTGATCTTTTTTATTCCACTTTCAATCAAGCAATCCTAAACCACTGGTTCCTAACCTGTGGTCCGTGGACTGGTAGTGGTCCATGGCCCATTGTGAACCGGTCTGCGCAAGTGGCAAGTGAGCACATGAAGCTCCATACCTCAGTGGTTAGAATGCAGTACTGCAGGCTACTTTTGCTGACTGCCTGCAATTTGGCAGTTCGAATCTCACCAGGTCCAGGATTGACTCAGCTTCCATTCTTCCGAGATTGGTAAAATGAGGACCCAGATTATTCATAGGCCTTTGACATGAATTGATCAGCTGGTTGGAAGAGGATGCCTAAGCCCTTAAAAGATTTAACCTGTTCAATCAGCTTACCATTAATTGTTGCTCTAGTCTAATGCCTACAGCACTTCCTAGAGAATACCTGGAACTTTTTTTTTTTTAGGAGTTAATTTCAAGGTATTCTGCAAAATTATAAAGCTTTAAGACATCTTCAGAGGCCTACCCAGGTGATGGACAAATAACTGCACAAGAACAGTTTTTTCCCGAACGCCATGACTCTGCTAAACAAATAATTCCCTCAACACTGTCAAACTATTCACTAAGTCTGCATTTCTGTTACTATTAGTCTTCTCATTGTTCCAATCACCCATCTCCTCACACTTATGACTGCATGACTGTAACTTTGTTGCTTGTATCCTTATGATTTATATTGATTGTTTCCTAGTATGATTTGATTGCTTATTTGTACCCTATGACTATCATTAAGTGTTGTACCTTATGATTCTTGATGAATGTATCTTGTCTTTTTATATACACTGAGAGCATGTGCACCAAAGACAAATTCCTTGTGTGTCCAATAACACTTGGCCAATAAAGAATTCTATTCTATTCTATTCTATTCTATTCTATTCTATTCTATTCTATTCTATTCTATTCTATTCTATTCTATTCTATTCTATTCTATTCAGCATAAAGAGCAGGACAGTGTGATGGCAAACAGATAAATGGTAATATTTTGTCTTGGCAATGTAATGAAGCATTAATGTAATAGTTAAACAATAACAGAGCAAAGATATAGAGCTGTTTGATACATTTGTAAATAGAAATAGGTTTAGCTAGGTCACCTAATAGGTTACCCTTGACTTGAATAGTAATTAAGTCACATAATTAGTTGAAAAAGATGGCAGTTGATTGAAGTGGCAGCTAATTTCCTGCAGTCTTTCACATGGTATCAAATAAAAGGCTGTCTTTAAGTTAAAAAGGCAACATAAATGGTGCCTTTAGGCAAATAATTACACAATTTAATAGAGCTGTCAGAAGATGAGCTAGCAAAGTTGCCCAACCATAGAAGAGGATTTTGGTGAAGCATTTGCTACATTAACAAGGAATCTGTCTGAATCTTCTTTCATTATATAATTTCTCCAGAAGTCTTCTGACTCCTGGCTTCTTACAGGGAAATGCTGGGAAGATGTGTAACGAAAACCTACATCAGCAGCAGAAGCACCCTCCACCATTTCCTGCAATGCAGTAAGCGGAAAACGATCAATGGAAATTCAGAAGAAATTGTCAAGCTACTTCGAAAGTAAGCTAAAGACAGTGAAAAATATATGGAAATTACAAGGCAGAGGGAAGTTATATTTATTGCTGATATCAATAACAAAAGAATGTAAATGATATGCCACAGATAACATAAAGGTAGCATAGGAATTCTGAAGCTGCAGTGACAAAGTTTGCAACGTGTGTTGTTGTCTGCTAAAACAGAATATGTTAGGTCTGTTTTCTCTGTGTAAAAGAATCTCAAGATCAGTTATCTTTAATTGGTCTAGATTAGCCCAGCTCAGTGGTTCTCAATCTGTGGTTTGCAGACCCCGGGGAGGGGGGCTGCAATGTCATCACAGGGCCCAGCAAAGTCTTCAAGAAATGTTATATTTAAATCTTGAGTTAAGTCTGGATGGTCCATGGCCATGGTCCATAGTCACAAAAGATATTTGAAATGGGTCCCTGGTGAAGAAAAGGTTGAGAACCGTCCTAATCTAATTAGGTCTGCACTCTGAATAAAAACACTGGCAGTAAAAGGCGAAAGATTTATACGATCTGAAGTGAAACCAGCGACATTGTAGAGCACTATGGCAGTGATGAAGAGGAGACAGTAGTATACTGGATATGTTTTTCATATCACAATATATACCTTGCATGTTATTTATACACATAGACACAGACATGCATTTATGTGTGTATAGATACCTAGGGCCTGTCAAATTTTTCAACTTTCAATTTCCAAACATTAGGGGTGATCGTAACATGTCTTGGGGATCGTAAAGATATTTTGCTTGCTTTAATATAATTTAGATATGCTTGGTAAGTATCTACATAGATATCATAGCTTTTTAGCATTTTGCTTGTTTCATTACATACATACATTCATACAAAGACAAAGGCATCTTTGTATGAATTTTTCATTGAAAAACTGCACAGTAAAATTTGGAGAATTTAATTAATTTAATTTAATGTAATTTAATTTAATTTAATTTAATTTAATTTAATTTAATTTAATTTAATTATTAAATTTATATGCTGCCCCTCTCCGAAGACTCAGGGCGGCTAAGAATTGGGTATATTACATTTATTTTATTTATTTAGAGGTAGATTTATATCCCACCTAATTGAAGGCAGTAGTTTGGGCAAAGTAGGATTATTACCCCAGAGTTATACAGCTGGGGTTACTGATGCCTATAGGGAGACTAGAACCATTTCCTAGTTTTCAATCCAGTCCCTTAACCTCTATATCAAACTAGCTTGGTTATCCCAGATTGGCTCACTTGATTATTATTAATGATAACTGTGTTTTTCTTCTTGTTTCTGGAAGTATAAGCTCAATAGTCTGTAAAGATTTTCAGTAATCAAGATCATAGTTGTCCCAAAGGTGCTTTTTCAGAAGGAAACTGGACTTTCTTGTTTTTTCTTTTGAAGACATTTCATTTCTCATCCAAGAAGCTTCTTCAGCTCTGACAGGATAGTGGGGAATGGAAGGATTTATATTTCTTGAAGGCTCAATATAATGAGTTCAATATAATATAAGCTCAATATATTCACATTTAACTTCTATATTGCCTATCATTGGAAGTTTTGATCTCAGGATTTCCGTTTCCTGAAGAAATGTAAAGGAGTTGCTATTCTGTTGCTTCAGTGTCAATCAAACTATGATCAGTGGTGGTTCATTAAGAAATTTGCTTAAAACTGCAGCAATACTCGCTGAAGCAAAAGCACCTGCTATCTGCCTTTCTTTGTTAATATTTCATGTTAGGAGATCCTACCACATTTAACAGGAAAACATTTTTATTTGGTTAATATTAGATGTTTTATATATTTTTGAGTTATAAAAGCTTCTCTTGGGGTTTACAGTAGTACTGGGGATATGCTGCAAAGTACTTTATAATTGGATATTTTTGAGTGGGTGGCATGAACAGCCTTTTTTTAAACTTTACTTTTAAAAGGAAAAATGAAATGCTAACATACTAAATCCATAGAGTATTCCAACTTTTTTGGACTACAGCTTCTAAAAATGTAGCAATTGCACTTTTAACCTTGCAGCTTGCCTATGTATTGAGACCCAGTTTGAGGCCCCAAGCTAAAAACCAGGAAATCATGAATGAATTCTAGTTCCACCACACTCTTTTCAGGAAGCACAAACCACTTCCAAAAATCTTGCCAAGAGGACTGCATAGAGTAGAATAGGGAGTTGCCAGGAGTTAACACTGACTCAAAAGCACCAAAATGAAACAAAACAAGCCCCCTAAAATCTTCTACCTAAACTCTAAAGAATTTAATAATGTCAACAAAGTAAACATACTACCCAAAAAGAAGTCTATAACAAAATGTTGCAGTATTGTTGTCTGGCTGCCTAGCAAAAATATACTTCTTCTTGGTCCTTGCAGACAAAGATGCCCTCTGGAATATCATAACCCGATATTTTAATATAGCATAATAATAAAGGAGAATATTTGTAGCTCAGAATTGACATGCATTTCTTGCAGATGTTTCATTACCCAAATTAGGTAGCATCTAGCACTGATGATATTACCTAGTCTGGGTAATGAAATGTCTGCAAGAAAACAAAAAAGCTCTGAGAGCATCAAGGACCCTTAATATAGCATAACCTGAATTTCTATTTCCTCTGTCCTATTTTCATTTTTATTTTTGGTTGTATCTCTGCAAATCTACATATTTTCCAGTGGAAGTTCAGAGTTCTCTATTGTTTACAGTGGCTCTAGTTTGACCCTAGTTCTTTTGGCATTTCCAGTCTGGATTATGTTGTGGTCCGCCAGCAGCCTGCGGACCTGGCAGCGGAGTCGGACAGTGAGGAGGGTGGGGAGGACAATGGGCCAGTCCTGGAGTCAGGGGAAGGCCCGGACGAGGGCTCTGAGTTGGAGGCAGAGATGGGGCCAGGGCCATCTGGGAGCGATGCATGGATTCCGGAGCCTCCAGAGGCAGACAGCAGAGAGGCAGAGGAACAGGAGGAGCCTGTTCCTAGTGCACGCAAGTGAAGCGTTGCCAGAAGGCAAGAGCAGCTGAAGCAAAAAGGACATCTTGGGAGTAAGGCAAGGAGATGATTGGCCACTCCCATAAGGCTTAAAAGAGCAGCAACGAGCCATTGGGTTCTTTGTAGAAAATCAACGTTGATTCTTGTCAGCATCTCTTGAACTTTGGGGGGGGGGTTGCCAAGAAAAGCCTTTGGCAAGTTGCCAAAGACATCAAAGGTTGGTGATAAGGCCAAATGGACTGGTTATGAAGAATTTTGTTTTAGACTAAGTTGAGAATGAATTAATTCTCAGCTGTTTTAATAAAATAAGTTTGTTCAGGACTTGTTTGGTAATCACTACTTGGGCCTAGGTCACAACAGGTTAACCATTAAAGAGAACGTAGAGAGCACCGTGCACTTTGCCTATTCTCTGGAACCACAAGATTACTTTTGACAAACTTTTGAAAAACCAGAAAGTGTGGAAGACCATCTATTTCAAGTACTGTGGAAAATGATCCCATTTGATGTGTAGAAGAGTATGCACGTGTACATCAATTTGGTCTTTTTTTACAGCAGTACCTTCTATTTCCTTAAAGGACTTTTCAAAAATATGAATGGCATTTTCTAATGTTCTACAGAAGTTCTTTTGCAAGACCCCAGGTGCTACAGCACAGAAAGAATTAATTTTCTGGCTTTCTATATTAACTTGCACTGAAAATTGGGATAGGTGGTTGGTAATCTCTTATAGCCAGAGGTGGGTTGCATATATTCTTACCACTGGTTCGCCGCACTCATGCATGCTTGCTTCACGCACGTGCGCCTTCTGCACATGCGCCTGGCCTTCCATGCATGCACTTTGCTCACACATGCGCCTTCTGTGCATGCACCCAGCCTCGAAAACATGGCTTAATAGGATGGTATTACGCCAGAGTGGGTAGGCAGGCCCACCCGCAGTCGCTGCTACCGGTTCGCCCAAACCTGTCCAAACTGGCTGAATGCCATCACTGCTTATAGCATTCTGTGGTTATCTTGAACCTCTGTGAAACTCCAGAGCCTTCTCCTCATTTGCCACTGAAATTCCACTTGGTAGTTTGCAATCCAATTGGAATTCAATTCGGGTGTTAGTAAAAAAAGGAAGAGGAAGCTGACCAATGGAAAAGAGTGAGAGCAGAATGTATTTAATACTTAGGAATGACATTCTTCCTCTTACCTAACTGATTATGAAATTTATTCCAGACTTCATAGTATGTTGAGGAAGAATGCCAAAAACAAGGGATAACAAATGTCTGGAAATGTATATATCAATGTATATCAATATATCAATGTACATTGAATTTGTGAATGTAATATAGGTTTATTAAATACATGCATAGTTGTTTAGGAAGTAAAATACTGCATACTTGATATATAATGAAATAGGAGATATGTAAATTTATATATAGATCAAGGAATAGATTACTTATTAACTTGATTTAGACACAAATGTTAGAAACCAGAGACGTTGAGCAATGTCCATTGTTTTACTTTTAAAACTAATAAAATATTTTTTAAAAATACTTAGGAATGAATGTTTTTATTTGTTATATTCATGTCTTATCTTTTCTCCTAAAGCTTAAGGCAGCTTAAATGGAGCTCTCCACAACAATAAACTTCCAAGATAAATGATCTAAGACAGAGTGACTGGTCTAAAGTCATCTGATAACTTTCCATAGATAAGGAGGGAATTCAATTTATGTTGGCCTAAGACCTTAAGCTCTTAGTTAGATGTATTAAATTAAGATGTAGAAAGAGTGTGGAATGTATATACTTTTAAATTGCAGAGTTAAGGTTTGTGTTTTAATATACAGAGTTGGTTCATCATAAGCTCTTATAATTTGGACAATTATAAAATATTGGGCAATTAGAAAAAAAATAGATTATTCCCATTGTCATTTTATTGTGAAATCTTTCACCCCACTCGGGATCTCTCTTGAAAGCATCTCGTTGGTCTTTGAGTATTCATATATAGTGATCAATATATGCTAAATAAGATTGATAAGCATTGTCCAGTGTTTTCCCCCACCCTGAAATAAAAAAGTTTTCAAACTTAATACTTTAATAGAAATGGTTTCCTTCTTAACCCAGAAAAACTGTAATGCTGACTACTTGAAGGCAATGCTTTCTCTGAAACGTTTGATTTGAAGAATACTGTCTTAAACTACAAGCAAAAGACAATTACTAGAACCCTTTACCTTGGGGACTTGAAAGGCTGCAATAAAGTTACACTTTCTGCTACGATGTGAAAGATAAAATATATATACTATTTTTATATTCTGGAAATAAAGGCAGATAGGGCTATGAAATGCATTGTAGAAGTTTGGCTCGAACAGTAGAAAATATAGAACAAACAATCAGTATTTTTAATGATAGTCAGACTATAGTACATGAAGCCTTCTGACAATCAACTTGTATTTCACAAAAGACAATTTACTGCAGGCGTGAGAGGAAACTGATAGGGATGACACTGATTCCAATAAGGGATTTACTTAGTCTATGCAGAGTTATTTAAAAGGATGACTGAGTCTTTTCATTACTGCTGGTGCTTGAAATCACAAAGGGTAAATTGATAGCACCTGAAGTAAATTTGCTTGACCTGCTTGGCACATATACTTGAGAGACCGACCATTTCTTCATTCTCTCAGGTCAGGGATGGAGAACTTGTTGCCTTCAAGAAGTTGTTGAGCTGTTTTGCCTCTATTGCATCTTATTACACAATTACTTAGGCACTGTCCTCCGCTTCCCAAAAGGATCTAAAAATCTTATAAAATAGTCAAATCTCATTTGAAACTGTGGGGAAATGAATGTAACTGATTGTATAAATGAATGGATGGGTATTAGGAAAGAAGATAACTTACAATAAGCTAATTCCTAATATCTGCTTTTTTAACTATTAATACAAAGGTCATGGAGGCTCACATGGTTAGGACACTGGTCTGGAGGTTAGCAAGCCCATGCTCGAGACCCGAGTGCTACTGCATGGCACGGTGAGCTCCTGTCATGTGCTCCAACTCCTTGATGGGGACATGAAGGGAGCCACCATTGACATCCCCTGGGCAACAGTGTGTATCACTGACTAATCATTTCAACTCGTGCCTTAAATAGTGCCTCCAATATGAATGGGACGTGACTTTTAATATATTTTTTAATATAATTGTGTTGATGTCAGAGCTGCCACAAACTTAAACCTCTAAGTAAAAAAAATAATCTTTGGCTCCATTTGCTGAGAAAGGTATATTTTAATTAGAGATCAAGTATATTGCAGTAATGCATTGTTAATATATTAGAGTATTTGGGGAAGAATAACCAAGTCCCTGCAGTGCTTATATTTTTGGATGCGGAGAAAGCATTTGATCGATTGAATTGGCATTTTTTACTGAAAATAATACAAAAGATGCTGTTTGGAGAGTATTTTACACAATCCATTAAGGCAATATACCAGAAACAAACAGCACAAATAATAATTAATGGTAGCTTAACAGAAACCTTTAACATTGAAAAAGGAACAAGACAGGGGTGTCCCCTGTCTCCATTATTGTTTATTTTGACTTTGGAACTTTTGTTGAATAAAATACGTGAGACAGACAAAATAAAGGGAATTAAAATTAGGCATTATGATTATAGACTAAGAGCATTTGCAGATGACTTGGTTGTTACTTTAACCCAACCAGTGCAATCAGCTATAGGCTTAATGGATATAATTATTCAATATGGATAAGTATCTGGATTTAAAATAAATACGGGGAAAACAAAGATAATAACTAAAAATATGACTATAAATCAAAGAAATGAATTAGAAAGAGTAACAGGATTTGAAATAGTAAAAAAGGTCAAATATCTAGGGATGTATATTACAACTTCAAATGTAAAATTATATAAGTATAATTATGAACCGTTATGGCAAAAAATTCAGAAAGAGATGGAAAACTGGAAAAAACTACAATTGTCTTTGTTGGGAAGAATAGCAGCAGTAAAAATGAATATTTTGCCTAAATTTTTATTTCTTTTTCAAATGATACCTATACTTAAAAAAGATGCAAATTTGAGGGAATGGCAAAAGGTTATTAATAACTTTGTTTGGGCAGGGAAAAGACCGAGAATAAAATTAAAAATAATGCAAGATATACCTGAAAGAGGAGGTCTTAAAATGCCCAACCTAAGACTATATTATGAAGCAGCAGCCTTATCAGCAATCAGTGACTGGATTAATTTAACAGAAGAAAGAATATTGAATATTGAGGGATATGATTTGATATATGGATGGCATGCCTATTTATTATATGATAAGAAGGTGGATAAGACTTTTAAAAGTCATATATTAAGGAATGCTTTATTGCGTGTCTGGAAAATGTATCAATACAAATTAAATGATAAGATACCTATATGGGCAGTACCCAGACATGCCATAGAGAACATAAGTGCAGAACAAAAACAAGATGTGATTACATATAAAGAGCTTCTTAATATGGAAAGAGGTACATTACAGTTAAAGTCTTTGAATGTATTAAAAGAAGAAAGGATAATTCAAACTTGGTTTCAGTATGGACAGCTACAAGCTAGATGGAAAGAGGATCAGAAAATTGGTATCATGCAAAATGAGGAAAACTTGGTAAAACAAATCCGAGATCAGAGCCAAATGTACATAAAAAGGTAGTATAACACATTGATAGAAATAGATTCAGAAACGGAGTTAGTTAAAGATTGTATGATAAAATGGGCACAAAATATTGAGGAGCCAATAATGATGGAAATGTGGGAAAAAATATGGGTTAGAAATGTAAAATTTACACAAGCCCAAAATTTGAGAAAAATTTTTTACAAAATGTTTTATAGATGGCATCTAGATCCTAAAAAGTTAGCTTGTATGTATCCAAGTTTGCAATCCAAGTGTTGGAGATGTGAGTGTAATGAGGCCACGTATTATCATATATGATGGACATGCAAAAAAATCAAAGCATTTTGGATAAAAATATGGTGGATTACGCAAGATATTCTTTAAAAGAAGATAAAGTTTACTCCACAGATGTTCTTGCTGGGTATAATTACAGATTGTACGGTTATAGAGACTAATTTGATTTTAAATTTAATAACTGCAGCAAGACTTTTGGTGGCACAGTATTGGAAGAAGGAAGACTTGCCTACTATTGAAGAATGGACACTAAAAGTAGTGAACCTACAGAGATGGCCAAAATTTCAGCGTATTTGAAGGACCCTTCAAATGAAAGATATATTTTGGAATGGAGAAGATAGATTGACTATATTCAAAACAAATATCGGATTAAAAAGTTTCAAATAGTTTATGAATGAATAATGAGATTTTAGAAAGTATTTAAATTTAGTCATGTAAAAGGGGAGTTAAAAGTACAAGTGGGAGATAGGAGTCTATAGATAGTTAGCATATGTTAGTATATGATTGTTAAATGCTATACCCTGTATTTTGCTCTGGGAAGTCGGGGGAGGGGGGAGGGGGGATGGGAAAACATTTGCAAAACTTTTAAAAACTTTTTAATAAAAAAAAAGTATATTGCAGTAATGCGTGGCCAGAACTGAGATTCATGTGCCAAAGTCTCTACATTGTAATTTCCCTTCTTTTCCCCTCCTTCCCATCTTCCATTTCCTACCACAAGATAGCCAATTAAAATCTTGCAAGCTGTTTTCCTAATGGTCAGTTCAAGCATGCTCTAATAGGCTGCTCCCACCTTCTTCCAGCTGGGCGACCTTGAAGCAACTTCTGGAAAAGGCACAGCACCTACTTTCAGTTTCCCAAGCATTTCCCCCCCTTCACCCCACCTTCTCCATAATTCATGGCAGACTGTCACTGCATATCAGTGAAGCATAAGCACACATGAGATGGCAGCTAACATTTGGGCTGAATTTTGTGTTAGTTTGATTCTTGAGCTGCTTGGTATTCTTTTCTAGTCATTCTATTGTACAGATTTGGCCAGTCTTACTTGTTTGAAATAGGTATAGTTACATTAAGTTGATCCATAGTTTCATACAGAACATGCTCTTCCTTGAGATCCCAAGTTGCCTTCTCCTTGTCTGGAAATCATATAGAATTCAGTAATTTTGAATTCATGTTTCTAGAGTGTCATTATTAAAGTTCATAGATGTGACAGATGCCATCATCCTTGAATACATTGTTGTTGACTCAAGTTGTACAACATTAATTTGAATTCGTTGAGGGGAAGAGAGAAGATAAAACACAAGCAGTAAAAGTGACTCAGTGAGAATTTTTTAAAAATTAAATTGGCATAGCTGAGAGCTAAAATCCAATAAATTCAGATAGTCCTCATGCTGAAAATATGTATGTTTAGTGTAGAGAAGTGAATTTAATTTGGAACAGTAGTATGATATGTACAGGTAAGAAATCTTGTATTTCCATTTCTCATTCAATATCACTAAAAAATTACAAAATGCATTAACACTTTCACACATATATATCAATTAACAACCTCAGAAGAGTGAGCCCATCCCCTTGAATATTTGCAATTGTAAATTGCTAATACAGGTAGCAGGGTATAATTGGAACTCTTCTTAGTGTGAAATGGTGATGTCTTCTTTTTTAGTCCCTTGTACCTGTAAATCATAGCAGATAACACATCTAGAAACTGAAGTGACAGGACTGACGAATGAATTCACACTGGCTTAGTGTAACTCTTCACACTCTGCTCCATCGAGTGTTGCAATATATGTCAATTAATATTTGCTTCTTTACCTTAAAACGGTTTGAATACATTCTGTTCCTTCATAATCATTTGGAAGATACTGTCATCAAAAAGGAACCAGGGAAAACAGGCATAGATGTGTCCATTCTTTTACATTTTAGCAGCAGCAACATATGCAGGTGTTGCCTCTTAGCTCAACCCAAATGGATTTCCTATAATAGGCTTGGTGGAAGAATAGATTGGCTCCTATTTAGTTTTGAGAGCTGTATCCTCAAACACATTAAAACAACATGCTTTACACCCAATATTTGGATAATTTAATAGGACCTTTCAAATAGAGGTTCTCTCTCCACCACCTTCCCCCCTCTTTTAAAATGAGCAACAAATGACTAAACCTTGATTATTTATTTATCCATAATATACACATTCCAGAATTAATGCATGGATTTTAAGCACAGCTTTCATAGTATGCAATTGTTGTTGTTGCTGCTGCTACTGCTCTTGTTGTTGTCCTTTCCATTGGTCTGGAAATTTCACAGGACAAAAAGATGGTCATGAAGAGTGAACACAAGCTGTGTCAGTACATAAATCCAATGATCTTATTTAGGGACAAAATCAGATCTTGGGATAAAATATTACGTATCATTGGTTCCCAAGGAAATAATATTCAAACTAATATCAGGTAAAGGTCTACATTTCTTTAATATAAAGTAAAATTACTATTTGCTTAATTATAATTGCAAGGTGCTAGAAGTAATTTGGTCCCGCCATCTGCTCAGTACAGGAAATAACACCATCTTTAACCAAAATTATCCAGCAGTCATTGAATTTTTTTCCAGTAAAAGAAAACATTGCCACTTTCTCAGATGGGTTATTCTACCATCTGACAGTTTTCAATATTAAGGATTTTCTCTTAATTTTCAGTTGACAACTGCTTCAGCGCCATAGTGGCATAGTGGTTAGAATTCAGTACTACAGGCTACTCACTGCTCACTCCAGGAGTTCGATTCTGAATGGCTCAAAGTTGACTCAGCCTTCCATCCTTCTGAGGTCTGTAAAATGAGGACCCAGAGTGTTGCGGGAAATATGCTGACTCTGTAAATATGCTTAGTCTCAGTGTAAAGCACTGAGAAGTGGTATATAAATCTAAGTTCTATTGCTATTACTATTATAGAATAACTGGTTCTACTCCTGCCTTCTGCAACAGAGAATATATAACCTCTGGCTCAAGAATAATATGTAGTAGGGATAACTTCAGGATGACAATGATAATCCAATCTTAACATTTGGATTTCATGATTTGGAGAGTTGAACTGAATTGATGATTAAAATCTTCTGACAGATCCAACATATAGTTCTAAAAGCTTGGGCACAGTCTCTAGGGAATTTCCAAAAACAGAAGGAAAAATATTTATGGGGAGTCATCATATTATTGCATTTATTTATGTTTAAATACATTTGAAGATAACATTTAAATTAAAATATAGTTTTTATTCTGGCTGCATCCACTTCTGAGAGTCTATGCTTCAATGTACCATACCAAAATTTACCGGCAATCCTGAGCTTAGAAAAGCCTATACAAATCTCTCCTGTACTGCAGTAAAAATCAGCAGCCCAATATAGCTCTTCTGAAGTACTGTAGATGCACACGTTATCTTTATCATCTCTAATCTAAAATGTGTCATTTGTTTCTATATTCAAATAGTAACTTCAAACACATAATTTCACAAAGTGAAAAAAGAAACGCTGATCTTCTTGTATGAAAACTTGATTAATCAACAGACATTTAATAATGTAACCTACTGATTAATATTGTTTGCAAATATCTTAAGTCTACTGTTGAGGATATTGAGTGAAGTGTGAATAGCTGAATATTTTTAAACATTTCATTGTTAGAAAGAAAATAATCTTACCTATACATGTGATGGCTTCATTTTGTATTATCCAGATATCTTAGACCAAACAGAGGTGGTGCAGTGGTTAGAGTGCAGTACTGCAGCTACTTCAGCTGACTGCTAGTTCAGCAGATCAGCAGATCAAATCTCACCGGCTCAAGGTTGACTCAGCCTTCCATCCTTCCGAGGTGGGTAAAATGAGAACCCAGATTGTTGGGGGCAATATGCTATTTAGTATACTAAATATATCTTTGGTGTAAACCACCCAGAGTCCTCAGAGAGTGGACGGCATAGAAATATGATTAATAAAAATAAAATAAAATAAAACAGAATGATCTTCAGCCTCAGTTATCAAGAGTAAAGGTTATATTTAATGGTGTTCACTTCAGTGACAGTATGTGTCTACTACTGGATTGAGAAGGGAAGGAAATAATTGCACTTCTGCCCTGCCACTTCTATGCTCTTGTGGAAGCAGGAGAAATCTCTTCCTCAAGCCTGTAGATTACAGTGTGGCAGGGTGAAAAAGATAACAGACATTTACATTATTTTGACCTTTTCCTGACTGAACTACAATAGTCATCATTGTATCCTTCCTCCTCTGGCTAGGATCATTGTCCCTCCCCTTCTTCCTTTGCTTTGTTCCCTCCAAATTTGTTTTCACTGCCATCTTGTTCTTTTGTCTTGTGCTGTTTTTGTGTCTTTATATTGTATGTTTATTTTTTTAAATGTATTTAACAATAGTAAGCAACCAGAGTTGGTTGGGAGTTTGATGGCATATGAATTTTAATTAAAAAAAATAAATTAAACTGTATATTTATAGTTTATAGTATACTATAGTATACTACTAGTATACTACTAGTATACTATAGTATACTATATAGTATACTAAATTAAACTATATAAACTTTATATTTTCTTATAGTGTGTAGGAACAGTGAATACATCTCAATCTTCTTTCAGATTAATATAAATATATATTTTATTTGAGATGCAGAAGTGAATTCCTAATACGGAGGGTACCTAAAATGTAATATTGGAAGTAAATTCAGAATATATACGGAATTTAATCTTGGAAAGAGCTTGTGGTTGAGGCTGGCAGAAGCTGAATATAGACTGAAGTGTATTCTCAAACTTGGAGCAGAAAAATCATCCCAAACAGTGTCTTCTGGAACTTTCTCCCAGGAACCCTAGAATGTCAACCTGTATGAGCAATCTCATGATGTTGACTCAGAAGTAATCCCTGTTAAAGTTACTAGGATTTAGCCACAAAATGGGAGTCTAAAGGTACAATTCTATTCATGTTGCACTTACTGAGCTCAATGGAAGTTTCTCTTAGGGAAATCTGTATCGGATTACAACCTGAATTGATTCAAATATATAGCCATTATGTGGTAATATCCAGAGACCTGCAGGGAGAACTGATGATAGCAAGAATGCCTGTGAATGCTTGGATTGCCTTCTGGGTCATCTTAAATTCTGCAAGTCCAGACCTGTAATCTTGATGGGACACACCTCTGTATTAGTGTTCAGAATAACCACATGCTTCCTTCAACCCCTATAGATTTCTTTTTGCCCTGCTAAAATATAATAGCATTTTAAGAACACATCAGGTAAGAAAAATAGTAATAAATAGTAATATGCCAGGTAAGAATCAGTATTGTTCATTTTGTGAGTACAATGTAGCAAGCAGGGCACTGATAAAGTTTTTATAGTTGCTCATTTTAAAGGATCATTTTAATTTCAAATGTATAATCATGTTTCATGCTTTCAGATACAGCTGAAAGCTTCTACTCCCCTGGTGTATTACTATTTAGGTTTCTGAAGTGAATGCAAAGCTGGGTTGTTCTAGCAGCCTGACCAATGCCACAGTGATTTTTCAGTAGGGAAGAAATACAGTTAACAGAGCTATAATGGTCTTTAAAAGGTTTCTCACAGTGAAATTGTAGTCACATAATTTGCAGGAAACTTCTCAGTATATATCTAATGGCAACCCCTTGAAGTAATTAACTGATACAGCATGCAACTTTTACAATATTTTCCCCTATATATCTATTTCCCCTTCTGTCTTCTTTGCAATTTTTATGCACAGAAATAATGAAATTTCTGTTTGTTCAATAATAATATATTGCTGAAAATGGCACCATGTTTTGAAAGATCAGAGAATTTTCACATTTCTTCACAGATCAAGACCATTGAAAAGATTTGATGGGTGTTCAAGCCATAAAGGCACATGCAACAAAGTTAAATAGGAATTTATGGGTAATCAACATAGTGATGGCTGTAGCTGTAGATATTTCCTTTTCATATTCCACAGTACTCATATACTGGGAAGCTGCAGGTGAATTTATAAATGTATTATGCAAGAGAAAGTAAGCAGTTGTCCATCATGAAAACTGACTAATTATTTGCAGCAGAGCAAAACTATTTTCCAAAGAATCAAGAGGCAAGACAAGAAACAATGGCTGGAAACTAACCAAGGAGAGAAGCAATCTAGAACTAAGGAGAAATAGCTTGCCTTCAGAAGTAGTGGGTGTTCCATCACTGAAGGCTTCCAAAAAGAGACTGGACAAACATTTGTCTGAAATGATATACGAGTCTCCTGCTCAAGCAGGAAATTGGACTAGAAGATCTTCAAGGACCCTTTCAACTTTATTATTCTATGTTCTGTATTCAAAGTAGGCAAGGCTGAAGCAACATCTACTGAGTATGGAATCTGTGCTGAAGAAAATATCTGTAATCTTTCTCTTGCTTTAGACAAATCAGGGGTGCTATTCAGTAGGTTCTTAAAGGTTCTGGAGAACTGGTAGTGGAAATTTTGAGTAGTTCAGAGAACTGGCAAATACCACCTCTGGCTGGCCCCAGAGTGGGTCGGAATGGAGATTTTGCAACATCCTTCTCCCAGGAGTGGGGTGGGAATGGAAATTTTACAGTATCCTTCCCCTGCCATGCCCACCAAGCCATGCCCACCAAGCCACACCCATAGAACCAGTAGTAAAAAAAAAATGAATTCCACCACTGTGTCAACTGTCTTTACAAAGTCTCTCCCAGATAAAGGTGAAAAAGAAACCTGTCATATATTTCTGTGACAATAATTGCCCAAGATACAAAAGGCAGCAATGAAGAATTTGCTGGCATCCATTGTTTTCAGTGAGGAACATAGAAGTCAGGATATTTTGGGGGGAAGTGCTGTATTACATCAGCATATGTTTACTGAAGTTGCATTAAAATGGTAGTATATTTGGGGAAATTGCATGAAAAGTGACAGAAGTTACAGGTGTTTATATCAAAAAAACACAGTATTGAGAATATCTATATAACTAGAAAAGTATGTAACATTGCAAAAATTAACCAGAATCTATACAATGCCATTGGAGGATTTCTCCATTTTTCTTGAGATATTGGACCGTATAAAATAAGTTTTTGAAACAAGGGAGTCCATAAGGCTGTGTGACAAAAAGAAAGTTAAGATAATAGCCATGGTCATAAAGTCAGGATCAGAATCAGAATGTTCCTGCTTAGGGCAACTATCTAAATAATCAAAATGAAAGACTCATTAACCTTCAGTCTTATGGACCTAGCTGGTTTGTTATGAAGATAAAAGTTTATTATCTTTATTGATCAGTGTTTCTAAACTTCTGAAGTTTAAAACTTTAAAATTTGCATATGTCTGTATATTTGTACATGAGGGGAAGAAAGAAAGAGACTAAAGAAATATGAGTATTTCTTTAAAAATGAGAAAATATTGAAATTAAACATATTTAAATACTCTACATTTAATATGTCAGCTATCTATCATAAGTGACATATGAATTGTTGGCAGATTTCCTCAATCTGCTATAAGATTTATTAATGAAAATCTTAGAGTCAGCATTGATATTCTGCCTATGTCAAAATTAATCTTAGTTTCAGTGAGTAGTGAAAATCAACTTTCACAATGTTAAAAGGAAATATAATAAGATATTTAATGCCTTTTCTCTAAAATGCTCATCTTCTCTGTGCCTTTTCATCCAAACAACTTCTAATTATGATTCCTCCCATGTTTTAGTATAATGCCTGAAAAAAAAAGATATACCAACATTTTTGCATTCACAGACAGCATGCTTGTTTGGCTAATGGATTGCAAACCTGGAACTGCCCTTTACAATATTTTCATATAGCTTGGAATAGAAAAAAAGAAAAAAAAGATAATAGTTTAAGCAACATCAAACTATACAAAATTATTTGCCAGGATTTCAGAGCTGATTTGGATAAAATAACCAAGATAGTAGAAGACAGTGGGGGGGAAAAACTGAAATCAGAAGGATTATTGCAGCATACATACATACACACACACACACACACACACACACACACACACACACACACACACACAGACACACACACACACACACACATATATATATATATATATATATATATATATATATAATAGCCACATTCTTCAGCATATCTCAAAAGCTACCAACTGTCTGAACTGGAGATAAATTTTACAGTCACTAAAATGATTACCTCCTCTCCTCTGTCCCTTGGGGTACAAAAAAGCCGAGTGTTTGATGAATTCTTTGTTTCCTTTCCCAAGCTCAGTGCACTTGTCCTAAATACTGATTTTCAATGGAAAGCCTCCAGATCCCATGTAATTTTAAAGCCATGGTAAGGTCACAAGTCTCACTTTTTCTGCTCCGATAAAGCATGTCTATTTTTCAAAATAAGTTTCCTCCTCTCTCTGTGGATGCCATTTGTTTGAGCACTGAGGTGTTTACAAAACAATAACAGTTTCTATTCTGTAAAAAAACAAAACAAAACAAAACATAAAAAGACACTATCACATTATTTTTACAGCTGTCAGGGAGTGTTGGCTTGCACTTTGGTTTGGTTTTCCCATGTTCTCACAGATCTAAAGATAAACCAGAGGGATTCATTTAATATTTGAGAAACTGATGAAGCACAGCTAATAAGCAATTAATTGAAATGACTTTGTGTATTACACTGTTCTTGAAGATATTAGAATATTTGTATGTGATTATCTTAACCCAACATCACTCATGTTAACATGCTTTCAAGTGATATGAATTCGTTTATTAAAACATTTACAACTGTTACACACATCAAGGATTTATACAACTTAAATTTTTCAAACAGGCTCAGCATTCATTTTGGAGTCAGTTATGGATCACAGACCTAATAGCCACATAATGGACCAAAATAAGGCCAATTTCAAATCACATGAAAGCATTTGAATGTGGTAGTAACTGTAATGTTACTATCACATTTCTTATATTCTTTATATAAGGTAAAGATAAAGATTCCCCTCACACATATGTGCTAGTTGTTTCTGACTCTAGGGGGCAGTGCTCATCTCTGTTTCAAAGCTGAAGAGCCAGCACTGTCCGAAGACGTCTCCGTGGTCATGTGGCCGGCATGACTAAATGCCAAAGGCGCACGGAACGCTGTTACCTTCCCACCAAAGGTGGTCCCTATTTTTCTACTTGCATTTTTTACGTGCTTTCGAACTGCTAGGTTAGCAGAAGTTGGGACAAGTAATAGGAGCTCACCTTGTTATGCAGCCCTAGGGATTCAAACCGCCGAACAGCCGACCTTTTGACTAACAAGCTCAGCATCTTAGCCACTGAGCCGCTGCGTCCTTTTATTCTTTATATACATATAAATTATAAATAATTTATATAAAGACACACACACACACACACACACACACACACACACACACACACACACCTCTGCCCTCTGGAAAGCTTTTCAACTTTCTCAAATTTAATTCCTTCAAGAGTCATGGGTCCTGGATTTTGTAAACATTCTGTAAATTAGCCTATTTGAGGTACCTTGGCTCAAAAATTGTTGCCCTATCTTGCACCATGCCCAGTTATAGCTAATAAGTTTTCGTAATATATAGATTTAACAAAATAATGCCTTAATCAATGCTCTAACCAAAGCATTTTGTTCTATCTCTTGTCTTGCTCTTTTCTGAGCAGACCTGCAGCGCAACTGAATCTTGTTCAGAATTCATTCCTTGTAATTACGTAGCTTTCCTGTTACTCAGCCTAGACTTAAAGCATTGGTCTTATTATACCTATATATTGTTTGGTTTATATCATACTATTATTACTTTACATTACTAGCCCAAGCCATGAGGGATCCTTTCCCAGTTCTTAGAGAAAGCCAGGGCCTGGATAAGAAACTATTGTTCTAACTATTGTTCTAACTGAAATTGAACTGTAGCAAGTCAGAGTTCCTGCTGAACTCTGCTATTGACTGCTATTGCCACCAGATTTACTCCTAGCACTGCCTATTAAGGAGCTTTGGTATTTGAACTCACAGTTCCTAATGGATCAACAGGTGGAAACTACTCAGGGGGGGTTCAGCTGTGACCTTATCTGGGCCCGGTATATATATATATGACTCTGTTAGTGTTTTGGGAGCTGAAGGATATAAACTGCTATAGCGGCTGTGTTTAATTATACTTCATATCTTTCTTGAAATCCAAGCTGAAAGCTTTTTAATCAAGTCTATGGCACCAACCTTTATTTCCATACAAAATTTGAATACTTCCACAATATAAGAGGTGGCATAGTTATCACTGCCTTTCCTTTCCATACTTTGTATTACCTACCTTATGTTTAACTTCAGATTCTTATGAGTTCTTTGCAAGGTGGCAGGCATTTAGATGTGTCATTTTCAGTCTTATAAAAGAGCAGAACATAAGCTTACACATGTTATTATAAAGATGAATAATATCTTCATATTTAAAATATTATGTACATTTTGTGTCTCTCGGAGGAGGAGGAGGAGGAGGAGAAGGAGAAGGAGAAGAAGAAGAAGAAGAAGAAGAAGAAGAAGAAGAAGAAGAAGAAGAAGAAGAAGAAGAAGAAGAAGAAGAAGAAGAAGAAGAAGAAGAAGAAGAAGAAGAAGAAGAAGAAGAAGAAGAAGAAGAAGAAGAATCTGGTGCCCAAAATTCTCACCAATACAATGGAATCATATTTGTAAAAAGTGCATTTTTAGAATGCTATTAAGAATGTTCCTTCCCTCTAAAGCAAGCACTATATTTTGTCACACACATTTCAGCCCCCACTGGTTTTCCTTTCAGATAGTTCTCGGGAGAAAATGCCTCATTATAAACTTTTTAAAAAGTTGCATTGCTATTTTCATGGCAACAAAATGTTTGCACATATTATCGCCAATTCACCTGGGAAATACTAAACCAAATAATTTCATATGCTAGAATTTGGAAATGAATATAAAGAAGCCAGAGGTAGTAAAGCAGGAGAGAAAGAGGGATATAGGAGAAATACAATAAATAGTAAATTTATTAGAAATGGAAGACAAATAAATGTGTGTGGTTGCATATTTAATTGCATTGGTGCATTATTCTTAAGACTTGAAATATTGTCATTTAATGGCTTGGCTCAGCTCGTTCTATGGAAGCTCAGTTGGATAATATTGAAATTTCCTTTAATGAGGACAAGTTTTATCACATAATTAATTTTTAAAGCAGATTACCAATTGCTTTCAAAGTTTTCACCGTGCAGTGGAAATCATCTTCTAATATTTCTGGTCTAATATTAAAGCAACACACACACACACACACACACACACACACACACACACACACACACACACACAAGATTATGTGTAAATGAATCCCCCACAAGAACTTTTGCAGAATGGATTTTTCAGATTTGTAGAGAGTTGAGATCAATATGGGCAAGCAGAGGTTCTGGGCTGCACATGGGCCTCAAATCTTTTTATGTGGCCCTTCAAATCCCATAATTATCTAAACTTAGCAACATAGGTTTCCATCATACTGAAGCAGGGACATAGATAAAAATAACCATCATTTTTTTTTAAAAAAGGCTCTAATTCTTAAAGCCCAATAAAAAAATTGAAAATTCTAGTTCATCTAGAACCTGAGCCCTTCTAGTGCACCTTGCTGCCTTTGCACTCATGAAAAATGTTAGACATGGTTTCTGGACACTGAAATATTGCTCTGTCCATTCATGCTTTAGGTATTCTCTGTATATTTTCACTTAAATGATTACATTGAAAAAAGTACTTGAAGTGGTTGAGTCTGGATCTACTCAATTGCCTCTTAAACTTAACACAAATACAGGATATATAAATGTCTAAATTAGGATGTTCCACTGTATATTGCTTTATCATTTCTCCATCCATTCTTTTCTAAAATAACAGAGTTGCATTAAAATATTAATTTCAACGTCATTCTGAAATCTAGAGTAGGTGGCTTCAAACTGATCTTATACATTAGGATTTTGCTGTTGTTGTTGTTGCTGGTGGTGGTGGTGGTGGTGGTGTGTGTGTGTGTGTGTGTGTGTGTTAGCCTGCAGAGTGTAAAAGTCTCCTTTCTCTGTGAAAGTTGTATTTGTTCAGCAAATGCTACTTCTTTGTGTGAAAGATGAACTGCAGGCACACACCAGATGTTTATTACTTTTAGCTCTTGAACAAATTTGCCTCAAGTAGCCCTGATTGTTTTGTTCCCAGGAAGCAAAATAAACAGTGAAATCTCTAGCTGATATCCACTGAAATTCAGTGAAACAGTTGCCTAACTAGAAGATTGAAGTGGACACTAAGAACTGTCTGAAGAGAAAAAAAAACCACCTGATTTTTGCAGGGAGGGGAAAACACTAAACCACTTAACTTGCATGAGGCAGCAGAATGAAGTCTCATGGAAACGTGTCAGTGGTTCCTTTCTCCAGCCATCCTTTAAGTTTTAATTCAAGTGATGGAAAGACATGTATAGCCAGGGTACCAAAATAGAATGCCATTTGGGACATGTGGTTCTGTGTCAGTCTTGTGAGATAGTCTACACAAGAAGCACACCCAGAAGTAGAAGTATTAGCTCTAAGTTTATTGTTAAGATAACATGACTATACTTTGGAAACCATCTTAAGCCATGCCTGGCTAAATGATTGTGGAATTATATTTCTATCAGGTAAAATATGAAAATCAATCTAGAGTAGATTCCTATATTGTGGAATGTTCTCCCATCTCCCACCTCCCCACCCTGGGATAAAGTTGGCCTCATCATTCCTGACCTTCAAAAAGTCTCTTAATATCTCTTTATGCCAGCAGGCCTAGGGACAGGTGAATTTGTGAGGGGGCTCCCTTATTATTAACATCCCTCCATCTATTATTCTCTTTTCCTGTTTAGCTCTGCTTTTATAATTTACATTTCTTTTTAACAATTAATATATAATGGTTTTAAGTAATGATTGTCTTATTTATTTACTCTTTTAATGAATTGTTGTACACCACCCAGGGTCACTTTCCATCGGATTGGCAGCCATGTAAATTAGATAAATTATAATAATGTTAATTATAATTATAAATTATATAATACCTAATTGTATACATTATATAGTATATAATTGTATAATAATTATAAATTATAATAATAAAATTAGTCTCTGAATCTCATCAGGCCCATTTTTCTTCTCAATAGCCCAGCTGACTAACTCATCCACTCAGATCTATCAGTTTATATATATTTGGACACCAAGAAAAGAAAACAGTTGCAAAATATAAAGACTTCTTTTGTATATTTTTGGAAAGAGAATAGACTGAATTTTTAAACCATTTTAACCCACTGACAGGAACTCATAATACCACTTCTTTCAATTTTCAGGTGCACAATAATTCCACTGCTTGCCTTTGTTTGATAATATATTTATTGCCTATGCAACAGTAGGTCCATCAGGAGATAGATATATTTGATACTATTATAAGAGTAAATCTTGCATTCACATGCAAAATGCAATATGGAACTCATAAGAAATTATGAATACCTGTATGTATGTATTAATCAGGATGAATGATAGCCAGTGATTCTACTCAGAGTGTTGTTTATAGACTAGATTATGTGAACAAATGGGGAAATGCATGACTGTCCTCAAGTACATGCAATACTACCACTTGGGAGAACAATGACTGGATGTCAAACATTCAAACGATTCTTTTCTGTTAGAATGTGTTGATTTTGCCTTTTCTTTTGTCAGGGACTGCCTTCCTTAAAAAGAATGAAACCTAGTCTTCTTTCCTCCCCCCCCCCAATAGAACCAGTTTACACCTTTCTACAACGGTAAGACAGAATGAAAAGAATCCGTCTTTCAGTCTGTTTGTAGTATAGTAAAAGAGAGAGAGAGAAAGAAGTATAAACATCGAATTCCTGAGCTCACTGTGAGAGGGAAGGTCATTAACAGGGCACTCGAGCAGACTGGAATTACAGTCAATTGAGAAGCTGAAACATCCTAAATGGCCTAATGCAGCAACTAAGTGCTTCTTAAATTCCCGAAGTTTTTTTTTTTTTAACCCAAGCATTGCATTCATGACTATTGTGAATTTCCATTTCCTTTCATAAAAACTGTTTTTTACTGAGAGCCAACACAGAACTCAAGTTGCTTATGCTGGAATTCCACTTAAAGTAGTATTGGGAGAGAATTTAAATATTTATTATGACATTAAAATTAATTTTTAAAATGAGATACGGGCAGAAGACTCAGCTAATTAAAGACTTGCATACCAAAAATAAGAATTACAAACATACAAAAAATATTGGACTTGATTCATACACCCACACGCATACAAATTCTATGCAATTACATATTAAGGCTGGAAGGGACATGTTGTCTAAGTCATGATCAGCAGAGAGAACTCCTAAGTTTTATACAGTTGATGGAAGAGGATTAGGTTTATACTGAAAGAAACGGGAAAAATCTTAGTGTATTTTGCATAGAATTCTACTATATCCCTCTATGCCAGACCAAACTCATATCAATTTAGACTATAATATTTTGTTCCCCAACAGTGTTATGGAATGAAGCTGTTGAGAAATGAGTCACCTAAATTCATGGGTTCAGTAACAAAGGGTGCTTCTAAATAAATCATTTAATTGCATTGGCAGTAGTTTGTTATAATAAATTCACCCAACATTTAATGAGTCATCAGCTCAGGTTTAGCTTTTGTTTTAATATAATTCATTTAGTCAGAAAGATGTGAAATTGAAATGTAATTATCTCAAGTTATGGATTTTTCATTTCTTCTGTGATTTAGATGGTACATTGATGACACCTTCTGTGATGCTTTCCATCCAAACTTTGCATCACTTGCTCACCCTAAACACATCAACTCTTGTCAGCAAGTGTACAGAAGATTCATACAATGAAAAACAAAGCACCCAAATCAGAATTCAAGAATGTCAAAATATTATGTTCATTATTTGATAGTACTTTACATTTCCATGTGTCCTATCTAAATCAAGATGCTATTGACACTTAGCAGTCACAGGAAGGATTATCCCTAATCTCATCTTTCACATCTTCCACTTTCACACTCATCAACATTGTCATTATTCACCTTGCTGCCTATTGTCCTCTTCCCTTCCATTTTTTCCCCAGCTACAGAGCCCTTTTAGAGAGATCTTTGCACAATGCATCTAAAGTAGGATAATTTATGGATGATCACTTGTACTTTGAATGAGACTTCTCTGTTTTACTTGTTCAGTGATTAATTCATAGGTATTCTCAGGTGTCTTCTCCAACATCAAAACTCAAAAGCATCAATACTCTCTGTCCGGCTTTTTCAAAGTCCAGCTTTCATTATCACAGAGTGCCACAAGGAATATCGTTGCTGGCATGATTCTGATCTCTAGAGGTATAGACACATCACAGCATCTGACTATCTTTTTAAAGGCCTTCATAGTTGCTGCATCAAGTGTTGGTCTACTGCATATTTCTTGACTGCTGGTTCCTTTACAGTTGATGGTTCATTCTAAAAGGCAGAAGCTATCTATCTCTTCAGTATCTTCACTGTCAGTTCTAAGGCTGATTGTTGTATCTCTTATCATTAGTTTGGTCTTTTTCCTATTTCATTTTAGTCCCATTTTTTCCATTGTGCTTCTTGACTTTTATTACTAGAGTTTGCAAACCCTTTGCATTTTTGTCTATCAAGATAATGTTTTCAGCATAGCACAGATTATTAATATATTCTTCCTCCAATTTTAAAACCATGATCATCTTCTTCCTATCTTCTCATCCTTCTTCCTGTCCTATCCTTAATGTATATTCAACAAATAAGTTGAATAAATAAAGAGAAACTATACAACTTTTTCTTATTCCTCTGCCAACCTGAAGACAGTCCATTTCATCATGTTCCATCGGTATTCTGGTTTCCAACTTCCTTATGTTTAGCACTAAGCAATCTACCAGAAAATTTATCATGAAGCACAAGCATAATGATACAATGTAACTCAACAAGGAATACAAAAGAGTTAAAATATTTGGAAAAGCCAGAATTTATTTTTGGTAAAAAGGGAGATGGGTAGGTCTGCACATAAGTATGAACTCAAAACTTCTAATCTTCAAATGCATAGCCTGGAGAAGAATGGGAAGACAGGGGGGCTGAAATGAGCAGACAATATGTAAGAGTTTGAAGTCGCATAATAATTTGCCTATGGACATGTGATGGCATTATTTGTAATGAAATGCTTGGCAACAATGAATTGTATGGAAAATTTCACTGGAGCTCTACAAATAAGAAAACATGAAAGAACAATTATGGAAAGTAGAAGAGTTCTCACATGTAGATACAACTCAAGGGACAAAATGTAGATATAGCTATAATTCACCTAAGTTTACAAGAGTTTTAACTATTACTACCAAAGTGTCATAGAATGTTGAATCCAATTATAGAAGCCTAAGATTCTATTAAATTTTAATTGATGAAATTCTGCAATTTGGCTGCCATAAATTTCAGTAAGGAATTTTCTGCCATCTCCAAGGTTTATGAGGATGAAAGTAGATAGAATAACTTGTGTTCTCTTTTTAAATATGTTGGTTCATATATTTATTTGAGACAATGTGTGCATTAGAAAAGCCATGACGATTATGCATTGTCTTCTCAGATCTAGGAAGTAATATGAATAGCTTCCTGTAGTCCTTCAATCTTTAAGAATGTTCCTTTCAATACATAGTAATGGGTGATCTGAAACTTGCTATTCGCCGATGAATGAACTATTACCAGAATCATCAATGTCTGATCTGACACTAACCCTTTGAGATAAGGAAGGAAGAAAACTAAATAAGTAATTGTAGATTAGAATCATTGCTCCATTCTTTCAGTGTGCTTTGGAAAGTAAATCCTCCCGTTTGTTCTCCTTTTACCACCATGATTATATGACAGAGAGTTATTAAAATGTGTGCTGTTAATGAAACACTAATCCACATCAGTGACTTTGTGAAATCTCTTAGAAACATCGGTGTATAGCATTAAAAGAGCATATGAACAGATACAATTAATTGAGGAAGTGTAGGAAGTTAGCACCCACCCCTTTCCTGGAAGAGTGAAATATTTTAGGAAATATGAAAAAGGCAGAATATTATATTTCCCTGGATGAGAAATATGAGAAGCATATTTTACAGACAAAGCAGCTCCCACCTTCCTGCCCCCCACCCTTTGTCAATGGGCCATTAAGGCCTGGGCCAGTCTATTCTACATAACAAAGATCTGCCTCCTTCAGGCAGAGCCATAGTAGGAATTGCCAATGATAGGATTAGCCCTCTACACAATAGCAGCAGAAACTCACCACATGTGACCTGGGAAGCACATGTGACCATCAGCCAGCAAGGCCCCCACCCCCTGGGAGTCTGACAACCAATCAGGATACTCTTTCGGGGCCCCAAGAAATGCAGAGCCAGAGAGAGCATAAAAACCCGTGGACTCGCTGTATCTGCCCTTTTTCTGTTCAGGAACTCAAGCCATGTGATCCTGTCCACCATTAAACCATCTTTCCAAGCAGTCTCCATGTTTCCAGTGTCTGTTTTCCCCACTTGGAGCAGAACCCAGAAGGATGTTTCTTCCAACAGAAGTAAAGTGGTGCATTGGAACTAGAATATCAGGACTCAAATTTTTCAGCTTTTTGTAAAATGGATACTCTTAGATACTCTTCTATAGAGCGTGGGTTTTTTTCCTTTAAAAACTTTCTATCTTCTGTAATGACACATTTATATACACAGTTTTCATAAGATATTTGGAAGAAATCATCAAACAAAACACTGAGAAAAGTAATAGAAAAAGAAAACACACTTCGTAGTCCATGGACTATCAGGAAGTATGTGTGGATATGTAACGCTTTTATAACTAGCCTTATTATATATAATATAAAGCCAAAGAAGGAGGTAAAGCTGCCATATTTCCTGCAACCTTATCATAGCCAACTTGTCCAGTGCCCCAAGCATCTGCATAATCATTGGCCACAAATAATATCTGTGGAATTATTTGAAGATCTTAGGTAGAAGATATAGCATTTTTCCTTTGTTCTTTGCTCAACTTGTTCCATATTTTCTAAATTAGGCTGTTGTCTCCAGTTATGCTGATGGACACTAGATGGAATGAGAGATGGGCACATTCTTGTCATATGCAGGATGGGACAGATCTTTCAATCTGTCTTCACTGGGCTTCTTTTCTAGTTCCTTACTAACCTTCCTTGCCCTGCTCTGAACTTACTCCAGTTTCTCCAAAACTTTCTTTTTAAAAAGTTTGAAGAAAACCATTTTGTGAATAAAAAAGTACAGTATATACTAATTTTGGGATATAGATACAAATCAATTACAGGTATTTAAATAGGAAACCCAATCTGATGTAGCAGCTAAGATCAGGGAGACACAGGATCAAATCTATCATCAATCACAGCAAGTTGCTGTGTGTGAACATAGACCAGTCACTCTTGCATAAATGATTCTATATTGCAAGATTGCTGTTGTGAAAATAAAGTGAAGGAGATCCCCCATATAGCCTGCTTTGAATTCATGGAGTAGTGGCATGTTGTTGTGCACAGGAAAATAATAGAAATATAATATACGTTAATATTGCAGGGAGGATTGTGCTGATTATGCGCTAAATGTTGTTTGGCATTTTTAAGATAACATTATTTTATTATTATTTGACCTGGAACATCCTTCAAACAAAGCAAGGGAGTACAACTTTTAGGAGGATGAAATGTCATGCTTTGAAAGTTGGTGTAGCTAGAACAAAAGTTAAATTAGATTTAATTGGGATTTAATCTAAACTGAAATTACACTGTATTTATCAAGCGCTGTTAATCCTATCCCATCCTTGTAATGCGTAGGCAATATTTGAGAGGCTCTGGGGCTTTCATTTCTATTTCTATTTCTGAATTAGAAGACGTCTTCAATCAAGGATGATATTTTGACAGTCCTTCAAACAAAAGCTTATGAAGTAGGATTTTGGTAGTTCTGGCATCTGATACCTTGCCAAAGCCTCAGCAGAGATGGGAAATTGGTACTGTGTGCTACCATTACATTGTACTTTGTTATAAATAATGATGTAATCTGTGTTATATCTCAGTGGTATACTAATATAAATATTAGTAACACATGTAACTTTTCACCTATTTCCTGCAAGGTAGACGTGACTGATAGTTACCTACTGTTAGCTGCCTAGAGCAAAAAGTCATTCTTATTTCATATTACAAACATTCTTTGAGACTTCAGGCCTAGTTCAGTAGCAAGAATAAAAATGATTCAATGCTATCCAAAGAATATGAGTCTACAAACAATTAACCTGATTTGCTTGAAAGGTCAAATAGATAAAACCTCTAATTAACAGTTTAAAATTAGTGATGAAAATCAGGCTTGTTTTATCATAATGCTAATATCAACCACATCTATTATAATATCAAAGCATACGATTAAATTCTCCTTTTTCCTGGTCATTTCCCTAATTATTTCATCATCTATTTATACCACTAATAATATCTGTATGTTGTATGTTTGTGTGTGCGTAAGAGAGACAATAAGAGAGAAAGTAAGTTTTTAAAAACAAATTGCTTACACGTTTGTTGTCTCTTAATGAGGCATTAAAACTTGGTTATTTAATGTGTTTAAAAATGTCAAAATCTTTCCCTAAAATAAATGGCAAAATCTTATGACGATACTACTATTGTAACAGCTATTATTTATTGCCCAGTATGTAACAACTATAGATCAACTTAAGATGTAGTTATGGAATTTAGGACACTGATTATTTACTTGGGAACCCATAATGGTTCTCAACCGTCTGCGGAGAAAGTGTATTTTTAAAAAATGTTTAAATGATTTCCTGGATTGACCTTATAGTGGACTGTGATAGAGGGAGCATTGTGTGCAGTAGTTTTTGTTCTGGGTTCGTGCCAACCTAAATATGTGAATAGGCATTCAGAAGGGACTCTAAAACACATATTATTTATCCAGTATTAGTAATGTAGTTTTTCATAAGTGTATTTTAAATTTGAAGTAATTTTTTCCTCCTAATGGGCATTATAGCTAAGCACAGGGCATTTCTGAAGTACTTTCAAAATACAATCAGCCATTATTCTGTAACTCTATAGAGTCAACAAGAAGTTATTTGCCCAGCACTTGTTTGTTCCAATATTGCCATTACTGTATATATATATATATTTATTATTTACATCCCAGAGGCGGGTGGAGTGACCTAAAAGAAATGGTGCTTTTTATGCTATAGTTTGCTCTGTTTTTCTTTTCTGGGTAAAAATTCATCTAAACTGCATTCTTTAATTACGCTAAAATAGTTGGTTGATTCTGCTTTATCCTGAGATTGTTTTAAAAAAAAATAATAATAAAAAGAGAGAAGCTGAGAACTCATCTGCATGTTCTGCTTGCCTTGGCTTGAAGATGACCCACTAACAATTTCTTGAGTTCATGTAAACATGTGTGTTTAGGGACGCGGTGGTTCAGTGGATAAGACACTGAGCTTGTCGATCAAAAGGTCGGCAGTTCAGCGGTTCGAATCCCTAGTGCCGCGTAATGGGATAAGCTCCCATTACTTGTCCCAGCTTCTGCCAACCTAGCAGTTCAAAAGCATGTAAAAAAAATGCAAGTAGAAAAATAGGGACCACCTTTGGTGGGAAGGTAACAGCGTTCCGTGTGCCTTTGCCATTTAGTCATGCTGGCCACATGACCACAGAGACGTCTTCGGACAGCGCTGGCTCCTCAGCTTTGAAACGGAGATGAGCACTGCCCCCTACAGTCAGGAACAACTAGCACATATGTGCGAGGGCAACCTATACCTTTATCTTTTTAAACACGTGACCCTTAACCTGCCCTAAACCATCACATATGCCTAATTTTTCTTGCTTGAGAAGTAGTGTTTTCAGACTGCTGCTAGCACAAACAGTACTGTGAAGACTGCCCATTACAGTTCATTATGTTATATAGAACTTTGTTTGTTTGTTTGTTGGTTTTATTAAATTTGTATACCGCCCTATTCCTGAAGGACTCAGGGTGGTGAACAGGCACAGGATAAAATACAGAAATACAAAAGTTAGAAACAATTTAAAACCAAATTAAATAATTTAGCCCACGACCATTAAAATCCCAATAATTTAAAACAAATTAAAATTTCAGTTTAAAAAATTTAAAAGAAAGGGGAGAAAATTAGGCTAGGCCGGCTTGCTGGAATAAGAGGGTCTTAAGAGCACGGCGGAAGGTGCGCATATCCGGGATCCTCCGTATCTCCAGGGGGAGCTCGTTCCAGATAATGGGTGCGCCCACAGAGAAGGCCCTCCCCTGGGGGCCGCCAGTTGACACTGCTCAGCTGACGGCACCCGGAGGAGCCCCTCTCTATGAGAGCATACTGGCCGGTTGGAGGCTGTTTGTGGTAGTAGGTGGTCCCGTAAATAACCAGGTCCTAAGCCATGGAGCGCTCTAAAGGTGGTAACCAAAACCTTGAAGTGCACACGGAAGACCACCGGGAGCCAGTGCAGCTCACGCAGGAGAGGTGTCACACGGGAGCACCATGTTGCTCCCATAACCACCCGTGCAGCCGCACTCTGCGCTAGTTGGAGCCTCTGGGTGCTCCTCAAGGGGAGCCCCATGTAGAGAGCATTACAATAGTCCAGGCGGGAGGTGACGAGGGCATGAGTGACTGTCTGTAGGCAGTCCTGATCCAGAAAGGGACGCAACTGGCGAATCAGGCAAACCTGTTGAAAAATCCTCCCGGTCACGGCCGTCAAGTGGTCTTCTAAAGACAGCTGTGAATCCAGGAGGACGTCCAAGTTGTGAGTCCTCTCCATGGGGGCCAGCGATTCGCCCCCAATAGTCAGCGATGGCATCAACTGACTATATCGGGACGTCGGAAACCACAGCCACTCAGTCTTGGATGGGTTGAGCCTGAGCCTGTTCCTCCCCATCCAGATCCGCATGGCCTCCAGACACTGGGACATCACTTCAAGGGCATCGTTGGGGTGGTCCGGGGTGGAGATGTACAGCTGAGTATCATCAGTGTACTGATGGTACTTCACCCCGAAACCACGGATGATCTCGCCCAGCGGCTTTACATAAATGTTGAACAGAAGGGGCAAGAGGACCGACCCTTGTGGCACCCACATATGAGGGGCCTCGGGGTCGACCTCTGCCCCCCTGCCAACACAGACTGCAACCGGTCAGAGAGAAAGGAAGAGAACCACCGTAATACAGTGCCCCCCACCCCTAACTCTTCCAACCGGTGCAGCATGATACCATGGTCGATGGTATCAAAAGCCACTGAGAGATCTAATAGGACCAGGACAGAGGAGCAACCCCTGTCCCGAGCCCTCCAGAGATCATCGACCAACGTGACCAATGCTGTTTCTGTGCTGTACCCAGGCCTGAAGCCCGACTGGAATGGATCCAGATACGTCGTTTCCTTCAGGTACTGGGGGAGCTGTCGCGCAACCACACTCTCAACAACCTTTGCCACAAAACGAAGGTTGGAGACCGGATGATAATTAGCCAACATTACTGGATCCAGGGAAGGCTTCTTGAGGAGAGGCCTCACCACCACCTCTTTCAAGGCGGCAGGGAAGTCACCCTCACCCAACGAAGCATTTATAATCCCCTGGAGCCAGCCTCATGTCACCTCTCAGGAAGCCAGCACTAACCAGGAGGGGCACGGGTCCAATAAACAAGTGGTTGCATTCAGTCTACCCAGGATCCTGTCCACGTCCTCAGGGGTCATAGGATCAAACTCATCCCAGATAACATTCTCAAGACCTGCCCCAGTCCCTCCCCCTGAGACTACCTAGTCGGAGTCCAAATCTTCACGGATCTGAGTGATTTTGTCATACAGATACTGAACAAAATCCTCAGCTCTACCCTCCAAGGGGTCCTCCCGCGCTTCCTGGTAGAGCAGGGAGCGGGTCACCCTAAATAGGGCGGCCGGGCGATTTATTTATTTTTTTTATTTGTTTAAATTTCTATACCGCCCTTCTCCATTATCTGATGATGCAATAAGAGCAGCAAAATAGCTACATTTTGCTGCTTTTATCTCCACTAGGTAATTCCTAATATGAGATCTTACCAGTGTCCGGTCTGATTCTGAAAGACTGGCCCTCCAACTACTCTCTCAGAGGCCGCAAAGGCACAACCTGATCCAGAGCTCCAGTGGCCGCCCTATCCCAGGCGGCCACTAGGTCTCCAGCCGAGGCATGTGCCAGAGCCTCAGGAAATGGCCCAAGCTCCATCTGGAACCTGTCAGTTTCCATCAGGCGCCTGGGGCGGAACCATTTTACCGGCTCCGCCTCCCTGCGGCGGGGTGCAGCGGTTCGAAGGTCAAGACAAAGGAGAGAGTGATCTGACCATGACAAGGGCTCGGTAACTATATCCCCTATCTCAAGATCACTCAACCACTGTCCAGAGACAAAAACCAGATCCAGCGTGTTTCCCCCCGTGTGGGTAGGGCCATGAATTAACTGGGTCAGGTCCATGGCTGTCATGGAAGCCATGAATTCCCGAGCCACCTCAGATGCCTCATCCACGCCTCACCCACAAAGTTCCTTTGTTTCAGCTGGCTTCTGTGCACTGTGGTGAGAAAAGCTCCTTCCTTTAAGTTTATGGTCATTGTCTTTCACAACCATTTCATTTTGGCTTTCTAGATTATCTGCTACTTTGTGAGGTGACCGCCCAGTGGATTAGTGAAAGGCTAGGCATCTCCTTCTCCACCTTCCCTTTCCTCTTCCCTTTCTTCCCTTTCTTCTTCTCTTTCTTCTGTTCAGAAGGGGGAGCCTTTTCTTTTCTTTTCTTTTCTTTTCTTTTCTTTTCTTTTCTTTTCTTTTCTTTTCTTTTCTACCAGGTAAATTGATAAGACTTCTGTTATTTTCTTTTTTTCAGTCTGTGTTATAAGAAAAACAGAAACAAAGTTATCCAATTAAAAGCCAGAATAAGCATTATTTGGACAGAAAATTTGGCTAGTATTATTGCCAGAGCAAAAGAATGATTGAAATTTGGACAAACATTTCTTGATGTATCTTCATTTTCATACAACTTCTTTTCCAAACAAATGGACAAACAGGTTAAGGCTGTTGTGAGGAAAAGCCCTAAACAATGAGAATTCAAATGCTTTGCCTTAAGTGTGTTTTATTCTAATTAAGAATCAGTTAATTAGATGAATCAGAGTTCTAATACAATAATTTAAAATTCAATTTAGATTTAGTTTTTATTTCATAAATATCCTACATTTTCTGTAAAGTACAATGGGTTTTTTTTCTTTTCCGAATGAATTCTTATCCAAGTAGTAGGGATATTCCATCCATTGGTAATGAGGGTGATTATACATTTGGGAAGCAAGTAGAGGCCAGGGAAAGAGGCATAACTCATCCTGGCACCCAACTGGACACTGGAGAGTACAGAGTAGCACCAACACTGTCACTGGTTGTGCACAATACAGGACACCAGTTCTAATCTGAGGTCCCAAAGATGCTTTTCTTTTTAAAAGCAACTGAATTTTCTTTGTTTTTCTTTGTAGACATTTCATTTCTCATCTAAGAATCTTCTTCCATTCTGAGACTGACAGTTCAGTCAGAACTGAAGAAGCTTCTTGGATGAAAAGCAAAATGTCTTCAAGGAAATACAAAGAAAGTCCAATTGCCTTTTGAAAAAAAGCACCTTTGGGACAACCATGACCTGGATGACTGAGAATCTCCTTCTAATGTGAGGGTTTCAATCATGGCTGCCAGACTAAGGTCCTTGAAGCAAAAACCAGTACAAACATATAACATACCTCTTGACAATTCTCTTGGTATTTTCTCTGGAAATATTTATGAGCTGATGCCAATATCTGTGTTTTGATTTTGGGATCATGTGGCAATGTTACTTATACCTAAACCACAACCTTATATCCTAGCCAGTAAAGCAAAGGATTTCCTCAGTGCTTTTTGACATGAAGAATAATGGCAAAATTGTTGTAATTACCATAAAGCTTACTATTTATAAAGCACGTCAGGCATCTAAGTGCTACAGAGAAGATGAGAACAAGTTAAAAACATCAGGAAGGCAGCAGATGAATGATAATATATACCGTTCTTTTAATACAAGGCAAATATAAAAAAGCAGAATCCTTTTTTTTATTTCAGACAGGTTTTTCTAGTAATCCTTCTACTAGTAGTCTAGTAATCAAATTAATATTTTCTGATAAAGATTAATGAATTTCCAATAATACAGCTACCATGTTTATATTTGAATAATATGTACAGTACACAGCCGCTCTCTTTGTACAGTTACTTAGGTTTATCTTCTATTCATGTAAAGGATGTAACTATGCTCTTTTATTGATCTGTAATCTGATCATCTCCCAATGGATAAATCATAGAAGTAAAAGCATGCTTACCTGCTATTGACTAGCTGATATTGTCTTTGGTAATTACTTTATGGTAATTACAACAATTTTGCCATTATTCTTCATGTCAAAAAGTACTGAGGAAATCCTTTGCTTTACTGGCTAGGATATAAGGTTGTGGTTTGGCATAAGTAACATTGCCACATGATCCCAAAATCAAAACACAGATATTGGCATCAGCTCATAAATATTTGCAGAGAAAATACCAAGAGAATTGTCAAGAGGTATGTTATATGTTTGTACTGGTTTCTGTTACCTTTGATTGTTTGGAGTTTTATTTTGATGGATAGAATGGAAGAGTGGATAGAGCAATCCCTCCCCTCCAGAAAAAGAAGTGGGAGCATGAAGAGGAAGGAAGGAAGGAAGGACGGAAGGAAGTCTGCTTGATCCCTCCAGGTTATCCTGAGAATTTTTTTCCATATTATGCACTATTAAAGCAATCCTAAGCATTACTTTAAAGCTTTTGGAGGATGTCTGACTCTGAGGAGCAGATTAGTTTGATGAGAGAAAGAAAAAGAGACCTCTATGTGTTATGGGGGAAGGGGGAAAATCCATTTACACCTTTTTCCCCCCTAAAAGAGGGTGAAAATTTGGGTGTGTTTTATACACCGAATGTAGCCCCGCCCAGCCTCTCAAATGGAGGTTTCAGAGGCTGAAAACAGAGCTCACAACCAACGAACCTGTTGCTAAAGTTCACCTCTGGGAACAGCTGATTGGGGGTATTCTGGTAGGCTGATCCACCCGCCAATCAGCTTTTTTCTTACTTTCCTCCCCAAAAACTAAGGTGCGTCTTATAATCTGGTGCATTTTATAGTCTGAAAAATACGGTAAATTAATTCTAGAACCAATTTAAATAAATTCAGTTTTGTGAGAATGATTGAAGTTCAGAGGTTTGGAATTCAGCGGATCCTCTTTTCTGTCACGATTGTCTCGTCCATGTTCTGATTTTTTTGGGGAAGGAGGTATATTCTGTGGCCTTTGGAATGATGTCCCAGGGACTGTTGGATTGTGTCCTAAATTAAGTTGGATGCTACTGTACATATCCTGAATATCATTACTAGGTCAAAAAGGCTAATATAAAATCTCTAGAGAAATAATTAATTTTTACTTAAGTCAAAAATAAATATTAACTAAAATCCTCTTCAGGGTTTTTTTTTTTAAAAAAAGCTCAAATTACTTTAGGATATGCAGAAACACAATGTTAAAAACTGAAGGAGCAAAGTTTCATACATATAATGGCACATATATTGGCTTCCACGTAAACAAAGGGTCTGTTCTATGCTGTTGCTTATGTGATGCTAATTTATGTGTGATTTTATACATAAATGCATTCTCCCTGCAGACATCAGCACTATGTTTGTGGATGTCCTGCAGAGGCTGGTGTCAACACAATGCCTGAATAGAGCATTAGTTAATATTTAATTACTAACTACTTCAGTATTCTAAATATAAAGACTCCTCCAAGTCAAGTCAAGCTTTTTTTTTTATTATTGGCATCAATACCATGATTTGCTCTTGCCTTTTTGCAAGATGCTGCATTTCTGCTGAGGATTGCAAATATGATGAAATACTATTGTCCTCACTTTGGCATGGACCCGTTTGTGTCCTCTCTCAACATTTTTTTTTAAAGCCAATGATACATCCTTCACACATAATCCAAGAAATAGAAGACCAGGTTGGATGTTTATAGCTAGCTCATTCTAATTCAGTTTCTGTTTGTTTTATATCATGATTGCTGCCACTGCTGTTGTTACACCATCCCAATGTTTCATTATTATTCAGTGATTCATGGCTTTTCATCCTTGTCTATGGTCTTGAAATTTCATCTTATGATGGGGGTATGCTGTAAATAAAATGAACTATATAATCAATGCAATTAAATGGGACTAGATCCATGTATTGGAAACATCAACTTAACACTAGAAATGAAAACGGTTTACCATATATTTGTTTAAATAAATATAATTCAGAATTTTGCATGGCAAAGAACAGCTTTGGTAATTGGAATAAAAACCCAACAGAAGAGAATTTCTCATCCCTATCCAAAGAAAGACTTACTTACACATATGGGAAATACCCTTAAAAAAAAACCCTAGACTTAAAGCAAATTTCTTTCAGACATTTTAAGCTTAATCTTTTCCCTGTCAGTAAATAACACCCAATTTATCCTATCGAGCAACTACAGCCTGAATGGCTTTCTGGCAGTATCGTTTCATATAAGGTATCTGAGAAATTTCCTCCCTGTCATAATGATGTTTTTACATTGCAGGAGAAAAAGGAGGTCCAATGATCCAGGCTCGGTTTTCAACATTACATTCCAGTTTTTTATGCCATATGATTAATGTATAGTTTTCTTAACATCATTTTTAAAGGAGACACGATTCATAGAATGTTTATAACAGCCTATTCATTGCCAAGGAGTACCAGCTTGGTGTATGATTGCATGTTCTAGTCTTGCCTTAGGCACAAAGCAGTGGGGAAATTCAAAATTTTTTACCACTGGTTCTGTGGGCATGGCTTGGTGGGCATGGTGTGGCTTGGTGGGCGTGGCTTGGTGGGCATGGCAGGGGAAGGATACTGCAAAATCCCCATTCCCACTACACTGCAGGGGAAGGATACTGCAAAATCTCCATTCCTACCCCATTCACCTGGTGACTTTGGGCCAGCCACTCTCTCTCAGTCCTAAGAAGCAGGCAATGGCAAACTACGTCTGAAAAATATTGCCAAAAATCTGGCAGGGACTATCAGAGACTTGCCAGAGGAACAAGAATATTGCAAGTGCTCTGCAGAAAGAAGAGATCAAAAGTGAAGTTATCCAAGTACTCTCTTTTTAAGCAGAAGCTTTACTGCGTGGGGTAGAAGAGACTAAATGTTAAGAATCTTCTGCTAGTAATGTTGATTTGAAGATTCATTTGTAATATTAGTATTAAACTAAAGGTTTGTTAATGTTGGAAATATTAAGGGGAACATACTGTACTAGAATAGGGCATCTGCATGTATCATATTATAAATAGTCCAAGGGCTAGGTGCAGCTTTTCACCAGCTGGGTAGAGTGTGTGATGTTGGGAATATGACTTAAAAAAGATTTGCTCAGCAAAAGTCCCATCTTCTAAGATCTCCTTCCATTTCTGCAGTGAGACAGAAGCATGTTTACAATACTTCCTGCAGAAGGACCCTGCAAATATAGGACTTTTCTTGTACCTAAAATGAAAGTGCTGTGTGTGGAGACTCACTTAAGGCCTTTGGTCTGGACAGACTTGCCTGGAAGGTCAGATTTGGCCTTTGGGCTGGAGGTTCTCCATGTATGGAAAGAGATGCACGAAAGCAGTAGACTTCGTAACTTCTTTCGTATTTTCCCTCACATGCAATTTAGTTGTAGGGAATGATGATGAGAGCATATTAAATAAATATAATTCAATAAATATCTGTTCACCATCACTTATATCCTGTTCCTTTGATACTCATATTGATGTTAATAGAAGTAACGGGCAAGTTCCTGGCAAGACCATTGATAGGTGGTTGTTTTGGTGGCTGTGGTTACCTAACCTCTGCCTGTAATTGTCTCTGTCAGTCACTGCCATGATGTGCTTCATCCTGGGTGTGATTATCAACCATTACTTTCCCAAGCAAAGGCCTTCAGCATTTCCCTAGCCTCTCAACTTCTTCACAAGAACCTTTCTTGTGTCAGAGAAGATTCTCCCGTCTTTTACAATAATGTATCAAGGTGGCAAACTGACAGTTTGAAAAGCCAGGTTTCATTTCACAAAGGCTTTTAAGCTGTCTTGGAAATGAAACTTGCAGACATTTCAGTCACTGTCTCCAGATTTCCCTTTTGGTGGTGGGCAGAGAGAAAGTAAAGAGAAAGGAGATTCTTTTTCCACAGGCCATGAAAATATTTGTTTTGAAAGTATTTACATTGCCACCATCCTTTGTATTGTTTGGTATTAGGTACTTTTAACAAGGAATGGAAAATAGCTATTTCCAGTTAGAAATACACATAGTTATAATGGCAAAGATATAGAGGGGGAAAAGGTTTGCTGCATATTATCATTTACTGCATATCAAGCAGATTTCCCCCCCCCTTTCCATAAGGTTACATCTGTTTACTCTATTTTATTATCTGTTGGATGCTAGGCTATGAAATCTTTTATTGCATTTTAGTTAAAGAAGAACCAAGCTCATGATGGAAGTGTCAGTCAGCATTTAATCATACAGTATCTATTTCTAGCCCTGCTCCATTTAGTACAGAAGGGCTATTATAGTCTATGTTACGGCAGGGCTCGTTGGGATATAGATATCTTTGAAGGAAAGGATTTATTTTGAAAGAAGATATTTAACATAACAGGAGACACCCTTTAGACAGTTTTTAAAGTATTCCCTCACAGGTAACAATTACATTTAAAACTGGATTTGCACTTTATCAGCATAGTTCTTCCATTTAGCAAAATAACCTGTGAAGTATTTTTTTTTACCCAGTCATATGATCTTGTTGATACTTTGCATATATATATATATATATATATATATATATATATATATATATATATATATATATATATATAAAATATATGTGTGTGTGTGGAGAAAGAGAGAGACAGAGGGGGGGGGGAAGGGAGGGAGGGAGGGAGGGAGGGGGAGGGAGGTTGTGGGGGGTGTAATAAAATGTTGGTCTGCCATGGTTTGCAGCAAAGAAATCTCTCTCTCTCTCTCTCTCTCTCTCTCTCTCTCTCTCTCTCTCTCTCTCTCTCTCTCTCTCTCTCTCTCTCACACACACACACACACACACACACACATCTATCTATCTATCTATCTATCTATCTATCTATCTATCTATCTATCTATCTATCTATCTATGCCTTAAGAAAAATAAAATGAGGTCTGCCCGGACTTGCAGCAAAGAAAACAACCAGACCAGGAAGGCAGCAGGATACTATGGGGGCTCCAACACTAGAAGTTGTTAAGAAGAAATTGGACAACCATTTCTCTGAAATGATCAAGGGTCTCCTTTTTGAGTAGTGGGTTGGTTTAGAAGACCTCCAATGTCCTCTTCCAACTTTGTTATTCTATTAACGTTAATATCTGTTAAGTGGATGATTAAAAGTAGAAATAGGATTCTGAATGACTCAGCAAAACATTATCTCTTTTTTTGTAAGCATTGATTCAAGTGTGAGAAATATTACCTTTTGGGTTATCCCAAAAGTTCTCTGCTCAAAAAGAAACAAGAGAAACAGCATTGCAGATTTTTTTTTAAAAAAAAGATAATATAGTAAAGAAGAGGAAAATATAGGAAGAAAGGAGAGCAACAAAACTGGGATGATATTTAAAAACATAATATTGCTTGGATAATGGTGGCTATTGAATAATATAAAAGTTATTAGCTGGACTATACATACTGAATTATTAGGAGTTTTCCATCTCTGAGCCTAATAGATGACTATTCTGTTCATAAAAATCTACTGCATTTCTGAGGTAGGCTGCATCTGATGTTATGTAATGTAGGGATGAACAATTTTGTTAACTTCTCTTTTTGTTGAACCTTTTATATTTACCAGTCTCAGGTGTTGTTATTTATTGACTGTATCTAAACCTAGTGACTGCATCTAACTGGTTAAAGACCAGTTACTTAGCAACCATTCAAATTACAACATATCCATTAAATGCTACTTATTACTCAGCTCTCAAATTCTGACAGTTGCACCTGCCTCTGTGGCAGGGATGGGTTCTACTTACCTTTACTACCAGTTTGCAGCGGGGCCACGCACACGCTCTTCTGCGCATGCGCAGAAGCGTTTTGATGATGTCGGGGTCAGTGGGCGGGGCCTCCTGCCAGTTTTACTACCAGTTCTATAGAACCGGTGCGAACTGGGGGCAACCCACCACTGCTCTGTGGACATGCAACTGAATTTCAAACGCTTGACAACTAGCTCACCTTTATGGCTGGTTGTACTATTCTGAGGTCATGCGATCTATGGCAGTTTTGCCAGTGTGCCCATAGAAGTCTATTGATTTGCTTAACAACTGTATTATTCACTTAACAACACAATGTTCATTTAATGACTGTGGCATTCACTTAATGACCACCACAAAAAAAGTTGTAAAACCAAGTTTGTTCACATGAGTGCCTTGATCTATGACTGTAATGACTTATGCTGGAAATTTCAGGCTTCATTATGGTGATAAGTGAGGACTCCATGTATACCAGAATATTTATTTGAGATGAATACTTCTAATGTATATAGACTGATAAACACTTTTCCAATATGAATGATGGAGGAAAAATCCATTTTTTTATACATAACTGTGCTTCTGTTCCCTATTGCATGTTTTTTGTTGCAATTTCTGCAAAATTTTAACAATTTCTCATGTACAATCTGTATGTAGAAAGTAGGAATTATAGTACAGAACATGCAGTTTTCCGCAAGCCTTTTTTTTTTTTTTTTTTTTTTTGTTCCCTTGTATAGCATCCTCTAAGAAAGGAGCCTAATTGGACTTCATCTTTATCATTCATAGTGTAGTTAATGACAGATGCTTGTTTACATTCTCTGCATTCCTGCTCTCCCATTTAGGTAAATGAATAAATTTAGACTGGAGTCTTCCAGTTCCTAGCTCAACCCTGAGAGGTCTTTTATTTTAATTTCAAGTTATAGTATGCATGTATGATCTGGATTCTCTGATATATTGCAGAAATTCAATATGAGCATATTTGAGAATCATAGAGATATAGTAGTTTAGTCAATGCTGATAGAAGTTAGAATTCTAGAAACAGAATTATGTAATTTTTTTGGGGGGGGGATTTTAGATTCAAGGATGGAGTATATAATTGTGTTCTATTTTTGAATAAACTTTTAAAAATAAATGCAACTGAAATGGAGTTTTCTCTGTTTCACTGCCCTGATAGCTTCACAGGGCATTTTTAATATATATTCAAAGCAGGGGTGAAATTTATTTACCTTCTCAACTGGTTTGGAAGAGTATGTGCCACATGCGTGCACTTGCTTCGCTCATACACGTGCGCATCACATGCGTGCGTGGACCCTTCTGCGCATGCACAGAGGGTAAAAAACAAGTTACTTCCTGGTTAAAAGCAGGAAGTAACAATGACCGGGTGGGTGGCCGAAGCCTTGCTCTGCCATCGGTACTGGTTTTCCGAACCACTGACCACCATTCGAACTGGTCCAAACTGGGAGCATTTCACCCCTGATTCAAAGCATAACAGAATGCCCTGCAATAGCAACATTAGTCTTAAATATTTGTAAGAGAATAGACTAAGTTTCAGTATTAGATATAAGTCTAATGAATCTCCTAGCTTTGTTTTAATTTGCCATATATCATTATCGTCAGGAATGTTGATTTAAAAAAAAAATATTCCAGTAAATGGAAAGAAGTCTTCATCATGGCTTTATTTTTAGTTGCTCCCTTAGTGAGAGAGAAGGAAAAGGAAGCATTATGCCAGATATTTAAATGCCACTTATATTGCATTTAGGTGGAACAACATATTATAAACTCTACTGGTAGAAGTGAGAACATTTATTGCAACTTGTTTCTTTCTGTCTCTTTTGTGAGTAAGGAAAGGGGAGCTGGCAAATTAAATTAACAAAATGGCCTCCCTGTGGCCTCTGATTAGTATAGCTTTTAGTGGATTATATTAAAAATGGTGTCAGATTTGCTGCTACTGAAGATTTCACCTTGAAGAATATTTTCTTCACCCTTGCAAAAGAAATTGGTTGCACCTTAAATGAATGGAACTATCAAGCTGATTATCTAAAGAGCTAAAAGTTCTTTTGAAACAATTGGGAACGAAGTTTCTCTTGAGGATTTTTCAATATATTTAGCTATTTTCTACTACTTAATTACTATACAATTTTTCCCCTCACATAATACCCACATAGCATATAGATTAGAGATTTCTTTTAAAAAAATGATATTAATTAAATCTGTATAAGAAGAATTATCAAAGGAACTCTCCTTTGATATGCTATTTTATTTTATTAGTTGTTATTTTTTACAGTATTTTGAACCTGCGCCAATGCTGAGGGATTTTGAGTGGCATAGAGCAATAAACAAAATGAAAACACATAATCATAAAACCCAAAAATTAAATACAGAAGCTGAATATCTCCGTTCAGAACACATAGATACCAAAGGTTTGCTGAAACCACACACATTAATTTTCTTAATGAATATTAACATACCAGAGGCAACAATGACTTCCACAGAACGAGAGTGCAGCTATCATAGAGGAGGCCTGTCATCAAAGCGTGAACCTTATGAATGTGAGGTTATGAAATTCTTAACCTTCATTGAACTAGGTGTATGATAAGTAATAGAATGAGCATATCCAGAAAGATGTTCTGAGACTGTCAGCCTTGTACAATAGTCCAGAAATACTAACTTTAACTTTATAGTAACATTAGATTAACAGAATCCTGAAAGTCTAAAAGTATATCTCTGGCCCCTCATCTTTACTGGCCATGAAATTAGGGAGGATCCGTTCTGAGATGTTTGTCACACCCACATTCTGGTCTCTTATCTTAGCATTACCTTGTCTGCAGCTCTTTCCAAAGTCATTCCCACATATCATTACAGACTGAGAGTCCAGTGCCATGAGACCTTTTTATATGTCATATTACATAGTAATATAAAATTTACTCAAAGTTGAAAGGTTTGGGTCTCTTTCCACAAAGGAATGGATTCAGCTCTGATGATGAGGTCATTACCTACTTCCTTGAATTTTCACTGAGATAAATAATAGTGAACCATGATGTATAAATACCTCTTTATTAGTGCCACATGACTCTAACTTGCTAAAAGAAAAGAAAACAAAAAAGTGGAGAAAATGAAATTCATCACCATAGCCATGTGCTTCAATTCACCTGTTACAACCAACATGATAAAATCTCCTGCAGTAGAAAAAAATAGGAGAACTGCATGTGTGCAACTGATGGATAAAAGATATAAACAAAACAAAGCTCTTTCACAAGCTTTTCAAGGCCTCATTACTGCATAAAATGTTACCTGGTTATGCTCTGATATCAAAACACTTAAGCAGGAGAATTATCAAGGCACCTCTTTTCCTTTTCTGCTAGTTATCTCCCTGAAGAGATCCCAAATGGTACTCTGTTTGTAGATCAATAGGTTTCTTCATTTTCAAAAAAAATATTAAAAAATACAGTGCCTGATTTTTTTTAAAAAATCAATATTTAAAAGTTCAGAGCAGTGAGACATGAGGCTCATTATGAAATCTTAGCAATATGAATCATGTGGCTTGGCTCAATATAAGAAAACTTTAGATAGTGATATGTGAAGTCATGATTAGTCATATACAGCTGTACAATATATCTGGCACAACACCTTTCAATGAGGGAGTGAATAAAAGGCCTACTGGTGTTTTTCAGAGCTGCTGCCATCATTTGGTAAATTTTCTTTCCTTACTTCACCTTCCCTTCCCTTTTTTTCTATCCTTCCCAATAACTCAATATCTATTTATTGGGGTCAACCAGTAAGCAAAACACCGTGGAAATGTGCCCTCCAATTTAACGTTAGATAACTCAAAAATGTTTTCCACTCTTACCCCAAAAACTAGGCACATATCTGAGGTATAGAATCCAAACTCCTGGGATAAGAATTCATTTTTTTCTATCTGCAGTTTAGCTATAACACAAGAGTTTGTAGTGGGAAAGAAGAAGATCACATATATATCACAGGAAATGACTGTATTTTATAAAACTGCTATTATGCCCTTCATAATTATATCTGTTCATAATCCCATTATCAAAGTTAAATCCAATTTTTACTATCATTCCAATCTACCTTTCTAATTTTCTGAACTAAAATGCAAGTTGTGTTTCTAGCTTTTCAGACACATTTGGCCTGGGATTAACACTGAAAATTATCTCCTATATATGTGTTATCCACAAAACACAAACACACACACATACTCCTATTTACAAATCTCAACATACCTCTCTAGAATCTTAAAAATTACTATTGGTTTGGAGATATGCTGAAGCGAAATTTGTTTCGGCGATGTTTGAAAGAAGCAAACACAATTAATAATGCATCACAAAATAATTTTATTCATTTGCTTGACAAGTATAATTTGGTTTTGAAAGAGGCATTTGACTGTTCTGGAGCATTTTGTAGTCTGATGAGAAAGACCATGTGCTGGGTAGCACATTATAATTATAATTAAATTGAAATTATAAGGGCTCAGTGCTAAATATCCTAGATAAGGGCAGGTCTGAGTTGAAGAGATCTACTGATCATCTAAGGAGCTTGTCAGTCATCCAGGTCATGGTTGTCCCAAAGGTGCTTTTTCAAGAGGCAACTAGACTTTCTTGTTTTTCTTTAAAGATGTTTCGCTTCTTTTTTTTTTAATTTGATTTATATGCCGCCCTTCTCCGGAGACTCAGGGCAGCTTACAATGCATTAAGCAATAGCCTTCATACTTTTGTATATTTATACAAACTCATCTTATTGCCCCCACAAACTGGGTCCTCAATTTACCTACCTTAGAAAGGATGGAAGGCTGAGTCAACCTTGAGCCTGGTGAGATTCGACCTTACAGTAATTGCAGACAGCTGGTGTTAATCACAATGCTATCAGTCTGCTGAGCCACCAGGCCCTTCTCATCCAAGAAGCTTCTCCAGCTCTGACTGGATGGTGGGAAATGGAAAGATTTATATTCCTTGTAGACAGCTGGTCATTTGCATTCTTCAAATGCATGTTTGGCTCTGGGACAATCACCCTGATTTAATTAGAGGATGGGTCGTGGCTTTTCCAAGTTGCAATAATCTGAAATAAAGCCCGAAGAAAAAGTTCTCTAATAAAACTCATTTATTTGTTATAAAGAAAATAAAACACCTCACTAACTAAGAAAGATAATTGCTACATTTTGAAATAGTTCGGGCCGGCTGCTTTTCAGCAGACACCTCCGTGGCAAGAGAACAAAGGAAAGAGTGTGAAGGAATGTGGGTGGATGCGGAAACACGTAGCTTACTGATAAGAAGTTGGCAAGCTATGGAAAGTCTGATAGTCCAGAAATGATGAGCTCAGCTGGTAAATAAAAAAACGCAGTGACAGTCATTGAGGCCACTTGGAGATTTGTCTGTGTCCTCAGGGTCACCTGAGAAGTGCAAATGGGTGTGGAGCCTTCTTGGAACTGCTGAAAGGACTGTGTGACAGAGCTGTGCTTTCGGCAGGATATTTTCTGCCCTGTGTCCCTTCACTGTTGGCGACGAGTCTGCATTGTCTGTACCTCAAACTGAAGTGCAAATGGTTCTGGAAAAGCACCTTTGGGACAGATCTGTTGAACATTACTCTCTGGACATTTCAGGGTTGCTTATAAGAAATTTCTTTTGATGGACAATGCTGTGCTCAGAGGCTTTTTATGAACCACTGCCTCATTTTGATGTTCTTTTCTTGAAGAATCTGACTACTATCATTCAATGTCATCATTTCTAGTTTAATAAAAGTTTCTTTACAAAGCACATATATTGCATAATGCATTCAGAAATTCATACTTTTATTTTACACTGCCATGATTACTATATTGCGAGGTATCATTTGCCCTTTTCTTTAAGTAAAATGCTGACTTGATTTCCAGCAGAGTACAATTATTTGCTTTTTTTTTTCAAATAATATTTGACCTAAAACAGTATCTTCAGCTGAGGGTTCAGAATTCGCAAGTGAGACATATTCCAAGCTTATATGGATCACCACACTGACACTTCATTTCTCCATCTACGTCTTTATCTGTTGAAGAGAGAAAGAGACAGAGAGAATAATAATAAAAAGGGCATGGCCCTCAATAGTTGGGTTATAGAGCTATTTTCAGAGGAAGTGATTTTTCTCGTGGTAAGCAAAAACAGTATTCCCACTGCAATTATTTCAGCTACACCTATAGTTACCAGAGTCAGTGTGCAAAAATACAAACAACTACCTAATGGCAGGAAGGAGATATAGAAGGCCACCATCTAGAGGTCACCTGGATTTTTGTAAACCAGATCTAGTAATCCTTGCCTTATCACCACCATCATTTTTCTCACTCTCTCTTTTTTGTACGCAATGAAATAAACTTTTGACAAGGGAGAATTATGACTCTTTGTTTCATCTTTGTCTGATCTGGGCCACTTGCCCTATTTTTTAATTTATTTATTTGCATTATTTTCATCATCATTATCACAAATCTATATATATAAAACCACTCACACATTAATCACGAAATCTCCAGAACCGTAAAGCTTACAAACTTGAAATTTGCCACGTATGTTTCTCTTGGATTCTAGGTGCTCGCTAAGAAAGGATTTTTCGAAATGACCATCAGGTGATTAGTATTTCCTATATTATTATTAACACACACTGATGCTAAGGAGTTTTACTCCCCCTCCCCACCTCAAAAGAAATCTGTTCCAAATGCAAAACACAAGCAGAGGAGTTTCACTTTCAGTTTTACTTTCACAGCAGCAAGCAGCTTTACTACGGAACAGTTGAAATAAGCCACACCCAGCCTCCTTCCTGTCTCCTTCTTGCTTACACAGCAAATACTGTTTGAGTTTCCAAACACCCCCCCAACTCTCTCACACACTGATAGGATGCTAGCCAGATGAATACCGATGGATGCTGCAGGCTGGGACATTCGACCCCCTCTCCCTCTGTTCCAACTGCCAGTTGCATTATATTAACACAACTCTGATGCTATGGAGTTACACATTCTACATTAAGTTTCAGGCTGCAAGTGTCAATTTATCCAGCCTGAGCACACAGTTTCATAGCGAAGCACTGGCGTCCAGCTAGTATTATATTCAAAGTAGTTACTATTATATTTTCTAGGTGAGACACTTAGAATTGTCAGAAGTAGGGTGGCATACCCATTTGCATAATTAATAAATCAATAAGAAATAAAAAGAAAGTTAAAAGAAAATACACAGAAAAATATAATATTTTTTAATAGGCACTTCTTTGAATGGGAACAGATCACTGTTTATAAATCAGTAAGATTTATTTTGAAAGTTTAAATTTAAGTTGTCTAAATGGTGAACAATTTAAATTGTGGTCAATATTGTAGTTTTTTGTTACTAAAGGAGCATCTTGAGTCTAGTTTGACTAGAAAAATATTAGCTTTAGATATTTAAATTGCAGTTCCACAGCCATTTAGCTCTAAGCAACTTCCACTGAATGAATTAATTAATTTATTTATTTATTTATTTATTTATTTATTTATTTATTTATTTATTTATTTATTTATTTATTTATTGAATTTATATACCACCCTTCTCCTATTGGACTCAGGGCGGTGCACAGCCCTGAGTCCAATTAATTAAATTGGGCTTGCTTTTGAGTAGAAATGTATGGATTTGCACATAGATTTTTTACTCTATGTATCATCATCAATGCCTACTGGATCTCATGCTTGTGATTCCACATTTGGCTTTCTGAATGTGACTTGTATATCGAACCAATTTATTGGAAAATCTATTTCCATCTAATTTTTTGTTAAGGTCTGTGTACGAGTTCAGGCAAGTTCTTTTTCCAGATATTGCGCTTTTGTATTGCTTAAATTCCTCATGGTTCTACCACTATTTTTTAATATTACAGCCATGTGCTTGCATCCTTGCAGGATCAGAAATAGAATAGGATTTTGTGGGAGACTAAGTACATTTCTTGTTTGTAACAATACTGAAATATTAATTTTCTCTCCAATTGTTTCTGACGTTAATAGGATGAGATAATGTTTATATTTATTAAAACAATTATTACAATGATTGGATGAGAAAACCCATGCTAAAGCTGAATTTACTTAAACTTCCTAATAGTGTGAGATTATAGTATGAAGAAGCAATGTTATGTGAAGAAACTCTCAACTAATCATCTTAAACTGTCAGAGAAAGGTCAAAATAAAAATAGAAAGAAGGAAGGAAGGAAGGGAAGATGAATGAGTGAATGAATGAATGAATGAATGAATGAATGAATGAATGAATGAATGATCATTGCTAGTGCTTTATTTTACAGTGGAACTTTTCATAACCATCCACAAAGAATTGGACACATTACTTTCATCAACGGAAATATCTTTTAGGAAGAAATTTAAGTGCTCCTGAAGTTGAAAGATTTATTCTATTCCACCATATCTCTGCTTGTCTGGATGCCCTCCAAAATGCTGCTGAGCCGGACTACATAAGGCCCAGGAGATGCTCTGTGGATTGCAGGGAGAGGAATAAATAATAGTATTGTCAATACTTATCTTCCTTCTTCCTGTCAATGGAAGTCCTTTTCTAGAAATCTTCCATGAATTCAAGGGTTGCTCTGTTGATGACAAAGTGTATGATGATAAATCTTTTCCTTGATATTTACAAATGTGTTCTGAAACAGTGAATATAATAAATACTTGTAGCAAGGACTATTCTTGTTTATTTTAAAAAAAACAGTATTGATTTCTAAAAATACATAGCACAGATTATCTTTCTTAAAGATACATTCATTGTCTCCTACTCCATGTGCAGTGGAGCCTATTGGATACAACCAAAATATTAGACATGAGGCTAACTATATAAAGAACTGTGGATTTGAATGTAAATATGGTTAGGTGAGAAGATGCTATTTTTTTTTTCATTTTTTAAAGTTAAAATTATGTACTCAGAATCAATTTGTCTTTCTGAAGCCAATGAAGGAAAAAGATTTCCCCCTTTACAAGCCTACACATATTATATAAAAATTTCTCTTTTTTTAAAAAAAAATGAAGATCTATGTTAATGTAAATTTAGAATGGAAACTGTTGTTATAATAGCTTTTGCTTATATATGGAAACAGAAAAAAAACCACAAGGTGCAAATAGATAAATCTACAAACACATATGGCAGACATGTAGGTTAGTAAAAGCAAATGCTTAAGTGATACTCTCTGGCTTAGAATTTTGGAAATGCATATGTTGCTCACAGGAAAAAATAAATAAAAGTACCATGAGTTATAAACCAACTGGCTAGATTTAGTTATAGGGCTATGCAGAATTCTGAAAAGATTCTTAGCGGAAAGCTTGAGTGAAAAATCCCTTCGATGCAATATTGCAAAATGAAGGTGTGCTCCACTTTTGAATAGAGTGGTGGCATCAATTTCCTGGATAGCTGGGGCTTCTGCACATGCATTGCGTAAGAAATTCCTGCCATCCAAGCAAAGTGTCTCATTGAGAGAGACTGCCTTCCCTTGAGCCTTGGTAAGGTGGAATGATGTGACTCAAAGCATTTCATTGTGGATAGACAAAATTCATATGGTGGACCCTGTTCGATCTTTGCAAATCTATTAAAGTAAATGTTTCCTGATTTGGATCCAAAGTCAACATTTTATTGTAGACAGTGTTGAAGGCTAATTTCAGTAATATTGATTTCTGGAAGTTGGGGATTTGATTTCATGGAAAGGTTCATTTTTGCAACTTGATTTTTTTCCCTCATGAAAATTCTATATTCCTATTGTATCAGATAGCAATGTACTGGACTGGAGATAAGATTGTTTGATTGTAATATGGAATGATGGTTGAAAATGATGGTGTAAACATCTGAAAAGGTAATAGGGAAAACCACAGAAACGTGCGGACTATAGAGTGTCCATGTATCCATATTAGGGAAAATGGAATAACATTAAAATATTAGAATATTGCTGTCAGATCAAGCCAAGTCACTGGTCCTCCTAGACCACTGTCTTGTATCTCACCATGACCAATGAGGTACATTCAAGAAATTTACAGTGATATTTCTGAATGGGATACACTTTAAAATTAAGACCTGTGATTCAGAGAATAACGCTCTGCCAGCAAACAGCAGTTTCTGATAATCTCCACAGAGCTGTCTAATCTAGTCCTTTAAAAAATTATAAGTGTTGTGATCCCGGAGGCCCGGCAACAGGGACGCTGCCAGCAGATTGGCTAAAAGGAAGTGGCTGACGCGCGCGGGAGTTTTACTGGGTTCCTATTGATTAGCTCATTGACAGCTCAGGGTATAAAAGAGCTGTCAGTTACCAGAAGAGTGTTCCATTCCGTTCCTGTCGTTGCTGTTATTAAATGTGAATAAAACCTTCGTTCATGCCGCTCTCGCTTCGTTAATGTCTCAGCTGCCAACGGAACACTGGCAACGAGGATGGGATAGCCGCATGTAACGCCTGCTGAGACACTATAGGTAGGCAGAAATGGCACCGCCAATGTTTGCCCCTTATGATGCGCTTGCAGAGTCGTGGGATGCCTACATGGAGAGATTCGAATGCTTTCTGGAGGCTAATGATTTCACTGATCTCTCCAGCAGCAGGAAGAGGGCACACTTCTTGAATTCCTGCAGTCCTGAAGTGTTTGTGACCGCCCGGGCGATGTTTGCACCCGCCCCGGTGCACACTGCCCCATGGGACTCATTGCGTGAAAAGCTGAAGAGCCATTACTCCCCAGCCCCATCCAAAATAGCCCGTCATTTTAAGTTGCGGCAAGTAGTACAGGAGGAGGGGGAGTCGGTGAATCATTACATGGCTCGTTTGAGAACGGCTGCCCTAGATTGCGAGTACAGAGATCTAGATGACGCGCTGGTGGAGCAGCTGGTATGTGGGGTTAGGGACATCTGGCTTCAGCGGCGGTTGTTAGCCAAGAAAAATCTGGACCTGCAGACCGCCCTCGAAGAAGCCCAGGTGGCGGAGATGTCTGAGAAATCCACCGCGGATATCAGGAAGTCCTTCCCTCTGTCATCTCAGGCGGCTGCCTCAGTAAATCTGCAGGACATTGCCTCAGACAACACCACAGATGAGGAGGAGACTGATATCAGCCGCCTACTGGCATCCAAACCACGGCAGAGTGGCTCGCGAATGAAGTTGGGGCCTCAAGCCGGTTGCCTCAGCTGTGGGGAGGAGCACCCGAGAGCAACTTGTTGTTTCAGGTCAGCTATTTGCCGCCATTGCGGCAAACAAGGGCATATTGCCAGAGTCTGCCATTCATTGGCTAAATCGTCTGCTGTTCCAAAGCCTTGCCGCCCCAGCAAGGAGAGCTGTTTTTCCATCTTCCGCGAACGCAGTGTTGCTGAGGTGACCACACGACCATTTAAACCGAATGGCGCCAAACTCTCGATGACAGTAAAAATAGAAGGCGCCTCCTGTCAGATGGAATTGGACATGGGGTCTGCTAAATCCATAGTATCCTGGGGGGTATTGAAAAGACTGATTCCAACGATAAAAAAGAGACAGCTACAGCAGTGCCCAATCAACCTTCGGGACTATCAGGGAAATTTTATCCCAATCCTGGGTCAGGGTCGTTTCCTGGTTGAGTCAGAGGGATTTGTGGGGCATCTTCCTTTGATTGTAGTTAAGGGGTTCCTGCCTAGTCTGATAGACATGGATTGGTTCAGGGCTACGTCGGTGGCTGGAGTGGATGGCCTTTTCACTGAGTTTGCCGACATTTTTGAGGGCATGTTAGGAAAATACGTGGGATCTCCTGTTTCCTTGAACCTAGATCCGAATGTGGCGCCAATACGGCTCAAACCGCGCAGAGTCCCTCTTGCACTCAGGCCTAAGGTGGATGTGGAGTTGGACAAACTAATTGCCCAAGGGGTCCTAGAACCAACTGACCACTCCAAGTGGGAGACGCCCATAGTGGTTCCCATAAAGCCTGACGGCTCCGTGCTCATCTGCGCGGATTTTAAATGTACCCTGAATAAGGCTTTGCAGGCAAATCCCTACCCTGTCCCTGTAGTCCAACATCTGCTTCATTCCCTGAGGCCAGGCTCCATTTTTGCTAAATTAGATTTGGCCCAGGCGTATCAGCAGGTCCCGGTGGATGATGCCTCGGCCGAGGCTCAAACCATCGTCCCCCACCAGGGAGCGTTTAAGTGTTGGCGCCTGCAATTTGGGGTCAGTGTTGCTCCTGGTCTTTTTCAAAACCTCATGGAGCAGCTGCTCCATGGCCTGCCGGGAGTGGTGCCCTACTTCGACGATGTGCTCATCTCCGCTTCTTGTCAGAGTGAGCTCATCGAACAAGTTAGGGCTGTCCTTCTCCGTTTTCGCTCCTCTGGCCTCAAATTAAAAAGAACCAAATGTGTGATTGGGGTTCCCAAAATTGAGTTTCTGGGCTATCTAGTTGACACTAGGGGGATCCATCCCACCCCTTCCAAAGTGGCAGCAATTAAACACGCTGCCACGCCCACATGCCGCGCAAAACTACAGTCTTTCCTGGGGCTATTAAATTTTTATAATGTGTTCCTGCCCCACAAAACCTCCATGGCTGAACCTCTTCATAGGTTGCTGTCTAAGGACACACCATGGTCCTGGACCCGCGAACACAACCGTGCATTTAAAAATGTAAAAGACTTGCTTTCCTCCTCCACGGTTTTAGTCCAATATAGCTCAACCTTGCCGCTCACGCTGACAGCTGACACATCCCCTTACGGGATAGGAGCTGTGTTGAGCCATCAGTTCCCCAACAGGGTGGAGGCGCCCATAGCGTTTTATTCCAGGACCTTGTCTTCCACGGAACGTAGGTACAGCCAGCTTGACCGGGAGGCCTTGGCCGCTGTAGCCTCTGTTAAGAGGTTTCACGAATACCTGTATGGTAGGCCATTTGAGCTGGTAACAGACCATAAGCCCCTACTGGGGCTTCTAGCGGGTCACCGCCAAATGCCACAAGTTCTCTCCCCCCATATGGCCTGGTGGGCGGTCTTCCTGGCCACCTATAACTACACCTTGAGCTACCGCCCGGGAAAACTGATTCCCCATGCGGATGCCCTGAGTCGCTGCCCCTTGTTGGCGTGTTAGATCCCGCACCTGCCCTACCTGTACTTCTGGTGGACGAGGTTGCCTTGCTGGTGACCGCCACTGACATCGCTGCCCACTCCCGCTACGATAGGATTCTGTCCCAGGTCCTTGACTGGGTGGGCAGGGGTTGGCCATTGGGGCGGGTGCCCAGTCATTTTGACCCGTACTGTGCCCGGCAGCACAAGTTATCTGTGCAATTAGAGTGTCTCCTGTGGGGGCATAGGGTGGTAGTACCCCCCCAAGCTATGGGTTAAGGTGCTAGAATGTTTACACGCGGGCCACCCCAGCATCGTCTGAATGAAGGAGTTGAGCCGCAGTTATGTGTGGTGGCCTACGTTGGACAGGGATGTCTCTGAGTGGGTCGTGGGATGTCCTAACTATCAGAGGGTGAGGCCGGCACCACTTTCCACCCCTCCCCGGGAATGGGAAACCCCTAGGGGGCCCTGGTCAAGGATTCACCTAGATTTTGCCGGCCCCTATATGGGCCAGACCTTCTTGATCGTGGTAGATGCCCTATCTAAATGGGTCGAGTTGGAATTAATGGTTTCCACGAACTCCGAGGCGACCATCCAGGTCTTGCACCACCTAGTCGCCACCCATGGCATTCTGGATGTGGTTGTGACTGATAACAGTTAACGTCCGCCACATTTCAGTGTTTCCTTGCTAGTTTGGGGATCTGTCATGCCCAGGTTGCCCCTTACCACCCAGCGGGAAACAGATTGGCTGAACGGGCCGTCCGATCGGCCAAAGAGGCTCTCGCCCAGCTATCCCCTGCTGACTGGCAGGAGAAGGTGGCTGTCTACTTAACCGCCCAGCACTCGACCCCTTGCCTGACTACTCACAGAAGCCCCGCCGAAGTGTTGATGGGACGATGGTTGCGAATGGTCCTAGACCATTTACACCCCACCTATGCCCCAGAGGGTCACCAGAGTCTCAAGTGGGAACCTAGGGTGTTCTTGGAAGAGGATATGGGTTTTGCATGAAATTTCGGGGGGGGGGGAGCCATGCTGGCTACCAGGACTAGTGAGCGCTGTAACCAGCCCCTACTCTTACATCATTGAATGATGGCCAAATGTGGCGTCAGCATGTGGACCAACTACGGAAGCGACTGGCAACTCTCCCGAACGTTCAGGACAAGGAGGCTCCTCGGATGACACCCTGAGCAGAGCCTACCCTCCTGCCTGCTCCAGCAGTAAATCCGCCACCGTCCGCACTGGAAACTCAAGAATTGAAACGGGACTTACTGGTTGCCGTCACACCCACTGACAAACAGGAGGAGCTACCAGCAGCATTACCTCTGGGAGCTGAACCAGCCAACATCAAAACCACGCCTGCACTAAGATGCTCGACCCGAGTGCACAAGCACCCAGAATACCTAAAAGACTACATATGTTACAGCCGGGGATGAAGGAGTGTTGTGATTGCGGTGGCCCGGCAACAGGGACGCTGCCAGCGGATTGGCTAAAAGGAAGTGGCTGACGCGTGCGGGAGTTTTACTGGGTTCCTATTGGTTAGCTCGTTGACAGCTCGGGGTATAAAAGAGCTGTCAGTTACCAGAAGAGGGTTCCGTTCCATTCCTGTCGTTGCTGTTATTAAATGTGAATAAAACCTTCGTTCATGCCGCTCTCGCCTCGTTAATGTCTCAGCTGCCAACGGAACAATAACTATCCTTACATATGATGGCAACAAATTCCTTTTAACAGCCCTTAATCCCAACATTAGTGTGGCTTGAGCTCCCACTTTGTTTTCCTTCAGGAGGGCAGGCAAAACTGCCCTCTTTGTCAGGGCCCTTGAAGTCTAAGTTACCTATTTCAGGGTTGCCCTTATAGTAAGGATATAGGATACTTATTCTGGTTTTTCATTCTCATGTTTAATACATATTAGTGGAATCATTGGTATGAAGATTTTTTAAGTGATACTATTTTATTGTGTGTGTTATTACTATGAATCACCTAGTATGAATTTAGAGAGATATAAATATTGTATTAAATAGCTAACCAAATATGTAATCTCTATGGGAAGAGAAAAATTATATTATGCAGGATGTTATGTACCTCTGTCATACCTCCCTCAAAAAGTCACTGTAATTTTTCCTTTTAGGGAGCTGCTCTAGTTCCTTAATCCTTTTTAAACTGACTGCTATTCCCTTTGAACTGACTGAATTCCCTTTCCTTTCCTTTCCTTTCCTTTCCTTTCCTTTCCTTTCCTTTCCTTTCCTTTCCTTTCCTTTCCTTTCCTTTCCTTTCCTTTCCTTCATCTTAAGTTTTCATTGTTTTTCTCTCAGTTTAAATAAACTTGCCTTAGGATCTTTAAGAGCAGTGACAGCAACACGCTTCTCTTGCCTCTTCTCTGCTGACTCAGTTCTTTCATATTCAGCACTTTGTTCCATCGATTGATAAGAGACACTGCTTGTCCAAGTACTGAATTGCAGACACTGAGCACAATGGAGACACTCTGGCTGCAGCAGGAAGTTGACTAATTCTAAAGTAGGACACAACCTAAATTCAATACTGCTATAGGGCAATCTGTTCATTAGACTCTAAAATAATTTCAACATCACAGCCATTCTGAGTGAAAATGCTAATAAAATAAGGTTTGTTTGTTTTTTTAAAATAAGATAACACGCACGATAAACAGAGGCTGACTGAATGATGGGCGAACCTTGGTTCTTTTTTGAGAAAGCTGCTTGGGTTAGGAATATTATGGCCTGGCAAAGGAATAAAGCATAGATTTGATGCAGAAATGGCATATCACACAGAACTATAGAAGAAATTGCATCTAGATAGAAAGTAAAGGATGTCTAATAATAAGGTATGAGTAATAAAATTACTTATATATATTTTTTTAAAATGTGCATTTGGCCATCCCCCTGTTGGAAGGAAAATCCAGTTCTAGTTCCAAGCTGGGAGAAAGGCACTGGAGATAAAATGAAGGCTAGAGGTTGATTGGAAAGAAAGGTTCCTTTTATTGATAAAGAGGAACCGCCAACCACATGTGATTCTGGGTAGCTGACAAAATGGAGTTTAGATTGGGTGGGTTTTTATATCTTCTGGATTCCTATGGGAGTCATGTAAGGGTTATATAGGGGTCATTTATTTATTTATTTATTGGTTTGATTTATATGCTGCCCTTTTCCGGAGACTCAGGGCGGCTTACAATGCATTAAGCAATAGCTTTCATACTTTTGTACATACCTGCTTAGTAGGGCTTTCGCGCCCCCCCCCCCCCAAGCAGTGTTCTTTTTATACAAAGTCAGCTTATTGCCCCCACAATCCGGGTCCTTATTTTACCTACCTCGGAAGGATGGAAGGCTGAGTCAACCTTGAGCCTGGTGAGATTTGAACTTGCAGTAATTGCAGGCAGCTGGCAGCTAAGTGCTACTTAACAGCACTTTAGTCCGCTGCACCACCAAGACTGGATTGTATATATATAAATTCATACAGGTAATCCCATGCCGAAAAAGTATCCAACTTTTGATAATATGCTTGTGGGAAGAACTTTTTTGTGACTATGGGAGAAGATATTAGTATTCCTAAAATACTAAACAATGGCCTATCAATGGCCTGGTGGCTCAGCAGACTGATAGCATTGTGATTAACACCAGCTGTCTGCAATTACTGTAAGTTCGAATCTCACCAGGCTCAAGGTTGACTCAGCCTTCCATCCTTTCTAAGGTAGGTAAATTGAGGACCCAGTTTGTGGGGGCAATAAGCTGACTTTGTATAAATATACAAAAGTATGAAGGCTATTGCTTAACGCATTGTAAGCCGCCCTGAGTCTCCAGAGAAGGGCGGCATATAAATCAAAATTAAAAAAAAGAAAGAAAAAAAAAGACTTAGTCCTTGCACCCCTTCTTTTCAACCTATACATAGCCAATATGCGCAATTCAAAAGCTAGGAAGTTTGGCTATGCAGATGACTGGACTTTAGCCATCCACTATAAATCCTTCGAGATAACTGAAGTTGTTCTTACTTCTGACTTAGATATGCCAGATAAAAATTTTCATAATTAGGAAACTACATCCTAATTCAACTAAGACAGAAGAACCACGCTTCCATCTTTGTAATAAATCAGCAGGCAGAGAGCTCAATGTACAATTTAAGGGAAACTGACTCAATTATTACATGCATCCTAGATACTTTGGGTCACTTTGGACAGGACACTTTCCTCTAAAGAACACTTGATGAAGACTGCTGCCAAACTGAGAAGCAGAAATAACACCCTGCACAAATTGTGCAGCATTGGTGGGGTTCAGAAATGTACACGTTGCAAGTGACTACATATAGCCTGGTTTACTCAGCAGCAGACAGTGGTGGGTTGCTACCAGTTCGCCATGGTTTGGGCGAGCCACCAGTAGCAGCAGCAGTGGGAGGCTCCGCCCACCTGTCCGGACATCATCAAATATGCTCTGTGCATGCGCAGAAGCGGTACATGCGTGAGTGAACTGGTAGCAAAGGTAAGTGAAACCCACCACTAGCAGCAGAATATTGTGCCAAAATATGGCTTAATAGTCCATATACAAGTAGACAATGACAAATCATTTCTAAAAATGCTGAGAAGAAAACTTTAGGGACTTATTCAGGCAATCTCCAGGAGTCAAGATTGCATGTAAGGCATCAAAAATATTATCTAAATGTACATGCAGATATAATATGTCTATCTTGTCTAATTAATTAATATTAAGGGGAGAAAAGAAGCATGCTAATTATAAGGTTAAAGAATCTGAAACTCCAAACCAATATTTTGTATGCAACAACCAGGACTGTGCCCGCATTCCCCAGGAAAATAACTTGGATTTATAATTAAAGTAGGAAGTGATTTCAGCATTATACTCCTTTTAAGATCACATGCTTTGTTTCTCCAGCAACAAAAGAACTGCTAGATACTGTGTGCAGTAGCTATTAGCATACTTCTAGCCTCTTGTCCTGTGGCCAGCCACTATAGATCACATTAGAGATGGACCTTTAAAAAAGACATAAAGGATATTAAAGATCAAGATCTGTATTGTCATTTCAGATTAGAAACAACAGAGTGAAGCTGTGAAAATGACAGCACATGAAGAAGGACAGGAACCATAGCTATATCCTTGAATTTCTTCTATGTTCTTCCTGAACTACGGTATGCACGTTGTAAGTTAGTCACAAAGCAATTCTACATTTTTCATAGGAATATAAATATAAATAATTCAAATATTTTCTTCAACTTTACAAAATGGAATTTTTTTGGGGTTTCTGGTTTTGCTAAATCACCACATGTTACTTATCAGAAAGGGAAGGGCTGATGATGTTTCCACAGGATCTAGAACGAAAGATGTGAATATTTTACATTTTTAAAACCAAAAACATAATAGAAAAAGAAAAAAAAGAAAAAGGAAAAGGAAAAAAAGAACATACACGTACACCAAACGGTAAAATACAAAACATAAATAACAACATTATATAATATTTTACAACTTTCTGCATCGACAATTATCTTTACTTTTGAATTCAATCTTCCTAATCATTCTCTTATTCTTGTGCAATCATATTGAGCATTCTTATAAACTATATTGTTATATATACTTACATCCTATTTATTAACATAGTCATTCCTCTGAAGAAGGAATCCTTTCTCTTTTTGATTTGTGACAGGGAAATCTGAAAAATTGTACAGTTTTAGGACTGGGCAAGAAAACTACAGCTTTAATGCTGCTCTCTCATTATAACTTGACAATGAATTTCTTTTCGGCATACAAAATATCTTTCCTATATCAACAATTTTTTTAAAAAAAATGTAATAGACAAGATTTTATTTTATTCTTGCTATGTAATGCTAGTCCTAATGTAATGCTCCTGTCAGTTCTTGTGCACTAGTCAATTAAAAAACTGTTACAAATGACAGAAGTTATCTTGTCATTTTGTTTCATAAAACTGACAGCTTTGGGAATTCAGTACATAATAAAAGTTAAGCATTTCTTGCTTCCTAAATTCCTATATAAATATATATCCTTAAAATAATGGCCCTTCCTCTTATACATACTGTTTGCAGCATTTGTTTACACACTGTAAAATTTTGAAGTGTTTCCCATAGGGAAATATTAAGAAATTAAGTATGGGATTATGGAATGAAACATGATATAAACAGAGCAGAATATTTTCATTGTTTTAAAAAGCATCTCAATAACTGATAGCAAAGGAAAAAGAACACAGCAAAAATGTAATAATAAGCTTTCATATTCTTACAAAGTAAGTTATTGTGATAAGAGGATAGAATGGTTCCTGCATACTTTGGTATCATCATGGAGAAAAACTGTACATTTAGAGGAAATGTTTAGTTAAATATTTATCTATATAGGATGCAGGTATTTTGTTGGGGGGAAAAAAAACCAAGCATTTTCCCAATATTATATTCATCTATATGTAGTTGGTTAAAGGATATGCAAACCAGCTGGTGAATTTTCTATCACTTTGCAGAGTAACCTTCTTCTAATGAGATGGGAGCTGAGATCTGGCATGAGGGAGATAGTAAAAGTGTCTTTTATCAATTGGCCTTGACTTTAGGTTCACAAGATGACAAAAACTAAGAGAGTTCATTTCCTGCTAGGCCTGAGATTCAGGTGGCTTGCATATCTGTGGTTGCAACTTGGACTTCAAGTAGTTAATCATTTATATATTTTATTTTATTCAAAACAAAATTAAAATACAAAATACAGAACTCAAAAAAAAATCTGAGAACAAAAAAGAAAAAAAACACAAATCAAAGCATTACAAAAGATGCATAAAAACATTATATACATATTATCCAGGGGTGGGTTCTACTTACCTTTACTACTGGTTTGCAGCGGGACCACGCATGTGCATGCACTTTGCTCAAGCACGCTCTTCTGCACAGAAGCATTTTGATGATGTCAGAGTCGGTGGGCGTAACTTCCCGCCAGTTTTACTACCGGTTCTATAGAATTGGTGCAAACCGGGGGCAACCCACCACTGATATTATCCCCTCTAGTTGAATACTGATTAATAGTAATTAATCAAAACATAACAAGAAGATCACAGATACTGCTTATAAACAATAACATAGCACAATCACCAAAATGATTTACTGGAACATCTATAAAAATTATCACGTGCTGGTTATGAAAAATTGGTGAGAACATAAGAGTCAAAAAACTAGTTGAAAATGAGGTTAAATTCCATAAATCAGTACAGTCTTGGCTCATAATATGCCAGATATAACAATGGTTGAAAAGAAGAAATGGTAGATAATTGATGTGGTGATACTAGGCAATAATAGAAGACAAAGAATTGGAGATGATTACAAAACATCAAGATCTGAAAGTTGAAATTGAAAGATTATGGCATAAACCAACTGTGGTGATATCAGTAATTATTGGCACACTGGATGCCATACCAAAAAGCCATGGACAACATTTAGAAAATCTGCACATTGACAAAATTTCCATCAGTCGTTGCAAAAGGCTAAACCACTTGAATACTTGCTGATTCATTACAACATCCTAGATTCTTGGAAAGAATTTGGTGTGTATAAAGGCCAGCACCAGCTAAAGAATTGGCAGCATTTTTGATTATTAAATGCAAAATTCAAAGAGTTTTGAAAGCTTCAATGAAGGTGTAGGAATGGAAGTCAGCAGTTGGTAATGCCTTCATTTGATGAGGGAGATCTAGAAAGAAAAATGAAAAGAGGCTTTATTACTGATCCACAAACTGCAATCAAGGTTAATATAAATTAAAGAGGACTAAGAAATTAGAAGATAATTCTTCAGTGTGGCCCCCGGTAATATTTACTATAGAGTTTTTGAAAAAATATATGAAATTGCTGACACTTAATATATATAATGTTGCTAAAATCAGATGCCAGATGTTCAAGCTGGCTTTAGAAAAGGCCGAGGAACACAAAACATTATCGCTGATGCATACTAGATAATTGAGAATGCCAAAGAATACGAAAAAGAAGTCAGTATGTGTTTCCTTGATTAAAGAAAGGCCTTTGATTGTGTTGATCACATCTAACTGCAGATTATATTTATTAAAATGGAAATACCAGACCATCTCATTATCCTTATGAGAAATTTATACTCAGTTCAGGAAGTCACAATACAGACTGAACATGAGAAAACAGACTGGCTCCAGGTTGGCAAAGGAGTGAGAAGACTATATACTCTCCTCTAATTTATTTAATCTGTATGCTGAATGAAGGGGATGCGGTGGCTCGGTGGCTAAGATTCTGAGCTTGTCGATTGAAAGGTCAGCAATTCAGTGGTTCAAAACCCTAGTGCCGCATAATGGGGTGAGCTCCCGTTACTTGTCCCAGCTTCTGCCGACCTAGCAGTTCGAAAAGCATGTAAAAAATGCAAGTAGAAAAATAGGGATCACCTTTGGTGGGAAGGTAACAGCGTTCTGTGTGCCTTTGGTGTTTAGTCATGCCTGCCACATGACCATGGAGACGTCTTCGGACAGCGCTGGCTCTTCGGCTTTGAAACAGAGATGAGCACCGCCCCCTAGAGTCAGGAACGACTAGCACATAGGTGTGAGGGGAACCTTTACCATTACCTTTATGCTGAATGTATGTTAAGGGAAACTGGTTTGGATAAAGATGTGTGTTTTTAAATTGGGGGAAGAAACATCTGTAATTTGTGCTATGCTGAATTTCTGAAGAAGAAGAAGAAGAATGGGAAGATATTAAGAGTATTTGTGTTTTTTAACTTTAGTGTGTGGGGAAATACTGTGAATAGCCAAGAAAACAAATAAATGGATCATTGAACAAATCAAACCAGAGCTCTCACTCAAGGCACAAACAACCAGACTCAAAGTCAGGCACATTGTGCAAAGATCTCTCTAGAGAATTATATAATTTGGGAAAGGTGGAAGGAAAGAGAACATGACCAACAGCAAGGTGGATAGATTCAGTAATAGTGGTAATGAGTGCACTATTGAAAGACCTGAAAGTTTCTGTTAGAGGCAGATCATCATGGAGAAAATCTATGTGATCATTAAGAACTGATTTAATGACACATAATTGATCAATCAATCAACTAAAGGAATGGAAGGTAGCCAATATAAAGTAATTAAAAGCACAAAGTTTGAAACATCATAGAGACCAAAAAAGATACATCTTCATTTAGATTTTCTGGATATATTTTTGCAAAATCCTTTTTGATCCTCTACATCAGTAAGTATGAGATTTCCTAAAGTCTTACAATGAAATATAGTTGATATGTCTACGGCAATTTATTGCTAATGAAATGTCAGAGTTTCTTGCAAAAATCAAATCCAGAAGCACACATAGATAAACTGATTCAGCAGGATTCATTAACTTCTTTATATACATAATAATAGATGAAGTATTTGTAATACCAATATCAGAGTTCTTCTTCAACATAGTAGCAGTTACAACACAAGACAGGAGAGAACAGTTAGTTTCATTTTTACAGAGCAGACACCATGCACAGACACTGATTTCAGTTTTGCTTCTCTGCAGAGAATCAGAAGCTGCAGACTAAGACATGCCCTGGCTCCAGTCTGTCTCAGCTCCCAATTGGCTGACTTAGTTGCTATGCCTATTCATTTGCTGACCTTGTTACCATGTCTTCCCAGTCATGAATATTCTGTCATGAAGAAATGGGAGTATTAAATTTGAGTAATATTACAACATTGTCAGGGCCAAAACAACAGATTCAAATCCAATCAAGTCTACAAATCTTTGCTTATACCTAATGGATAGAATCTTGCCAGACTAAAGCTCTGGAGATTCTAGAGTGTGGCTATCCTGAACCTCTTCTTCCCTAGTCCAGACAGCTCAAATGCTGTCAAAGAGTGATGTCTCTTAATTTGGGCTTCCCTCTGGAATGTAATACCTTTTCCCTGAGAAACAGCCCTGGAATTTCATGACCAGCATACCAGTTTCAGTTTGATGAAGAGATTAAGGTAGCAGGTTAGAAACAACAATAACAATAACAACAACAAAACCCTACATGTTCTTGTCCCTCCTTAGGCACCAAGCAACTGGATGACCTAGGGCCAGTCCCTTTCTCTTAGTCTAGAAAGGCAAATCATTTCTGAAATCTTGCCAGGAAAACTGTGGGAACTTTTCCAGGCAGTCACCAGGAATCAACACTGACTTGAAGTTATCAAGTAATAATAAACTAATCAGGTCAATCTCTGCTTAGCTACTGAGCCCGAGCAAAGGTATCCAGATCTTATCATTTGCTAGGATGGTTTCTCCCTCCCCCTCACTATAAAAATTTAAATACTGTAATTTTTCCTCATGCAAGCGTTGCTTCAATAGACTAATTTTTGGCTATCATTTATAGCATTTTGTTCAACTCCACAATATTTAAGATGTGAAGATCAAAATTACAGTACTGTACATAGACTCCAATGTGGTTTCTGAGAATATACACTCTCCTTTTTAACATTTGTTGTAGTGGCTCAGAGCTTAAGTTACTGAGCTTATGGCCTGGAAAGCTGACAGCCCAGGTTTGAGACCCGGGTGTTGTGTGACAGTATAAGCTCCCATCCTCACCCCTTCTCCTGCCAACCTAGAAGTTCAAAAAGATGCAAATGCGAGTAGGTACCACTTAAATAGGAATGTAACAGTGCTCCATGATGTCATATTGTCCACATGATCATGGAAACATCTTCAGACAGTGCTGGGTCAAGGACCCCAAAATGGAGATGAACAGCATCTCTTATAGTCAGCAACTACTAGCAGAGTAAAATCTGCAGGGACTCCTTTTACCTTTAACGTTTTGCATACATTGTTTTTGCAAATAACATTTTAGTTCAGAATCTTCTCATCCATCTTTCATGAAATAATTATATGCAAGAAAATTATAAACCAATATACTTAATGGAAAAGATATGATGGAAAAGCGAATTTCTACTGAACAATATTATACATGAGTTGGAAATATAAAATTACTGGTCAGATACAACGAAGAAACAGAATTGTCCTTTCCTTTCTTTTTATGTTCTTCTGCAATAAAACTCAGGGTCATATACGTGAATTGATTGTCAGACTATTAAAAGGGTGACTTACCTATTGAGGAATTCAATGCTTAATTAACCTGTAGCATTCATTTGTTTTGTGTTACCTGCTTATATAGCTGAGCTCAGATTAAACTGAATAGCTGATAGAACACATCCCATGCTAAAACAGAGAAAAGGTTATATTTCATTGCTTCCAACACAGATTAATTTATCATTTCTGCATTATAACTTTGAATAACGATTTTGACAGGAAATGACACATCTGGATTACTTTTCTGTCTTTCACAAAAGACACATTCATATTCCTTGTTCCAGAAATCATTGAACAGTTAAGCTATATGGTTGTTCCAGTTAAGTCTTGTTCTTAGAGAAGCTTTTGTTGCACTTATTTGTGACACAGTAAAAACTATGAAGGCAGAAGAAAATTCTTGTGAGTGATCTAAGAAGTCTGTTTCTCCAATTTAAACAGGCATGACAAGACAACATGGGGTGCACATAAAACATAGCTACTTTGGAATTATGTAATATTTGTTGAAAATATAGCAATATCCTACCACTCCATCTTGCAGAAAGGTAATCTGTCAAGTTCACTCTATTTTTTTAAAAAAAATAAAGACAACAACAATCCCCAATGATTTAGCTTCTTATATGCACCTGATTAATTTGTCTTTCAAATAAATAAATTCCAATTTAGGTTTGAAGTTGATATTAGAGTGCTAGGTTGCTATGTTTACTGAAGCATTTGAATTCTTTACCAAGCACTTGTCTATCAAGTAAGAAAACCTCTCTGATCAAAATGTCAGGTATACAAGGTTTATAATTAAATACAACTACCAAACTCCCACTCAGTTCTGATTATCTAATGAAGAAAAGGGAGGGGAGGATATCTGTTTTCTATCATAAGATGTAAATACTTACAGCAGCCAGCAAGAATACACATTGTCACATTTTTAGAGATTTATTAGTAAAGTTTTAGAAAAGGTTAATTTGTTGGTCATAGATGTTTACATATATATTTAGTAATAAAATAATGGTGACATAGTTTGTCATGGATTTCTCTTGCAAAGCCTTGTATTGATACTTCTATGTTTCATTAAATAATAGTCTGCCAAAATAAACACAGCAGTACACATCTTGTCATCAATTTGACAAGGTTTAAAGGTTGAAATATTTATTTTTCATCAAAATTATATGTATTTGCCTCCTTTTTATGCAACTTCTCTTTTACGTTTTTGGACCTGGTGTAATATTAATTAAGAAACTGACAATATAGTTTTAATCTTTAAAAGCATTCTTGCAAACTGTTCTTTCTTCACATGATGGAACTTGACATATGTGTAGTACTGAGTGTCTTTTAAATAGAAATATGTCATTATTGTCAAACCACTGACATTTCCCATCACTTATGTTATGAAATCCAGATCCAAATTTATATTGCACTTATCTACTGTGTGTAGATGCCATTTTATGCCATTTAACCCATGTGTCCTTTTTGCATTCAGTCCCTGTGTGTATTATTCATGATCCTTGACTGGCAGTTGTCAAGAAGAGCATATGGCAGATGGCTGAGTGGCAGACTGAAGAAATAGAACAGGAAGACAGGAAGTTTTTTAGGTCAAGTCAAACCTTACTAGAGCTACAAAGCTCAGAGACAGACTCATATTTAGGCAGAGATAATCCTACTAAAAAAATAGTGACAGCTAATTCTGTAGGGTATTTAATTCCCACTGCATTCACCATACTTTTAGGTGTACAGTATTGACAAAAAAAAATCCAGCTTTCATTTCAATATAACAAAATAGGTAGAAGCACTGATCTATTAAAATGTATTTATTTATTTATTTGCTTATAAGATTTATATGACTGCTCGTCTTAGAGCAAAACTCACAACAGTAAAACCAAAATAAAAGAGAACATAAAACCAAAAACTCCATGCCTCAGCCATCCTTCTGAGATGCCCCAACAAACCATCTACAAACTCCCATCTCACCCTATCTCAATGCCTAGAGAAGAACCAACTCTTCATGCCCTTCTGGAAAGCAAAGAAAGTGGGGGCTCACTGGATGTGTTCCACAGAGTAGTGTGTGCCACAGGGTAGTGAAACGTCTTTTCCATAGGCATTGAAACATGTCTATAGAAAAGACATCCTACTACATAGCAACAATTTAAAGGAAGGATCCTGGGAGGCAGAAACCCCCAGGGAGAGATGGTCTGGTAAATAACCTAGCCCTATACCATACAGGACTTCTTTAGTAGTTAACCATTCCTTTTAATTGTAACAGGAAAGAAACTGGGAGGTAGCGCAAGAGCAGTGTGATATGGACAAACAAGGAGTGCCCAATACTGGGTGTGTATGCCCACATTCTGAACCAATATTCATTTGTTACACACACATTAACAATTACCTCCATACCAGTATTTACATATTTTAAAATTTCTTGATCTTAAAATTTCTTCAGCTTACTTGTTTAGCAGTAAACAGCCTTCTAAATTCATCTACTTGCCTTAGTTTTCTACTATTTATGTTCAGATCCAAATTCTCATTGCATCATGCTTTCTAATATTCACTGCAAATTGCTTGCACCAATGACAGTGTTGTCGTCATCCATGCCACAAATACCTCTAGTATCACCAATAGCATTCCTTTTACATTTACCCCAAAATACTGTATATAGAACAGCCTAAAGTAGATTACACATACTTGCTTATTCCCTGCACAAAATGATCAATTCACTAAATGGTTCATTTATTCTCATGCATGTTTTACTAACCTCATAGAGTATACCACTTTTAACTCATTCAGCAACCAATTTTTATATTCATGAACAAAGTTTCATAATTCACTTCTGTTCTCTTTCCTACTTCACCAGTTTCTAAATCATTTCTATCTTCTGCAGAATCCCTCAGCATTTCCCCTACTTTTTAAAATCATAAGTGTTCTTTTTTATCTTTGCCTACATTCTTTGCAACTATCCTGTTCTTCGGATATAAATTACACAATGGCTTTTTCTGCTTCACTCCAATTCCTTTCACTTTTCTTTCATGTCCATTTTTTTAAGATCCACTATTGACACTATCAAAAAATGATTTGCCCTATTCAACATCTCTTATCACTATTGCATCCTTTACTATTTATCTTCATTTTACATCATAAATAACCACATCAGTATTCTATTAGTTTCCCTTTGCTTTGTGTGCGCATGACTACATTTATGGTTAAACTTTATATTAAAAAATCAGACATTTTAAAGCAATGCTTATAAATAATCACTCCTTATTCATATTTCTTTCTTCAAATAACCCCATTATTTTTTCTATTCTCTCTCATTTCATTCCTATACATTCATTTATAGCCATCAGAGAACAGCATTTTTCTGGACTGCATTCATTTAGAGTGTTACCCAATTTTTTCATCTCCAGTTCTTCCATGATTGTCACCAACTGGACTGTAAGATGCAGCTATCACTCTCTCATGCATTCCTACTTTTATATGTGTCCATGGCACTCTAGATAGCACTAACTCATATTCGCATAGATTTTATCCCTTTCATTCACGATTAAGTCTAAAATTTCAGTTTCCATCATGTATTTATTAATTTTGCTATTCAAGATCAGCTAACCTCCACTAGGATACATAAATTTTCACCTCCGTCTTCCATATTTTTGCTATATACTTTTCTCACTTTCCAAATTTTAATTTCCATCTTTTTGTTTATTCATGGGGATAAATATCGACTTCCACTGCCTATGGCTTTCATCAATTGAAATGTTCATATAAGACCTTTTAGCCAGCCCAAGTCATATTAACACCATATGCAATATTTCCTACTAATTATAAGCACACAATATTGGTGTTGGTGCATTCTGGCCAGAAGGCTACAAGCATAATCAAAGATCAGTTTAACCTCCTGTGCAAGCTATGATCTGTATGACTGCCTTTCAAGCCAATATACAGTTGCCTGAATTCTACCACTACATGGATATGTACTATCTGAATTACTTTCAAGACTATGGTGCTTGTTGTGTACTAATCCTAATTTCAATTTTTCAGTGTATATGTTGTTTTAAGTTATAAGCAACCTTGAATCCTGTTTTTAAACAGTAAGGAAGCATATAGTTCACATAAACAATTTTATGTTGCACAGAGTTCTGCAGAATTGAGATGTTATAAACATTATTGGACAAGGAAATGCATAGGTGTCCAGATTTTACACCAGGTGCATTCAGTTAACTTCCCTATCCACTCTGCAGTCCCAAGCAGATTTAAGGTAAGTGCATGTACTACAGACAACTAAAACGACATATATAAAAGAAATTCTCCGTTTAAAAACATCCAGAAATTCTGTCCCTTATCTACGTTAGTTTTTTTCCTGTTTTTAATTCAACAGCTGTGTGGCTACTTGTTTTCCTGGTCTTAAGGTTTTTTACCATCTGTCTCTTGTTTACAAAATGACTTTCTCTGGCAAGAGAATCAGAGATTCCTGCTTTATCTCCTTCAATTCTTACAATAGGCATGTGTTTTATCATAAAAGCTGCAATCAACTGAGAAATAATTATAACAGCAAGGAAAGCTGGGAAGATAACCTCTGGCTGTTTGGCCTTCTTTGTAGAACCAGGAGTGTTGAAGTTCTGCCTGTCTGAAATCTGCATGCAGAGATGTTATCATCTGCTCTCTGAACCTTATACCAATGCAATTCTGAAGTGTAAAGATTGTGGTTAAAGAGGCAACATCTATGAGAATGGATGCTTTGGGAGAATAACTGGCAGGAGAAGATACTGCAAGATGCTGCAATGTGGTTGTTTCAAGGAAAGAAGGGACAAGCTGTTGATTTCCCTTCATCCATTTCTTTTTGTAGTCTAACCAACAAAGTCAAGTTGACAACAGTGGTATGGTCATCTCCAACCTCAAGATATGTTTTTAATATCAAATCAGTTCCTGGATAAATATTCTGATCTGGAAATTTGGCTTGGAGAGGTTTACCAATTAGATTACTATGCCTACAGGGCAGAGGTGGATTTCAGCAGGTTCTGACCAGTTCTGGAGAACCGGTAGTAAAAATTCTGATTGGCCCCGCCCCCATTTATTCTCTGCCAGCTGATCAGGAGGAAATGGGGATTTTGCAGTAACCTTCCCCTAAGTGGGGAGGGAATGGAGATTTTACAGTATCCTTCCCTGCCACGCCCACCAAGCCACGCCTACGAAGCCATGCCATGCCCACCAAGCCACAACCATAGAACCAGTAGTAAAAATTTTTGAAACCCACCACTGCTACTGGGTAACTCTGGGTTGCAGCCAGCTACAGAAATCAGGGAGACAGAATGGCCATAACTTATTTTGAGAAACAAACATTCTATCTGATTCTGTTCATTTCAATTATTGCTGTATCTGGATGGTCAGAGCAGTGTAGGGGCATTGTTACAGTAGCAGTGTTTACCCTGCTGCACACAGTTTCTCTTCCTGAACTAGTTGTACTGATTTTTAGTGTAGGCATATATCATTGTAGATTTCTTTCCTAAGAGAATTCAATATCCACACTGAAGATTGGCCAGTCAGGAGTGGCTACCATGATAATAATGGAGCTATCTTATCTGAGCCTATATGTTTAGCAGAACGCATGCTGGATTTGGTATTTTTTTCAGCTGGAGATAATCATTTGGATATGGAGGCATTTTCTGAAACTTTGTTGATGTGAGCAATCAGTTTAAGACCGGTCAGTTTTATACTGGTAACTCGGTGAAATTCAACTTTTTTTACTACCGGTTCTGTGGGTGTGGCTTGATGGGTATTTGCTGGTTCTCCAAACTACTCAAAATTTCTGCTACCGGTTCTCCGAAGTGCTCAAAATTTCCGCTACCTGCTCTCCAGAACCTGTCAGAACCTGCTGGATTTCACCCCTATGGTAACTGTTATAAATCTTTGCAGCAGTAAATAGATATGTCCCACTTCATTTATTAATACTACTATTGAAACGTTGGCAACTCTATGGCTTATGGAGATGATCTGGGCAATTGACAGTATTCTTCCTAAATATTCTCTTCCTTCTAACAAAGCCGAATTGGTATTTTGGATTACTAGGGATCTGAAAGCAATGAAGCAGATGGGAAGAATGCAGGATTGTAAAAATGATGACACAAATCAGATTGAGCATAAATGAATAACAGAGAATATATTTTTATTCCTCCATTGCAATTGAACGAAAGCAATCAGTGAATGTTTTCATACAGCATGGAATATCTTCCATCAAGTTGTCTGGGGGGAAAAGGAAATGATCAGAAGTTCACTATGGACAGTTTTTATCATTCTTTGTAGACAAAGTCAATTGGTTTCACCTTGATTTGGGGCCTTATGTTGATAGTCTAAGGGAGATACTCTTCAATTTCTTGTCTTGTTCACATGGATTTTTTTCCCATTTTGTAGATCTTAACACTGTGGATAAGAAGTTAAGACAATTGTCTTGTGTGGTCATTGCCCCTCCTGGTTGATTTATTTGATGAAACTACATAGTTAAGAGAAATAATTAATATTATTAGGCAGCCATTTGTTTGGCCATAAACACAAAAATCCACTTGAACATTTAAAACAATATTTATAATGAGAAACTTGAACTTGTTTTCTTTTGCATATTTCTTGACATTTGAGGTTCATTTGGAAGATAGCCACTCTCACTGAACAGAGTGAAGGAAAAGGAAAGTGTACTTCCTTGTCATAAACCAGTTTGTCTTCAATTGCTCCTAAATGCTGCAGTTTGCAAGCTGATATAACAACCTCTCATTTAGCATAGTCATATTGAGTTAATGGTCACTACTCACCTGGACGTTCTCTTCCAGTTTGATGGTTGTAAATCCCTTTCCCCCATTCTTATACTTTTTCCCTTTGCTTCCCCATAGCCTTTCTCTCTTTCCCTCTGACATAATGTTAGCCCTTCATGGTAGACTACCTAGGACATCAATGTCATGTAGATCAGTATTACTTTTACTATAAAGCTATAGTAACAGAAACTTACTAGTCTAAATATGATTCTTGGTCCTTGCCTTCATCTTCATGTGAACTGGGAAGAAGCTTATCTGACATGTTTTCTGAGATTATTTTCTTGCCTTAGTTCAAGCCCCACTTATCTGACCATTGCCTTGGTAGCAGCTTTTCATCCTGTCCTTCAAGGCCATTTCCTATTTCATCTATATCTAATTTTCTCTACAAATTGAATATGGGTTCAGATAGTCAGAATTTTACATAGCAATCTTGTGTCCCCCGAATATGCTTATTCCTCCTGGAAAAGGCAAATACAGTATTTTTCTCTCTTTGTTTTTAGTTTTAAAAGCTCCAATTGGGGTTCACACGAATAACCATGTTACATCTTCAGCATATAGAACTTTTGCTTAAGATTGATAAACCTATCTGAAAAAACACTCTCCAATCACCCACCAACCACTGCTCCTTTTAAGTTGGAATTGTCACATCAAGAAACATTTTCTTAATGAAAGAGAATGCACATGGCTTTCATCCTTCCCCATTTTATCATAGGAATGAATTGTTAAATTGTATTACACCACAAAATATTTTTTTCTCAGACATTTCTTTATTATTATGATGATAATGAGGATGATGGCGATGATGATGATGGCAATGATGATGATTGAATAGCTTAAAATAATGTTGATGGGTAGAATGTGGAATACATCCTGGGATCACAATTATCTCATGCACACATATCCTATCCTATCTAAAAGGGTTCATATGCCTTCTTTTGAATGTAGAAATCAGGAGGGTCTAGCGGCTAGCCCCAGACTAATGCATCACTGAATAATGATCATTTAAAACTATTTAACCCATTATACAGAGATAAATCCAAACTAGAGTGTTGCACTCAATCAAACTCACCCACAAAAAATGCCCCATATGTTTGCAAATACATGTTTGTTTGCAGTCACATTTTACGCGATGTGCCCTAAATGCATCTAATTTAGAAGGATGGAGATGGGGCCAGGAAGTCATTGGGAAATGAGAAATTGCAGGTTTCATAAAACAGTCGAGTAAAACAAGTGGCTTTTTTCTTCATAGTAATAATCAAAAAGGCGAGGAAGCTAGTATTTCTTTCCACAAGGTTAGGTTTCTTGCACAGATTGCTCTTGGGTAAAACCTGTCAAGACGAGCTATCTGGAAAAGCAATGGTTGTCTTGCCTTAACTCAGCATTGAGTTACACAAGGCAGGCTGAAGAGGTGAAAGCATTTTTGTGAGTACAGTGCTATCCTGTTGCTACTTGAAACTCATTTGATCTCAGTAAAACATCATCAGTTTCTGTTTATTTTCTTTATGTTAGGCCTGGAGTTAATATAGTTAGACATTTACAAAGAGACATTGACAGTTACACCCATAATAAACCCAGCACTTTAATCCAGTGTGAAAGCTGACAATATGGTATTTGGATAATAATGTAACTATGTAAATGTGTGAGGAAGTCTTAAGGTTCAGCATAACTGGCAGCTTGCATATGAGTTTTGCTGTCACTTAATGGTTAACAAACCACCACCACCCAAAAAAGGGGGAAACAAAATCAAGGGCTAGTACTATGGCATCATTGCACAAGGTAAAGATAAAGGAAGGGATAAATTGTGCATTGTTTTTGGCACTTGATGTGTGCCTAAAAAAACTCTTGTTTCACATATATATCTGTCCTGATGTTAAACTCCTTCTGTATCTTGCCAATGATATAATGAAGATGCAAGAGATAACCTTTTCAACACCTGCAGAGAACCTCCAAGTCTCTTTTTGCAAGAAGACCTATTTATTCTCTTTGTTGACCTTTCATCAAATTAAGTGACACTTTTCCCAACATAATGCCTTTCCTGTGTTACAACGGTGCTCATTCTGAATCTGGAGGTTCTGTTTATTTGATTTTATATATCTGGACTGTTGACATCTCTGGAAAGAACAGATCAGAGAAGACTGGTACAGATAATCAATAATTGATATTAATTAAGCAATAATTAATATTAATTAATATTAATTAATATTAATTACCATATTTTTCAGAGTATAAGATGCTTTGGAGTATAAGATGCACATTAGTTTTTGGGGAAGAAAACAAGAAAAAAAATTCTGCCTCTGTCTTCCAGCATCCATTGGTATTCATCTAGCTGGCATCCTTGCAGCATCCCGCAAAAAGCCTGGTCAGCTTCAGCACATTATCGCAGCCTGATTCAGCCTGAGCAGCTGATTGGCGGTTGGATCGGCCTCCTGGAATACTGCCAATCAGCTGTTCCAGGCTGTGGAGATCGCCACAGCCCATTGCTGCCTCCGCACATCACGTTTTTGGCCTCCTTACGCTCTGTTTTAGATCCATTCCAGGCTGCGGGGATATAGTTATAAGGAGGGGATTGGGTTCAATGTCAAAGAAAACTGATCTAATAATTTTATTATGTCAATTTCCCTTATTCATCAGAAATATATTACAAGTGAAATATCAAATGAAGAATATTAAGTTTATAATATGACTTTGCAATTTTCAGAAACACTTTTCCTTTGGAAAGTCTGTGTACATATAATAATTGATAAGAGAAAGGCAGAGAATATCAAAATCCATTCAGAATCCTGCTATTCATCTAATATTTATTTATTTATTTATTTATTTATTTAAATTTCTATACCGCCCTTCTCCAGAATAGGACTCAGGGCGGTGAACAGCCAGAGTAAAAAACAATACATACAAAATTTAAAAACAATTTAAAATAATTAAATATTATTGGCCGTAAATTAAAATAACCCAATTTAAAATAGTGGGGTAGCTGATTTTGTAAACCTATTCTCATGCCCAAGTTTTTTTTACATCTTGTAATTCCTGTTCCTGGGTATACCTGCTTAAATTTTTGTACTACCCAATGTCAGTGCTTAAGAACAATCTCAAAAATGCAAATATGAAAGCTACATTCAGAATCACTTTTTCAGGTCTATGCATTTCAGATCTCCTCCATTTCACAAATCATCCATTTAATCATTTTATACATCTGTAATCAGAACTAAAGTTCTTCATAGCATCAAACATAATAATAGGTTGAAAATCTTGAAAATAACTCAGGATATAATACAGTAGGATAAATGTGGTCCTGAGCTGATAATAAAGAATATCTGTTCCTTGAAGAATACAGATTATATATATATATATATATATATACCATGTTTCCCTGAAAATAAGACCCTGTCTTATATTGTTTTGAACCCTGAAATAAGTGCTTGGCCTTATTGCTATGCGCTCAAAAGCCTGATTGGGCTTATTATCAGGAGATGTCTTATTTTGGGGAAAACAGGGTATAAAACTATTTTTTTTAAAAAAAAAAAAACAACCAGGAACAATATCTTCTTGAATAAATAATGTTTTTATGCCAATTTAATGTCAAGGATGACATCTATGACTCTATTAAGGGCACAGAGTTAGTTTTTCAGCAAACAAGTATGTTAGTGAAATTGAGCTGATTTTCAGGACTGGACCAGATGTAAACATAAAAAAATCTTTCTATCTAAAATAGTAATTTTGTTAGAACTAGGTTTCAAGGGCAATAGACAAGTAATTAACTAACCCATATTTGCTATATCATTTGGATAATCTCACAATTCCCATAATAGAAATATTATTTAGATTGAGTGTTACAAAACAAGTTGTCAGATCCTTGCTAACTATCCCGTTGTTCTGTCATAATTAACATAATCATGTTCAGCAATAATTCTCCAGAGGACATAAACCAGGGGTATTTACATTATGGCATAAACCTGACCAAGGATTTTATTATTATTATTAAAATCTATTTCAATATTTCAATCAGAATAAATTATCTGTACATTGGGTAAAAATTATAATTATCAGCAATCTTTTGCCGCTAATGTCAAACTCTTAAAATAGAAGCACTTTAAAGCTAATTTAAAATTAAGCTGAAAATATGTGTTTCATGAAATAAATGTGGTATATGACTTGTTCCAATATGTACATTGGTAGGATATTAACTGTCTCCTAGCCTTGTCTCAATCACTGTAAAAATGACCAAAAAAAAAAAAAAAATCCATCAGAATCCAAATTATCCTGCAGTAGTTCTGTGGCAAGCCTGCTACGATATGCTGAAATTATATTAAGCTGACTGTAGGACTTTTTCATCATAGGCATCATGAATTAATCATCATGGCAATAGTGGCTGTGACATTATGGAGGCACAGAGGGAACAGGAATTACAAGGGACTTTAGTGCTTTCCCCCCCTTTTCTTTTCTGCAAAAACCACATTAAGACTCATCACATCGTCTCTGCTTATAAGTCCCTATTCTGTCTAGAAATCCAAACTAAAATAATCTTTGATGAACGTCTAACCCCATTCCCCTTGAAACTCTTCCAGTAAAGTGAAGGCTTCCAAGGTGACTGATTTCATTGCTGAACCATTAGAAAATTTCCCCTAATATTCAACCACAGTCTGTCTTTCCATACCCTAAATCTATTATTCCATACCCTGCATTTTATGATTTTTTTTTATAAAAGCAGATCTGGCCTTCTCTTATGTATACTCCTTCTTAAAGTCTAGTACCTTAAGACTATTTTCAGATTTGTTGATTTACCAGGAAATGAATTTTTGACATGAGATAGATAGTTCAATGAAAAAAATTACCCAGAGCATATCTGCTGATGGAAAGGATTGTTCCATGCGTGGAGGATTAAAAATAAAATGTTGATTTTTACAAAGCTTATGTTATGACCCTGCTGGAGGACATGTCCTCAGATGAGAAGGATGAAGCTAGAAGACTTTGGTAACAGCAACCCTATGGCTGGAGACCAGCAGCATGGGAGTCAGTGATTTCACTTGGGCTTTTATGGAACCAGCAGCTTCCCAGGATTCCTCACCTGTAGCCGCTGACAATCTCTCAAACTCAGAAGTTCAACTCCTTACATCTAGAGAGAGGTGCCTAATGAGGTTTCAGGAGACAAAATCTATTTTGTGGATCTGAGAAAGTAGCTAAAAGGTTGTCAGCTTCCCAAACAGACCAGAAAGAAAACTTAACAAGATGAATTAATTCTACTTTATTGTAAGGCTACATTAATATTATTCTTGAAAGTACACTTCTCTATTTTCTCTTTTTACCACCTGATAAGGTAGAATGGATCTTTTCTCCATTTCTTTCTCTGTCCACTAGTCAATTAACGGGCTCCTCCTCCTTTTATCCCTATTATTCACTGGGCAACATTTCTTCCATCACCACCCTCCCCTGCCTTCTAATGTTATTGTCGCATTCCATTACAAAGGCATGGAAGAGCTTCCAAGTTTCAGCTGCTGTAGATGCTCAGTGCAGTTTATTTATTGCATTCTCTCCCTGTTAAAATTCTCAGAAGAACTCTTCAGAGCTGAAGTGCATCCTTGCCATATCTCAGGCCTTGGATTTTGCTTCATGCTGTCAGTTGCCTCTCCTCTGGATTCCTCATTTGATTGCTTATTGGCCTTGATCTGGCTTGACCTACTTGATCACAAGCACAACCTAGTTTCAACTGTATCTTTTCAAAAACTACTTATATACTGGTTGTAAAACAGCCTAGTTCACTTGTAGGGAGAAGTGCCATTTGGCACACCAGAGGTAAGCTCTTGTCCATTATAAGACCACATCAAAAATAATAATAATAATAATCCATTAATAATCCTAGACCTCTTTCTACTGATCAAACACAGAATAGTCACTCTTGGTATTCTCACTCTGGATAAACAAACCAGATAGGCTGATTCTACCTGATGAACTTGCAAATGCATAGATCCTGACAAATAATGATGTTTTTTTTTTAAATCTTTTTTAAAGCCATCCCCTTGAAAGGTGCTGAGAAACATATTGGAAACCACTGCAGTACCTGCAGAAAGCTTTATTCCTTCTTAAGCTTTATTTTTATTTTCCTGGAAGTATTAGATACTTTGACACTTTGACTCTTTAAGCCATTCTAAATTTCAGGATGTTACAGAGGCAATTTCATAGGTTTCCTATTTATTTTGTTCTCTTTAGAGACTACATATTTATACAGTTTGCCTCAATTCAGATTGATTCTAATTTATAATTTTCTTACCTATCTTCTCTCTGACTCCATACTATCATTTTTCAATCGTTCTCACATACAAGGAACTTTGAATTTGGGTAGATGAAATGGTATTTTTGGTGGGCTATTCGGTAGTCAGATAAAGAATACTGAGATAGAAAGACAAACAGCTTGTTTTGTTTTAAACAAAACTCCCACTTCTGCAAGTTGTCTATCAGATGTGGAAGAAATCTGAGCAAATGTTGTACACTTTTTTGTTCTATCCAACAGGGAATAAATAAACAGAATCTAACAGCTGTGGATATTATCAGGATTTGCAGGATTTGCATTGTGCATACATTCTAGGTCAAAGAAATGTTTGTTGCCTATAATTTATTTGAAGCCTGAGTTTTTAAAAAAAGGAGATTTGGGGGTTTTATTTTTATAAGTGTTGGTAATTTGGTATAACACTGTATGGGCAGAATGAAAAATGATTTTAGTTGTGGTATAATTCTAGTAATGTTCACTTTGGTGCTTAAGCCATTGCAAAGATGCATTTTCAATTTTCACACTTCTAACAAAGATCAGACATACACTCAGATTCATTATAAGACTGGCTTCTCTCAAACTATCTATAGTAGAAGACTACTTACTTTACCTTAGCTTCTAACTCCATCAAACCCACTCTAATTACCCTTGTTAACACCTTTTCTTGTCTTCCTAGAGTGCTGATATAATGTGGGTGGAGTGCATTGCATTTAATGAGCATCTCAAAGTCTTTTAGGCTGACAGAGGAGATGCCCTTAATGCTGGTCCCAAATTTTTACCAAGCTACTCAAAGAACTTTTGATTACATTTTATGGCTGCTTTGACACAGACATATCAAAGCAATGAACCCAAATCAAATGCTATAAGCCACATATAAAAGTGGCACACAAATCCCTGTATGGATGATAGTGTTGTATTTGCCTCCTTTTAGGACTCCAGATGTCTGAAAAATGAAATTAAAATTTGTATACGGCTAACAATGCCTGTGATACATACTGAATTCATTCTCCTTTCATTATAAAATGCAAATCTTTATATAATGCCCCCTTTTAAAAAACCTAGCCCATCAATTAAAGACTAGGATGATAGGAGTCATCCTATTTTTTGGAGATGTTATATATTATGCTGATTGGATCTGCCATCTGTTTATTACTATATTTTTATAGTATCTGGATCTTATATTTGCTGCATTGTTTTATGCTATGAGCCATCCAGAATCAATAGGAGTTGGGTAACATCAAAATCTACTTAATTAATTAATGGTGGTAATATAAATTCCCTAAATAACAATGTTAGAAAACTGCCAAACGCTGTTGTTTATACCAGACTGATGGCATTGAATGCTGAAAACTGGTGTCATATTGATTAACAGTGTTCACAAACTCTCCCCTCTATGGCATGCATGACTATAATATATAGGCATATATTGGTTTATTCTCACTCTTTTTTCTGACCCATAACTGTTAAGTTTAAGTTTAATATACTTACTAAAAATGAATACTAATGGAAGAAGATACTTGGTCTGCAAGCATTCCAGATTACAGTTTATGTTCTGACTTTCCAACAATCATCTATCTGGGCTGCAAGAATATGGAGATGAATGTTTTAGTGGTTCAGAGTCAGAAACGTATGGCATTTATTCTGGACCCATTTCCACCACACTTACTTTCTTCTTGCTGTGCTCATATACAACCCAGAATTAGATCATGAGTCTCATATGCAGTTCTTGACTAAAGATGTGAATGGGCTATAGTCAGAGTATAGTTAAAGGTAAAGGATCCTCTTGTACATATGTGCTAGTCGTTCCCGACTCTAGGAGTGGTGCTCATCTCCGTTTCAAAACCAAAGAGCCAGCGTTGTCCAAAGATGTCTCCATGGTCATGTGGCCGGCATGACTAAACTGCAACAGCGCACAGAATGCTGCTACCTTCCCACCAAAGGTGGTCCCTATTTTTCTACTTGCATTTTTTATGTCCTTTCGAACTGCTAGGTTGGCAGAAGCTGGGACAAGTAACGAGATCTCACCCCGTTACGTGGCACTAGGGTATACACTGGTAACTATACTAGAGTATAGTTACCAATGAGTAAACCTATTGAATTCATTAATATTGTCCCCAAGTATGATTATGCTGTGTGATATCTACAATTTTCATGTTTAAGATCAGGTTGGAAAAATATTCTGTAGAATTTATTTATGTGGTACTTGTCAGTTAACAATGTTTAGATCAAATGTTAGATATTAATGGGCATGTTCATATAGCTACAGTAGAATTTTCTACCCTAGGGTTTTAAGAGGACTTGAGAAGGATAGAGGGAAAGGAGGGAAAACCCACCTACACAACTAACCAGAAAAGTTGCCTACTAAAAGAGAGTATGTATGTATGTGTGTGTGTATGTATGTATGTATGTATGTATGTATGTATGTATGTATTTATTACAAGGAGTGCTTCATTCATTGCTGCATAAAGCTATAAATATGGATCCTAGTTATTAATTATGCTTCTGTTAGGTCTTGTAGTTTCAATATGGAGATAATTGACAAGGTTACAGCACCATTAAATGCATATTGTAATAATAAACCTAATGGATTTGTAGCACGTTTTCATACCCAGAGATGGATCAATTAATTAAGTTCACTTTTGCTCAAGGTCCCATTTTTCCAACTTGGAAAAATGCATCATTTTTTAGTGCATCAAATTATCACATCTGTTTCATTGTCCATCAATTTGATAAAAATCTGCATGGAAAAATGCAGGTTTTCAATAGCTTTTGCAAACAATTTTCTGAACATAATTCAGATATTTTGAAAAATACAGAGCAAAATCTCTTGTTCATGTGTTGGTATGGGAAGATTAAATCAGACATCAAAATGCAAATTAAATGAATTGCTTACTTCTTCCTAATTCAGTTGCAATTATGAAATAGCAGTTTTAGCCTATTGCTGTCAATTTAAACATATGCTTAAATACTTCCAATTGAAATCAGTGGGATTTCAAAATAGTCAGAAAACTGCTACAGTTTTCCTTTCATTGTACAGAGTTAAAGTAGGCAACCCGAGTCTCTTTCATTTTCACTGGAATGAGGGGAAAAAAGCTAGTTAGTTGTTTATATGTAATGGTAGGCAGAAACTCCAAGAAAGGGTTGTGTTTTGTAATACATCATAGATATCTTTGCACAATTCTGCCAGGTTGATTTTGTTACTGTAATTTTACTACAATTTCAATTGATAGGAAAATTGTCACCTCATTCAAAGTTATTTATTGTGAAATCCTACTGAAGTCAGTGGGAATCTGCACACCCTTTTAAGATCATTTACATTCCACTCAGAAGAATATAACAAGAAGGCATGATACCTCTTGTATATGTTATTCTCATACTGCCAAGAAAGTTATCTGTGCCTAACAACACCAAAAACATATTGTTGCTTTGCTTATTTAGGACATAGCTCTTAACACAAGCTCTAGATAAAACAAGGATCTAAGAAACTATGAGAAACAAATGCTGGAGCCTGGTTGAATATACTTTACTAATCTGATTTGGGTATTTGCTGAAAAAAGAACTGTCCCCCCCCCCATTTTCTTAATACAATCTTAACCAGGGGTGGGAAAATATGGCCACTTTATGACCTGTGGACTTCAACTCCCAGAATTCCTGAGTCAGCTTGGCTGTCTCAGGAATTCTGGGAGTTGAAGTCCACAGGTTGTAAAAGGGCTATAGTTGCCCACCCCTGCTCTAAACCATCAAAAGCCACCATTTTAAAACCAGAATTACTTTAATGATTCTTAGAAAAAAGAATCACTTTTTACACTTTGCTCTTATGAATTTGATGACTAATTTTTCTTTTAACTTTATTCATAATACAATGTGTATCTGAAAGTATCCAGATTGAACTTTGATACAAGTTTGGTCCTAATTCTAAATTAAATCTAATTGTTCAGAGATAATAGTAAAATGGGTAATATCTAACTCTAGCTCAGATTAACCATTGGTTATATACATACTTACTGTAATGATTTAACTATATTAGTTAAATCATTAGACCACCATAGCTCCCCAGGAGATTAATGGGGAGAACAACATTTTTTGTAACATTTATGTATGTTATACTATGTGTATAGATGCTATATTTTGATAGCTGCAAAGTACACCTCAAATAATATTTGCTTAATGTCAGAGTATGAATATTCCTAGACTGGAATAGATTAGCCAATGGGGACTGAATGGAGACATGGTAACAAGGTCAGTCAATGAATAGGCATAGCAACTAAGTCATCCAGTGGGAGCTGATTGGTGAATTGAAACTGAAACTGGAAAAAGTCTGGGTGTGGTTCAGCTCTGAGTCTGTGCAAAACGGAAACTGAAAACTAGTCTGTGTATTAAGCTCTGAGCTCTGAAGCTGCAAACTTGTCTGTCTGCTATGTTGGAAAAAACCTGCTGTTGGTGTTGTAAATTTATCTTCATGTATTATTATGTATATAAAGAAGTTAATGAATCCTGCTGAATCAGTTTACCTGTGTGTGCTTTCTGGATTTGATTTTTCTACAACAAACTCTGACACTTGATTTATTTTTCAGGTGTTAAATTGCTGATGGTCAACTTCAATTATTGTTTTTAAACTAGACAAAGGTTGAGGAGCTGTTCATGTATAGTAAATGACTACCCTAGATGTGCTTAAAAAAAGAGAGAGAAAGTGATGGGGAAAGTTAACACTGTCACCTGCCATTTTGAAAAGCCCTTTAAATTGAATTTTTAAAGAACCACCTCAGTTGGGTGTAATCTAATCCTAGAATGGCAGTGAAAATATGCTTGATCAAATTGTGTTTTGATAATGGTACCCAATTAACTCACAAACTATGAAGTGGCTTTTTCCTGCAGGGATTTTCCTAGAACCTCTACTTTATGAATGAATGCAGTCCACAAACAATCACAGGAAAATATGAATTCAGCACAATTGCAGAGTCAGTGCTTCTACTTTGGCATTCTCTGTGATCTGGACTTTCCAAAATTTTTTAGGAAAAAAAAATAAGTCAAGTGGAACTCCATTGTAAAGAGATTTAAGGAGAGGGGGAAAAAATCCTGATCTAGGATAAAATGGCATGTGATGTCAGTTTCAGAGGTAATATCCAGTAGTATTAGGCAGAGAAGTGCCTCCTAATTCTTAGAGTCTCCAACTTGTGGATAATGTTTCTTCTACGTTATTTCACAAGCATTACTGTCAGTATGATTCAGAATACTTCATTGTGCTCCTTGTGGTGCTGCTTCATACCAGGCTTCTCAGTTTCATTGTTTATCTACTTTGTTCTTGTTTTTATTACTAAGAGAGCAGAGATTTTACATGCCACATCCTATTTATTTGAAAAAAGTAAAAAAAAAATAATGCCTTGATTAAATGATTGTAGGCAGCTATCACATATCAAGTAAGAGGTTTATTTATAACCATGAAAGCTTTTTGGAAGAATACTGGGCTTAGTTTTGTTTCAACAGAGGGAAATGAATTAAAATCAGGGAAAACAATACATCCAGGAGAAGATTTCCTGTCTGACTGCTGCACAGAGGTCAATAGGATCTACTGTATCACAAAAGCATCCAGTGGAAAAGACAGTCTTTAGAGCACATGAAAATAAATTTACAAAAGCAAGCAAGCTAGCAATGGAGTTTGTTGTTATCTTAAATGAAGACATAGCTTGAATAAATTCCAAATACTTTAGCCAAGGCCATGAAACAGTGGTGAAATCCAAATTTTTTTACTACCGGTTCTGTGGGCGTGGTGTGGCTTGGTGGGCATGGCAGGGAAAGGATACTGCAAAATCTCCATTCCCTCCCCACTGGGGCCAGCCAGAGATAGTATATGCCCATTCTCCGAACTACTCAAAATGTCTGCTACCGGTTCTCCAGAACCTGTCAGAACCTGCTGGATTTCATCCCTGCCATGAAATCTGAAAACATTTGAAGCAGGTGAATCTTCAGAATCACAACTTCTGGCATTGCTCATTATTGGCCATACTAAACAGAGATGCTGGGAGTTGCAATCCATTCCTCTGCCCTGCTTTAAAATAACTTCTTTAAAAATATGGTATTTGAATATGTAGTTTCACATCAAGCTATGAAAATGTTTGTTTTGGAACCCTGGAACTCAGTGACGTGGACAAATTGCTATGAAACAGAATGACTTTCATACACACCCACAAGCACACACATAACGATTTCTGGTTGTGATTAGTTGAATACCTGCATGAAATAAAAATCTGCAGCAATTAAAAAAATTACGCCAAAATAACAAATGTTAGCATTCAGTATTATCCATTAATAATATTACTAATAATGTTACCTATAATGTAATAAAGACAGGGGAAAAAATCTAATAAATAAGCCTTCTTCCAAACTGTAGTACAATAAAAGGTGGATAATTTGGGGAACCTATATAGATTCCTTTTATTTTTATTAAGATAATGCAAGTTGGTTAAAGCTCTTCTCTTTCTCATGAAACAAGTAACATTAGCAGCCAGTGATACAATATTAGACTATTAGTACACAATTTATTTTAGGATGTGAGTTGTCGTTAGCTTTTGAAGGTGGGCCATGTTCCTTACCCTAAAAGGTGTTTAAAGCCAGGGCAAGTAAATGTGTAGAGCAAAACCAAATCTAAATTTGGTTTAATTTAATGCAATTAATGCAAACACTTTCTACATATGTAACAGTTATTCATTTCTGTAATACTAATAATTAGAGGTAAGCTGCAATTTTGGGAGGCATTTGTAGAGTACCCAAGGTTTTGTGTACTTCTGTTTCAAAGGGAAATGTTTTAGCTTTCCTGTACTAATTTTCAGATTACATTAAGTGAGCTTTAGGGGGAGGGGAATTTCCTACCAGCTGAGGTTAAAAAAATTCTTTTGGAATTGTATAATTTGAATGGGTAGGTCATGCTTATAAATCCAGGATTACAGCCTAAAGTTTTGACATGATCCATCAAATCATGGACATGTGGACGATGTATCAGTGTAACTTCAACATACAAATTAGAAGATCCAGAGGCATTGTTATAACTTTTCTAGATTTTTATCATCGACTTAACACTGTAATCATTTCCTGCTTAATTTTCTATTTTAATGGTTTCAGAAAAAGTTATTTAAACAATGAATACTAACTTTTCAATGCATTTTCATGGGTTATACAAAACAGCCTCTATAATTCCAGTTCAGGTTAGTCTGTGTGTATATGTGTCTGCTTTATATATATATAATCCTCTGCTTTGCCCTAAGCATTTAATGATTTTGTTTCATATAATACAGAAATCCATGTGTTGAAGGAGGGCAAAAGAACTTGGATAAAGTGTTCAAATTAACACAAAGTGCCAAGGCAATGAGTTAATTTTAGCATTCTGTGAAGTCTCTAAAGAAATTCATGAACCATTTTTAGAATTCCAGAAAATATCTAATGAAAAAGAAATTTAAAAGAGTCCATCCCAAAGTGAGTGATGACTCAGAACAGTATTTTGCAGTTGTGTCAGGCAACGTACATCTGAAATCTGATGAGGACCGGCATTAATGCAGAAAAGGCCATGATGAGAACAAAACAATATGTTGAATTTACATGTTCAGACTTTTTGTAGGCTTTGGCAATTTTGAAGATTATTTAAGAACTCTATAAACATCTGGATGCGAGGAGGAGGAAAGTAACTTCACACTCAAAGGATGAAGTTAATATGGGGCTACAAAACTATAAATGGAAGAAAAGTAGTTTCTGGCACAGCTGTTTCCAATTTTGTTGAATATATCTTTCAAATCAAAATGCTCTTAGAAATATTATGCCACAGAAATCTTCACTTAAGTCACATTCAGCGCATGTGGTGAAATTTAGAGGGCCAAAGTTCTGAAAATAGCACCATTTCTGCAACAAAGGATTGTTGTGGATTTCACTGAGTGGCAGGGCACACGGGGGTGTTCACAGGAAAAGTTTTGAAAAGTCTGCCAGCATTGGCACCAGATCCAAGGCATCATTCATTCTTTCCTCTACGTGCAAGATTCAAGTTCCTCTATGCCTGTTCTATAGCAATAAATGACTTTAAAAGACAGGCATTGGAACCAAGTTTTCTGGCTGTTAAATCATGTTCATGACCATCCTGCTATACTTTTCTAATTGCTACTATATTCATAGCTAATTGTAAAGGCCCCTGTAGGATTATATAGGATCCTATAGGAATCCCATTAACATAATGGATCACTATCTTGATTAGTATCACTTTACACCTGAGGATCATTTAGCACATGCCCTTTCCAAGTAGATACAGAATCATAACGAAGATTGGCATTTGGGATTAGAATAGGAGAGAACAATGGAGATATCAGTAACAGGAATATTTCTGTCTTGAGAATGATCCTGCCCATGAAAAATATGGATCCAATCAATTCATGAAATTGTTATTAAAACTTGAACCAATCGCTTTAAAGATGTATTGACATGGCCAGTTGGAATACCTTATTTTTATGACTCAAAAATTTATCAGGCAGAATGAATGTAATGGTCACTAGAATAGTAAATTACAAGTAAGTAAAATAAACAGGTGGTAATTTTTAGTCATAAAGAAGAAACATTCATAATGTGACCTGGCTGAGATGAAATTATACAAAGGAATTTCAATGACTGAATATGTTGGGCAATACCTCATCAATCAGTTCAGAGCTCCAGAGGTCCAACAATTCAGCAGTTCCAAGAAGGTTCCACACCCATTTGCACTATTCAGGTGAGCCTGAGGGCACAGATAAACCTCCAAGAAAGGCTCTCAGACTTTGACTCTCAGAAAAATTGTTAATGACCAGATGACTGCAATATAAATCCTTTCATTCTCCACCATTCAGTCAGAATGGAAGATGAGAAGCAAAATGTCTTCAAGCCAAAACAAAGTCCAGTTGCCTTTTGAAAAAGCACCTTTGGGACAACCATGGCCTGGATGAATGAGAATCTCCACAGACACATCACCAATCACTTTGATTTACTACAAATTGAGTTTGAAGAGTCAAAAAGAACATTGGTCAAACAACTGAAGAAAGGTTCAGTTCCTTGGTGATACTTTTCTTATATTAATATTAGATGTTCCTTTTGAGTATACAAATATCCAATGGGAAAAAGGTATTTAATAGTAAAACTAGCACATCTGTTTTAACGTTTTTTTTATAAATACTAATTTATTACTAATACATTGATGCTCATTACTTTAGTTACCATTAATTAAATACTTTCTGTATCAAATGCAGGTTTAGAAATCAATAATAAAATATTAATGTAGCTTTTCCTTTTAGTAAAACTATGATAGTTATGTGAGACCCTTGCATATCAAACTACATTTTTCTGCTTTCTAAGAAACCTTAGACATTTCTTTTTTAAAAAAATAATTTTCATTGAGTATTTTACATTTTAAAACCAAACACACAATAGCAAAAGAAGTCAAGAGACAAAAATAAAAAACAAAAATGCACGCACATCAGATGTTAAAATACAATACTAACAACAGATATATATAATTTTACAACTTTCTGCATCAACTTTTGTCTTTACTCTTAGCTTTTATCCTCCTGCTCCTTCTCTTTATTTTTAAATATTCATAATTAACTGTTTTGTTAGCAGGATCATTATTTACATTTATATCCAGTATGTTAATATCAAATTTCACTTTATATTCTTATTTCTTAATTTGATTTCTGTTTTCCAACCATGTATAAAACCTATTCCACACTTTATAATAATCTGAGTCTTCTCTTTTTTTGATCTTCATCATTAATTTATCCATTTCGGCGCATTCAAGGATTTTCTTTATTATTGTTTCTTCCGATGGTGTATTGGTCAATTTCCATATTTGCGCTGGAGTAATTCTGGCCACCGTTAAAATATGCAAAATAATACAATAGAGACTTTTTTCCATTTTTCTATCAATCATTCCTAGAGGTACCGCTCCTTAGACATTTCATATATGTAGTCTGATTCCTATCCTTATCTTTACCACATAACTACCTAATTCAGAATTTAGTGAATGGGAAAACCTTCTGCTGCTTTGCCATAGAAAACAAAATGTTTTAGGCTAACCCTGGGCCAAATGTTTGAGTTTTTTCACCAAGCATATTAGTTTTTCAACTGTTTTCACCTCAAAGACTCATTATATGCAAGTAGATGTATGGAAAGGTTTAAAATGCTCAACAAAGGTGAGCACAGCAACCATTTTAATTATTCAACTTTGAAACCTTGGAACTTTGGAACTCTGAAGCCACCTGAGTGATTGACATTTACGTATGACCACCAACCTCTACTCTATTCAGTCTGGAGGAGATTCAGGAGTACTACACAAACTTTCAGCCTATACAGTGATTTATGTACTGATGTAGAATAAATTGCAACAACTATAATGGTGCAGTAAAGTAGATGCTACTCAAACAAAATGATTTGCAAATCTTGGCAAACACATAGCCACGGGTGTCAAGCAACATTGCTCTTTATAGTAAACTGTCTGGGATAGAGTTGGTACTGGCATGGCATAGATCCTTCATGAATTCTTACTTCATTCAGGATTTTCTGTATGTGCACATAATATTCATATTAGGACTCATAGCCAAACTGTCAAGAATTTGGCAATAATAAAGTAAAACAACTGTATAAAAATAGTAACAGTAAAAAAATTGTTCATTTTTTTTACTCTTTTACCTTGGAGTTTTTAAGGATTGCTTTTGTATCTTGATTTAGTTTTTTTTCCTCTTAATCAAAATCTGATGACTGTAAGCTTTGAAGAATTTTTTTAAAAAGTAACCAGATGATCATAATAACAGAAGTAATAATAGTAATGGTGCTAATAATAGTATTAAAAAATTAGTTTAGAAAATAAGATTGGCATACTAAGATCAGATGCAGCAAGCTACAGCAGATGAAAGAAAAGAAGCTGAAGAGCAAAAAGACCAAAGAAATCCTGATCAAGAAATAACAACTGAGAAACAAGAAAGATTAAGGAACCACCACAAATACTAAAGCAGCAAATAACAGCTATAGCCAAGATCAGCAGAAACGAAGTTTGAATTGCACGCTATAGACGGAATCTTCCATTTCAATCGAATCAGAAACATTTCTACCAATCCATCAATCTGATCCTCAGGTTGTCATCCAGACTCTGTTCAAAATTATTTGACATCTTTAAAGAAAGGGTGGGCTAGAAGAATTTTGCCGGACATCTCAAGTATAAAAACATATAGGTTTTGTTAGTTGTGTTAGTTCTGTTGAGATACTGAGACTGTACCTTGTAGAATTATCTGAGATTAGTTTGAAACTGTTGGTCCTTAGAAAGTGTCATCTCTTCACTGTTACTTGTAGTCTGAATCTGTGCTTTTTCTGAATGAGAAGACTCCAGAGAAATAACAAGAGGTTGGATCAGGATGGTACTCTGGGTATCCATGAGAGAGACCAGGACCAACTGACTCTAGTCCTGAAATAGTTAAAGCCAAATCTGGGCAGGTAGGCCCTACTTAGTCAGTTATTATCAAACCTTGAGTTCCCATCAGCCCACAGGCCACTACCTTTTGGACCCTTTGTTTCTGAGTAGTCTTTAAAGGGAGCTCCATGTAGAGTACTTTGCATCCATTATATATCTGAAGAATACTGAAATCATCATAGACTTGGATGGTACCTCATTGGTAGATAGTCCATTCTCAGTGCAGAGTCTGTTAACTTTTGAACAGATCCAGCTTCTGTTTTAAGGAAAACTTCATGAGATAATGTATTCCATTGCTTGACATTTCTTATCATCAGGAATTCCTCTTAATACTGACTTTGTATTTCCTTGTAGTTTCAGCCCATTCGCTCTGGTTCTATTCTCAAAGAACAGGTCTACTCTCTCTTCTATGTGATTATCCTCTGGGTGGCTAAAGACTATTTTACCACCTCAATTTTCTTTTCTACATATTAAAAATAGAATAGAATAGAATAGAATAGAATAGAATAGAATAGAATAGAATAGAATAGAATAGAATAGAATAGAATAGAATAGAATAGAATAGAATAGAATAGAATAGAATTCTTTATTGGCCAAGTATGATTGGGCACACAAGGAATTTATCTTGGTGCATATGCTCTCAGTGTACATCAAAGAAAAGATACATTTCAAGAATGTCAAGAATCATAATGATAGTCATAGGGAACATAGGGAACAAATAAGCAATCAAATCATATTAGGAAACAGTCAATATAAATTGTAAGGATACCAGCAACAAGGTTACAGTCATACAGTGGGAGGACATGGGTGATAGGAACGATGAGAAGATTAATAATATTGCAGACTTAGTAACTAGTTTGACAGTGTTGAGGGAATTATTTGTTTAGCAGAGTGATGGCGTTCGGTAAAAACTGTTCTTGTGTCTAATTGTTCTGGTGTGCAGTGCTCTATAGCGTCATTTTGAGGGTAGAAGTTGAAACAATTTATGTCCAGGATGCGAGGGGTCTGTAAATATTTTCAAAGTCCTCTTTTTTGACTCGTGCAGTATACAGGTCCTCAGTGGAAGGCAGGTTGGTAGCAATTGTTTTTTCTGCAGTTCTAATTATCCTCTGAAGTCTGTTTCAGTCTTGTTGGATTGCAGAACCAAACCAGACAGTTATAGAGGTACAGATGACAAATTCAATGTTCAGTTTATTTAAGCATCCTCGTAAGATTTGGTTCCCATTACCCCCCCCCCCCCCAGTTCTCCTCTGAACTGACTCCAACACTGTGATCTTTGTCTTAAATCTGTTTCTTTTGAATAATTTGTAGTTTTCCAGGTTGGCTTCAGTTACTAATGCCATCCTAACAGGTTTGGATTCTTGTGTTAGGACATCGTGTTCTGTTTCTTTCCCATACTGTCTTCATTGGTCTACAACTATCTAAGATTTAAGTGGTACTCCCTACTGGTATTGCTGGTATAGTTTCATGCCAATTTCTAAGTCTCCTTTCCTCCCTCATGTTTCTTTCTTTGTCTCCTGCATTGTTGGCCCCAGTCCTTGACAGAATATTTCGTTCTTGGCTTTTGATACTTTTTGTCTTTTGTTCTAGTCTGAATGAAATTGGCAAGGTGGCTGCTGAATTCCTCTTTCCTAGTGTTTGTGAGATGTAATCCATTTTTTTTGCCAGAAGTCCTTCATATAGTTAGCAGAAACCATGGTTTAGGAACCCAAACTCTTTGCAGTGGCACTATTTATATTGTTGATTTCTGCAATATTGTTATTTCATCTTATGCCTTGACCCTTAACTAGGAAGACTGATGAAAACACTACTTGTCCTCTAACTTCTTTTACCTTTTTGTTCAGGGCTTCATAGTTTCTGGCAATCTATTCCCATTTCCTTTTGGCACTGTTGAAAAAGATAGACTTAGGACTTCAACATTCTCAGCAGCCTGTCTATCACGTTCCGGATTTGGGCATCTGAAATACAATACCCTGCCCACAACATCACATCAGGCTTGCCCCCTGTGGCAGTGGTTCCTCTCGCCAACAAATCATCCACTAACCAAGGCAGCTGTTTTTCCTCAAAGTGGTTCTTGGATTTCTTTGAATCATAGGTGGCAGAAAATTCTTCTACTCTGTTTTGTGAAGCCAAAGCTGATAAGGCTTGTTCAAGTCTATCTACTGGAGCAGCGTATAAATATGCGAAATTAAATAATAACTCTTAGAGAATGCAAAGTCATTACCCATGTTCCATAAAGTTTGGGTTAGAAATACCAAGATGTAGGCCTGCTATTGACTTTAAAACAGGGATGGAGAGGTTCTGACTCCAGATGTTTTTGAACAATAATTCTCAGCATTGGTAAGGATTCCTGAGAGTTTTAATTGAGTAACATTTGGAAAACCAGAGGTTCTACCCCTATTTTAGAGCTGAAAAAAATTAAAGGGTATTCTAATCTAGCCTTGTATAAAAATAAGGTATTGGGGGAGGGGAATTTGAGGGGAGGGGGGAATAAAAGGAATTGTTGCCATGGCAGTTCCATGATACAGAACACTGCAGCTTTCACAGTTCCATAATAATGAGGCTATATACATCAGTTCCATAAAAAATCAGTAGGAATGATTTCAGCCTATATGGTTTTAAACACCAACTTTCATTTCAGATTGTTTTCTTGAAATCAGTACCCTCAACCTGAGATTGACTCATCCAGAAAATAAATGGTTAGGAACATATATGCCAGTCATCATGCCATACATTTGCTCACACATATATACAATGGCAGCATTGCAAGGATAACAGTTGTCTTCATCCAGACACAAAAAATTAAGTTCAACAGAATGGAAAATTCTGATGTCACACCTCTGCAGACTGGTCTCTATTAGGAATAATGTCTTAGTTCTGATCATTTAAATACATAATTAATATGGATAAATCCATCCAAAATAATTTAGGGGAAAAATAGAAATGTTGAGATGTAGCTGTCTTTTCTTTTTTAAATCTTTGCAAGGTTGGCAGTATTTTGGCATCTGTCCAGCCCACAATTACACATGCTTAGATCCTATTGATTTAAATCACACTTAAACATGTGGTCTGGACTAAAGCCAAGGTTTAGCACACCAAGGCCTTATAAAGGTATTTGTCTGCAATATGAATAGGGCTAAAATGGAGAAGGAATGTGGATGAACAAGCAATCCACACCCAACTCCTCTTCAGGTCCATCTCCTTTTTCAAAATCTTGCTCATTAATGCCAAAATCTGAAAAGAAGTTACAGTACATTTGACCTTAACAATGTTATCCATGGGGTCCCAGACTGGTAAGGTTGTAACCATTAAAAATGCATCAATAGCCTCTTTTCAGAACTCTGCTGGACTACAACTGGAAATATTGCTGGACCAAACTGTGTATTTTTTGATGTTAGGTAAAACATCTGGAAACATATGATAGCTTCTGCCCATGATACTGAGTATGACTTCTTTGCTCAAATTTGTATCAAGCCATAGAAATGGGTATAAGTAGGACACTAAACAGAGCAGTTTGGGACATCAACTGTTAAGAGACTGGGGCCTTGGAATTAGCTGTTCTAATTTTGGTTCTATATCTGGTCTGAGTTTTACAGCTGTCGTATTTACATTGTGTATTTAAAGTCAGCTCTCACTTTCCATTGCATTCTAAATAATATTGCCTCCCCCTTAAATAGGACCTTGTGCCATGCAAATTACTTGACTGTCTACATTCTAAATTAAAAACAAATCTGGAAAATTGGAGAGGGGAAGCCAAGGTAATGTAAAGCCTGCAAATTATGAGCTAATAAGTTTCAAATATTGTGCATAGCTATTTACTCTGCAGTTCAATAAAGAATATTGTTACTATGGCAACTACAACATCACATCACCAGTATGCAACTTTGAAGATGCAGATCTTTTCTTCCCTTGCTTTTTTTTATTTATTTTTTTAAATGTTTTTTTTACAAAAAAGACATTTAGCAATATGGCATTTGAGCTGCCGGGTTTTAAACATGTTTTTAAATTATTTTTTGTAAAAGTGACAAACAACTAGCTGGATTTTGAAAAAAGAGAAACAGTTGAAAAAGAAAATGATTAGGATTTTCTCCAATTTATTTTTTATTTTATTAAATGTCAGGTGTGGATTTAATGAGCCTTATACCATAAAGCATCTATTTGCTTCATTTTGGAGGCACATTTCATATAGGATAGTTGCCCTCTCTAATTTAATGAGTTCCTTAGAACAATGTGAGACTAAACCTTAGAATAGGACAGTTTAAAAATGAAACCCAGTTTGGTCAAAATAATACAAAAGTCAAAGCTAAAGAAATAGAAGTACTTGTTTCATCTTTCAGATGATCTAAATAGGCCATAACTGAATCACAGAAGTTATTGTACATCCAAAAATAAAAACAGAATGACATTGCATAAACAAGTCAAGAGGCATTGTTAAGAAATTCTGAAAACCAAACAGGCACATTTCAGGAAAAAAAATAGAAATCTATACTAATTAAACAGGCCAAAAAAAGGAGAAAAGAAAAGAAAAGAAAAGAAAAGAAAGGAAAAGAAAACCCAATAAACAACTTGTTCTGAACTTGAAATAAAGACAATCTGAAATTTGACCAATAGCTTTGAAGATAAACAAGCAGCACAATTGGGATGCTCAGACCTGCTGTCTTGGAAGGAGGAAATGTCTTCCTGCCAATCTGTGAGCCCTCAACTATGAGGCTAGGAAAGGAATGGTTCCTTCAGAAGGTTTGATTCAACCCACAGAAAACTTCTAACAGGACAAAAATTCCCTTGGTTGAAAATTACAGTTGGTGGTATTTCAACCATGGTCACAAGTCTGATTGTCTCTGTCTCATTCTCTGTTATTATCTTGGATGATTCTTCACACCTGAAATGTGAGAAACAGCACCTGAGTGATTAATGAACAGAGATTAAGCTCAATATCTTTTTTTTTTTAACCACGATAATGAAACAATGTAAGAACGATAGAGATTTTTGTGTCTATGTGCGTATGTGAGAAAGAAATTCCAATGTGGTGAGTTACACAATCATTTCATTATGGAGCTAGTTTAAGTACAATTATTTTTGGCACAACAGAAGGGCAAATGATTCAAGGAGAGAAAGTGCACAGACAAAAACAACAGATGGGAATCTTTTTTTTTTCCTTGAATGAACAATTATATTTAACAGAACAGAATATCATAATGAGCTAGTAGTTTTATTAAAGATTAGAAGGCACTGCCAATGAAGGAGATTATTAAAATTTAAAGAAAAGATATTTAGGGTATGATCAAATTATTTCTCTCTTTTTAAAATTATCGTGACCCTAATTATGGATTTTTACACATAAAGATAACTCTTTTAATTATTTATTGCAATATTTATAGATCACATTTTGTTATTCAAAACAAATATTAAAACAACTTAAACAGAAAATAAAATCATGAAGTGAAAACATCTTTTTAAAAATTAAATGCTAAGGATACACAGTGACTTTGAAATTCAATTCGGAAACTATTCAGACTAGATTTTGACAGATCTTGACTTGCATGCTTGACTAGCATAAAAACTGTGACTTTTAAATATTATTTTATTTTTAAAATAATAGGATGATATTTGCAAACTCAATAAATTCTAAAAGGAAGAAGTCTGTCCAATTTCAAAGAAATGGGTATCAAGGTTTAATCCATCCTGCCCCACTTTTCAGTTATGAAAAAAGTAAATGCCTGTAATATTATTGTTTGGGAATAGAGTTAGATGAAACTGGCTGTAGTATTAAACAATCTTCTATGAAAATAGTAAATATTGTAGAGAAGATTCTTGGTAGAAAGGGTTTTGGGATCTTCTGATAGAATCTGAGTGATATAGTGATACTCACAAAGTCGAGTTGAATTGCCTTCATTTCATGCATGCTTCATTTCTACACCAAACCATATTTTGACAAAGTTTCTGTTCTGCTCAGAGGAGAAGCCCTGAGAACATTCAGCAGTTCTAGATCCAAAGTTCTAACAACTTCTTAAAATGTTGTTGCCATACTGAAAGAACTGGCTATCATAGGCAGATCAAACTAACTCCTCCCCCTAAACACATCTCATCTTCACTTAAAATATATGTATTGCACAGTCCTTTCATTGTTTTCATTCTTTCTAAGCTTGTCTTCTCTCTTGTAGGAAGAGATTGGGCAACCAGAATGGTATAGGGCAGTGATGGCTAATCTTTTTGGCGTCACATGTCAAAAGTGGGGGGAGTGTGGGGGGATCACACACGTGTGTGCCTATACCCATAATTCAACGCCGTCCTGTGCCCCACACATGCATGCGTGACACACACACCCCGCATTCCCCGCTTTTGGCACACGATGGCAAAAGGGTTACTGGTGGGCCCGGTAGGCCCATTTTTCACCCTCCCCAGGCTCCAGAGGCTTTCTTGGAGCCTGGGGAGGGTGAAAATGACCTCCCCCAACCCCTGGAGGCCAGAAATGCCCCGTTTCCTGACTTTCGGTGGCCTGGAAGGCCCGAAAATCAGGTGGCTGGCCCACGCATGCGCACTGGAGCTGAGCTAGGGCAACGCTCATGTGCCCACAGATATGGCTCTGTGTGCCACCTGTGGCACACGTGCCATAGGTTTGCCATCACAGGTATAGGGTCTGCTACTTGTGCAGCGTGTTGGACCAGAAGATCTTCAAGGTCCCTTCCAACTTGATTATTCTCATCTAGATCAAATCCTGAATCAAACTACATTAGACCAGACAGAACTCTATTAGAAGAACATAAAGAAGTCAAAATATGTCTCCTCTCCTTTCCTGGATTTTTCATTTCCATTGCCACACCTGCAAATGATAATCTAAGTAATAGCACTCCCTCTTTTATCTGTTTTTTTCCACAAAGATGATTAGTCAAGTGCTGCTTTCCATAGACTCTCATCTCCATTATCTGTGCCTGTCATAAGGCTGGGAGAGTTTATTAGAAAAAGGAAGCATAGTCTATCTTTGTCTGTCTATCTTTGTCTGTTTGCCTGTCCATCAGTCAGTTTATCTATTCTATCTATCTATCTATCTATCTATCTATCTATCTATCTATCTATCTATCTAATCTATCCATCCAGTGGTGGGTTGCCCCCGGTTCAGACCGGTTCGCAAGAACTGGTAGTAAAACCAGAGGGAGGCCCTGCCCACCGCCCTGGATGTCATCATTGGCGATCTGCGCATGCGCAGAAGCAAGGCGCACATGCTTGCTTTGCTCGTGCACGTGATCCCATTGTGAACCGGTAGTAAAGGTAAGTAGAACCCACCCCTACATCCATCCATCCATCCATCTATCCATCTATCTAATCTATATCTAATCTATATCTATATCATCTATATCTATAGCTATCTGTCTATCTATCTACATCTCCAAAAGGACAATAGATTCTCAAAAAAGTGCATTTTACTTACTTTTGTTTTATGTTTTGCATATATATGAACAAACAATTCATTAACTTGCAATTCATTAAATATTATCTTCTCATACAGCAATTACTCACCAGAATTCTAATACTCTGGAAATATATAACATATTTAAAAAGAAGAGGGATTTAAGGGCTTTTTTTCCCATCTCCAATTTTGAGTCAATATTACAAAATAGAAGAAAATAAGACCTACTCAAATTTTAAATGACTGGAAAAGAGAAAATATCCCTATCTTTAAGATCACAATTGGAATACCGCATCCAGTTTTGGTGACCACGATACAAAATAGATGTTGAGACCAGGAGTGGGTTCTACTTACCTATACTACCGGTTCACATCGTGCCCACATGCACACACTCTTCTGTACATACACAGAAGTTTCTGCACATGCGCAGATCACTTCTGATGATGTCCGGGTCAGTGGGCGGAGCCTCCTGCCAGTTTTATTACCGGTTCTTGTGAACTGGTCCGAACCGGGGGCAACCCACCACTGGTTGAGACTCTAGAAAGAGTACAGAGAACAGCAACAAACATGATTAGGGGATTGGAGTCGACTGTTTGATGTATGATTGCGGGAACTGGGAATGTCTAGTCTAATGAAAAGAAGGAATAGGAGTGACATAGCAGTCTTCCAATATTTGAGCGGCTATTATAGACAGCAGGGGGTCAACCTATTCTCCAAAGCACCTAAGGGCGAGAGAAGATGAAATGGATGGAAGCTTAACAAAAAGAGATTCAACCTTGAATTAAAGGAGAAATTTCCTGACATCTTTAAAGAAACATAACAAAGCACCCTCCAAATATAAAACATTTGTGCCAAGCTACCACACAAAGTGTTCTACTCCAGTGTAAAAATATCCACTTTCAAAAACTATTTAAAAAGAAAGCTCTACTAAAATTAGAAAAGTCCACTGTTCTCTGACCTGTTGCTGTTTTGGGTTGGTTGCATGAGTCATTGGCTATGAAATGAAATGTTGTGTATCACTTGTGTAAGTGCGAGAATGTATCTGCTATTGTGACTGCAAATATAATAAAGCATGAGTTAAAGAAATGGTCTTATATATGTGATAGTCTAACAGCAAAAATGCTACCAGAGGCACTCACACAAAAAGTAATAATAGATTTCTTTCTTTCTCTCTCCTCTTCCTACCAGGAAAATCTTCCACAATAAATTATATTGGAAGAGGGAGACATATACAGGGAGCAGTTCTTCTCCAAGTACTCTGATGGGCATGGTATATGGAAGTGATAAACTCAGTAGCTAGCGATTAAAACACTATCATGCCATTCAAAATACACACATACATACACAAACACACACACACACACTCTTTCTCCATATATGGAACCAAAACTTCATGTTTGAGGTACTGCAAAACAACAACAATAATACATTTGTGGAATCTTTGGATCATATTTTCATACCTCTCTGAATCAATTTGAAAATATTTGATATTTGTTTATTTATTTTTCATATTTCTAAACTCTCTCAAAGAGATCAGTTTAATCAGTTTGAATCAAACTGAATCACCCATTAGAAAATGTGCATATGGTTTATTAATCAGGGACTAAGGTATAAGCTTGTGACTGATATCAAATCTAGACGTTTATTGACAATGAGATTCAAGCAGGGCAATGGCCTAGTCATTGTCACTAGGTAAGGTTGCAACTTTTATCAATACAATTTCATTGACTCATACAAATTCTATAATTCTGTTAGAAAATTGAAGCATCTGTTGCATTTGAATATTCATGAAAAAATATGAAAGTTAACGAAGAGCCTTTTCTTTAAATGTTCAGAACTCCTACTACTTATGTCTACGGAGATTCTCAGTCATCATGGTTGTTCCAAAAGTGCTTTCTTTCAAAAAGTAACTGGACTTTCTTGTTTTGCTTGAAGACGTTTCATTTCTTATCCAAGAAGCTTCTTCAGTTCTGAAGTTTTGAACTTCAGAACTGAAAAAGCTTCTTGGATGAGAAGCGAAATGTCTTCAAATAAAACAAGGTGCCTTTTGGGGAAAAAAGCACCTTTGGGACAACCATGACCTGGATGATTGAGAATCTCCTTCTAATGTGAGGGTTTCAATCATGGCTGCCAGACCAAGGTCCTTGAAGCAAAACCAGTACAAACATATAACATACCTCCTGACAAAACACCTTTGGTCCTACTATTTATAATAAATACACACAATCTCATCTTTGCTGGATTGTGAACTCCAAAAGCATGTTAGTCTATACCATGCTTCCACTTGTAGGACTTTGAAATGGGTTGAGTTAGAACACTTTAGTTATTGGTATTCAATTTTCTGTGCTATTGACCAGTGTATGCTTTGGAGTCAGCTATCCCAGTTGGGAGCTAAAGGCACAGTTTGCAGTGTTTCATTTTCTTCTCAGATAACATTTTCCAGAAGATTGTGTTGTGGGAAATTTCATGTCAAGTGCAGCATAAACATTTCTCATCGTTTTGATGTTAACACCCTTCTAATTTATCACCTTTGTTCTTTGAGGATATAGACTGAAGTAACTGAGCTGTCCTATATGACTTAGGTGAAGAAGTGGTTGACCAGAATTGATTCTCCTGCAGGCTGGGGGACAGAATGAGAAAATTATGATTTTTTAACACTTCAGTGCCTTCATTTTCTACACTTTAATTGCTTACGCTAGGATGTGGTGGTGATTTACATACTGTTTTCTTGTGCTAATTATTATATTTTATCACCTGTCTCTTTTTTTAGTTTGCAACACATCTTGAAAACAAACAAACAAAAATGTTTCTCTATATGAAGGTTCTTTTTTTGTTTTAAATCCTCTGTTTATAACTATTATGAATAAAGGAGAAATAAAGTATGAAAATATGAAGCAGAAATAAGTCAAGGGCGCTGCTCTCTCTTTTTCAAAAGCCACCATTATATAGAAGATAATGGCTTATCATGGCCATCATTAAGCATATATTTTCAAAATTCCTGAATACTTTTCCTGGAAAATCATTACATTCTTACTTTTTCATTATGACATCAATTAATTTATGAATGAATTAGTAAGGCATGTATGTTGTCAGAATGTTAAAAAAGGGTACGGCTGCAGGTATAGATGGTGTAATTGGAGAAATGATAAAACATGGATGTGATTTGCAACTAAGAGATTTTTTATTTATTTATTAGATTTATTTGCCTAACTTATGTAATACATATGTACAGATTGCATTTATGCTTTACAATAGAAATAATTTCACCATTGTTCTCCATACAAAGGAAAAGATAACAAGATAACTAGAGTGAACAGAGGGATTTGATTTCTACGTTTTTTCTGGGAAATCAACTTGCAGAACTCTACTTGAAGGAATACAAGAATGAACAAATTTTGGAAAGTATTCTGTTGATTTATGGGAGGTGGCATTTCCCAGCCTTATGGTCCTGAGAGACTTACCGCATTTTTCGGAGTATAAGGCGCACTGGAGTATAAGACACACCTTAGTTTTTGGGGAGGAAAATAAAAAAAAAAGCTGATTGGTGGGTGGATTGGCCTCCAGAAATACCGCCAATCAGCTGTTTCCAGAGGTAAATTTTAGCAACAGATTCGTTAGTTGTGAGCTCTGTGCCTTGCTTTTTTTTCTGCCTCTGAAACTTCTGAAACTTTGTTCCAGGAAAAACTTTTTTTTTCTGCCTCTGAAAGCCTCCAAAACAGAGCTTCAGAAAAAAAAGGCTTTTTTCTGAAGCTTCTTTTAGAGGCTTTTATTCTGAAAGACTATCTGTACTCTGTTCAATCTCCTTTCTTTGGTATTGGTATGTAGCTTAACCTCTTCTGATCTGTTGGTTATTGTGTCATTCTCCAGATTTGTTGACATAATTTGGTTAGAACCTTTACTGATTCTTCTTTTGTTGCTTGCCATATTATTTTAGACAAAAGCCTTTCAGAGGCTTTTTTTTTTCTGAAGCTTCTTTCAGAGGCTTTTTTCAGCCTCTGAAATCTCCATTTGCGAGGCTGGGCGAGGCTACATTTGGAGTATAAGACGCACCCAGATTTTCACCCTCTTTTTTGGGGGAAAAAGGTGCATCTTATACTCCAAAAAATATGGTAAATTTGTCTTCCCTGGTGATGGGTTCTGAGATAGCATAAGAGTTCATAACCACCATGACAGCCATAGATCTACCCAGGGCCCTATTCAGAACATAATCTCAATCTGGCTTTGGTAATCACCCCGCCTAGACGAACAATGTAGCACAATACTGTGACACCCACTCCCAATTTGTAGAGCCAATCCAGAAGGATCCCTTGGTCAACTATATTGAAACCACTGACAAGTCAAAAAGAACAAGGACAGATGCATAACCCCTGCCCTTATTGCAGTGTAGGAGCAGTGACATGATGTTGAGGGAGCCTTCACGGGCTCATGTATCATAGCCACATCAAGCCCTGGTAGCCATGAGATTCTCTGGCATTGACCTCTGATGTAAGGAAGCAGAACCTCTTAGATTGGTCTTTCCCCACAACTAATGCAGTCAGATAGGTTTTGGAGAAGATAGGAGTTATTCCTGACAATCTGATGCATGATCCAGCTATGTTCTTCGCTGTTGCCTGAAATGAAAGAGCAGCCAAACCTTTAGATCAGATCACACCCATGCAACCTCTTCCACTTGTTTGGATCCTGTCACACTCTATAGCAGTGGTGAAATTCAAATTTTTTACTACTGGCTCTGTGGGCATAGCTTGGTGGTGTGGTGTAGTTTGGTGGGCATGGCAGGGGGAGGATACTGCAAAATCTCCATTCCCACCCCACTCCAGGGGAAGGATACTGCAAAATCACCATTTCCTCCCCACACCTGGGGGAAGGACATTGCAAAATCTCCATTCCGACCTCACTCTGGGGCCAGCCAGAGGTGGTATTTGCTGGTTCTCTGAACTACTCAAAATTTCTGCTTCTGATTCTCCAGAACCTGTCAGAACCTGCTAGAGTTCACCCCTGCTCTGTGGTTCACAGAGGAGTTTTGGGTAATGAAATGGGAAAGGAGATGTCTATGGCATTGGTGGTGGTCGAAGCATCATGAACTTGGCAGAAAATAAATGAAAGCCATTATTAAGGGCTACCTTATGGTGGCATGCGTCTCTGCCCTTATTGCAACCCTAGCTGGCTATTTGTGGATTGCAATAATCTCTCCTCTCCTGTGTAACCTATGTGTGAAGCCATAGGGCAATATCTTCTGTCACCCTTGGGTGAAGTATCATTGTATACAGATGGTACCCTGTTATATAGGGTGTCCTGAGCAAATTTAAAGATACTGCTAGGGTCTGCATAGGGAACAACAGGCTTCAGATGAACCCTACCAAATCTGAGTTTAATCTGGGTTTGGGGATCTTCTGGATCCTAGATTTTACCATCTGTGGTATTGGATGAGGTGGCAGTGACCCAGACTGACCTGGTGCATAATCTGGAGATATCAATCTTCTTCTGGGTGCATTCAAGGTGCTGGTTTTCAATTTTAAAATCCGGCGTGACATGGAACCATTTAATTTAAGGGAATGTTTCTTCCCAGTTTCAGCTACACATCCTATCAAGTCAAGCAGGAGGGGTGTGCTGCAAATCCTTTCTACTAAGGAGTTAAAATTGGTGGGTGCATGCTTTTTTGTTGTTGTTGTGGCTTACACCCTATAGAATATCAACCCAGGTGAGTGAGATTGGCTGCTTCCCTACTTGCCTTCTGGAAAGAGTTCAAGATATGATTTTTTTTTCCCCCACATCAACCTTGGGAGTCCCATGGTAAACCAGGAAAATGGTTGCATGATATTAAATTATGGTTGTCTCTCCTGCTACCTTTTAAAGGTTTTATCTTTTTTTATTTTTACTTAGCATTTTATGATGTTTATTGTTTTTAATTGTATTCCACCCAGAGTCACATTGAGAAGGCAGCTATATAAAATTTGTTAAATAAACAAATAAAGGGAAAACTGACTCTGTGAATAGAAACACAAAAGAAAGTTGAATGCAGAGGTAATTGTTTATGTAAGAAGCTCATGTTGTAAAAAAAGAAGAAATAGGGTAAAGAATCCTCATTAATAAGTCTTCATTTCAAAAATGAGTAGCTGGTACATGGTTTTCCTTTAGAAAAGAGTTGGTTGAAGAAGGAAGTGTGGTAGAGAAAAAAAAGAGGAACAATGTTAGCAACAGAAAAGGAAAAGCTGAAGAAGGAAGAGTCCCTTGGTCCTTTGAGGGAGATGGGTGGTTTAAAAATGTGAAAAATTAATGAAAATAAATAAATAAATAAATAAATAAATAAATAAATAAATAAATAAATAAATAAAAGCTGAAGGCTCTGGCACTGAGCCAAGATTAAGGACAGCAATTTGTGGGATTATCAGTATCAGCAGAGCAGTAGCGTCTTGACAGGAACAGCTGACAAGCCCCATACGTTGAAAAGGAATAGAGCAGAATATTAGCAAAAATCAGCTATTATAGTAAATGAAACATGCCACTGTCTGCCATATTATATGCCAGTGAGACAGTGATGTAATGGTTCCAGAAACCCTGAAGAAATAGTAGTGGTAAAGGATGATGGCAGACCAGAAGAGGAAGGCTAAAACTCCAAAATCTAAGTGTTGGCAAGGGAAAGAATTTATCAAGGGGCAATCCTGAAAGGCAACAACAATCACTACCTCTTGGGTAGTGGTTAACGGTGGCCTTTGGGAAGTGTTGAAGATAACAATACCAGTCCTCTACTCAGCACCTAATCAATTGGGTATAGTTGAATTTAAAAAGAAGTAGACTTATGGTAAATGGGGATAAAATGAAAATATGTTTAAGACTGTGGATGTCTGTGGATTGTATAGATTCTATGTATAGAAATTCAGTGTAGAATCCAGAACTAAATATTATAGGCTGTTGGATTGTAGAGTTGTAAAAACAAATAGAACCAGACAAGGATTCTATTTATTTATTAAATTTATATAGCTATCCATATTACTGAAGACAATTTGGGACAGCCAACAAATACAAACAAAAAAATAAAAACAACAAAGTATTATTATTTATATAAATTATAATTATTTATATATTATTAAAGAAGTGAAAGATACAAATCACAGGAGGAGATAAAAATGGCCACCTCATTTTTGGTGTTGGATCGCCAGGCCTGACAACATAACCCAGATTTAAGGACTTTCTGGAATATTGAATCAAAAAAGATTAAAACAGAATAGTCAAGAGCAAAAGTAAAAATAATTCCTAAGACTAAAAAATAGATTGCATGATAGGGAAATAATAATAATAATAATAATAATAATAATAATAATAATAATAATAATAATAGTAGTAGTAATTGTTGTTGTTGTTGTTGTTGTTGTTGTAATAAAATTCTTGAAAGGGAATTGTTTAGCTTCCTAGTTATTCTGTCATTGTCCTCCAAATCAGTTCAACAACAATAATAGTTAACTCAATTAATACAATTTAGATTTGCACACTTCAGTGAACCATAAACTAACTATATCTTTAGTTGGTGTATCAAGGCATTTGATGTAAACATAAATGATGTGTAAAACTTTTGAAGCTTTTAGTTGTAGGGTAATAACTTAAGTAAACAAACACAAACATTATTTTGTTGGCCATTTATTTCTTTGTGTTAATACGAACCATGTGAGTCATGCATTTTTCTTAAATGTTCTTTTTTTTTTTCTCATTTATTTTTAGGAAGCCATTACCCAAATCTAGGTAGAGAGGACCTTCATATTCTTTTCTTTAAGGTTTTCCCTAAAAGGCAGATTGTATTTAGTGTAGAGAAGTTCTGCTCCACAGGAAACGATTTCTATTCTTTTGCAAAAATTAATATCTTTCCAGAAAATGTGTCACGGTTTTTACTATTTGTGTTATATTGTGATGCAGTTTCATTGCTTGGAATTCTGCAAGTTGGAGCCCTAACACAGGGTAGGGATGTGGGGAAAAGCTGTTGAACTCCTACATTGGGGAAAATTAGACTTTTTGTATGAAACCTTAGTTTGGGGGCAAATGATATTGTTTTCCTGGAGGGGGGGGATCTGCAAATGGTATTCCCCAATTGAAATAGTTTTGCCACAGAATTCTGTTTCTGCCCTGGTGGTGCAGTGATTAGAATGCAGTATTGCAGGATAACTCAACCCATCTAGAGTTCAATCCTGATGGGACTTGAGGTTTGACTCAGCCTTCCATCCTTCCTAGGTTGGTAAAATGAGGACCTAGATTGTTGGGGCAATATGTTGACAAAATAAACTGCTTAGAGAGTGCTGTAAAGCACTGTGGAGTGGTATGTAATTCCAAGTGCTACTACTATTGCTATTCTCCCTAACATCTGCCGAGATTGTTTCCTCACTCTCCCATTTACCCTCTTCTCTTGAATAAAAATTCCCAACTCTCTTTCAGATTTGAAGAAGTTGAAATTCTAGCCAGTGCCTTCCAGTTTCTGAGAACCCCAAATTTTTCCTCTGTTTCTCTTTTTAACAATACCAATAGCATTTAGGCTCATACACCCACCCTGTAGCACATTAGAGCAATCTCTGGGTGGTTTACAATGTAGAAGCATTATTTGCACATTGCTCCCAACAATCTGGGTCTTTATTTTACCAACCTCGGAAGAATGGAAGGCTAAATCAACCTTGAGCCCCATCAGGATCTAAATCTAGGCTGTGGGCAGAGTTTGCCCAAATATTGCATTCTAACCACTGTGCCACCAGAGTTCCATCTCTTTGCCACCACTTAAAACATAGCACAGGACTCTTGATATCATTATATGAACATCCTTGGAGCCATTTAACATTTTAGGTTTCATGGAATATGACCTCCACCTGGAACATGACTAGCTACTTTATTTTATTACATTACAAATTGGGTGTTGCTACAGATAAATGCCATTATGCCTAAAAGGTTGTATCATAGACCCTTTTTATATGACAATGCATTACACTCTGTTGATAATTTTTAAACTAAAGTTGGTCGTATTGCAGTCATAGTATGTTCTTAAATTCCTTTATTGCTGAGGTGTAATAGTCCTTTTGTTCATGTTCATCTTTGCTCTCAGCACAGTGCATATAATTATAGCTTATTAGTGCTTAATCTTGCAAATGTTTTTTTGAATTTTGTTCTGCACAATGTGTTTCTGAAGGGACTGTTATTGCCATAACTCAGTGCAGTAAGGTAGTAAATGGGAGAATATCTAGTGACAAATTTCCCTGCTAGGCTAATTTGTTTTACTGGCTGACACTTCAAATGGCTTGATAAAATGCAAAGTGTTGGGTCAAGATTTATTTATTTTATTTTATTTATTTGAATTTGTATTCCACCCTACTCCCGAAGGACTCAGGGTGGTGAACAGCCAAATAAAATACATATAATACAAATGTTAAAAAAAAACATTAAAATACAATTAAATAATTGGCCCGGAATTATTGTAAGATAAGCAATCTTACAATAATGACCAAAGATAGGTGAGCTCTCCTTCAATACTGTTTAGAATAGAATAGAATAGAATAGAATAGAATAGAATAGAATAGAATAGAATAGAATAGAATAGAATAGAATAGAATTTTTTTATTGGCCAAGTGTGATTGGACACACAAGAAATTTGTCTTGATGCATATGCTCTCAGTGTACATAAAAGATATGTTCATCAAGAATCATAAGGTACAACACAATGATAGTCATAGGTTACAAATAAGCAATCAGGAAACAATATCAATATAAATCATAAGGATATATTAGATATATTTATATTAGATTGGTTCAAAATGAGTTCTTCCAGCTCACTCTCCCTAGATGAAACATACTTTCTCCAAATAGAAGAAGCTTAGTGGTCCACAGGACATATATTTCTCCCTCTGACTTTCTTCATGACTTCTTCTCCCAGTTTGTGTATGAAAAGGAAAACAGAACGGGCCAAAACAGTGGCCAAGAAAGGATTTGGGTGACTCAAGGGGTAATGTGTCCCTTTCTAAAGTTGTTGTTAGCTTTTAATGAAATCCAGAGTTGGGACCTGGATTTGCCTCCAATAGCTCTTTGGATACAGCAACACTTTCCTGCTGTTACAGTACTAGGTACCAAATAAAGGGCCTTGTAGAACATGACCTGAGCTTTGGAAGATCTTCCAAAACCATAATCTACATTCCTTCCTTCCTGAAGCTAAGATGACTCTGAATCTCTTAGGATTTTGGACAACACTGTACATAATGCATACTGCTTTCTGTTCTGAGCACCAATTTAAGTTCTGTCTCAAAATTAGATGATAGATGAAAAAACTCCATTTGGTGAAGAGAATCAGAATAGATTTTTGTATTTTTTTCCCCTGACATATCATAATTTTTCCTGCTACTCCATAGAGAATTCAGGACATAATTTCTAAACCCGCCCCATAAAGGAAAAATGTTAGCATGGTCATTGAGAATCAAGCCAAATGGACAGCTTTTGCATACATCAACCTAGTATATAGCAAAAAAAAAAAAAAAAAAAAAAAATCCTTTAATCCAGAAGGTACTGAACCAGAGCAACTCCGTTTCTCTAATTTGAAATACTGCTGACAAAGAGGAATATAAATTTGGGATCTGTTCTCTTTCCATTCATATTTGATTAAAACCACACTGCTTTTCTAAGTAAAATACCACTCCTTGTTCCCTATATTTCTTTATTCCTGATGAAAATACAACATTCCTGATGGCACAACAATGAATGTCTCTAAGGACTCAATGACCAGTATGATATATATTCAGGGATTCTATGTTTTAAGAAGAATCTCTGTTAGGACACATTTTCTATCTCAGTCCAAGTCCAGTTTCAAGATCAAAAGTCAGAAAAAGGAAGAAGTCATCTACTAACAAACTGAAGTGCAGGCAGAAAGGAGCAGCATTTATATATGAAAATATGCACAAGGTATACGCACACCCTCATCCTCACATACATACAAACACAGACAAATATAGGCATATCTGGACTAATATAAAACCTAGTAAAACTGGTTTAAACTATGTTCCAGATTTAATGCCTCTATGTTGTCTCACCATATATTTATAAGAGTGTGTGTTCTCTAATTTGTGGTATACATAGTTAAAATTGTATTATTACCCACTTAATGTTTTTTGTGGACATTTATAATGGACACTTTCCCACTAAGTTTTATTCTTTCACAACTAACAGGAATGAAAATGTCAGAATTCTTGCAAAGCAATGCTCTTTCAGTTGTAGAACATTTCTTTCACACACTTTTTTTTTTTTTTGTATCTTTAGTATAATTACATGATGATTTTAATGGAAATTCTTAGGAAGTATTTTTAAAAGGAATGGCAGATTTTATGTGCAGTTATATGTAAATTTACAGTTATAAATATGCACAGGTTTTTTCCTGCATATGGGTATTTGCTTAAGGATCACTTTGATAAATGCAAACAAGAGTCTTATATTATTTATTGGAAGATTGCTGAGATATATAACAGCAATTGTTATGCCTCTCAGTAGAATTCTCTACTAGAATATACAGCTTTTCCTACTGAGTACTGGCACAAAGTTGAAAAAAAATTACGTTTAAGGAAGCTATTAAAATGCTAATAAAAAGAACCGTGTTTTGCTTTTCATCTAAGATTTCCATAATAATGATAACCTCCCACATTATCTTGGAGAAAAAGATAAAAGAATAACCAGATTAATAGACTCCAACAATAAATATTCTGAAGTCATTTAGAGCTCTATTCAGATTCATAGCATCCTATGAGGAAAGTGTTAGGTTGAAAGTACTAGTAGGAATCTAATAACCATGGATATAAGCATGGGCAATTTGTGCCAACTTTTGTTGGTTTTAATAATCACTGTCCCGGTTGCATAGGTCTGATGAAGAGTAATTCATCAGAATAGATAGATAGATAGATAGATAGATAGATAGATAGATAGATAGATAGATAGATACCATATTTTTCAATGTATAAGATGCACCTTTTTACCCCCAAAAAGGAGGTGAAAATCTGGGTGCGTCTTATACGCCGAATGTAGCCCCGCCCACCCACCAGCCCCCACCCATCAGCCATTTTCGGGCTTTAAAGCACTTTTAGGCAGCAGGAAACTGAAGGGAACAGGCGCCTGCCTTTTGTGGGCTGGCAAAGGCCTTCATGTTGAGCCCCAATGCAGACCGGCCCCCAGCCCGAACCCCTCCAGTGCTCAGACAGGCTTTGATTCAGTACAGGCTAGGCTCCCTGGGTGCCTTCGGGCAACGCAGAGCTCATCTTCGGCCTTGGAGCCGTGGCCTCAGCAGCTCGAGCAAGTCGAGGAGCCAGCCGGGTCGAGGATCCAGGAGAGAATGGATCCTGGGCCCTGCCAGGACACTCCTTTCCTCGCAGTGGCACCCTGCGAGGCCCCGGGCAGAGCCGCCTCGCCCGCGCCTTGCCTTGGAGTGCCGCCTGCCCACCGCAGCCAGAGCAGAGCACCCAGCATGCGGAAGGTGGCTCGGAACGAGAGCCCCAGGTAGGGGAGGGCAGAGGGTGGCCTCCAGTCTGGGCACAGGTTGCCCAGTGCTGCCACTCCCGAAGAGCCCCACAGCTTGGTTCGGCGCTGCCCGCCTGGCCCAGGGGAGCTCTCGCGGCGGGGTGCTTGCCTTCCGGGTGGGTGGCAGGAGGGCTGGCCAGCCAGCGGAGAGAGCTGCCCGAGGTCAGACCGGATCCGCTTGGTGCCTCTATCGCTGTGAAGGACCCACCGGGCAGGGCTCCCGGCTTCCTGGGGGTGACCATGCAGGCGCGGAGCTGGGCGGGGGGATTGATTGATGCACGAGCCACACGTCCCCTCCCCCAAGGACCAGAGATGCCCCCCTCTGTACCTGGGATGGGGGGCAGCAGGGCCCAGGAACTTCTCCGTAAAGCACCCGCTAAACTTTCTGCAAAATGCCAGGGGGGCAACTCTGCCCTGCCTCCCCAAGACTTTCGGGCTTGGCGGCCGGACCGGTCTGGCCTGTGAGATGTTCTCTCGATTCCCCCCCCAGACCATCCCGAAGAGGGTTGTTCCTCAGGCTGTGCTCTGTTCCTCCCCCCAGAGCATGCGAGGGGTCTCTTTGGGGGAAAGTGAGTAGTCCCTGCACCTCTCGCTTGCAGGAGAAGGAGGGCGGCACCACCTTAAATGCTGGTAGGCAGAGGTAGAACACTTTTTTCCTTGTTTTCCTCCCCCAAAATCAAGGTGCGTTTTATACTCCGGTGCATCTTATACACCGCAAAATATGGTAGATAGATAGATAGATAGATGATAGATAGATAGATAGATAGATAGATAGATAGATAGATAGATAGATAGATGATAGATAAACTTGATATGCTGCTATCTCACTATTGAGCAACTGTGGATGGCTTGAAATGCTCATCTTTTTATGACTAGGCCGTATGGTTTATTAGGTTTATTACAGGAGGTGTGATGTACCAAGATGCTGGTTTGACAGCACTTCACCATAACACACACAATAAGTTGGAGTAGAGACCTTTTAAGACACAACACAAGAAGTTGCATTTTAGAATAGCTACCCTTACAGCTCTCCTTGTATCTGTGCAAAAAAAAAGACAAGGATTGTTCTCATTACTTATTCCAATGACTGAAGGAATATTAACATTCATTTTCCATAGCTGGATCACTGGACTAATGTTCTAATGTTATGAAACCTTCCCCTTGCCCCACAGAGAAGGACCTTACTTTTCGAAGGATTACATCTGCAGGGTCCAACCTTGGCAACTTGAAGACTTGTGGACTTAATCTCCCAGAATTCCCCAGGCAATCGTGCTGGTGGGAAATTCTGGGAGTTGAAATCCACAAAATTGCCAAGATTGGACAGCTCTGGATTAAATGATCAAGGGTTAGAGGTTATTTTAATAACGTTGTTTAACTGTGAAACAATGGTAATATCTTACTCATCATTAGCCTGGTTGCTGCTGAATGCCTGGCTGCCTGAATGCCAGAGGGTTTTTATTAAGCTATGAGTTTGGCTTACAAATTCAGGATAGAGGGGAGATAAATAGTCTGGAGCCAGAAAAGGTCATTTTAAAGAGACAGTGCCATTATAAATGTAGCTAAAAATACATCTTATTTTTCTAACTTGCATCTGCTAAATAAAATTCTGAAAACCAGTTCTGGGTGTTGAATGGGCTCAGTGAATCTGGGCTGATTTCATTGAGAGACCAAATCCTTTCATGCTTTCTATAATAAACTTACTCCTTATTTGGAGACAGAATACTTCCCCCTTGGTGGTGTTAGATTATTGGTTTGAATATTTTTAACTGAATGAGTTTTAATCACAGATGTGAAAGGGAGAATTGGGCAATGTCAATCCTACCAGAAGGCAACCAGTTCAGGGGGTGGACATTGGATGGGCTTTTTGATTGAGAACAGCTTTCCTCAGCCATCCTCTTGAGTCCACCTGGATATTCCTAGCTTTCTTGGGCAGCAACACAGTGATAATGATAACTGCTTATTGTTGGCTCAGCCTGATGGCTTTCGTGCTATTGAAAGAACAGTGAGAACAATCAACCAATGGAACAGCTTGCCTTCAGAAGTTGTGGGAGCTTAATCACTGGAAGTTTTCAAGAAGAGGTTGGATTGCCATCCGTCAGAAATGGTGTAGATTCTCCTGCTCGAGCGGGGGTGGGGGGGTGGACTAAATGACCTATAAGGTCCTCTCCAGCTCTGTATATCTCTGTTAATCTGTTATCTGTTCTGTTAACATGTTGTTGTTGTGTGGAAAATAAAAGGAGAAAGGAGCATTAGGAATGTACATCACCTTTTACATTTAAAAAAATGTAAAAAAAAAATATAAAGCTGCAGTATACATAAATTAAAAAATAAGGAAAATATCATTAAAAGCTCATGGATAGTGAACAATAAAGCCTGCTGAGCTGAGCTGAGTATTAAAGACCAAGAAAATACCCAGGAGTTTCTCATGGACTACAAAATAGTTTGATTAGGAAGTCCTGCCTTACCATAAGGGCTAGTGCACTAATTCTAAACAACAGAACCTAAGGAAAGGAAAGAAGTAGAGAAGAAAAACTATTATGTAAATAAGGACAAGGTGATACTAAGAAATTATAAGAGTTTATATGTTAAATTGGCTAATCAGGGAAACATAGGTGGTAAAAATAGAGGATTAAAGAGAAAAATGGATTAAATAATGACCTTCTTGCCCCCAAAATAGGGAACAAAGTAGACTTTTGGGTTTATGAGAACAGGTTGCTGCATAAAGGCGATTTTCTAGAGTCTTGATTTTATGGAGAAAATTTCCTCAAGAGAAAAAAAAAATGTATTCATAATCAATACTGTTAATCAGAAAAGCAAAGAAAATTGCTCTGGATAGTCTGCTGGTAAATTTGAGATGATGAATGATTGTCAAGTGGTTAGTAAGCTCTTTTGACCACCAAAAAAGGAATTGTAAATAGCCATGGTAACAATGTTGCCTGAAGTTTTTGGTAAAAAATGTTTTACCAGTTGTAGGCTCTTTGTTTAAATGCTTACAATGATACCAAAGCCTATCAAAGATATTCAGGCACTGGATGGTCTCTTCTTTAAACACAGTTCTGAATGCCAAGGACCCAGAGGACAGAACCATTCCTTGAGTGCAACCAGACCATAGGTAATTAGAGGGGGAAAAGGATGCTCTTTGGATAAGGAGGCAACGGACAGAATACTACCGCCACCTGCTGATCACTTTTGGAAGGACTTGAAATCATACCATGTATACAACAAAAATTTTTTAAGGTAAACTATGGATTGAAATGCCCCCAATTTATGCTCAGAGTCTGCTGATTGAAGCTAGGCAGTTTCCTTATCATTGTTATTGAAGTGGTTTGCCATTGCCTTTAGATTTTTTTCCCCATCTTCCCAGTCTAGCCTATAACACTGGAATTCCAAGCTTGTTCCCATCCAAGTATTAACCAGGACAGACTCTGCTTAGCTTCCAAGATCTGCCAACTTGTGCTAGTTGCTGCCATCTGCTGAGATAATAGTTTTTGCCAATGTTCTTCCACATCACAATGAATGGTTGTAATGCATAATCAGCAAAAAAAGACAGCTAATTGTTATAATTTGTTTTGACTCTTGTTGCCATTACCACTTGTTATAACTTAAATGAGGTTTTGTTTTGTTTTTGTTTTGTTTATCAAGAGTTAAGGAATGAAATCTGTGTCTGGATTTGAAGCATTTACATAAAGTAGAAAGGATGTTGGTAGAATCACAAGAAATCAAGAGAACTCCAGATAAATCTGGACCAAAATCAACATGCAAGTATTGCCAAATATGCAGTGAGCAAATAGCTCATTTTTGTGAAGTTTTGACTGAAGGACCCTTTGAAGCTGCACCATCAGCTTCATCCATTTTCCATGGAGAAAGCAGCCATCTAGACCAGGGGTGTAAAACTCAATTTCATTGAGGGCCGCATCAGGGTTGTGTTTGACCTTGGGGGCCAGGGTGGGCATGGCCAACTTGACGTCACTCATGTCAGGGCGCCTGTGGTGGCCCAAGTGCTCTGCCAGCAAAAAGAGAGATCAGGAGGCTGCAACGGCCTCCTGCAACCCTCTGCCAGTGAACATGGAGCTGGGGAGGCCTCCTGAGCTCCATTTTTGCTGGCAGAGGATTGCAGGAAGCCGTTGCAGCCTCCCAAGCTCTGTTTCCGCTGGCAGAGGCACTGCAAGCTGGTCCTTCACTGTTTCCAGGGCGACCTCATGGGCCAGATCTAAGCACCCAGCGGGCCGGATCTGGCCCACGGGCCTTGAGTTTGACACCCCTGCTCTAGACCAAGAAAGTCTGCTTTAATATTTCAATCCAAGGTATTGAGAGAAGGAACTCAATTTTTCAAATCAAGGCAACATCTCATATCAGGAGGTACAGCAATCAGGATTAAGGCAAAGTTACAATAGAATGGTGAGTCTCTATCCAGAGCTATCCCGCTGGTCAGAAACACAACACAAACAGTCTTATGTGCAAATGGCCTCTCAGATTTCTTTCCCATATTTATGAATAGGGAAGTTAGACGTGTCATTTCAAACAATTTCTCAGGGAGAGGAGAAATTCTCCATCAATTTATCAAAGTACATTTGCAGCACAGCTTCCCCACCATAGCCACGATTTTATTATTTCTCCTGCTGCAAGTAGTGAGATCAGCAGTTCTTTTGGCAGCTTGGTCATCACAAATCTCAGGGTTTTTTCAGAATTCTGTTTTACTGTTTGGGGAAAATGGATGTTTTTCTGTACAAAAACTGGGTAACTATTTGGAACAAATTCTGCAAAGTGGACTTCTATTGCTAGAAGAATAGGGGAAAAAAAGAAGAGAAAGGAGATTTATATATTTTTCCAAGAAAATAATCTTTTTTGGTCAGTAAGTATTGAAGCTGGATTTATGGCAGCAGGGAAGGAGAGGGATGCAGAGGAAATGTTTGAATACACAGCTTTGAGTTTTTGCAATTGGCTAAACCGATATAAAATAAACTGATTTAGATAAGAATATTCTAATAACAGTCATTTATGACAAAAGATTTCTGCTTTGCCTCATATATGAATCTTTTAGGTGGAATTTATACTTTCTTTCCCACAACAGAGTATTATATAATAAAGAACTACATGTAAGTTTGTTGTAAGAAGGCCCCATATTTGAACCTGGCTTTTTATGAACTGGTTCTGTGTACATCACATCAATATAATTGAAAAAGCATCCCATATAATGGGACAGGAGCAACTTTTATTCCATAGTTTATGATGAGGGATGCAGAAAGTTGGAGGATATGGTGGGGACATGTTGTTACTAAGGCTATTTGCATTTTCATGTCATGGCAGAATGGAAAATAGCAATAGCACTTAGACTTATATACCACTTCATAGTGCTTTTACAGCCCTCTCTAAGTGGTTTACAGAGTCAGCATATTGCCCCCAACAATCTGGCTCCTCATTTTACCCACCTCGGAAGGATGAAAAGCTGAGTCAACCTTGAGCCAGTGAGATTTGAACTGTCGAACTGCAGCTAGCAGTCAGCTGGACTAGCCTGCAGTGCTGCACTCTAACCACTGCGCCACCTCGGCTCTTATGATAATGTGCTATCTCTCATTGCCTCTCATGGCTGAAGTCAATGGCAGTGCACCATACATTAGACGTTCCTTTGGCTGGAAGTGTGGATGAAAGCAACTTATAATCATACTAAACAGGTGAACAGATTTAGAACTGTTTGTCCTCTCTCTTCTAAGCAATGTATTGTAATTAGTATACAAGGCCATCCATTGGGAGTGAAGAGGATGAAATGAGCACCATGATACCAAGCTCAGCTCCATCAGTATATATTTTATGAAGTCATACAGACATATGCAAATGATGACTCTTGTGCCACAATTCTGACATTCTTGATGAAACAATAGGATTCTGTGGATACACTTTGTAATATTGACACATGCATATGGAAAACTAAGCTGTTTTTAGCAATCCAACCATGAATTGGTGAGTAATGTGAACATAACATGGCTGCAATTCCAGAATTTCTCATACTTAGAAGCATGCTCAACTTACTGAAGGCTGCTTTTAAGTGCCTGACAACATACTGTAAATTTTTAGAAAGATATTGCCAATGAATACTGAATTTGTATTCATTTTCTTTAATTTGTTTATATAGAAAGCAGTTCATAATCCGCTTAATACTGCTCATATTCTTCATCAAAGCAGGAGGGGCTGCATGATGTATGTATATTAGCTTCAGGAGCACATCTGTGAGCTCAGATTGGATGAAATGTTGTAAACACAATGAAATGTTGCTAGGTAACTGCCTTTTAGTCAGTGTAGTTGTGAAAATGAGAAGGGTTTTTTTTTCCCCTTTCCACAAAGATAGCCTACTTGGATAGGACAATGAACCATTATTTTATTTTCATCTTCATATATATTATTTTAAAACAGCAAAGCTTTTCCTCTTTGGGTAAAAATGGCATACTTAAAAATAATTTGCTTCTCAAATGTTCACATTTTTATAGAAAAATATTGTCTATTTAGTTTTACAATTAAAAACACTCCCTACTCATAATAATTTATATATCACCAACAAAGAATCCTTCACTTAAATGAACTGAATGTGAGAAAGAAACCTATTAAAATGTTCTCGCTTCCGACACAACTTTTCATTTTTCACTAAGACAATATTATCCCCTCATATTTCTTTATAAACTGGAAGACTGACTGAATGATCAGATTCATGAATCAGGATAGATTACCTACCAGGATTTGATCATTTGTACCTTTGGATATCTCTCTTGTGAAAGTGAATACTTTCACTTCCCCAAACTCATTTCTTGCATAAAAATTTGGATTTAACTCATCTGTCATCACCACCAACTGAAATAAAATTATGTATATCTAACTAAGATTAGTTAGTTCACTCCTTATGCCTTCTTATTCTTAGAACTTTCTGGAGTAGAATTGAAATAGCTGAATTATGTGAATTAATGTGTTCACCTGCATTTGTGTGCATTGATAATGTTTGGGTTGACTAGAGATTGCTCCTAAGTTTACTTGACTTGTATTCATTTGGTCTTTTCCTCATTTACTAATTGTGGGAACTGGGTGAAGTTCTCAGTTCCTAGGTCTTAATCTCAAAATGAACTGCTGAATGAATTTGCTTCATGGATGAATAATGCTGATCTGACAGTCACTTAGATTTTATATTGAAACTGTCTCTTGGTTGCTGAAATATAAACTCGTGTGGAACTAGTGTGCTATTTGGGCTAACAAAATTAGAGTTACCGATTTTGAAAATGTTCCTTATAAGTCCTGCCCCCTATTTAATTGAAATATTATAAATTATAAATATTATAAACTTTCCATATCCAGGAAGAATGTGAGCAGGAAGGAAACTGGCACATTTACAATTATACAGGCTTCCATATCAGCCTGAACCCGTAGCAGGATAATTACTCACATGGAAACTTTTGTACAATCTATGGTATGTGTGAAGGAATCTCTCCTGCATATTAAACTGAATGTACATGAGAAACTCTTATATCAGTATTAGTAATATCACTGATAGCCATTACTTCCTGGGAGCATTCACGTAGTGAGTCATCTCAACCTGTAGTATCTGAATAGAGCTTAGAATTCTCAGGTTCCCAAGAGTGCCCATGCTGATTCTGAATAATTATTCATTGTTGTTGTGTTGTTACTGTAATTTGTAGATTTACTATGGCTTCTTGGGAAATCAACCCTGACTGCTCTTTGGAAGGATAAATACTGAAACTGAAGCTCAAATATTTTGGCCACCAAATAAGAAGAAAGGATTCATTGGAAAGGACTGTGATGTTGGGAAAGATTGAAAGCAAAAGGAGAAGGGGCAGCAGAGGATGAGATGGTTAAATGGTGTCATTAATGCAGTGAGGATGAGTTTGGGCAGACTCTGAGAGACAGTGAAGGATGGGGGGGGGCATCTGTACTGTGGTCCATGGTCCAAGTCAGAAATGACTTGGAGACTGAAGAATAACAACAAATGGCTTTTCACTCCATAATATTGGCAGAACAAAATATGCATTTAAAATGTACAACGAAATGTGCATTAAAAACAAGACTTCTTGCCTGGACCTAAAAACCAGCCATAATAATAAGTAGCTGAATTTTGGCAATTGTAGTTGAAGTGCGTTGTAGTTGTTGCTGTTTTCACTATGTCTGCTCTATTTATATTTTCTTTTCTAAAAGTCACCTTATCCCTAACACAAACCCACCCTTTGTAGGTTAAGGGGGGAAAAAACACCTTCAAATATCAACTCAAGGGGAATTTTCTAAGGGCAGGTACAAACCTTTTTCATCACTATTTCAAACTTTAACAAAAATCAGTCATCACTCTAAGTGGTAGCTTCAGTCCGTGGTCTGAAAATATTGCTGCAGATGCCCTTTTGATGTACATGATATGAGGATGAACATTTCCAGGAATTTCTTTGAGAGCCATGGTGCATTGCCTTGTGCCATTCACAGGGTACATGCAGCAGTAGTTTGAAGCATTTGATAACATCAGGACAGTGATAGGCACCTGGATGTCTGAATGACAACTGGCCTTTCTGACCAGTTCAAAATACCCTGTCCCTAAAAGACTTATTTTCTTGCATATGACTTCCATTCCTTCCCAGAAAGACCCACAATAGGGGAAGAAGGCAAAGCACCTCACCCTTGCTTCTTAGATTCCATTCCCACCTCTTCTAAATTCAGAAAATGGGTGTGCATTTAGGCTGGCCTTTTTAAAAGGAAATGAGTTATGACTGTCACAATTAACAATTTAATAGCAAATATTAAAAGCTTCAGTTGGTACAGAATGCAGGGGCATAAGCAGTTACGTGCATACCTAGATCTGCACATATTACATCTCAGTTCTGTGAGCTGCACTGTCTACCAATTTGCTTCCTGGTCCAATTAAATTTGTGGTCCAATTTGCTTCCTGATAGGCAATTCAAAGTGCTGGTGATAATCACAAAGCCTTGCCTGGTACAAGGCTGGGTTATTTGAGGGACTGCCAACATCTCAGTGACATCTCTTTGTCCCATCAAGTCCAGCAGAAGTGGCTTCTTACAGATCCTTTATTCTAGACTATCATTTGATGGGCCTTAGGAAGAGAGCCTTTGCTGCTGCTGCATTCATCCTGTAAAAAACATGATTCCCCCGTCCTTTCCCAAGGCTGGTCCTGTCCTTGATGGCCCTCTAGAAGAGCTTGAACAACCTTGGACATCAATGAGCTCATATAATGGCTATGCTGTTTTTGAACGTCTATTCTCTCACAGATACTATAATGTATGGTTTTAATTATTTTTAACATTAGTTTCTTTATACTGTTGTTGTTTTTTGTATTGTTTATGTTTTAATTGTGAGCAAGCAGAATCACAAATGTGAGATTGGTAGTCGTATAAAATGAATGAATGTATGTATGAATGAATGAATAAATAAATAAATAACATTAACTAAACTTTACAGAACTTTAGGCACATTTTATTAAAATTTAGTCTCTGTCTATTAGGAAGGAAGTGGGAATATTTGCAGTTCCCCAACCTCACCTTTTTTTGACCTTCAAATGTAGAGTATGATTACCTGCAATGAAAAATATAAATCTTCTACCTTTGGTGGTGCTCTGCATAATTTAGGCTCTTCCCTTAAAGAACTTAACTAAAATGAATGAGGTTCCCCAGTGCAGATGTTTACTTTCTGAACAGGAAAGATAATGAGAATTGAAGTAAAAACTTGTAGTAGTAATATTGGTTTTAATCCACACTTCATTACTCTTTTGGTCTGTGAAAGAGTGTATTCAGAAATTTGATGTGCCTAGCCAATCTACTTCCTCAGCTGAGTAACTTTCCTTGGGTCAGAAGCTCAATAATTTACCAATTTCCTTTCTGTAACCCCAAAGCTTTCTTAACTCATTGTTCTTTTGGCTAAGCTTGGCACAAAAATACCACTTTTCACTTTGGGGCAGAGTGCTATCATGCAGTGTTAAGTCAACCACTTTAGTGACTGACACTCTCAACATTGCCTCTTAATCCCATCTTTCAGTAAGAAGATTGGTTTCAGCAGGTTATCATTGTTTTTAAGTCTTATTAGCCCCAAAGGGGAAATGCTGCAAATCCCTCAAATCTTTTCTGAAGGCTTGACATATAGATTTTTAAAAAAGCGTTTTGAGCCTGTCCAGAGTTAGTTTTGTGGTGAAATGTAGTGATTTCAGGTACATTATATGAGAACATATAGCAATAGCATTTAGACTTATATACTGTTTCATAGTGCTTTTATAGCCCTCTCTAAGCGGTTTACAGAGTCAGCATGCTGCCCCCAACAATCTGGGTCCTCATTTTACCCACCTCAGAAGGATGGAAGGCTGAGTCAACCTTGAGCTGGGTGAGATCTGAACTGTTGAACTGAAACTAGCAGTCAGCTGAAATAGCCTGCAGTACTGCACTCTAATCACTGTGCCACCTTGGCTCTAACCATTCGTATTGATTCAAGTGAATTCTGACCAACTCTAGTTAAAATAATGATTTGTATATTGTAATTTTTGTGTTCATAGCCATTTTGTTCATGGAAATCATGGAAATCAATAGCTATTAGCTTTGATGGCAGTGTGACTGTCTCTGAAAGCCATCTGCTGGGAAACCAGTGGACTTCTTTGTGCAGTTGGTTGGTCATATGTGCAGTGGTACGTAAGAATGTCCTTGGGAGACAGGACAAGAGACCCAACAAAAGGAGCAGTCAAATAAAAGCCCACAGTAAGAATGTGGATAGGGCAAGGGGCTCAGAAGAGACACAACCTAGTTTTGGAGCTGTAAAGTGGGGGGAGGGGTAGGCAGGGAGAGAAGTATTTTCAGACTGCTGTAAATATCATCTTACAACAAAGTAGAATTAGCTCATCTGGTCATATTTCCCATCTGGTCTACTTCACAAGGCTGTTATCAATCTTAAAGTATGTGTGAATAGCAAATAAGAAGAATTTTTCAGGGTTTGGAGAAATCGCACAAGAAAAGCAAGACCAAAGAAGAATCTATTGATGTCATACAAACAAGCATGAGATGCTCCTCAAAGTCAGACAACGATAAATGTGGAAAAGTGATTGGACAGAGTGTCAGCAAGACAATGTCTTACAGCGTGGTGAAAAAGAGTGAAAAAATAATGAGGATGACATCCTCGTAACAAAAGGAAAGAAAGTTAAGATGACCAAAGTAAGAAATGCTATGTAATGCTGAAGCAAATACAAAGTAACTTAGAAATGTGTCACTCAGTTTATGGCCAAGCAAAAGAAATCAATCAGAACCAAGAGTCCGGGACACAGCATAAACATTATGTAGTGAGAAAGAAGTTCTTTGAAGATGATTCTAGGATATGTATGACAGAAGCCAGGGATGGGGTGGCTCAGTGGCTAAGAAACTGAGCTTGTCGATTGAAAGGTCGGCAGTTCAGCGGTTCAAATCCCTAGTGCCAAGTAATGGGATGAGCTCCTGTTACTTGTCTCAGCTTCTGCCAACCTAGCAGTTCGAAAGTGCATAAAAATGCAAGTTAGAAAAATAGGAACCACCTTTGGTGGGAAGGTAACAGCGTTCCATGCATCTCTGGTGTTTAGTCATGCTGGCCACATGACCACGGAGACGTCTTCGGACAGCGTTGGCTCTTTGGCTTTGAAACAGAGATGAGCACCACCCCCTAGAGTCGGGAACAACTAGCACATATGTGCAAGGGGAACCTTTACCTTTACCTTTATGCCAGAAGCATGTAAAAGCTACTGTCTTAATGAGACAAAGAGAAAAGACTTCATATGAAATTAGGAGATACTATCAGGACATCAGAACTCAAAAGGAAATAATATCAGAGCATTTCAATTCTCCCAGACACTCTGGGGCAGACATGAAAATGACCATTTTGGAAAAATGAGTGATTTGCAACTCACAAAAGCTTATGCCTTTTGTTAGAAAATGTTCTATCAGGCTACTTCTGATTTTTGCCACTATAATCAATCTCCTCCTACAGTATTTATGGAATACCTTATGTACAAATTCAAATTCTCTGCCCTGATTGATTTTGCACAGTCACTTTGCACTAACTATCCATATAAAGTGATGTGTATACAAAACACAGAAAAAAGTGACCAGTGGTGTTTTGAAGACCTAAAGATGAATGACCAGGGATGATGGTGAATATCTGCCGAGAACAAAAATGAATGTTTTGAATATCTGATTTAAACAGAAATAGGTTGAAATAACAAAATAGTTGAATATAAATGTAAAAATATTATTGATTTGATTCTTAGGATGAAAAATCATGAGAATTATAGGCTCTGAGTAAGGGATCAATTCACGAAATCAAGAGGATACCTTTCTTAGGGAAAAATGGATATGGACGAAAAAGAAACAGGAAATATGAAAAAAGATATGTGTTGAAATGATGATGTGAAAGCCTGTGGATGAGAAAAAAATGTACTTAAGAGGATGACTGCTACAAAAATTTAGGTTGAGAGAAAAATATTGAATAGCAATAGCACTTAGACTTATATACCACTTCACCTGCTGTACAGCCCTCTCTAAGTGGTTCACAGAGTCAGCATATTGCCCCTAACAATCTGGCTCCTCATTTTACTGACCTTGGAAGGATGGAAGGCTGAGTCAACCTTGGAGCCACTCAGAATCGAACTCCTGGAGTGGTTAGTGAGTTAGCTTGACATATTGCATTCTAACCATTTCACCACCATGCTCTTCTGAATGCTGTCTTTGTAGAGAAAACAATAGTTACAAAGTTACAAAGAATATAGTCAGAGAATAAAGAGGTTAAAAGGGGCAGAAAATTGCAGAGCAATCTTGGTGAAAATAAAAAAGTGGGTAACACAAATAGTACATAGGAAATAGTTCGATAAATGTTCTGGGAGGATGTCTGGCAGAATTCTGACTGAAATCATAGAGAATGAATGAATGAATATTTAAAGGATGCAGTGTATCTTTATACTAGGCAGGAGATATGCAGATCACATTTTCTTTTTATACAACTCACTGAAAAATACATGCATGTGAGAATTAAAGTTAGTTACATATGTTGATTTAAAAAAAAAGATGATGAAGAGAATTGTGAAATACTTATGGCATAATTTTGCAAGCAAGAATACCAAGGTGAAGGTAGGTAACTGAATATGATGAGAGTGGAAACGAGGAATGTAAAGCATGTATAAAATAAATGAGATGATTAATAAATGTTTAAATCATGAGCAGGGAAGACACTGGTGTGTGATGACCTATTATTTATTTATGTTTTTTTGTGAATCAGTGTCTAAGCAATGTGTGGTTGAGGTATAAATTTACTATCATTTTTGTATGCAGATAATGCTGTGTTGTTGGCTAGGAAGAAGAATGATTTGAGGTTAATTTCAGCTCAGCTGTATGATGCAGTGGTGAATATGGATCTCAGATCAATGCATCAAAGGCTAAGATAGCTATGTTTGAGGGGAACCAAACTATACCTTTACTTCCTTGCACGTATTCATCAACAACACTCAATAAGACAAGATTACCTTCACTAAGATCTATTGAATTAGTCTTTAGAGTTCTAGATACACACAACTATCTTTCTTCGGTTTATTTAATTTGTTAATTTATATTCTTTATAATTTATTACTTCTATATCCCAAATCTCAATCTTCTATATATTACGGTTATCACCAGGTTAGCCCATAGATCTTCTATCCATCGTAGCTTTGTTCATGGGAGCTTTTACAGAATCCTTTTTAAAGGTACACACTACATTGCCATACATGTCACATAGCACATACCTTGCTAAATATCTGGAGAGTACTGATCAGTTTTAGTAAATTGGGGGCAGTATCCCCCACATACAACCAAATCAATTTTACTCTAACCATGCTTATTCTATTCTATGGAAGCCAGAATCTGTAATCTAAAGACTACAAGCCATCATAATATTCTTGCCCCACCAACTTGGACTTACATGTAGAGTAAAGTAGAGTAGAACAGAACAGAACAGAACAGAACAGAACAGAACAGAACAGAACAGAACAAAATAAAATATTCTTTATTGGCCAAATGTGATTGGATAAGTTTTCAGTATACATACAAGTAACAAAGTGATAAATCATAAATCATGATCATAAATCATAAGATACAACCAACAAAGTGATAGTCATAAAATACCAATAGGAGTAGGTAATAGGAAAGATGAGAAGGATAGTAGTAATACTGTACTGCTACATGGTTAGATATCCATGGGGATCAGGTGTTTAGTAGAGTGATGGCATGGGGGGGAGGAACTATCTTTATGTGTAGTTGTTTTGGCATGCAATGCCCTATAGTGGCATCCTGAAGGGAGATGTTGAAGCAGTTTATGTCCTCAGCCATCTTTCTGGCTCAGGCACTACACAAGTCCTTAATGGAAGGCAATCTGGTTGCAATTGTTCTTTCTACAGTCCTATCCATTGAAGATAGTGCCTGTCCTGTTGGCTGCATTACCAAACTAGATGTCATGTAATGTACTGACATTAAGTTTGGATTTCACTTTTATTGTACTGTGTATTTTTTCTCATGAAATTATTATGTTTTATTTGAAGCAGTGAAGTTAAGCTGTCACACTGGATCATATTTAAGAAAACAAAGCAATACACATTCATAGCCAGCTTAGTAGTTTTAAGAATGTTTGCTGACAGACTTGTGATGATAGAACAGTGAAACTGTCCTTAAATTTTTCCAAATTTCTTATAACCGTATTATTTAACAACATGATTTATGGATAGGTATTACAAGGCTGATTTCAGCGGGAGTGTTAAGTAAGAGTGTAGTATATCTTTTTAGATAAAATAATTTATTTGCTTGGTTTATGCTCTTGGTTTTACTGGCATACCAATCATTGCTCCATCTCTTCCTCTGTCTTTTTCTCCTCCTCCCACCAATTGTACATGTTTCATTGCAAACCTATGTTAACAGTCCACAGCAGCTTATAGAGAGAGATATAGCCAGCATAGAACATGACATCTTGGGGATTGAAAAAGATGGGGAGGGGGCAAACACTTGCCAGTCATAATTTCAAGGAATTATGTTTCTGAAATGCCCAGCTTCAGCTATTCAAACCATAGTTCTTGTTGTCAGAACATCGGTAGTATCAAGTGATCTTGGAAAATTATCTGAACTTAGTGAGAATTGTGCAAAACAGTGGAACAAATAGTTGCTTAGAAAACAGTAAGATGGGCCCTTGGACAACCAAGCTCAAAATGATAGAAATATGCCACCAAATTCCTATGTAGCTATTACATAGTTTGGACTCCAAGTAGCTTTGCCATTGGAAGAATGTGTTTTAATTTAAATATTCTGGTTGCAGAAACATATCTTACTTCAGTACAAAAAATATTTGGGAATCAGCTTCCTGAGGCATTTTCAGTGGAGCGTTCAGAATCTGGCCCATTCTGAACAGAGCTCAATAAACCTTCCCTGAATTGCTCTCTTCAGAGGAATCTGGGTAGCCAGATGTTGATTGTGTACACATTGTTTTGTGCTGCTTGCATAAACATTATAATCACATATAGACAACAGCAGAGCTACAATATTTAGAAAACATTTTTCACACCTCCTTATTAAGCAAGACTATGAAAATTATGACTCATCACTGCACCATTGTTTTTGCTTGTTTTCTTGAGCTGGTTGAATAGTCATAGACAGCTGGTATTAATACAATAGGTAGTGCTTAGGGAATTAATGGGTGATGTAGAATACACCACAAAGGTATCTGTCAGCTGGAACAATAAGCCTCATGATGGAAGAGATCTATATTTGAAACTGGTGCTCAAACGAAGGTTTTTCAAGCAATAAAAGGCATACCTTGACTGTGCTGCGAAATTAGTTTTTAACCATTGCATGAAGGCTGCCCCACAAAAAAAGTGCTTTTATTTTATTTGCTATCACAAGAGCATTTAAGCACCAAGGAGTAGGCATCTACATGCTCCATTTCTCTTTTCTCCTATCAAAACAACACTAGAGCGCTTATGCTCCAGGGAGATTTGTATAGAATCTGACGCTTGTATCAGTGCTGAAGGGGGAAAAAAAGAAAACAAAATTATAGTCTGAGGTGATGCAAATGATATCCTTGGTGCATCTTCCCCAATGTTCCTGTGAGGCTCTTGACAGCTGATGGTTGGATTAAACAAAAAGACCAGTAACTTATGACTATTAGCTCAAAGCAATCATCTCTCATTATTTCAATTACATGGGTAAATGCATGCAATCATGTATCAAATCACTTTTCCCTTTTGAAGAGGTTCTTTTCAGAGTAGGATTTCTGCCAGGGAAAAAAAAAGTGCAAATATTTACACTGGTTTTTCATCCAACTGCACCTTTGTTTGGCAAAACTACCCAATGGCTACAATTCTGAGTGATATTTCGAAGGTGGGGGGAAGAAACTGAGAGCAAAAGAGAGAGAGAGAGGAGGGTAAAATAAAAAGGGGGAAGGTAGACAACAGTGTGCAGATTTCTTTCTCCTTTGCTTCCTTCTCTCCTCCCCTCTCCTTCTCCTTTCTTGTGCCTCATTAGCAGTCTGAAAAGGAGACACCCTTCATTACCTATTGCTATCTGACCTGTCAGACTGAACGTGGCTTCCTTTCCCTTAAATCAAACTACCTGTGAATATAACTCTGCTGGCCAATTCCAGGCTCTTTAGCCAACTGTGATTGATGACTCAGAGACTAGGAGAAAATTGCCTCCCAATGAATTATTCATCAAGCGATCTCTTTGCTGTTAAAGTAGCTGACATGAAAGTTCTGACACTGCCTAAGCACAATTCACTTACAAATCAGTTACAAGGAAATATTAAAAATAGCTCCATGAAAGCATACCGGCACAGTATCAAGTCGGGCTTTTGGCTGCCTGCATCACTGATGGATTTGATCACTCTTGCCCATGGAAGAAACGGCAGGAAAGGCAACAGCAATGAAAGAAGAAGAAATGTCAGCCAGCCAGGCTTGGGAACAATATGTTGTTTCTGATGACTTTTCGCTCCACTGAAAGGCAGACAGCTAATCAAACAGGCAGCAATATTGAAATGTTTTCTCATTCAAATCAATACTCATTGTTCGCTTGCTAGCCCGGGGCTTTAATGCATGCAAAAGCATACAGCAAACACTAACAATTAAAAAAAAAAATGCAGCTACATAGGGAAATCTGTATCAGAAAATCTGGGGAGGGAGGGGAAGGAAAGGGAGGGAATGGAGGGTGTAGAAAGCCAAGCCGGCAAAAGCTTATTATCAAATGCCTTTTCATTTGACCTCTGTGCTATAACCTCATCATGAGGGTAGATAATATACCTCTAATATAGTTTCAGGCCTCCAAAATTAGAGATACAGGCTAAGAGATTGAAATGGATACTTTTTAAAATGGGGTGGAACTGTTGTGCATGATCCATTGCTTACTGAAATAGATAGCAAATTTTTCAGAAATGTTCATAGAGGTGGATTGTATCTATGGTTGTCACAGTGGGAAAAATTCTCTCATGGGCTTGAATCAAGCTTTTGCAAGCATGAAGTGCTAAATCAGGTAATTCTCCCTCCTCCTTTTTTTTCAATTTTTTTTACCTAGAGTTACAGCATCCCATGTTTTGACTTGATGACATATTTTACTATTTCTAATTGTGGGATATGGACTCACAAATATTTTCTGAGGTATGAAGATGTGGATTTGGTTAAAATACCTGGTAACACCAATCATTATCTCAAATTCTGGTATAGGATATTCTGGCTAAAAAGAATATGATCTACAGGCCTTGGAAATGTAGAGAAAAAGGTTGGACAGAAATAGATTTGTTATGTTTAGGGTTAGGATGCAGAACATTTATTTGATACTGTGGGTCAATTTTACCCTTTAATAAATTGTAGGCAATTGGGTCTGGAGTAAAGCTAACATAAAATCTAAATATGATTTAACTTGATTTGGACTTAGATTAAAATAATTAAATAAAAGTAGTTAATTATGGATGCAATAATTGCTCCTTTTTGTGTGTGTAACATTAGAAATGTAGTGACAAGTCTCAAAGGGCTCTAAGGATTTTTTTTTTACAGGGATGGCAAAATAAACAAAAGCCTAAAGGTCACATAGGGCCCATCACACCCAATGCCAGAATAAGTTGGCCCCCAAATTAAGAACCTGTTTTGCATGATTTGATAATTTCAGGGGATTAAGGAGCAAAGTGAAAGCCTTTAATTTTACAAATGCTTACATAATTCATAGAGCTCTTTCACCAAATGTTCCTTATGGAGCCCAGCCCTAGCATACCACACCAAACATGGTATATATCTTGAGTCTTCAGAGGTGGCTTTGAAGATGTTTTAGAGGCCCATTAATGCCTTCCAGCTGAAAGATAACAGTTCAATTTGTCAGATTATTAGATGTTATGTTCAAGTATTATTTTTTTTTTAATTTGATTTATATGCCGCCCTTCTCCGGAGACTCAGGGCGGCTTACAATGCTTTAAGCAATAGTATTAAGTATTGGACTCTGTATGTTTTTATGTTGGCAAATCAGCAGTAGTGCATTGAAATTATTTTCAGGTTAACCAACTGAAATATTCATGGTTTAAGTGCTGTAAAAGTCATAAGTATATTCTTGGTAATCATTCTGAAGTAAAAGTTTGTGTATTATGAAGGATGCGGCTGGTAAATAACAAACAGATATAACACCAGGTATCAGTAACCTACCAGTGCAGTCAATATCTCTCTTCAGCTGACTCTTCTGCTGTCAACAATAAATTTCAGTACAATGCTTTCACAGTCATCTGTTGCATTTTCAGCCCTAAGATATTTAGCAGCTGAAGTGTGCTGTTTCACCAATTTTCTTTGCACACAAAATTGGCTGAAAGGTCTGAGCTCTCCAAAATCAATACTATTGCTAAACCACAAATAAGCCAGTAGAAGGGACTTGAAAATCAATCAATTTCAATGGAAGGGGTCTTCTAGAGAAGTTAGCTGTGTCTCACCCCCCTCCCTTCTGACTCTACTGTAGCTTCATTGCCTCTCAGGACTGAATTCACAAAACATTTCTTAGATTCCTATTACAAAGAATTTTTCAAAATTATCTTTTTAGCTGTCAGAGACAAACACAGATACCCCATTGAAAATGCCCTGTAAAATACAAATCATGGCAACCACGTTAATGCCATTTCTACCCAAATTCAAAGCTCCCATTACAATTGAATCAGCCAAATGATTGGAAGGAAGACCCAGTTTTTGCATTCCTTGAGCTGAATGCTAAAAGAAAACAAAGAAAAGGGAATGTATAGGCAGATTGAAACTCCCCCATTCACAATTTTTAATAGTTGAAATAGAACAAGGCACTGCCACTTAGGTGTAATTATGTCTGGTCATGTATGATGCAAAGAAATCTTTGGTTACACTGTAAACGTTACATCAAAGTCCCAGTAGGAATGGCAACAATCACCTTAAGCTTCTGTGGAGAAAATCTGGACTAAAAATGTAATTTAATAAACCGAACCTACAGGGACAGAGAAATATGGTTGCACATCTTTGAAAATATAAACAAGTTGCCTGCTTCTGTTTCTATCATTAATAGAGAAGAGATAGAGATTTTGATTAATTTGAAGAAAATAATGCTCAATCTTATCTGTCTTTTTATAATAATTAAAAAATGAGATGGGTCAGCTTCCCCAGACAAATAGCTGTTTAAGAGTACAATACAATTTATAAATTTAAGCAAATTGTTTCTGCTTCTTCAACATATGTGTTTGAATACAATTGATGCCTTTTTATTAATGCACTTAAAGTGAAATTTAATTTACCAGACAGTGTAACAAAACCTTACTTTTACTATTTTTTAAAAATTTCAATATTGCATCTGTCAAATATTTATGTGATAATATTCAGCATAGTGGGAATAATTGTATTCTGGATTTCTCTGCCTGAATCCTGTACATGTTTACTTAAAGGCAAATCCACTGAGTTCAGTGGAGTTTAGCTCCAGATTAAAATAAATAGGCTGTAGTATTACAACCTGAAATTGTTTTCATAATTTGTATATCAAACTACCTCTGAATCAAGACCAATAAAACATCTTTAAACTTCTCATTGCATTATTGTTGACTGGGGATGGTATCTTTCTTCAAGTATCTTTCTTCACTCAGAGCTTTTATGCCAGGTAGGATGAAAGGGAAGGGTGAAGGGACAGTGGCAGGACAAGCATCAACACAAAATTTTCCTCTAATTTCTGTGTGTTCCACTCTCTTCCTCACATCAGAAGACAATCTAAAACCTGCGTCAAATAATGCAGCTTGTGTGTCCTGTAGGAACTCCACATGCTGCCATTCTCTGGTGTGGAGATCTATTTCTCAACTTTGGTTCACATAGAAATGGAAATAGAATAACAGAAGTGGAAGGGACCTTGGAGGTCTTCTAGTCCAACCCCCTGCCCAGGCAGTAAACCCTACACCACTTCAGACAAATGGTTATCCAACATCTTCTTAAAAATTTCCAGTGTTGGAGCATTCACAACTTCTGCAGGCAAGTTGTTCCACTTATTAATTGTTCTAACTGTCAGGAAATTTCTCCTTAGTTCTAAGTTGCTTCTCTCCTTGATTAGTTTCCACCCATTGCTTCTTCATTTCATTTCATTTCATTTCATTTCATTTCATTTCATTTTATTTAATTTATATACTGCCCTATTCCCGAAGGACTCAGGGCGGTGAACAGGCACAGAATAAAATACGTAAAATACCAAAATTAAGAACAGAGGTAAAATCAAATTAAATCAATTTAGCCCAAGACAAATTTAAAACCCCAGGTTAAGAACGAATTAAAATTTACATTAAAAATTACATTAAAAAAGAATGGGAAAGGTTAGGCCAGACCAGCCTGGTGAAATAAAAAGGTTTTAAGAGCGCGGCAGAAGGTGCGTAGATCCGGGATCCTCCGTATTCTTGTTCTACCTTCAGGTGCTTTGGAGAATAGTTTGACTCCCTCTTCTTTGTGGCAACCCCTGAGATATTGGAGCACTGCTATCATGTCTCCCCTAGTCCTTCTTTTCATCAAACTAGACATACCCAGTTCCTGCAACCATTCTTCATATGTTTTAGCCTCCAGTCTCCTAATCATCTTTGTTGCTCTTTTCTGCACTCTTTCTAGAGTCTCCATATCTTTTTTACATCATGGCAACCAAAACTGAATGCAATATTCCAAGTGTGACCTTACCAAGGCATTATAAAGTGGTATTAGATTTTGAGGAGTTTGGTTGTTAACAGAGCATTTCAATTGCCAAAACGTCTTGCAGTTCCCAAATTGAATCAAGAAGATCCTTGTGACTAAAATGTGAAAAGCATCCTGTTCCTGCCTCAAGAACAACAGTTTCTTCTGGAAGGACTTCATGAGCAGCCATATGAGTTAATTTCTACTACTAAAGATGGTTAGGTTGGAGGGTGGGTGACAATTAAAATGACGATACACAGTAATTTCCTAAATTTAATCTGCGTATCAGCTCCAGATAAAAAGATTGTGACAGCAAGGTTGAAGAAAATTTCTATGGAGATTCTCAGTCATCCCAGGTCATGGTTGTCCCAGAAGTGCTTTTTCAAAAGGCAACTGGACCTTTTTTTCTCTTGAAGACATTTTGCTTCTCATCCAAGAACAAGCTTCTTGGATGAGAAGCAAAATGTCTTCAAGGGTTGACTGAGACTCTCTGTAGAGATTTTCTTCAGCCTTGCTGCCACAATCTTTTTATCTGGAGCTTCCTTATGGCAACAGAATTATGGCCAGTGATATAATGATGTCATGAGCAAAGGTAGAGCTCCCCCCCCTTTTTTTATGCTTAAAGCCAAATATGGAATTTTTGCATACCTGATCATACTTTCAGAGGAGAAATGGATCTTCTGAGAAGCATCTGCAATACGGATTCTATTTTAAAAATTTCTTTTATCAAGTTTAGATTAATTGTACTGGTTGGGAAAGGGAAGCTATCATTTAATCTAAACTTGGTTGGATTGAAACTGCTTAAATCAGGGGCTTCCTTGAATAGCAAAGCACTTCTGGATGGTCCTATATGCTTACTAAGCAGCTAGGCAGGTCAGCACAGAACGAAAAGCAAATTCATATCTTCTTAGAGCAAGCATAAAGACAAGGCATGTCCAAATATACAGCTGAACTCAGAGAAATGGGCAGAATATATATTCATTTTCAGAGAAATGGGCAGAAGAATGTATATTCATTTTCACACCTCTTGCATAGGAAAGAAATTCACTTATTGCTAATGGAAGTTAGAAGCAGATGTTCATTTGAGGCTCTAGATATAGACTATACTTCTGTCCGAATGTCATAAACTGGCTTAGAGTTGGAAACAGAGACATGGCTGCAGGGAAAGGCTGATACACACATACATATACACACCTACCTACCTACCTACCTACCTACCTATCTATCTATCTATCTATCTATCTATCTATCTATCTATCTATCTATCTATGAAAGACAGATAATGGATTGAGGTATAATATTAGAATATTGCATCCCTATTGTATTCATAATTTGCCTTACAGATTCTTTATTAGAGTTCCATTAAAGCTCTATAGAAAGAGGAAGAAGAGTTTAAAAAGGAAGGAGGAAAAGAAAAAGAAATATAGAAAACAAAAATGTAGTTTTTGAATTATAATAAATAATGCTTTGCTCCTTAAATGTTCATGTGAATTGGTTTTGGTTTTTTTTTAACATTGTCAGCAATTCTCATTCCCTAGATCCATTTATAAAGAAAATTGTTTTTCCTTACACCAGGCCTGACCCTCTGCCCAGTCTTCTAGTTTCTATCATGCCCTTGAATGTTACATATATTTATTCATTTTACTATTTGGAACCCAAATCATTAACTCATGTTCTGTTCTGCTATGTCAAACCATCTGCTGCCAAATGTAACAAGAGCATTTGTGGTTAGGCTGAGGAGAGAATGTAAATAAAAAGGACAATGTCATCATTGAAAACAATAGTGAAAGATGAGGACGTCAGGGAAGTATTTGGATACAGTGACAAAGGATTTGCGTTGTCTTATACGAATCATAGTTGGCTGATCATTATATTTTATGCTATTAAGGATTGTATTTTCCCCCCTTTCCATTAGTATTTGTTATTGTTGTTCCACAATGTTAATAGTATTACAGCCTCAGTTGCTAACTCTATTGTCTATTTATACAACTACTTTAAATCAGTCAATAGTCTTAGTGAATACATTTCTATGTGTGTGACTATCTATCAATCATCAAAAGAATAGAATAATAAAGTAGAGTAGAGTAGAGTAGAGTAGAGTAGAGTAGAGTAGAGTAGAATAGAGTAGAGTAGAATAGAATAGAATAGAATAGAATAGAATAGAATAGAATAGAATAGAATAGAATATTCTTATGAATATATGCAAAGATTCCTTATTTGATCTTGTATTTAATATCTGATTAATTACTTACTTGGGAGGAGCTGTGCTATTTTGAGACACTATTATCCCATAAGTAACCCCACATTGGTACCAGCGTGTTAAAATAGCAATACAATTAGCACTGTACTTATTGTCACACATTTGTATAAAATGTTACTAAAATCTGGAAGTTGATTGTAGCTGTGAAAATCCCTCCTACTATTCAGTACCTTCCAATGTAAGCTATTCACAGGACAATTAACCTTTGCTTACAGAACCGTGGATCTGAAAATAAATATGCTGGGGAAAGCAGAAGATTGACAACATGGGTAATGCAAATTAATGGAGTGATCAGTCCTAAACATACACACAGAGACTGGAGCAGGGATCCCTTTATGTTTAGCTTTGACATATGCTACTTTTATTCTGTCGTCTTCCCCAAAAGATTAACCTTTCTTTTTTTTTCATTTTCCTTAGTTATTGCGGATGAATTTATCCCAAAAGAGATGTTAAATTTGTTTCCCGTTCTCTCTGAAACTGTAAAGCCAACACAATTTTGTCCCTGATTGCCAGTTCAATAACCCTAATTTTACCATTCTATTTGCTTCTTATACTCTGCTCTGAAGACTGAAGAGTTGGAGAGAAAGATAATAAATGTCTCCTCCTCCTCCTCCTCCTCCTCCTCCTCCTCCTCCTCCTCCTCCTCCTCCTCCTGTTCTCTCTCCCTCCCCCCCCCTCTCAAATCAACTTCAAATACAGCTTTCAGATCAGTCAAACCCAACAGGCGGGATGGAGGGCAACTTCTTCATCCATTTTTCTCCTTGTATTAGCTTTTTTCTAGCCAGTCTCCATTGACCTGTGAGAAATATCAGAGTGATTGACTGTCCTGGCAGATGTGCCTTAGTAACAGGTAACCTGATCATTTCAGTCCCATCTGTCTCCAGTCTTCTTCAATTCACATGTAGAATGGGGTGGGTGGGGTGGGTGGGGTGGGGGAGTCAGTCTTTGTTATGATTTAAAATTTTAAAATACATATGATTAGGATAGCTGTAGCTCATGTGCATCTTGAATTGCTTAAAACAAGGTGGATATGCTGGAGATGGATTCCAAAATATCTCAACAAGAGAAGCCATGGTTTGTGGGAATTTTGGTGCCAATATTTTAAAGGCTTTCAGAGAAATCTGAAACTCACACAACAAAACTGGATAGCAAGAGCAGAGGCTAAAATTAAGGCAGGCATTTCTGAACCACCCATGATAATAATAGAAAGATGTTTGAAAGATAACAGTTTCAATGTGAGTGAGACAGATGGGCTGTTTAACTGTGCTCAGTGAGAGGAGGAGAACTGATTCAGTAAGAACATTTTCACGTCTTCTCTTCAGTGCCCACAGCCTGGCAAATGTTGTGACATCATTAAGCTGAACTGCTGATTTTCAATGGGTCTTGAACAAGAACGGGCAGGGGTAACTCAAGCTTCATGCTGAAATGCAGCTAACTAATTTACTAGTGTCACTATTTCCGATAATTACTTTTCGCCAAAATATTTTGCTGTGCTTGTGTGCAGAGGATTTCATTCTACAAGTCAACACCCCAAGTGTTGTAGCCTCGCAGGATCTATCAACAGCTTCTATTAAGAGAGAATATAATCTTGGTGAGAGGGGTGGCTAACACTTCTTTTCTGTTTCTTAGTAAAGTCTACTGCATAGACTCCCAAGCAAAGAATCTGCATTGGCAGAGATGACACGTTCAGAATGTAAGGAGAAATAACATACTGAAGCAAGCAAAACAAGGTAAAATGAATGACAACTGACAGAAAAGTAAACAAGTTGGTTTTCCTCTCTCTAAAAAGAAAAAGAAAAATACATTTTGTGTGGAAGAGATATAAAAATATAGAATCATAAAGAATTCTATATTGCAATATTGGATAGGGATAATATGATTGAGTTGTCCCCTGCAGAGATATACCATCTATCAAGCAATTTTGAGAGGAAAATCAAGGGTCAAGATTAGATTAAACATTGAATGGAAGTCAATTCCTTTGAAATCAATAGGACTCGTTCAAGAAGAGGATCAGTCATTTTACTTATAATAATTTGCATGTGTGCTAGAGCAGGGGTCTCCAATCTTGGCAATTCTGGGAGTTGAAGTCCACCAGACTTAAAGTTGCCAAAGTTGGAGACCCCTGTGCTAGAGGGATCAGCTTCTATTATAGTCATAACACTGCATAATTAATCTTTTTTAAGGTTAAACTTATAACAAATTTTAGAAGTGATTTAACAACAAATGTCTTTGGAAACTTAGACTTGAGTATCTTATAAAGCTAAGCTGCTTGTAAGTTATCTTGGACCCAAATGGAATTTGGTTCTAATCATGGAAACCTGGTATAGAAAGTGATACTTTAAGACTAAAATGATTTTAAGGATGGAATTTGGCAAATCCCAGCTTGTGATGTTGGTCTCCTTGCTCTATCAAGAGAGATGTTATTTAAGTGGGCTTCTTGTTTCAAAGGAATTTTTTTTCTTTGCTCTCTTCACCTTTGTTTTACCTTTTTTTTTTTTTTAAAAAAAAGAGAACTTGTGATGCAATGGTAAAGGTATTGTGTTGAAACTAGGAGTCCCTGATTCAAGTCAGGGGTGAAATCCAGCAGGTTCTGACAGGTTCTGGAGAATCGCTAGCAGACATTTTGAGCAGTTCAGAGAACTGGTAGCAGACATTTTGAGTAGTTTGGAGAACGGGCAAATACCACCTCTGGCTGGCCCCAGAGTAGGGAGGGAATGGGGGATTTTGCAGTATCCTTCCCCTCCCATGCCCACCAAGCCACACTCACCAAGCCACACCCACAGAACCAGTAGTAAAACAAATTGGATTTCACCACTAATTCAAGTTGACTGCAGCCTACAGGTTTGAGCCTGGGGTTTTTTTTTTTCAGCCTATCCTATCTCTACAATAGATACAATAGTAGATGAATAGTACTGGGTGAACCAGTAGTGGTGGCAGCAGGCTCTGCTCACCTCCCCGGATGTCATCACAGACACTCTGCGCATGTGCAGAAGGTTCTGTGCATGCGCAGAAGGACCGACACATGAGCGCTCACAATTCCGAACTGGTAGTGAAGGTAAGTGGAACCCACTACTGAGGAGATCCCTATGTAAGTAGTCTTGAGCTCCTGGAGAAAAGTTGAAATGTAAATCTAACAATTGTAACAAATAAATAGAGAGTAAAGTTAACGTATAAGATATTTTTATGAATTAATTAAAAAGATCACCATGGGTACCCATAGTGGTACCCATTTGTGGAATATGGTACCCATTAATGGAATACCCATATGGTACCGACTATGGTACCCATTTATGGAATAATTGGTCATAGGAATCATTTTCAGTTATTATGGAACCAAGACAAGAACTTTTGTTTGACCAAGCATTTTAATTTCTTCAGTCTGTGCAGGAATTATCTTTTTAATATACTGGCTCTGCATTCTGTGACTATATACTTAAGGTTATTGTTCATCAACACAGTATTTGAGACAAATATCTTCATAAATTAATTAAAATAAACAGACAGATGGAATTTATTAACATGTCTTAAATCAGATGACTATATTACAATGTGTGAATTGTTTGACCTGGTACTAATAAAAAGACATTTCATTAGCAAGAACCCTAGGAAATTTTAAATAAGGGTCATCCTTTGGTATTACTGTAGCTGGTGGCTCCTGCACAGTCCCACCAAGTATCATATGTTTCTCCATTTTGTAGGTGAAGATCTGCTAAGCTGAAGTGCTTTCCATCATGATGTTTGAAGTTCCTTCTGGTACATTCTGCTGTCAGTTTTAGCAGTGATTTCATCTTGTAGGGGAACTAAGTGCATGGTGTCCCAAATGTCCTCTCAGTCTACATACTTTGTCTTCTGCCTTGATGTAATAGCTTGGTATTTACTGTTGCTATCATCAAGGAGAGAAACAACCTAGAACTAAGAAGAAATTTCCTGACAGTTAGAACAATTAATCAGTGGAACAACTTGCCTCCAGAAGTTGTGAATGTTCCAACACTGGAAGTTTTTAAGAAGAGATTGGACAACCATTTGTCTGAAATGGTATAGGGTTTCCTGCCTGAGCAGAGGGTTGGACTAGAAGACCTCCATGGTTCCTTTAAACTCTGTTATTCTATTCTATTCTATTCTATTCTATTCTATTCTATTCTATTCTATTCTATTCTATTCTATTCCATTCCATTCCATTCCATTCCATTCCATTCCATTCCATTCTCTTTTATCCATGGCATATCTGACTTGTCATCCTAGCATCTGAGAAAAATACAATTCCCACAACCTATTCTTCTGGTATATTAAAAGAAAGAGAGGAAGAAGAAATGGAAATAAATAAATTCTATAGCTCCATGTCCTGGTCTTGTATGAATACAGAGAGTGAAAGCAGCATTTTTCACATTTCCCCTTTGCGAAATTAGACCAATCTCACAAGAGATAAATAAAATCAAGACTTGTTTAAAAAAGAAGAAAAAAAAGATAATGCTCCATTTATAACCCTTTAATTTTACTTCACTTTTATAACAAACAGTGGAAGAAGAAAAAAAATAAAGAAATAGGAAAATCATTCAAAAGGTCCTCCAATTTTAAAAAAATACATAGGACAATATTAAATGCTGTAAATACCATATGACATGTCTAAGATACAAAATCATAACTCCTTTCCCTAGTCCTCAGTACCCTAGCCCTAATCCTAACTACCAGTGGTGGGTTGCTCCCGGGGCGAACCGGTAGTGGCAGTGGCGGGAGGCTCCGCCCACCTGCCCAGATGTCATCAAAAATGCTCTGCGCATGCTCAGACGCTTCTGCGCATGCTCAGACACTTCTACGCATGTGCAGAAGTCCTGCGCGCTCACACTCGATAGCAAACCGGTAGCACCAGGATTTGAATCCCACTACTGCTAACTACCAAAGAACCTCTGTGAGAGAGATGGGTACTTTTAAAATATGATAAATGAATGAATGAATGATAAAATCACTCAGCTGACATTGAGAAAGTTGAATACCAGAGAAAAAAAAGTAAACTTAAAATGCAAACTGAGGCAAAATAAAAATAAACTCTATATTATATATTAGTAGTCTTTCTAATGAAACATTTTAATCTATCATTTCAGAAATAAATGAATTTCCTAAGGCAAAACCTATATTTTTGCTTGGCTGGATTTGTTCAGTTTCTTATAAATTGTAAGCTTGTATCAGAGGCTCATGACTAAGCTCCTTTCCCTAGTACAGAGGTGTCAAACTCAATTTCATTGAGGGCCGCATCAGGGTTATGTTTGACCTTGGGAGGGGACAGGGGGGCATGGCCAGGGTGTGTGTGGCCAGCTCGATGTCACTTGTGTCAGGGTTGCCTGTGGTGGCCTGAGCACTCTGCCAGAGAAAACGGGCTCCTGAACTCTGTTTTCTGTTGTGACAGCCTCCTGCAAGCTTCTGCCAGTGAAAACGGAGCTTGGGAGGACCCATACGTGGCCCTCCTGAGCTCTCTTTTCACTGTCAGAGGCACCACAGGACAGTCCTTTACTATTTCCATGTTGGCCCCACGGGCTAGATCTAAGCACCCCACAGGCCTGACTTTGACACCCCTGCCCTAGTCCCTAGTCCAGTACACTACTTTTGCCTTTGTTTTAAAAGGAGATAAAACTTTTGCCTATTAGCTAAAAGGCAAGGCTTTGAGTGAGCCTTTTCTATGTTTCTGTGTCATGCTTCAGCTGGACTGAATGTTGACTGAGCATCTGTTTTTGTCTAGCTTAAGGGCTGGGAGGAGCTATCTTGAGACACAGGTCTTCAAAATTATCTAGGAAGTGGTCAGAATCCTTATCCTCCCTGTATGAACAAAATCTGTTGACAGTTTGGGATTGGTTGCACAACCACTCCAATTCAACTGATAGAGGGTGTTTTTGTTATTGTTTCTTTGCTCCCCCCCCTCCATGTTTATTTTCTTTTCTCTATCTAGGTGGACAGTGGAATTTCCTGCAGGTGTGTGCCAAAATTCATGCCTGGAAAAAAGACGTATAAATAGGCTTAGATGCTGTCTGGCATTTAGACTGACAGAAAGACCACAGTAAAGCTGCTCAACATAATTATAAATAATAACTCATAATAAATAAATATTAAACCAGAGCTGAACTAGATAATAGGTGATGACATTCAGTTAAAATAGCAAGCATATGAATACGTGTTTTGTTTTGTTTGGTTTGGTTTGGTTTGGTTTGGTTTGGTTTCGTTTGGTTTCGTTTGGTTTCGTTTGGTTTGGTTTGGTTTACAAAAAATGAATAGTCCAATTTGTATTGGAAATAACTATGCTTAATAGTGTATTGCTAGTCTGAATCAAGACCCTGTGCCTATCCCAGTGTTGGGTTTCAAAAATTTTTACTACCGGTTCTGTGGATGTGGCTTGGTGGGCATGGCATGGCTTGGTGGGTGTAGCTTGGTGGGTGTGGCAGGGGAAGGATACTGTAAAATCTCCATTTCCACTCCACTCCAGGGGAAGGTTACTGCAAAATCCCCATTTCCTCTCAATCTGGGACTCGGGAGGCAGAGAATAGATGGGGGCGGGGCCAGTCAGAAATTTTACTACCGGTACTCCGAACTACTCAAAATTTCCGCTACCGATTCTCCAGAACTGGTCAGAACCTGCTGAAACACCACCTCTGGCCTATCCACCAAGAAAGTTTCTTCTTGTATTACTGAAAACATTTTTTTCCCAATGGAAAGAGATCAACCAGATCTGGATCAAGCCTTTTTTGCTTTTTGCCTTTGAAAAACCATTCATATAATTGCTAATTGAGTTTGAGGTAAAACTGGTCTTTGATTGTACTTGAACATATTGTTTAAATGTGCCAAAGCAGACATCAATCAAGACCTCTAGATTCAAATGTTGATGATCATGGCATGCAGAAAATTGTGACTTAAAATGAGAGAAGAATAGATGGTAAAATGCATGAAGGAACAAATAAAAAAAATGAAAAAATAAAATAAAATTTAAGAATGCAGTGCTTCGAAGATTTCTTGAATGAATGTGTGACAATGAGATAAGAATATAGAAAAAAAATGACTGAACCATAAACTCATAAATGAAATGAAATGTTGGTAAACATTTGCAAAAACACAATCTCTCTCTCCCTCTCCCTCTCCCTCTCCCTCCTCTCTCTCTCTCTCTCTCTCTCTCTCTCTCTCTCTCTCACACACACACACACACACACACACACCATATTTGGAGAGCCAAGAATAAATGAGATGATGACTATTCAGTTATTGTTTAGAAAAGACTGCTTTGAATATGTGTGTTAAGCCTAAAAGCCTATTTTATGTACACATGGCAAAGGGATGAAGATAAACCTAACAGTATGGTTTGATAGAAAGATTAAGAGGATTGGGAAGGAAACAAAGATGATTTTTAAAAAATTTTTTAATGAGGGACAGATTTTTTGGTAGGCTAAGAGAAGATGTGAGGTTAAAAATGACATGGAGGAAAAGGAAAGAAGTGAAAGAAACTAGACTAGAAATAGAATAACTGCAGGAAGAGAAAGTACAAGTCTCACATGACAAAGTATTAGAAGCCATGTTAATCTGCCAACAGAATGAAAGGAAAATAGACAAAAAGAAAGAAGCTGTGGAATCTGCTTAGTACAAATTAGGGGAAAAAAGTTACAGAGTGCTACTGAAGTATATGGAATCATGTTAATAAGATGCCTGGAACATTAGAGTGTTGAAGTGAAAGCAACTATGGATGAGAAAAAATATTTAAAAGAATTATTGCTGCTAAATTATAAAGATGAAAGAAAGTTGCAAAGAATATAGCCACAGAGCAAGAGACATTTATTTCAGTTATTCATAAATGTTGATTTATTTCTGAATTTTGCTAAAATTTTCCTAACCAAATATAGAGCCAGGTAGTTGTTATTTGAAACAGTGATGCCTCTATTAATCTATAAAAGGCAGAATCTGACTCTGGATTGTACTACTGAATCACAGAGATAGTAATTTGGTTATAGTAAAATCCTTCTGTCAGTTTTGGAAGACAATTTTCTTTTTGCTTCTAAACTGCCACATATTTTAGCTGGGGAATTTGGGAGGGGGTTGTTGTTGGAGCGGTAGAAAGTTAGTCATAACAACATTCCATATTCAAGGACTTTTGCCTGCGTCTGATGGAGACTGCCTGAAGATTGTATCTGGTGGAGTAAGAAGAGTTGATTGGACAACGTGATGAACTTGTGGGTGTGGGGCAGGGCTGTGAACTCTTAGCTGGGTGGGGGAAACCTGGAAGCTTTCAGATTCAAGTTTTCCCAGATGTACTAACATGACATCTCTAATAAATTGGAACTTTGAGGAACCTCAGGCCTCAGAGCTTTATTTTGTTGGGAGTGTTCCTTGGAACCCTGACACCTTCCATGAATAGAAAATCAAATTGTGTCTGTAACTTTTTTAAATACTAGAGCTTTCCCACTGGAAGAAAGCAATTTCACGTCTTTGCAGATCCCTACAACCCACTAAAATGTGCTCTGTAAGACTCTTGGAAAACATGAAATGAACTTCTGTAGCAAGATGAAAAATACACGACAATTGCTTTATCTTTTATTTTGTAGCAGGAATATTATAAACAGAATTGAAAGATGCTTCTCTTAGCTGAAGTCTGGACCCCCAAGATCAGCTAGTTCTCAATGGACAAATTATATTGTACCAGTTTCTTCATACAAATTCTGTTATGCTGATATATTTCATAAAACTGTAATTTTTACACAGCACAAAAACAAAGCAAGGGGTGATGTTACTTTAACAATTTAGCAAGGAGTTTTTTGAGTGCTATTTTTGGCCCACACAAACATTCACTTGTTTAGATAGGACACAAATTCAGGATGATAAAGTAAATAAAGAGATTTCAGATGTCATTTCAGTGAAAAGTAAAGAATAATTTTGACAAGAAGTTTCATATGGTCTAATTTTGTGAATCAAAATAATTTGATGAAAAGAATGCTCTAAGATGGGCCTAAATTATGACACATCTAATACAAAGTAAATAATTGTTGCTTTCTCACACTGTGGCTCCAGCTCTTATTATGACTAAAAAAGAAACATTAAAAAAGATTTCTGTCTCACTGATGTAGATTAGAAGCCAAGCAAATGAATACATTTTTCTTACCTTTTGCCTCAAAGGTCAAATGCACGTATATGTACAGAACTGTAATGATATCGCCATTTTTTTTAGGCCCACCAAGTATGCATTTCTGTTTTACAGTGCAATCTTACCTGGGTACTCTATAGTCTATTGAGTTTAAAGGGTCTTCCAAATAAATGCCTACAGCAGAGTTGTTTTCTAGGGACAATGATAAACATGTCAAATAAGTGGCTTTTAAAATGTGCCTAGCTTGCCAATCAAGGCATGATGTAGCTAATTACTCAACAGATGCAGCATCACCACTGAAGTCCTTAATGCCTTAATGGTTTGTGGCTGGTGTCTTCCAGAGAACTTTATGTACAAATATGTGCACTAATGGTATATTTATGCCCAGGATTGGCCCTATCATTAGAATGAGACATTTCTGTGAGGCAGCAGATAGTGAGTTGAAGTGGCGGCAATTTGATGCAGATGAGAGAATTACATGGCCTGTTCTCATTCTCCTCAATTAATCTGATGTTTCTGGATGTACTAGAAAGTGCTGTTCCTATACATGCAAATAAGATTCAGTGTCCAGTTCCTTCACAGTGTTTAAATGAAATGGAAAACTCTACAATTGTCTTTTCCTTGATAAAAATAAGTAGAAATGAGCGGACTAGATAGTGAAGATTCACTAAATTTGTTTATACTTGTTAAAGGTTGGAGGTCACTTTTTTATTTCTTTTCTATTTCATTATTATATTCTCACTTTTTTGCCATAAACATATATTAATGCAAAGGAATATTTCATAAATACAGGGCAACTCTAGAATAATAACTGGTCAAATGGAATCAAGCATGGCTTAAGGATCTGTCCATAATCAGGACAAAAATACCTACCTTTACTATTAAACTGTTTATGTGGAAGAAGAAAGGAATCAACTTGGCTTCTTTTTTTAGTTTTTGATAATATGTAGGGGTCAGGGAATCTGGTAACTTGCCATGTTGGCTGTTTCATATTTTGGAGCCTCTTATGATAGATGATGGAAGAGGAGGAGGAGGAGGAGGAGGAGGAGGAGGAGGAGGAGGAGGAGGAGGAGGAGGAGGAGGAGGGGAGGGGGAGGGGGAGGGGGAGGGGGAGGAGGAGGAAAAGGAGGAGAAGAAGGAAAAGAAGGAGAAGAAGAAGATAGCAAACATACCTAATACTCTTGCCTCCTATTTTTCCTACCACAACAATTTATGAGATGGGTTGGGCTGAGAAAGAATGATTGGTCTGAAGTCACTGATCAAACTTTTATGTTTAAGGGAGGTCTAGAACTCACAGTCTCCTGGCTCCTAGGAGAGCACCTTAACTTCTACATCAAACTGACTACTTATATGTATTGTTCCCTAATATATTTCCAGAACTATGTTGGTAGTTACATATTATGGCCAATGAACAGGCAGATTGCTTGCATGCACATATTTAAAACTCCCCCCCACACATATCCATTGCTCCTTTGTAAAACTCTAGACTTTCCATCAAGGAGATAGAGTTCAGTGGAAGATTGCCAGTGCTACACAAAAATGCTCCAAAATTCAATGCCATATTTCATCCCTGGTTATTATGGTCTGGTTTAGATCCGATTTTCTCCTATACTTACTATTACTTCATAAGAGAAAATTATAGGAGTCACAGTTAATGTCACTTATCTATGAACATATAATTCGTATAATATTTCTAGAAAATGGTTTGAACTTTAACTACATTCATGTAAGCAACTACTACTATATATTTTGCTAATGCTTATATAGGAATCAAATGCTTGCATTTTAAACTAGTTATTATATGACTATTCCAAATCATTCAGTGGAATTAACATTGCCATTGTGGATCATATTAGATTCCAGACAAATAAACAACAGTGATATATAGAATTTAACACCGCTTAAGAGACTCAAAGAGCATATCTGCTTGATACAAAGCAGTGAAATTCATTTTAATAGGGCGAGAACTAATTTGGTGTCAGCCTGGGGTGGAGGTGCTGATGGAACATTACTGCCCACCAATTTTTATTAATATGTTTTTCAAAATCTTCTTGAATGACATGTTCACTCTGTTCTGTTGGCATTCCTGAGCTTTGTTTGCCTGTGTTTTCTGAAATGTCTCTACAAGGTTGCGTGTGCTTCAACTCTGCCCTTGTAATATTATTTCCAACTAATTATACCAATAGAAAGAGCTGAGTGCAAATATGATTTTAGCAGTTTATAATAAGAAAAATGCTTTGTGCATATATTAAGACCAAGCACTGTTCTCTCAATTATTATTAGCAAGAACTCCACCTACTGGTTTGAAATAGAATAGCAAGTTTTAAAAAAAGGTTTTCAAAAGAGATTTGTTATTTTTTAATAAAGCATTTCAATAAAGAAGTTGTTGCCAGCATAAAACCCAAGCTGTTGGATATTTGTATGATATGATACAAATTGGGGTCTTTGGGGTTTGATTCCAACTCATTAAAAGTGGGTCCTTTTCACCAATTACCATCCTAAATATAATGTTTTCTGACCACATGTAAGAGTGTGAGGGGAAAGACGTACAATTTAGATCAGTTACATGAATAGAAATTCATTCATTGTTTCAGTTGGAAATGGATGGCATATGGGGGTGACTCTACAAATATGATTTTTAAAAGACTGCAATCCCTTTATTGCAGCCATACTTTTCTCCCCTTGCTTTTCAAGCTTTGCTTTGATATCTTAGATGTATGACTGTAATAGCAATTCATAAGATATTATGCAAAATGCTAACAAAAACACAGCTTTTTGTATCCATAGGGGAATATATAGGATAACAGTAGAACTGAGAATGTACTTCACAAAGAACCTAAACTTACTCTGTTTATTACATTTATACGTAGGTATTTTTCTACCCATATACATTAAGACTGAGAAGGTAGTGGGAAATTGGAGGGGGGCAACACTGGGTGGGAGAAGGCTATTAGCATCTTCCTCAGTAGTACAGAGAAAGTGTGATGTACTATTATGAATGAATATCCATGCTTCAAAGTTTGAAGCCAAGAGGATCTATGGAAAACTACAAAGAATCAACATGGGATGGAACCAGTGGAGGAGCTGGCATTTGGATCTGATGAAAGCTGGGTAGTATAGAAATCATTGAATGGTGCACAAGGGTACAAGAAGATCCAAAGACACTCTGAACAAATGGGGCTATCCAGTTGCTTCGGCTCTTTGCCATTGTGGTGACATGCACACCACAACAGCACATATCTGTACCTGCCCTTTGTGTCCTGATCAGTGTACACTTGAAGATCTCATGGCCATGCAACAATGCAATCAATGTTGCTAGTTTCTGAACCAAATCTGCTTAATTTGTACATATTTTAATCTTGCATTTTATATCTTAAATTTTATATCATTTTTTTTTTTTGGTTGTTGTTAGTTGCGAAGTCATGTCCAATCCATTGTAACCCTATGGACCATGTTCCTCCAGGCTTTCCTGTTCTCTACCATCCTCTGGAGTCCATTTAAATTCATGCCTACTGCTTCAGTGACTCCATCCAGCCACCTCATTCTCTGATGTCATATAGTATGCCTTATTTTAATTCTTCTGACATGAATAAACAAAATGAATATCAATCATGGAGCATGGTGGTCATTGATATACAGTATGGACCAAATATGCACTACTACCCACATTAGAAGTGGGTCAGTGCATGAATAGGAGACTGCCTGAATATGTGTAGCTTTGTGTGGCTCAGATTAGACTGTAGTGGCTTTCAAGATGCTATAGCAATCTGGACTACAAAAATAGGAGATATTTGCATAGAATAAAATCAGATGTACAGCTACTGTACCTCTCATGGAGTTAGAACAGAGTAGGCAAGCTCCTACCTTATATGGTGATTGTCTCTGTATCAATGGTGAAATTCAAATTATTTTACTACCGGTTCTGTGGGCGTGGCTTGGTGGGTATGGTGTGGTTTGGTAGGCGTGGCGTGGTGAGCGTGGCAGGGGAAGGATATTGAAAAACCTCCATTCCCACCCCATTCTGGGGCCAGCCAGAGGTGGTATTTGCCAGTTCTCCAAACTACTGAAAATTTCCGCTACTGGTTCTCCAGAACCTGCTGGATTTCACCCCTGCTCTGTATGGTAACAGCTTATCTGGAAAATAAAATGTGTCTAAGATTTCTTTTTGTTTTACATTTGCATTTTTATTATCCAAAATGTTTTTTATTTAATTTCTTAACTGCATATTGCCCGTATAATTTCCTTAGATTTCTTTAAGAGAATAAGATGCTATACAAACAAAGAAGAATAACTCTTCTTTGGCACTGTGAACTGGAATCTCAATTGCTCTTAATGCTGATGCATGTGAAAATGCTTTTTTTTCTCTAATGTGTGTGTGTGTATTGTACTTCTTGCCCTATAAAATTAAAGAGTTGTGGTTTGACAAAAAATGTCCAATTAACATATTGGCTCATATTGCTAAACAATAGTTTGTTCATTGCCATGAACACCTACTATGGCTCATACTATCATTCTCGCTTTGAAGATTCTTGGGAATCAAAATGGCAGCCATGCCTTGGTGTTTTTATAGAGTATATATAAAGTTCGGGGAGAAAAGTAAGAACTGCTACAACTCACTTTAGTATACTGCATTTGACTTTGCATAATTATGTCTTCTATGTCCACTGAAAAATGGGCACCTCTTTCAGCCGTTTTGAGTAGAAGAAAAACAATACATATTTACCCTCAATCTTATATGGTTTATAAAGGGATAGGTTATCACCTGGTATGAAACAATGCAATGTGACAAAGAAAATATAGAGCCCCTATTTGGAAACAGAACCCTATTTAGTGTTTATTCAAGGTGTTGCTTATTTTAAAAACAGCTATTACAAGATACCACAATATCAGTAGTTTGCATAAATATGTATCACATTCAATTTCAATATAGAACTCTCCAAAAAAAGTCATCCATTAGCATATTTACTTGAAAATTGCAAAGCAACCGAAGAATTTAAGAACACAACTAGATAACAAAATTTACCTGACCTTTCAAAGCTCAACAAAACAAGACAGAAGGTCTCCTTCAAAGGGTGTATCATCTATATGTTTGGAGGCTGAGAAGCCCATATGTTCTATAAAACTGTTGCATCTCAAAGTTATAATAATATGCAATAAGGTGCCAGAACCAATTATTAAATTTCATATGATCCAACAGAGTCAAGAAAAATACACAGGGTCAATTTTACTGGCTTCCATTCTTACGATGCACAATGCTTGGGATTATAGTGTAATATCAGGTTACTGCCGAAGATTTCCTTATGCTGTCAGTTATGCTCACAGATGACTATACAAAAAAATAAATAAAATTGAAATGGTACATTTTTTGTTTGGGACAAAGATTGCAGGCTACTTAATTTATTAATTACAACAAAGACTTAACAGCATTAGAACAGCTCTTCCAACCTGGTGCTGATAAACCAGTATAGTGATTCCTAGAATTTCCTAGAATAGCCTGGACCCTTTGGTCTGAAGGCTAGGCATTATCAGTGCTATAATACTGACAGCTTAAAAGGAACTCAAAATGCAGAATGTTAGATTAATGCAATGGAAGGAAGGAAGGAAAGAAGGAAGGAAGGAAGGAAGGAAGGAAGGAAGGAAGGAAGGAAAGAAGGAAGGAAGGAAGGAAGGAAGGAAGGAAGGAAGGAAGGAAGGAAGGAAGGAAGGAGCATATATTTCAAGTCTTAAAGGAGGAAAGCAGTGTGATTAGCTCACTTTGAATGATAGCATCAGAGCCAAATAGTGTGGAAAAAGAAGACACTTAGGTCTAAGTGTAAACAGTCATAATTTATTTACTGTGACATCTTTTAAACACGATGAGTGGCTGTTTTAAAGACCAGCTACCATCTCTTAGCCAAGGTCAACTGTTTGACATTGATCCAGGCACTTTTTCACCCTGTGAAATCTATCAAGAATGTGGTTTGGGAGACTAATGACAATTTTGTGGGGATATTGTGTCTAAGTGTACATGTAAGACTGGCATATGCATATAATATGCAATACTTTTCTTCAGAGAGATAATTAGGTGAAATCTGTCTTCTTATTGATTGCCTATAGGAACCAAATATTCACATGCATATGAGCTAAGAGAATATAACACCCAATTCTCAAATTCTGCCTGTCTAGAAGGAAGTAAATTCTGCTCTCCAGGTAGGATATCTTAAAGGTACAAATGTAATTGCTGTAGGAAATGATTTTCTGCCCTTTGTTATTGGAGCATTGCTAGCTTAGGCCCATGTTTGCCTGTGTATGTTTACAGCATCTGTCAGCTGATACATGAGAAACAAGAAGAGTATTGTAAACTGATCCTGCAGCTTTTGCTGAATATTTAATGCAGTCTGTTTCAAAGAAAAGCACAAACATTCTACTTTTCAATTGCTTGTCTTCCTTGCCCTCTTCTAATATTCTCCTGGGAGAGATGGGTTTTCGAACTTGGTCCTTGCAAGTGCCCATTTACTCCAAGATCTTTACTTCCCAGTCTTGGCTTTCTTTCTATCTCCTCAAACTGGATTTATTTCATTTTAGCCACCTTAGAGTAGACTTGTGTGTATATATTTTCAGGACAATTGGATTGTCTCTATAGATTTTTAAATCACTTTTGAGATCACAATCAGAAATATGTAAACTGTTGTGTTGTTCCACCAGGCAGTCATAGAACACATACTTTAAACGTGGATCATCCAATCCTATAAAATGATCTTTAAATGAGACAACGAGAATATAAGTAGATTAAAGTGGCCAATAATGGGGAAACAAGTGCCCATTCGAAGAGCAATTGTAAGAAATTTAAGCCTCAGGAAGTTGCATTATACATTTTATTAAATTGAGGGTATATTCACCCTTCTTGTGGGTTGAAATTTGAACCAGTATTTTCTGTCTTTGGTTGCTTTACTTTAAGATTCCTTAATGGGCAGAAGATGTAATGCATAATATCATATGGCTTGCTTTAAGTTTTCAACTTAGTATCTCCAAAGTTGTAATTTAATATAAATTGACATATGTTCCATAAACAGCTGTTCTTTCATATAAAACAATATCTGGCCTGAAATGATTGTGTGAGGCCTCTAGGACTCCTGCAACATTCAGCTGCTTTGTCGCTTTAACCTTATTTGCAAGAGAAAGCATCTAATTTTAAGCAGCACTACCATTTAGCACTATGTAAAATGCTGGCTTTCAAGAAACAGAGTCAACTTGTATTTATATAGTTGTCCTGCTGCTTTTTCAATAATCAGGAGAATGGGAAATAAGGCCGAACATCCGATTCACATACATGCACAAAGAATTGATGCCTACTTAAGTTCTTTATAAAAGGCCATCAAAAATATTATAACCACCTCATAAAAATAGTCTTATCAGTGTCTTTACAGCAGGAAATAAAAAAAAAACAGTGTCAAGGAAATTGCTTTCAAAACTCCATGTGGCAAATGTGCTGAGTTACTGTCTACTTCAGTAGCAACTGCTAGTGGGGGGTGAGAAAGGGAAAGGGGCAACAGTCCCCCAGAATGCTAGGAAACAACACAAATTTCTTTGCTGTACTCAAGGTAACAGTATGCATTGTCAACAGCTCTGTACTGCTGTTTGGAGGCTTCTTCAAGCAACAGAGCTTCTGGTTCACTAATCATGCTGCTGTTTGGCTGCTTGGAGAGGGAAACTAAACCACTCAGTAAAAGATTACTTCAGCAGCAGAGTCTTCTAGGAAATTAGTTCCAATGATTTCTCATGAATGCAGTGAAGATTCGTAAACATACAACTATTTCAAGATCAACTTTATTAATCAGGTTTGAAACTGAAGCCATCTTAGATAGCATACATTTTTCATTATTTGGTTTGCATGTTGAATTTATATCTAATCTTTTCTCCAGAGGTTTGAGATGACATCTCAGTGTATCCACCAAACTACCTTGTGAGGTAGAGGTAGATATTCTTTCTGATATTTTTAAAAGTTCTTTTTGATGCTAAATTAATATTTATCCAGTCCTTTTAAGCTGTGATTTGTTTAAAACCGTATATACTGGTATACCAGTGTATAGCTCATGTGTTCATTCATTCATTCCAAGGAGTTCAAAGTATTGTAAACTTTATAAAAAAAAACTGTTTTTATACTTATAACAGAACTCTGAGATATATTAGTTCAATGGCTGGTCCTAGTGCATTTCACAGTCAAGTGAGTTCTTCCTTCTTTGTGTCAAATTGCTATATTGTTTTTCAAGAATGAAAAAGAGGTCTCTACTCACTCTTGGCTCACTGAAAAATACACACAAACTGAAAGTGAGAAAATACTTATTTAAACATATTAAATGTAAAGATTAACTTTCTATAGAATCTTGAGATGATACAGCTAAGTAGATAATCTCTTACTTTGAAACTAAATCTGCATAGCTGCAGCAAAACAATTATTTATCTATCTATCTATCTATCTATCTATCTATCTATCTATCTATCTATCTATCCATCCATCCATCCATCCATCCATCCATCCATCCAGTTATGGCCAATGGGAACATTTTTGTTTCTCTTCTCTTTTCTTTCTTTAACACAAAGTTGGTTGTGAAAAGCCATCAGAAACCAAAGGTGTTTTGATACAGGAGTGACACAGCTTTTTCTGGAAGCACCAATTTCTCTACACACTGCAGCATTCAAACAAGTTGCAGTTTTTGGATTATCATTCAGTGGAGTTCCATGAAGGGCCAGATTATCTAGCCAATAACTCTAAAAGCCTCCATTAATTGTTTCTTTACAAATGCAATGAGAAAGGAAAAACCTACTGTAGTTCTTTTCTTCCCCGATTACTATGATGTCTTATAATTATGTCTATATAATTTATGGTTGTATGAATTCAATCATATTTCTCTTTAGACCTGTTCCATTGTCACATAAACTTCATCTTCCCACTTCTCATTGCCATTAATGGTTCTGTGTACTATGAGATACCACAAGTTCTGACTTGGGGCACAAGATATTTTTCAGGAATTATGATATCAAGCACCTGGAAAGTTTCATTATTTCATGTTCCCACCACTATTAAGACAGCCACCTCCAATATTTTTTTTTAAATGAGACTATGAGCTTTCTTATGTATAGATCCTGAAAATATTAGGGAGAAACCTGGGAGTGTACAAAATCTTTTGCAGCTACTCCTGGGGGAGTATATCCAAGATCATTCCTGTCATGTAAATCATGGGATTCAGAGCTCTCATGATTTCTCTGGCTGTCACTTGCATTATGATAACTGTCAAAAGCTGATGGTTATTTGGATGAAGTTGGAGCAACCTGGCTGATTTGCAGCACAATACCAAAACTTCAAAAGGAAGAAATTAAGACACCTTATCACCCTTCTTTCTGGATTTTTGATTGTTACTTCCCAATAAATGCATAGGATTTCTCCAAAGAATTCAAGCTCTGAACAGAATATATTTCTTACATCCATATATCTCTTGTCCCATGCCTATTCTTCATGTTAGTGAAATAAGAAACACCAGCATACCAATGTGACTTTTATAAACCACTTATTCAAAACGGAAGTTATGGTATTGAACCTTCTATAACTTTAGTCAATTCAGAACAAAGACTACCATGTTGAAAACAATGCTCAAAAAAGACTTGGCACCTAAATTGAATGATGTAAATAAGGTGCTTAAAATGGTTTAGAATAATTCCAAAAGTTGAAATTCACCTATGGTTTGAAATGATTACAAAAAGGTGTTTGGCTCATTACCACATAGTTGGATCATCAAATGTTGTTTTCAAAGAACATTTACAGATGTCAGTTTTAAAACGTTTACAGTAAATAATGAAGCCATCATGGTGTAGTAGGTTTAGTATACCTTCATTGTCTGTCTGATGTTCTTTCATTGTCCTTTTTTCTCATTCAGTTATCTGATGTACTTGCAACATTTCACATCACCTATGCTCTTTGGTAAGTAGAGTCTAACAATGTCACTGTGTGAATGAAGGGCATGCTTCATTGTCATTATTTTTCTGGTCTTCCTATCCAGAGGCTTTAGTGCTACTAGAATCGAGTCCACCATTCCAGCTACAGTATGTATCTAATGACTAGAATTGCCCAGGTGCACTTATATATGTTTTAGTTCCAAAGGAATAAATATGACAAACACTAGGACCCTGATGGTGAATGTATGGCACACATGCCAGAGGTAGCATGCAGAACCTTCTCTGCTGGCATGAGCGCCAAGACCCCAGGTCAGATCTCCATGGCATTTCTTTCATGAGCTTCTGTTTTTCTGAAAATGATGAAATAGAAGCTCATGAAAGAAAAAGATCTTACCTCTTGCCGCGCTGCCGGTGTTGGGATGCCCCACGTCCCACTGGCCAGTTGGTCTTCAGGTCTCTGCTGCACATGTATGCATGCCTGTGCATGTGCATGTCCTTACATGTTCATGCATGTGTATGTTTGTGCATGCACATGTTCGCATTGGTGCACACGCGCACACCTTTCAGTTTGGACATATTCTCTATAATACTACCGATACTGCAATAGTAGTGACAAACGCTTGGATGTGTAACTGTAGAATCATTGACAAGAGTTGAGAACATATTTTATGTATTGAAGATCTCCTTTTAATCTTCTGGTAAAGTTACTTTTACTTTACCTGTGGTTTGTTGGAAAGAACCACTGTGAGAATGAAATTGCCGCAGTTCAATCTTCAGTACAATTTCCTGTGTTTATGAGTTCCATTCATTAGTCTAAGACATTATTTTGAGATCTACAGTTTGTTTGATAATGACAGAGTTCTTCGGAGCTTGTGTCAGCTAGCCCCTTACAGTCATCTATTAGAACACTGGCACCTCCATGTTCATCATTTGCGAACTTGGCAGTCACCAGCTTGGTTAGATGAGATGAAAGAGAAGAGATACCTTTCAGTGGTAATAGAACACAGATGGCAACTGTCATCACCACGCACATGCATTTTGTTATCTTTCACTCAGTGGGGACCTAAGGAAATGTATGAAAAAAAAATTATACAGGGAGTGAGATAAAATATGGCTCTCCACATACCAGTGCATCAAGAGAAACAAACGATGCTAATGTCATGATGTTTTGCTATATTTTACAATATGGGCAGTTGACTAAATGAAATGAACTGTATTATATTTTTGTGTGTATTACTAACATCTTTGTGGGTGTTAGTTTGGTCTTTAAAAAGGCAACATTTTCTTCTTTCACTTGTGGTACTTTTGCAACAATTTGACATGTTTCCCTTCCTCAGTGAAAGAACCAGAGCAATTTATTTATTTATTTATTTATTGGTAAAATAACATTGCTGAAATTACAATAATATCAGCTGGCAACCTATGTTCTAACTTGGTTATAGTACAGAAGTCTACGGCTTAATACTCTGGGGCCTTTTATGGACTACTGAAACCTTCTATGTGCCCTTATCCTTTCTGTGGGCGCTTGCAGAAATCTTTCTGAGAGTTGTTCTTTCTCCTCAAAGAGAATATTATTAAATGTATAGTCAATAATAATATTGACATTAAATTTGAAGTAAGTTTCATTTTAAATAAAATAAAAGAATTACATTATATACATGAGTGTTTGTCCTGGTCCCACCTACCTTTGGGAATGGAGCCCTCAACACATCATCTAAATCTGACTGTGGACTTTGGCTCCAAAAGTGTTGCAATCCATGCTTTAGCCATTGCCTGTGACAACATGATTCATTCTTTTAGTCTGCACATATTTTGGAATTTATACTCTACTGCATGGTTTCCATGGCAGCCATTATAATCAATGGGTCTTCAATGTATTTTAGGGTCATTTGGCATTCAAGTCTGTTTTTATCACAAAGCCTTATATCTATTTCACTCTCTTTCAAGGATAATCCTAATATTGACTTTCTCTGAAACCATTAAGAGAACTTAAAACACAGTTTAGCAGTGACAGTGAATAATACACAAGTGCCAACCACTGAAACTGCTTAGCACTTGATGAATTGTAATGGAGGTGGGCTGTAGCAATTCAAGACTTTGTCTTCACTGTCAAGCACAGAAATCTGGGGGCGTGGAACATTAATGTTGACATATTATCCAGATGGCACAATCACCATGTGGAAAGAGACAGTATGGCAGTGATGGTTCCAGAGCCAAAAACTACACAAGAACAAACTTCAGAAGGTCATTTTGCACTTAAATACAGGAGTTCTGAATACAATTAACTAATAGGAATAATTTATATGAATTCTATCATGGATTGTTTGTAGTACAATTATTGATGAAAAGTTTAGTTTCAGATTAAAGTAATTTCTTACTATCAGCAGAATTACCAATATACAATCTTATTATACAATCTTACTTTTTGTCCTTGTTATATCATTAACATAATTGATTTACCCAGAAACTGAACAGTATTCACACATACACAAACTCAAACACTAAAAATAAGACACCCAGTTTCAATTTTAGGTGAATTTTTCCTGCAGTTTGTTATTTAAAGGGCATCTGAGGAGTATATTAAAGCATAAATACCTCATCATCAATTGGTACAAACATGATAACATGGGATTAGTTATCATTTTCATATGCAGAAAAAGAAAGGGACACATTTTTTTTTGTTTAGAATTGAGCACATGCTTAATAACAGATGCAAAGGAAAGTAAAGAAGAATATCTAAGCCCAAGAATGTTCTGGTGAATGAACAAAGAAATTAGATTTAAATTTTGCAGATGTAAAATGATGCCTTAGGGGAGAAAGGAAAAAAGAAATTATGTGGATAAGAGAGAGGAAATGATTATACCCAATTTAAGTAAGAATGATGGTTTCAGAGAATAAAGCAATGAGGGTGGAGTCAGAAGGAAAGAAGATAATAGGAAGTAGAGAAAAAAAAATATTGAAAAGTTGTACCTTTGAATTTTGAGAACCTGCAAAACTTCTGACAGAAGTTGCATGTCAAACAGTACATACCTCTTCAGGAATACAACTTTGTTTAATGCCAGGCCTGGTGAACCCTTTAGTATTCTTAAGTTTACATATAGAATAGAATAGAATAGAATAGAATAGAATAGAATAGAATAGAATAGAATAGAATAGAATAGAATAGAATAGAATAGAATTCTTTATTGGCCAAGTGAGAATAGAATAGAATAGAATAGAATAGAATAGAATAGAATAGAATAGAATAGAATAGAATAGAATAGAATAGAATAGAATAGAATTCTTTATTGGCCAAGTGTGAATAGAATAGAATAGAATAGAATAGAATAGAATAGAATAGAATAGAATAGAATAGAATAGAATAGAATAGAATAGAATAGAATAGAATTCTTTATTGGCCAAGTGTGAATAGAATAGAATAGAATAGAATAGAATAGAATAGAATAGAATAGAATAGAATAGAATAGAATAGAATAGAATAGAATAGAATAGAATAGAATTCTTTATTGGTCAAGTGTGATTGGACACACAAGGAATTTGTCTTTGGTGCATATGCTCTCAGTGTACATAAAAAGACAAGATACACTCATCAAGAATCACAACAGTTTAGTTATCCAAGTTATAAGATAAATTTGTTGCAATATTCCTCAAAGCAAATATGCAACTGGGATGAGATGGCCCTGATGAACTGCCAAAGAAGAGGAAAAAGTGGTATATTTGCATAAGAATTGCATATGCATTAATGCGAGTTTAGAATGACTGCTATATACTTACAAAGAAATAACCACCATTGCAGAGAAAACTTTGATCACTTTAATCTATATGCCTGTTCAGTCAGCAAAATAGATATAAACTGCTGATGAGCTGTTACTATACCTACTTATGGCCCTTTATTTTGAAATCACATTTGGAGCAGACAACTATTTGAACACTTCAAATGCAGGTAGTCCTCCACTTACAACAGTTCATTTAGTGACCATTCAAAGTTACAACGGCACTGAAAAAAGTGACTTATAACCATTTTTCACACCTAGGACCATTGCAGTATCCCCATGGTCACAAGATTTATATTCAGACACTTGGCAACTGACTCACATTTATGATGGTTATGGTGTCGTGAGGTCATGCAACCTTCTGACAAGCAACGTCAGTGAGGCAGCCAGATTCACTTAATAACCGTGTTACTAATCTAACAACTGCAGTGATTCAGTTAACAAAAGTGACAAGAAAAGTTGTAAAATGGGGCAAAACTCACCTAATAAATTTCTCAGTTCACAACATAAATTTTGGGCTCAATTGTGGTCGTAAGTCGAGGACTACCCGTGAAGAGGTATTTTGGAAGCTGTTCCTCTAGAGAAGACATGGCCATCTCCATCTTAGTTCCTGAAACCACATTGAAGTCCAAATATTATGATCCTATTAGATCCTAACTAGAATTTTCTATATCTTTCTCCCATGTCATTTAAATATTACAATAAGTAATAGTTTCAATTGTCTTAAAGTATTTCTGAATTCAGTAGGCATAGCTTGATTCCAAACTAGGCAAAACTCTGACCATCTTTAATAATATATTCAATGAGCAAAATTTCAAAGATACATTCACTCAGCCATTTTTTTATTCATTCACTAATATAAAGCCATGAACTCAAAATTGAATTATTACCTTTAATCCTAGGGATCTTAAAATTAATATAAAAAATGATGGTATATCAGAACACGACTGAGCCTAAACGATCTTCATAACTTTTTAACCATTTTTTTAAAAAAATCAAATGTCTCTTTCTTCAAAAATTGTTTTAGTAAATATAGACATTATTGGAATTTTATTTTTTTTTTTTTCAAATCTGTTTCTTTAAAATCATAGCTTACATCATTACTTACATAGACAAACTAAAGACTTATCAAATGTACACATAAATACATGGCATAGAAAATAAATGTTAAGGCAGAATTTTTAATCCAAATTTGCCATGTATTTGTTACTTAGAACATGCAGTATTTATAGAAAAGAATTGCATGATGAAACTCTGAAATTAATTATGAAAGCTTTAATGCCAATAAATTCACACAACCAACCGGGAACAGTTGTGTGTTGCTGTTATTCATTCAGCTAAAATGCTTTGTTTTGTTTTCTATAGATAGAAATTGGAAGTTGCTGGAGAGCAATTTATGCATTAGAGACAGAATTTTAAATGAACATAGCCTCTAATGACTCTTTCAGTCCAAAAAGTGACACCAAACTCTAGAAAAATTACTTAAAGGATCAGTTACATTTAAAGCAATGAAATCAATAACAATATTTTCCCCAGCCTTCTTTCTCTCTGATAAGCAAAAAATCTTTACTTAAGTTAAACGCCACATTAAAATTTAATCACAATCTGTGTGCTGTAGCTAATGACAACTTCTGGACATCTGTCTGCTTCTTTGTTTAAGTCTGGTATTCCTTCTGTTTAATTCTTGCATTTAAATAGAAAGATGCAATTGTGTATTGTTGTTGTTGCTGTATGTGCTTTTTTTTTTTTTTTTTCCTATTTGGAAAGCTTGTAGCTACTGATTTTTCTTTTCCTACATGCTTATCTTTGGGTGGATGCTAATTAAAAGATTATTGCACATCTGAGAAGAAAAATAAAGTCAGAATAGAAATATTACCAGTAATAATGTTCACCCCAAAACAATTTATTTGAGCATTGTATGAAATGTATTATTAAAAACAACTTGATTTGTTCTTTTTAAAACAATTCTTTGTTTCATATGGTATTTTTTCCCCCTTCTTTCAGACAAGAATAAAACCATTCTATTGATTGATTGCATTTATGCATGTTTCTCTAAAACTTCTGCCTTTAAAGGGATAAATACTAAATTGTACAGCTCTGGTACTTTGTCACTGAGGAAAGAGATTTTAGAAGAGCTATGACAGCAATTACTGCTGTCCCTTAGTCCCTATTTCTGCCTCCGCCGAAGGGAGATGAATAAAGAAAGATTATCTTTCACAGGACTTTCTCTGATTACAGCTCCATTCTCCAATCACTTAAAATGACAGTGGAGACTTGCAGTAAGAATGTAATATTTATTATAGCAGAACCAGTGAGTAGGATCAATACGTTAAGCTGTGCTTTTAAGTTCAGAAGACTGAAAGGCTGACATAGGATCATACCTTAGCATCTTGTGGTAAAACAGTTTTCATTCCACTCAAATGGGCTCAAGTTAATCGATAAGGTTAAGTACATTTGCCCAGCTTAAGGTCAATAAAATTTGTCCATATTCAGTATCAGAAATAGCATACATGTTTGTATTTTGCTTTAATTTCATTGTTCCTCTGGTAATTAATCAACAGCTTTTGCCAGAAGGAATGAATAATCATCAATAAGTGCCTTAAAATATCTTATTTCATGTCAATTAAAAGTGACACTGAAATATTCAGATATGCCCATTATATACCTAATTATATCTCCAATATACTCAAGCGTGTGCACAATATATTGATCACTGTGTATTTTAGCATGTAATGCATTCAGTATATGTACCTTGAAAAGCCAGATATACTTGTACAACATCACTAATTCAACCAAAACTTATATTCAAGAAATATGACCTTTTTAAAAATTAATGGTAATATATCTGAACTTTATTATTAAAATAACATGCAACAAAATACTTCTATCTAGATGAAGAATTCTATATGAATAATAAAGTAACCTGAATAATATTTGTAATTTTTGTTCGGTCTTAAAAATAATGACTTCCTAGCTGTTTTTCTGTCTTACTTACTTACTTACTTACTTCTGCCTTACATGTCTTACTTTTAAGTACAGATCTATAAAATTCAGTATTTTGATTCTCAGTTTGCAAAATTATAAAAGGTTATTCCTTACTCATACTTTATATTCTTCACAATTGAATTCTCTCATTTTCTTTTACACTTTACGCCATTACAGAACAATATTTCCAAAATCAAGACTATAGAAAGGAGTCTTTCGTACACTTTTGTACTCTATCTTTGGTGAAAAGGGCTTTTTCTGTTCATTTTGATACCTCTTAGGTACCTTTTGCTTCCAGCAAACAGAATCTTTTCTTTTTTCCTTCATGCTTCATCTAAATCACATTATCAGCTTACATTTCCTGACATAAAAACACAAACATCTATGTTAAAATGATTTATGAACACAAATACTGTCTACTTCTTGTCCTTTGAAAAGAATTAAGTAAACTGCCTGTTCAAAACGGTTACACTAGCTGTCTACTTTTCTGAAAGCAAAAGCCAAATGAGTAGTTAAAAATATTACACATTTGAAAAATGCAAATAGGGTTATCCAAATATGCAGCCATATGTCCTCAATGCACACAGTTAAAAAAGAATTTGCAAGGCTGCACACCAAACAAGTATATTTAAAGATGCTGGATGCTATTTGCCATGCAATGTGTTTCTTGATGTTCAATATCTGTGATATTATTTTAAAAGATGCATTGCCTCCTTCTAGCAAATATGACACTATTTTAATATAATTTCAGGCTTCTAACACATTCTGGGCTCCTGAAGGATCTTCCTTTTTTCACTGTTCAAATGCCAGATACAGGGAGCAGTTCAGAGAATTCCTTTGGCTGTTAACGTAAATTAGTTCATGTAATTTATGCTGCAAAGTTTGTCTAACCTTTAAGCAACTTTTGCTCCGCTGGTCACAGCATCAATAACAATAGGGGACAGGAGGCCAAATCCAAATGGTTCAACCCCTAACAGGAAAATATCAATTAATCTTTTACAATAGAGTTGAAGTATGGTAATCCTCTCATTAAATTGTTTGAACTTTTCTCCCAGTAAACAAAAGAGGAATAGCGAGTGATGTGGTTTGACTTGTTTATATGAAGATGCTTCAAGAGGCTTAAGCTTGACTCCTGAGTCCTTCTTAGTCACTTGTCACTAATTACCCAATCTAAAGACATTTTTGTCAATCCCAAAAGAAGCTATTCTCAGGTGCTAAGGAAGAAATGACAACAACCAGTGTGTTTTACAAATTCCTCTGGTCGAGTTAGTTAGAAACATAGTAAAGCAGTACGTAAAATCTGATTTCAATATTTCAGATTTTTTTAAAAATAGCTCTGCATATAAAAAACACTTTTCTGTCATGTGTTCTGTCATCCAAAACACTCTCTCATACATTAAGAGAAGATTGAGGGATTCGCTTTGGGTTTGCAGAATAGATTAGCACCTCTGCAGATTTTTGATCTTTAAATACACTATAAGAAATCAAACAGCTATATTATATTAGATTTCTGAATAGAAAATAACAATACATACTGCTTCATTTCATTCCAAAACAAAATTTATTTGAAGTAACTCATCTTAAATGATTTTTTAAGGAAGCAGAAGTAGATTGATACCACATTTTAATTTCCTATATAAGCACATGGTTTTTACGCCAAAATTCCTATGTTCAATTTCCGGCAATTCAAGCAAAATTGTCACTGAAATCTTGCAGAGTAGAAGCGACAATACAATACAAGGCTAAATGATACATTAGTCTGACTTGGCATAATCACACTTCTAGTTTTCTAAATAAGAAAAGATATATAAGAATTGAGAAATGGATTTTACAGTCCCTCAATCCTTATCTTGCATCCTCACCCCACACAATCACATTCCTATGTTTTCTTCAAATGAATTGCATCTATCCAGTAGCAAAACGGCATTGTACACAATGCTCCTAAAACACAAGTAACAGAAAAATTGGCAATGACTCAACATTCTTCTCTGATTTGTTAAATATTCTTTTATAGATTTGTTTGAAACACAGATTTAACAACCACATTAAAGGTAGAAATGGGGAAGGAAGCTTTTTATCTCATATGCCATTATTTATTTAGTCTGAATCTAAATAACACTCCTTGTGTTAATTCAATTCAAGATAAGATATTCTGCTTCCATGTCATCTCCATTAGTGTCTTACATTTTAGGTGTATTGTGCTCTTCTCAGGAAATTTCAACTATTTCTAATATACCCTAGAGAAGAATAGTACAGATCTATTGTTTTGATGTGCAATAGACCCAGACTTTTTTTAAAAAAATGGTGTGTTTTTAAACAATGATTAATTTTTTTCACTGAATGACATGTCTGTTAACCATTATCCTTTTATTTAAAAGGAAGGTGTAAATAAAAATAATTACTGTTTTTGTGGACATATATGTATGCAATTATTTTTGTTTTTAAATTTTGAAAGGAAATTCTTGCCTAGTACTATTTTCTAGTGAGCTAGAAAATAATGTTAATTATTTAATGTAATGTTAATGTTCACTAATGTAGATTACTTAAAGGAACTTTTTTCTGTTATAAACAACATGTCTTTCATATTAGGCAAATCAATTGGAAGTTTGATATTAACTGATCTCTGATGCCTCTTAATACTTTTCACATTCTTCTATCACTACTTTTTGTGTTTCGGACAAGAGCAGTAGGACCACTATCTATAGTGTCCCCTGGATTATATTGTGTTAATATCTGATGAAGAAATGAAATTTAATAAATTTAAGTAAACAGGAAGTAGCATAAGGATGCTTCAGTTATCAAAGGCAAGCTTTTTGCATTTAAATGGATAAAGAAATATTTAGAAGTAATCAGCAAAAAATCAGATTATAATTATGATTGTATGGAGAAACTTAAAACTACAATGCCCTAGAACCATAGCATCACAGATTTAGGTTACTGAATCCAATTTGCCAGTTAATCCAAATTAAAGGGTCTTAGCATATGACTATTGAACACAACCAATGAGATACCTTAGTAATTATAGTTTCATAATCAAACTATATACAATGCTATGAACATTAACTCAGAATTCACTCCAAATCTGACTTTCTAAAACTCAGATCCATTATTCTATGTCTATGTCTCACACTGGCAAAGAGGTGGCAGCTGCAGGCTTCTTGCGCCGGCAAAGACCGGTGGCTGCACGCTTCTTGCGCCGGCAAAGAGGTGGCGGCTGCAGGCTTCTCAGTGGGGGGGGGGGGGGACACAGCAAGGCTCGGCTGCCTTTCAGGCCCTGCTCTGGGCTGCCACCTGCTTGACCTCCACTCCACCTCGGGTCCTGCATCCAGCCTGAGACAAGGGCAGATGCTGCTTCCAGGCCAGCTGGTCGATGGGCAAGCAAGCGGCCCTTGGGGGAGGCATTTTCTCTCAGGCCTCCTATCCGGAAGGCCCCATGGAAGCCAAACCTGGGCCTGAAAGGTGGCTGAGCCTCGCCGTGTGTCCGCCCCTCCACCAAGGTGATCCTTTGGCTGAGCGCAGCAAGCTCAGAGCAGATCTTCCTTCCGCGCCATCAGCCTTACCTTCTAGCCCATGGGGCTTGCACTGTTTTCACAGCGGCAGCCCAGCATTGAGGTGGAGGCCCCAGGGAATTCCAGAGCCAGGGATTGGCATGTATCTTGATCCGAGGTGAAGGATGAGTGGATGCATGTGGCCAGAGGTCCCGGGAAAGGCTAGAGCCAGGGACTGCCATGTCCCCTGACCCAAGGAGAAGGGCAAGCAAGTGGCTTGCTGGTTGAAGGATGGCAAGAGCCAGGCCTGAAAGGTGGCCAAGCCTTGCTTGGTTCATCCTGAGGCAGCCTTTTGGACGAGTGCTTTACCTTTGTGGGCATCCACGGTGAGCAGAGTGGGTGAGGCACGGAGATCAGCTGGGCCACATGGTCTGGTGAGCAAGTGTGACTCTAGCCAGAGAGTAGCTGGGTGCGGGCATGACTCTAGCCACCAGCCAAGGCAGGCGAGGTAAGATAGGGTGGGGCGGGGCCAGCCAGTGGTGGAATTTTCCGGTTCGCCAAACTGTGCAGAATCTTAATAATTGGTTCACCTGAACCAGCCCGAACCAGCTGAAGCCCACCTCTGATGCCATCTAATCCAAAAAGATGAGTTAAAGTTAAAATGGTAAATACTGTTTTTTAATCAATGCATATTGATTCCTGGTAAATATTGCATTATTTCCAAACGTTACAGATCAATTTTGTATGATCTCTGCAGAATATACTGAAAGAATGATGAAATAGCATTGAGCTGACAAGTTCTTTTTCTTTTTTCCTAAATAATCCATGAAGGTATGCTTATAGTTATTTGCAATTAGCAGAAAAGGGCAACTGTCACTGAATTGGCTGAGTCTTGAAATCTGTTCTATCATATCCCTCCTTCCATCTCTTAATACAGACTCCTATACAAACCAAATTGTTTTGCTTCTTTGCAGTTCTGATTATTTGGTTCTTCCAACTATTATAGATTGTCATGTCCTAAATTATCATGTTCCCTCCCTTAACTGACTAAAATGTAAATGCTGAAACTTTCCAGACATTCATCTGATTGCTCCTAATAAGGTGTTTTTACCATGCACTACCCTTAAAACCATTATAAACTGTCAACTGCCAATTAACAAAATGACATTTCTGTTTAAATTCAATATTTTGATCTCCCACATGACTTAACAAAAGCCCTGCTCTGTGCTTCTCACATTTGGTGTTAAGGAGCAGTTGGTTATTCTCATATCCAACATCTCTGGCCTAGGAATCTATAGTTCTAATGGGAATCCACCATTCACTCCCCTTTTATGCTGTATCATTTTTTTCCCCCTCTAAAATGTCTGAAAGTTCTTTCCCAGTTCTGATGGTGCAGAGTATCTTTTATGTCTGTTGATTCTGGCTGATAGTCTTCACTGAGGCTGCTCTTTGATTTAAGTGTGTTCCTTAAGGAGAGTTTCTTCCAGTGGCGGGATTCAATATTTTTAACAACCAGTTCTGTGGGCGCGGCTTAGTTGGGGGTGTGTGGCTTGGTGGTCATGTGACCAGGTGGGCATGGCTAGCTGGTCATGTGACCGGGTGGGCGTGGCTATGTGCATAGGGACTACTCAGAGGGCTGAAAAAAGTCATTTCTGACTGGTCCTCACACTTATGACCATCCTCACATTTATGCCCATTGCGGCATTTTTAATAACCGTGTCAGTCATTTCACCACTACTTCTCTTCACCATGGTGACAAGATAGGGCGTGAAACGTAAAATGTGAGGACAGTCGTAAATTCAAGGACTGGTCAAAAGTGCGAGGACCAGTCAAAAATAACTTTTTCAGCCTTCTGACTAGTCCATATGCACATAGGGACTATTCAGAGGGCTGAAAAAAGTCATTTCTGACTGGTTCTCACATTTTTGACCGGTCCTCACACTTATGACCTTCCTCACATTTATGCCCGTTGCGGCATTCTTAACAACTGTGTCAGTCATTTCACCACTACTTGTCTTCAACAGTGAACAAGTGACAAGATAGGGCGCAAAACATAAAATGTGAGTACAGTTGTAAGTGCGAGAACCTGTCAAAAATAACTTTTTCAGCCCTCTGAGTAATCCATATGCACAAAAGGATACAGCAATAGAGAGGGATGAAGGAAGGAGAAGAGAGATGGAAGAAAGAAGGAGAGACAGGGAAGGAAGAGAAGGGAGGAAGGGAAGGGAAATTAGAGTAAGAGTGACGGTAAGAGAGGGAGGAAGAGAGAAGGAGAAGAAGAGGGGGGAAGAGAAAGTAAGAAGGAAAGAAAAGAGAGAGGTGGTAGGTTTGAAGAGAAAGATTGCTGTACAGTAAAAAAGATGAAATGGAAGAAAGGCAACCCTAAACAAATATAAAGATATTAAGATAAAGAATGAATTGTTAAACTTTAAAGAATAAAAGAGAATAAATATGAATAAATAGCAGTAATTAGAAACACACATACAAACATACAATGTATTTTATTTGAACAGAGTATTTGGCCAGTTCACAAATTTAAACAGTGTTTAGTCATTTCAATTAAATTTACAATTTCTATATTTCCTTTTTGCCATATTTATTCCTCATCTATTTTTTTTAAAAAAAAACAATATTACCCTTCATCCTCATCTCTAATCTTAATCAAATTCAATTTTTCCCTTCTATTCTATATTATACCCCTTCTCATTGTCATCTATTTTTATATCCATCCTCACATTGGTTAATTATGTAATATTACAGTTGTTTAATATAAATTCAACATTTTAATATAAATCAATTAGTTATATAACTATCTTTTTTGTATATTAATCAATATGAACATGAATATTCCAATTATTTCCATGCAATCCAATTTCTTACAAATCAATTAATTATATTTACCAATAATAATAAACCAAATAATTTCCCCCATATATTCCTCCAAACCACAATTTAACCATTTCTGCTTTCAACACAATATACAATTAATAGTATCTCAATTATTACAATTCCCTATTTAAATAGAGCTTTTTTTCTTTTGTGTTTTAAAATCTTGAACTCTCCTCTTTTTCCCTAAAGAGGAACTACCTCTTTAGGGAAAACTACCTTTCCACTAAAGGTAGTTTGCACCTACCTTTTTTGGTGAGGAAAAAGAAAAGAAATCTGCCTTTTCCAACATTGCAGCAACAGTAAAGCAGGCTTTTACTTTCAGTTTCGTTTTTCAGCATAGATAGGGGAAAAAAATCTGCACTCTTTGCAAGCAAGCAGCAGAGCCCTGAGCAAAACAGCTGAGAGCAAATCAGCTGAGAGTTGGGAGGCGGATAGAATCAAGGGGCTAATTAGCCTATGCTGAAGCTCCGCGGGCCAATACAATTACAAAAAAACACCGAACCGTTTGTTAAATTGCTGGCTCGCCCGCCCCTCGCCCACCACTATTTATTGGCAATAAATAATGGTACGGAGGAGCGGGGCAAGGGGCGGGGTGAGCCAGCAATTTAACAAAGGATTTGGCCGAATCCCCTAGAACCGGCAGAATCCCACCACTGGTTTCTTCCTTTATCAATTACTATGGTAATGCCTCATTCAATTGATTTTATATATTTTCATTTTCATTGGAGGTGTGGCCACTTCCTACTCCAATTTCCTGACTACTTCTTGAAGCACTATTCCAAGCTTGCACACAATCAAGTAAGCACAACCACAAAGAACCAAAACAAAGATCCAGAAATATAAAAAAATATTCCCCTGTCCTTTGGTTATGGCTCTTATAGCACATGAAAATTGTTCAGAAATATTGCTGCTCAGGATAGTGCTGGTTTACAACATGGGAAATCTTACATGACTTTGGCTCATGCTATATGATAAGTTATATCAACTCTGCTTAAAGTGTATCCTCCCTTACAAGCTATATAAATATGAAATTCTTAGGAGAAACTGTCTATTAGAACTGCCTTTACTGTCACTGATACCAAACATGCATCTAGTGGAAATATAAGAAAAAGTCTCTCTAGCAAGAGAAATTAGACTAACTTCTTTGTTCACAAAGCTAGAAAACCAATATAGATATATATTGGTATATCTAGAGAGAGGGTGGGAGCACATTTATTGTTGTATGAGTATGATTGTGTTTTAATCTATCATTTATTGTTTTAGATGTTTTAGATTTTCTATCAAATATTTATTTAGTGAAAAAGTAGATGCAAATTTAAAGGATATAGTAGATGGATAGATAGATAGATAGATAGATAGATAGATAGATAGATAGATAGATAGATAGATAGATAGATATAGATAATCAGAAGACATTGTTTTTAATTTTTGCATAGTGATCACTCTTGGTGGGAACAACTGTTGCTTTAGAAGCATTTTAAAAAATACTACTCTGTTTCTTTTCCATATTAGACAGCACATCAGGTGCCAGAACCACAACTCAGTTTTCTGATATTTTGAAAGATGAGTATGCCATTTAATGATGCTGAACATCACGGGAAGGGTATGGCCAAATTATTTAAGTCATGGAGAGCAGTAATTTTGAGAAAGGAACAAGAAAGCACACAAATTCCTTCTAACTTCTTTGTAATATAACTCATTCACACCCAAATGGGTTGAAATCCTATTAAAAAAATTCTTAATTTGCTATTGAACTTTGGCAGAATGAATAAGATAATAAGGGATACATATAGGGTGTTGGAGAGATCACACGTTGTCCACTTATTCTCCATTCCTAGCCTATATTATTATCTTCATAATAAGGATCAGGAGAGATTCTTGCTCCAACTATGCAATGACTGAAGCACTCTCCACCAAGATAGGCAAAGATGCTTATCATATTACTTAGATTATGTTCACTTTTTCTATATGCCATACAGTGAACAATACTACAGAAAAAGCGTAAAGCATTCATAATACTGGATATAATTTCCTGAAAATCTTGATCATTCCCAGGCCAGTTCTAGGGCATTAAACGTCCCATGGACTTAGATATTTAACTAATAACCTTCTTTTCAGGAGAATAAATTATGCACAACATAATTTATTTAGGCAAAGCAAACCTAGTGCATGGCCTTTTGGTCCCTAAAATATGCCTGAATTTCATCCCGCAGTCTAATCATGCAACTTATCATGACAGTCTCTAATGGAAAATAAGAAAACTATGTGTTATAAATATATATGTTTATTTATGCATATGCATACCCATGCTCTTCACAAACAAGCTACAGACATACATGTACAGATTCAGGAAGCCACTTCAGTAAGACAGAAGCAGAATGAAGGTTCTCAGCAGAGCATGCTTGAATCAACAATGTTTTCTGATATGTAAATTTCTAATTTTTTGCAATGCATTTAAAAGCATTGTAGCTGTAACCATTGTAAAAGAATAAGTTCAGAAGTGCTTCACATGTTTTCAAGTTGTCCCTCCTGAGCAGTAGGAAGATTAAGGCAGCTTTGAATCAGAGGACAAACACCTGCAATAGTTCTGCTGTAGGAATTTTTTTTTTGGGGGGGGGCTTTGCTGAGGATCACTATGGATGCCCCAAATTATCTTACCTTTCCTCTTCTTGCCTACCTGATTCTGCCATATTGATGTTACTGCTGGACACAACACTCTCATTTTTTTGGGGGAAAAAATCTATTTCTCTAACACTTAGTAACCATAATGTCCTCCAAGCACAGAAGCTGAGGGGCTTATTCAAACTGTCAAGTTGCCCCATTGCTGCCATGGGCCAGCAACTATCAGACTTAAATAACCAGGTGCATTTGTTGAGTTCAAAGCACAGAAAAATGTAGTGCTGTTACCCATACAAGAATCTAGTCAACTAATAGTCAAAGCTAAATTTATTCTGCTAAGGGTTAATGGAATTCACAGGGGGCTGGACCGGTGGTGGGTTCTACTTACCTTTACTACCGGTTCATAATGGAAGTAAGCTTGCGCCTCTGTGCATGCACAGATCGGCAATTATCATGTCTGGCCAGGTGGGCAGAGCCTCCTGCCACTTTTACTACCGGTTCTAAAGAACCAGATGCAACCCACCACTGGGCTGGACGTGGGTCTCTTGTGGCAACTGTTGACATATTTAATTCTGTCTTCCAGCTCAGACAGCTCGTCTTCTACAGCAAACATTTCCAGATCACAAGAACAGATGATATCATCATTACATACTCCCACCACCACCATGATAATGGGACTTTCAAACATGTTTCCTGCACCACTTTCAAAGTAGGATTTTTCTCATCTTGTTGACTCAGGTCTTATTTGTCTTATCTGTCTTATTTGCCAGCTGTGTTCACCTTCTTTTCTAAACCATCCTTTCCATTTTGATTGGCTACTTTGCAGAAGCAGGTTTTTCCCCTCACAGCATTTTTCATGCACAATGCTGCTGTGGATTCTATTATAGTAGATTTTCCTTGTTAGTGAAATGGTTATAACTCTTGCTTAGTTCAACACTGAGAATTAATTAACTCTACATTTTTCTTTAATTATTATTTTTCTCTCCCCTATTTTTCTGCTGCACTTTGACCTTGGCAAGTCTGAGCAATACTGACTAGTGCTATGTGAAATGGCCACAGTAGCCAAGTGGGAGATCTGCTTGCTCTCCATCCCTAGGAAGGAATTCATCACCCTAATAAGGTCACAGTCCATTAATGCAGTAAAGGAGCAAAGATCCTTCCTTAATCTCCCTTAACACCATAGAGTAGGTCCCAACTAGGATTTATGCCCATGCCTGATTGCTTTCTTTAGTTCAATGTCTCTCTGTGCTGTGTCTCTACCCCATTAAACCATCAATTCAGTTACTTAATTCTATTTATACGATTTTTTGTTATTGTTAGTTGTGAAGTCATGTCCGACCCATTGCAATCCCATGGACAACGTTCCTCCAGATCTTCCTGTCCTCTACCATCCTCTGGAGTTGATTTAAGCTCATGCCTACTGCGTCAGTGACTCCATCCAGCCACCTCGTTCTCTGTCATCCCCTTCTTCTTTTGCCCTCAATCTTTCCCAGTATTAGGCTCTTCTCCAGTAAGTCCTTCCTTCTCATTGCCAGCTGTGTTTACCTTCTTTTCTAAACCATCCTTTCCATTTTGATTGGCTACTTTGCAGAAGCAGGCTTCCCCCTCACAGCATTTTTCATGGTGGCCAAAGTATTTGAGTTACATCTTCAGGATCTGGCCTTCTAAAGAGCAGTCAGGATTGATCTCCTCTAGGACTGACTAGTTTGATCGCCTTGCAGTCCAAGGGACTCACAGGAGTCTTCTCCAGCACCAGAGTTCAAAGGCCTCAATTCTTTGGCACTCAGCCTTTCTTATGGTCCAACTTTCATAGCCGTACATTGCAGATTTATCTGATTACAAGGAATCTAATGAAAAATAAGCAGATCCCAAACATAAAATCAGCAATTCTTTGAATTAATCTAACTAATTAATTGATTAAGATTGTAATACTTTATACTCAGGAAAGATTCTTCTCTCAATTCAGTGGCCTCACTTATTAATTGACAAGCATAGGATGGTGGTTGAAAGGTTATAATGTAATTCCATGGATTTAGAAATTGTAATGTTAGGAGAAAGGCTAGGTCAAAATATTTTGCCCATACCTCAATCAAAAGACAAAACAAAAACAAACAAGGATTCAATTGCATCTGCTTCAGGCTTTTCCTGAGGTCTTAGCATGACTAAATAAAAATATTCTGTCATTACTCAGTCCCATTCCCTGTTACTTCTGCCCTCCATGCATTTGGCTGAACATATTGTAGAGAAGATGTACTTGCTTTTTGCTCGAATGTGGTTATAACTCTCAACACAATCTGGGACAGTAATACAACAGGATTCTGAGTTGCATACACACTTCCTCTTCAGTTCTCAACTGAACAGGTGGAGGTGGGAGATACTAGAAGGCTGAGTCAACCTATCCAACCTGATCACCAAGTGTTTGTTCAAACAAAGTGCCTACAATAGTGGCCAAATTGTGGAAACCTTTTGGGAAAAGTGTATTTTTGAGGTTTGATGGCTAATAACACCACTTTTTTTTTTTTTGGAGTTTCAAGATAATCGCATTCCACTGCTGGAATGGCCCAGACCTTAACCCAGTTGAAAATCTATGGAGCCGACTAAAGAAACTTGTTAGTCAGAAGCAGGGGTGGGTTCTAAAATATTTTACTACCGGTTCTGTGGGCATGGCTTATTTTGTGGGCATGGCTTGATGGTCATGTGACAGTGGACATGACTTGATGGTCATGTGACTGGGTAGGCGTGGCCAACTCAATGTCACTCCCGTCGGGTGCCTCGTCTGGCCCCTCCCCTCCCAGCCATTCCTTGTCACACCCAGCCTCAACGTATCTATAGTTCTGTAAAAATGTTGTTCACCTTTTTTCAACTTTATCTACATACTATAGATTCACTTTCATGGACCACTGAAAGGAGGAAATGGCTCACATGCTTTGCCTAAGAGTGTGATAGGCAACAGGCTTTTAAGGGGCTGCCAGAAAGAAGGGGGGGGGGCAATGTATTTTCCAAAGCACCAGAAGGCAAAACAAGAAGCAATGGATGGAAACTGAACAAAGAGAGAAGCAACCTAAAACTAAGCAGACACTTCATGATAATGTGAATAGGTGCAGAAAGTTTGACAGCAAGCCTAAAAGTCAAAGATTACAAGAGTGCTTACAAGCATATTAAGATAGACTTATGCAGTTGTGGATTTCAAACTTTTTTACTACTGGTTCTGTGGGTGTGGCTTGGTGGGCGTGGCATGACAGGGGAAGGTTACTGCAAAATCCCAATTCCCTCCCCACTCCAGGGGAAGGTTACTTCAAAATCCCCATTCCCTCCTGACCCCACTAATCTGCTCTGGGAAGGAATCAAACTCTCCCCTCTTCATTTCCCCAAATAAAATATTACTCATAAGAAAAGCAAGGAAAAATCAAGCTGCTAAGAAGGAACCTGCCTGATACTCATTCCACATTCCTGCCAGCTGCATAAAGGAAATTTAGCGTGCTTAGAGATAATAGAAAGTGGAAGCCGGAAGTTTGGCTCCATTTACAAGCAGGCAGAAAACTCATTGAAGACAGGATATTTCACAATAGAAATCGCCCAAACCTTTTTAGAAACACAAAGCCCATGTTGCACAAACCCCAAAACTTCAAAACATAGAACTATATAAAAATCCCTCCTTTTATCCAGTTTGTTGTTCAGCTGACCCAGAAACAAACTGCTGACTGTCACTTCGCTTCTGCAAGTAAGAACCTCCTTCCAGCAGCTGCTTCTTGGCTTGTCAATTTAAAGCGATGGTGTCTTGTTTTTTTCCCCTCTTCTTTGTCAAGTGAGCCCTGATTTTTTTCCTTCTAGTCATCAGCTGGGAATTGGGAAGCAGTGAATAGATTGGGGGTGGGGCCAGGCAGAGGTGGCATTTATCGGGGAGAACCAGTAGCAACCCACCACCGGTCAGAAGCGACCCGGCAAAAAACCCACTTAATGGAAGCAATCATTCAATCTTGGTTTCTGCAGAACTAAAAGACTTGGTTTACTCCATGTGAAGACATTGTAAGGCTTCATGCTAAAGGTAACCAACTAAGTATTAACTGATGTCATCATTTTTGTATATCTTGTTTTTTCTATGGTGATAATTTTTGTATTATCAAAAAAAATTTGTATTATCAGGTAATTTTTTCTAGGTGTTTCACTTTTCTTCTTTATACTGCAACTGCTATACTAATAGCAAATCTTTCATAAAAGTTATTGCATTACATTCTTGATTAAATTATCTTTCCATTGATATATAATTTTACGGTACAACTCCCCAAAAAAGTGGCATTATTAGCTAGTTTTAGAAAATACAAGTTTCCACAATTTTGGCCACTATTGTAAAGGAATCTCAATTCTTTGGAAAAACTAAGAATGATTTTCTTTAAAGGAAATAACATACAGGCACCCACTTGCTTTGATTTACTGTATCTGGATACTTACGGTACAAGAGCTGTAACTCTTTGAAAACTTTTTCCCTTATTAAATAAGGGATTTGCAGGATTTAAACTTTCTTGCTTTGAAAATACCTTTGAAAGCTATGGCATATTAAGCAGAATTTATTTAAAATACCATAGATATGTTACTATCAAATAATTCAGATAAATCAACCAGTTTGTTCTCATTAAGAAAACCTATAGGATGAGAGACATAATCCACATTAGACTGATCAAAGTTCCTAAACCCAATAGGTTTTACTGGCTGGGATGAAAGAAAAACTAGCATTTTCATTTCTTTCTCCACATTCTCTGAGGAAAAGATACCCCCTTCCATTGCCTTTGATCAAATTTTTTTAAAAATTTATTTCAAGTACATGTCCAGCACATAGGAATATTTTGGCAGGAGAACAACCAAGGCTTCCTCTAATCCACTCTGACCACTCTTGTTTTCTCCTTATAGTAGATTGCTATCACCTGAGTAGCCATAGTAGCAGAAAAATGTACTACATTTAAGGAGAATATCCACTTCTTCTCTGTATGTCAGGGGTGTCAAACTCATACCTACCCTCATTTTAGTCCTGATACATCACATGATAACACCATGATGACGTGAGTTTGACACCCCTGCTGTACCTGGGGAAAAACATCTTGATAATATGATGGTCCTTATGATGCTTTTTGAGGTCATTTCCTCTCTATTGTCTTTTTCTGCTTAAACTATTTTTAAAAAAATTTATATAGTTGTTTAAACTGTTCCTTTACAAATTGGAAAAAAAAAACCATGAAGAATAAATATACTGACTAATAATACATGTCCATTTTAACAGTAATAAGTTTTTTATTCTAGAACCAGTCTGGTGTAATGTTTAAGGCATCAGACTAGAAACCAAGAGGCCATGAGTTCTAGTGCTACCTTAGGGACAAAACCAATGGGTGACCTTGGGCCAGTCACTCTCTGTAGAAAGAGGCAATTACAAACCTTGTCAAGAAAACTGCAGGGACTTTTCCAGGCAGTCACCAGGAGTCAAGACTACCTCAAAAACACAAAACAAAAAAAAAAAAAAACCAAGAAACCCCACATACCTCTTATTCTACAGATAAAGCTTTTTCACAATACCTATTAAATTGATGATGCCATGTTCATTAGAAAATACTCCTTTCATGAGCATGTAAAACCAAAGAAAGTTGCAGGAAATGGAATGTTACGTGTAACATATTGTTGAGCATGCAACTAATTTACTCATAGTGCATATTGTTTTCACAGAATGCCTAATAAGCATATTTCACCCAAATGTATCCCAGGCAGTGATGAAATCCAATTTTTTTTTACTATTGGTTCTGTGGGCGTGGCTTGGTGGGCGTTGTGTGGTTTGGTGGGCGTGGCTTGGTGGATGTGGCAGGGGAAGGATACTGCAAAATTCCCATTCCCTCCCCACTCCTGGGGGAAGGATATTGCAAAATCTCCATTTCCACCCTACTCTGGGGCCAGCCAGAGGTGATATTTGCCACCGATAATTCTCCGAACTACTCAAAATTTCCACTACCGGTTCTGCAGAACCTGTCAGAACCTGCTGGATTTCACCCCTGATCCCAGGGGAACAATTATATAACCCTGCAGTGGTAGAAAATGAAAAAGAAAAGAGGTAAAAGGTGACCAGATGTGCAAAACATGCTTGTTAGGCATTTGTAAAATGTATAACCTTTTATAAACATAGGTAGAAGAAGTTGAGTTTTATTGTCAAGTCTGCAGTAATGCATCTGCTTGTTCTACTAGCCTTTGAAAACTTTTCATTCCCCTTTATCATTTGATATATTAAGGTAAATGTTATTCTAATCATATTAAGTCCATCAGATCATATAATAAAGCATTTCCAGACATATTGATAAATTGGTTGATTCTTTCCATTCTTGCAGTTGGGCTAGGACAGAAAGGATCAGTGGTCATTTGACCTTCATTGTGTATTAAATAAACAACAGATGGCAAGGATTTGATCAGTACATATATTCTTTCTTCTTGGTAGCCATGTTCACACTGTTGCTTCCCACTGAGCCTTTCTTTTTGTTTGTCATGGTGCCAAAGCTGCTTCTATAGTACGTTTCATGCATCACAGCTTTCTAATCTTGTCCCATTAGTTTCATTTTGTTTCTATCATAAATAATTGTCTACTTGCTTATACACTCTTTCATTGCCTAATAATGATTATTCTTGGCACAAAAGAGTAAAGTTTTTACAAGATTAGCTAGTACAGTTTGTCCATTTAGTAGAGATCCTGCCTGACACCATTTATTCAAAAAGGCAGGAAGCACAGGTGAAAGTTCTCAGACCTAGAAAGACAACAGCAAGCATTCCACCCTCCCAAGAAAAACACAATGTCATTTGAAAGTGTTTTATTCATTAACTTGAAACACCTGTATGGAATAATGCCATACAGGTTAAAGGAAAATATGTAGAATTCCAAATATACAGATGTTAAGGATTGTTGACAGGGAAGTAGCTTATCTAGGTATAAATTCTGAAAAAGCTCCTTTCAAAATATTCATATTTTAAGCCACTGTTTAAATAAAATCAAAGTGTGATTTTATGTAGTCATACAATTAGTTCCCATTACTCAATTTCCTAAATATATCTGGAGTAAGGATAGGCAACTTTGGGGAATAGTGGAAAGGTTGTGTTATTTAAGATAAATAATAATAATAATAATAATAATAATAATAATAATAATAATAATAATAAAGTTTGGATTTGAGTACAGCAAAAACCACTGGGAACATCAGGTTGAGAAAGTTTTAGAGAATGAGAAACTCAAGATCTTGTGGGACTTTAGGATTCAGACTGACAGGCACTTGGTCCACAACACACCTGACATAACAATAGTTGAAAAGAAAAAAGTATGGTTCGTTGACATTGCAATACCTGGTGATGCACGGGTTAAAGATAAGCAGCAAGAAAAAATCACACGGGACTTGCAAATTGAAGTTGAGCGACTATGGAAAAAGAAATCGTGTGTTGTCCCGATTGTAATTGGAGCCCTTGGAGCAATACCCAAAGGGTTACCCCGCTATTTAGAAATTCTAAATTTGCCGGACTTGAACATTTTGACTCTACAAAAAAACACTTTACTCGGAACAGCTTACATCCTCCGACGATACCTTAACAGTTCCTAGGTCCTTGGTTAGGACTCAAGCTGTTGAGCTATTAACCAGCCTCAAAGGCTGTGAATCTCACTAAAGATTAAATAATAATAATAATAATAATAATAATAATAATAATAATAATAATAATAATAATAATATCACGATTGTGGAGAAGAAAAAAGTGTGGAAAAAAGTGTGGATACATTACTATACCTGATGACAGCAGAATCGATGAGAAACAACTTGAAAAAGTCACCAGATATCAGGACTTGAGAATTGAACTGCAGAGACTCTGGCATAAACCAGTGCAGGTGGTTCCAGTGGTATTCGGCACACTGGATGTTGTACCTAAAGACCTAGGCAAGCACTTAAAAACAATTGGCGCTGACAAGATCACCTTTGGTCAGCTGCAGAAAGCCACCTTACTGGGATCTGCTCACATAATCCGCCGATACATCACGCAGTCCTAAACGCTTGGGAAGTGTTCTACTAGTGATTTGAGATATGAAATCCAGCATGGTTATCTTGTTTGCTGTGTATACTGTCAAGTTTGAGTATATAACAACAACAACAACAACAACAACAACAACAACAACAACAACAACAACCTTTATTGTCACTGCACAACATATGTACAGTGAGATTGGTTGAGGTTCCTCAGATTGTGGATATTCTCAAACATAGCTGTAGTTGAGGGAAGGGTAAATGGGTACAAGATTCTCTCTGCCCATCAGCAGGATGGACACTCTGAAAATTGAACAGAATAGGACAATTTTAGTGTGGTTGGAAAAGCCAACAAAGCAAATATTGATTTTAAAAGTAGGATGAGGTGGTCCAGGCAATGGACTAGCAGCTCACAATGTTGTTGATTGCTCCAGTCTTAAGCCCCTTCTCTTTTCCTTCCTGGTGACATGACCTCAAATGGAGCTGCTATTAAGAAGATGGTACCAAGAAGTCACATGCTATATGTTTTCCCCATCTTGTTATTCTTTCCAACATAAGAAAACATTGGGAATTAATTATGTAATAGAATTGGGATTCTGTCCATCAGCACAGTATCTCTTTGAAAACTGAACGTAAGAAGTTACTTTTCGTTTGGGGGCAAAAGTCAGCAAAAGAAAATTCAAGTTTGAAAATATATCAGATAAGACTGTGAAAAAGAAAATCTAAGGGAATTCTCCCATGCGTTCCTATGTTGCTGATTCCATAAAAACATTCTTAGAAGGGAGGTTTTACTTGAATGTCTTGTGAGTAAATAAATGGATATAATTTTTTTTTTTGCAATGCCACTGGTCTTTTTATGTCAGTATCTGATCAGCAGTACCCTATTAAATAAGCCACATTCAGAACAAAACAGACTGGTCAGTTGTATCGCTGAATGTTCTAATGCTAAGGATATAAAGTTGAAACAAATTCATAGATGTGTCCCAATTTACTTGACAACAATATGGGAAAAGTTTACATTAGCCTTTTTCCTCTATTGTCAAAATAGACATAACTAATTTGAGGGAACATAGTAGGAGAGTTATTGTATACTATTCAGCTCCATGAGATTCTTCATCTAAATCAGAGGTCCCCAACCTTTGCAGCTTGGAGGTCTGGCTGGACAGGGGAGAGGGGAATCGGGTTGTGCAAGTGGTGTGTCGGAGCGTATGTGCACGCACACAACTCAACTCACACAAGTGGGTATGCACACGCAGCTCAACAGCAAGTAGAGCTGAATGTATGCATGTTCACCAGCCCGCAGCCTGGTTGTGAATAGGCCATGGCCTGGTAGTGGGCCACAACCCAGGGGTTGGAGACCCTCATTCTAAATATTGCAAGCATGTACCTTTGTAGCCATATATTCTGCCAAACCCTCTTTCTAAAACCTCCTTAATTGTTCCTTCTTTGGTTGTTCTCAAAGTGTGTATTCTTTTATTCTTGGAATTTCTCAAACAATGCAAGATATGCCAAACTGATCCCCTTCAGTGTGTATAAATAACAACAATAAATAACCTAAAGAGTTATTGCTGTGTTCTCAGGAAAAAAAAAAAAACTTGAAGTAACCCAGGGTTATATGGAGAATCCTTTATGACAACAATACTTCCATAGTTTTGCAATCATTATAGCAGAGATGGGGAATGATGTCCCCTTTATGACTTGTGGACTTTAACTCCCAGAATTCCTGAGCCAACATGGAATTCTACAGATGCTGTGACCAAACTGATCTAAAACAGTTTGATTTGCAAGGAGATGCAGGCAGAAGAACATATAGATGGCATCCACCAGCATGCAGTATCTAAAAATCTCATTGCATTACCATAGCTTACTCTTCACTGGTTTTATGTTCATGCAAATATTTCAATCTTTTTGTTGTCATGGTTTGATTAATTAAATTTTGCCTGAAGCTGAAAAGAGGTTGTTTCACTCAGTGTATTATGACTGGGCAAATTTCCATTGACTTACTTTTATTATCTAACTATTTTAGGGATTCAAATGTACGAATATAACATATATTTCTCATGCCAAGGACAGTGAGACAGATTCTGAAGTCACTAATAAATGGGATAAATGAGCAAGTTCATTAGGTTGGTTAACTTCTCTCACTAGCAACTGAGACCAGTGACTTAAAGAATAGCAGGAGAGCTATTGTGCAATTTAGCACTTCTGTCCTTTGCTGAATTGTATTTCAGTTGGCAATAAATCTCACTTTCCCTATGTTTCATTGTTGATTATGTACAAAAAAATAATCGAAACACAAGTCATTAGAAATAGATTAGCTGGCTTTTCTTCTGATTTTTTAAAAATATTGTTAGCACTGCAATCATCATTTGTCTTTTTTTTTTAAAGCTTTAATTATGGTGAAGTTATCTGGCCATATGTTTTATACCTGTTAACTTGCAACATTCTATTAATATTGATACTAATGGTGATTCTCTGAATGCTAATCTATGCTGAATGTAATGAGAACCATTAAAGCTTAAAGGTGTATCTAAGTTTCTTTAAGCTTTCATTTTTGACTTCCCACTCAGATAGGTAGGTACTTTACAGTGTTTCCAAGGCTGTGATATCTCTTTAAAAAATAGCATTCCTGTATAGTTTATGCATATGCCAGGTATATTTTAGGAGCCTCCTTTATCATTTGAAAAAGCAGTATTTAATGATGCCTTATCTTTCCAGATTCTGATTGCTGACCTATCAAATTTATTACTGTATGATCCAGATTGTTTTCTAGAAGGCCTGAATCCAGGGTTCAGTAGCCTGTTAGAGATCTCATAGAAACTCTATACTGACAGGCCCAAAAGCCCTTCGACTGCCACTCGACGTCATTAACAATTTTCTAAAGCCCATTACAGATGGGACGGACTGATTAAAACTGAGCTGGGAGGATCTTTTTTCCCAGCTAGAAATCTCCCTCGAGACTTTCCATGCGTGTGAAGTTTCTTGTTGATTAATGGAGATGGGCTGCCCATTCTTCCACCTCTCTCTCCCCCCTCCACTCCATTGCCATGTATTTTATTTGGACAGAAAAGCTAATTTATAATTGGTCATCTGCCTCTATTGGATAGCCAACATTTAAGTGTACATTTTGTAAAGGAAAAAAAAAGGATTTTGAAAACATTTTTAAAATCAAGCTGTGCCATAATCTCCTTTACATTCACCCTAGCTGTCACACATGGGCATTTCAATCATTCTACGACTGTTGGCATAAATGACACCCAATAACAAAAAAGCTTATATTTCCAAGTTCTCCACCCCTTTCCTGCCCGGCTCCATTCTGCTGGTTATTATTTCTCTCAATGATCGCTACAGCTGGAATATTGTTTTACTGCAAATCTCACACCAGCACTGTCACTTGTGATGTGACACCCAAGATTTTTATCTGCAGCCTGGGTAGGAATTATTAAACATTCTCACATTGTGCAAAGTGTTGAGGCTGAACAGCAGTGCAGTCAGGTGCATCCAACACTTCTGTCTTTCCCACCTGATTCTTGAAATATGACTCCTTTAAAAGGCTAATAGTCACTTGTAGAGAAGTGACAGCATTCAAGAATTCATTTCAAGTATGCTGGAAATACAGCTGGATCCCCCACACACAGACACTGACACACACACAACCGCCCTTCCAATATTATTTCTAATAAAAAAAAACCCTTAGGAATAGAAGAGAAGCTATATTTAAAAATATTACGAGCAATATGTACAAATAATGTCAACAGCAAAACAAGGAAAATGAAAATGTTTCCAGCTAAGCTAGAGACAAATGTGTACATTTTATATCCATCCCCCTCCCCTGCTGTCTTAGGGCTGACATAATATTTTATCATGTTAAAAAAATGTTCGTGTGCGGAATGTCTTTGCATGCGTATGTGTTTTAAAACCTTCTAAATCTCTAATTAAATAGCATGGAAGAGAAGAGCCATACAAATGCTCTCCATCTATTCCAACTATGCATAGGGAGACACTATGCATCTCCCTCTCTTATCTATGTGATTTAAATCATCTAAATGTTGAAAGAAATCAATAGATACACATGCAAACACAAACACACATATAGGAAATGTAGACCTGACAAAATGATTACACAAAAAAGACAGGATAGTCTGCCCCATCCTTCATAAGGAAATTAAAAAAAAAAAAGCATACTTATTTTACCCAGAATTTCTTAGCCTTGACAATACATTTCAAAGGCAAATTCTCTTTTATTAAAATAGCACTTATGTGCTTCCAGGTTGAAAGGATTAGCCGGTGACCTTGGGGGACACCATTGCCTAGGAAACATCCAGTTGGTGTCTCCTTTCAGATCCCTGGCAGGACCTGGAGTAGTGGTGAAATTCAAATTTTTTTACTACTGGTTCTGTGGGTGTGGCTTGGTGGGCATGGCAGGGGAAGGATACTGGAAAATCCCCATTCCCTCCCCACTCCTGAGAGAAGGATATTGCAAAATCTCCATTCCCTCCCCACTCTGGGGCCAGCCAGAGGTGGTATTTGCCGGTTCTCCGAACTACTCAAAATTTCTGCTACTGGTTCTCCAAACTACTCAAAATTTCCACTACCAGTTCTCCAGAACCTGTCAGAACCTGTTGGATTTCACCCCTGACCTGGAGTGAAGGAATGGAGCTCACCCTGCCCCACGATGGCACTTGGGTCTCTCACATGGTCTCACTAACCTCCAATCCAGAGTCTTAACTATGTGAGCCACCATGCTCCTTTTATTAAATCAGGAAAAAATACAGACAATTTTCTTCATACTCATCTCTATGATTTTCCAATTTTGAAATATGTTAGAGCTGCAGGAAAAGCACTACATGAATAGAGTTATACATGTATGATTAAAAAAAAAACCACCTCTATGTATTTTCATAAACTCCCTATAAATAAAATTGCATATAGGTTGGAATTGTATGCATAAAGTCAAAAGTTCTACATGATTAGAGTAAAACACATGTTCTCAGTTAGATAAATATAAGGGAGGACTCATGGAATAGCAAGAATGCATGGCATCTCAACTCATCTGCTGCTTATTCTACGCATCAATCAATCTGTTTGAAAAAAAGCTTTTTCATTCCCTTCTTCTCATCTCTCATCTTTTCAGCAACTTTCCTGATTTGCCAGACTCTGGACCCCCCCAAAGTATATCTTGCCATCTGGCCAATGCCAAGTTAGTCTTAGTGCTTGCTTTGGCAATAACCTGACCGATGCAGTCTTCTTTACAATGGTCATCCGTCCCTTCAGTGATCAGAGAAAACTTCACTGCCTAAAGAGATCTGTTATTTTAAGAACTGGCAAATCTGAAAGCGAAGAACCCTACAAAAGAGATTGCTTGTTATGTTCTTCAACAGAAGATTGAGCGGGTATGTGCTGGGATCTACTAAATGTGTATTTGACTTACTGTCTATTGAAATTATATTGATTACTTCTAAATGTGGCTTGATGCTAGGATAGGCAATCTCTTTAGCTCTGGGGAATATACTTATTATTATTATTATTATTATTATTATTATTATTATTATTATTATTAATTAAATTTATATGGGCACCTATTCGCCCATGGCGACTCAAGGCGGCTTACAGAATATAAAAACCACATTTAAAACAGTATAACTAATAAAAAATCAAATAAATTAATGTAATAAAATCACCCCCCACTTCCCACCCCAGTGACAGCCAATCACACAAGCCATTTAATGGGCTCCATTCCACTCTGGGTTCTCCAAGCTCACTGGCAGAACAAGGTCTTCAGCACCTTCCAGAAGAGAATTAGAGTGGGGGCCATCCTAAACTCTGGTGGAATGATGTCCCAGAGAGAGGGAACCACCATGGAGAAGGCCTTTCTTCTGGGTCCCATCAGGTGTATCTCCCTCAGGGATGGGGCCAGCAGGATTCTCAGCCTCCCCTCTCTAAACGGGTGGGTAGATGTGACAGGCAAGAGACGATCCCTCAGATAACCTGGTCCCAAGCCATAGAGGGCTTTAAAGGTGACAACCAGCACCTTGAATTGTACCCGAAGCAAATCGGCAACCAATGGCATCTGCACAAAACCATGTGGGCCACTGCATTTTGCACCAACTGGAGCTTCCAGATGCTCTTCAAGGGCAGCCCCATGTAGAACGTGTTGTAATAGTCAAGACGGGAAGTGACTAAGGCATGAGTGACTGTGAGTAGGGATTGCTGGTCCAGGAAAGGGCATAACTAGCATACAACTCACAGTTGCGTGAAGGCCCTCCTGGCTGCAACCATCACCTGTTCTTCCTTGTCATCCCTGGCCCAGGAAACCATAAATGGTGTGGTTGATGAAATTGCAACAGCACCAGAGTCAGCAGACCAAACTGTTCTGCCTTTGTCTTTGGGGGGGGGGGGAAGCATGCCTTGAATTTTTTTATTTAGATCAGGGTCTTATTAGGAGCTATAGCGATCCATTCTGTCTAAAACTCTGTAGCTTAACTATGTATGATTTACAGCTTTTTTAAAAAAAAAAAAGTGCTTATGGTTTTAAAGTAGGAAACTCTCCCAGTTTCTAAAAGGTTAGGGTTGGTTCTTAACAAGGGATCCTATTAAGAGATCAGATTTTTACTTAATAAAGGATGAATTTGATTCCACTCATTTTTGATACTGCCCTTGTTAATCCTCTGATTTATATGTTAGATGTCCACATTTCCTCTAAGAGTTTAAGGAGACTTAAATAGGTTCACAACAGCAATTTAGCCTCACAACAGTAACCCTTTAAGGTAGGTTGAGCTGAAAATTAGTTTAATACCTATTTTTAAGAAACCCCTATAAACTTGTAATGTGTTTATTTCCAAATATACATATTTTCAATGTGTTTATTTCCAAAATATACATACTTATTATGAACATTTTTGCAAACAATTTTTGTTAGTATGGTATGGGTTGTACATTATTTTCATACAAATATGCACATTTCTGTGCCTAATTTTAATAAACAGATTTAGAATGTTTGTTTAAATAATGAATAATGAACAGCATTTAATAATTTATAGGAGCATTTCAGTTTATATGTTAGATAAAATTAGCTGAAATAATTACTGTTGCTAAAGGGAAGCTTATCATTACTATTGTTCATTACATTTATATACCATTTTTTTTCCTGCTAGAAATCCAAGAGAATTACACAGTTCTCACCACATTTATTTTAGTTACCCTGAAATATAAGCTTGGATAATTTACTATTTTATGTACCACAGCTTGAATGAGCCTCAATTCCAAACAGATCTGAGTAGCTTACTTCCGCCAACAAAATAATTGTAATAAATTAATTATAGTTAAAACAATAAATATATCCAACGACTACCAGCCAACATACTATATAAAAGTCAATTCTCATAAACCCCATATGCTTCCAGAGAAGTTTGGTTTTGAGGTTCTCCAGCAATCTAACAAGAAGACAACAGATTATTAATTGGGAGCAACTGTTTCATTAAGCCTTCTAAACCATGCCATTAATTTATCTTCTCAGTTCCTATAGATGACATTCCCACAAAGAAGGGACCCTAAACAAAACTTCTTTCCAACTCATACTGGCTAGAGAAAACTCAACCTATCATGTGTGTTCTCAAACATACCTAGGCTCTGAGCCATGTTGGGATTTAAAAGTAATAGCTGCATAACACAGTTAGGGAGAGGAACCTATTCCATCAAACAAGAGAGGGTCCTTGGTGCTCTCTCTTAGCTTGATTGTTTTCTTGCAGATGGTTTATTACCCAACCGGTAAACATCATCAGTGCTAGTTTGGGTAATGAAATGTCTGCAACAAAACAACAAAGTTCAGAGAGCACCAGACACCTCTCCTTTCAACCCTGAGCTACAAATGTTCGCTTTATTGGTTCAGCCAATGATTCATCAACCATTCCTTTGCAACTTCCAAGTCTTTGTCATCCTCAGGTTCTCCATAGCAAAGTCATCACTAACCACCATCTATTGATGGATGGGAAGAGAATAAAAAAGCAAACTGGTATATGCATGCAATTGGAATGTGGAAGGAGGAATCAGATATTAAAATGCATTTCTTCCCACTTGTGACTGCATGACTGTAACTTTGTTGCTTATATCCTTGCAATTTATATTGATATTGATTGTTTCCTAGTATGATTTGATTGCTTATTGTACTGTATGTCTGTCACTGGGTGTTGTGCATTGTGATTCTTGATGAGTGTATCTTGTTTTTTTTATGTACACTGAGAGCATATGCACCAAAGTCAAATTCCTTGTGTGTCCAATCACACTTGGCCAATAAAGAATTCTATTCTTTTCCATTCTATTTTTCTATTCTATTCTATTTTAAGACTTGGGAATCCTAAATCCCTGTAAGCAATATTTCTCTTAGTCCAACCAATGTTATACAAAATTGCTACAAGCTTTTAACTTTTAAGAACTTTTCATCAGGAAAGCATGATAGAAAGAAATAAAATAGAAGGTTCTTTTTTAAAAAAAAATAAATAAATAAAGGTATCTTGAATCAATTATAGTATAGTTTACATGATCAGATGGTCTGATGAACAATGTTTGCTTAATAAACTTTCCATGGCTGAATAGAATATTTGGACCATATTCTTCCAAGCCTAGTATAAATCTCTAAACATTATACCCCCATGCGTCCTAATAGTTATATAAGTTATATTGGGTAAGTAGGTAGTAGTTGAGATAGAATATTAAGATTTTGATTTTCTTAGGTTTTATTAATTTTGATTCTCTTAGTACAATGAGATTTGGCGATTTAGAACCCAAAGAAACTGGCCTTATACTAAACATTTTGTCTACTCTTTTTCCACCATTCATATTTGAGAAGTTGTGATATTTTTCAGGTGAACTTCTCACAAGCAGAATTAATTGCTCTGATGTTAATGTGGCCACACAATGCTTCAGATCTGAAAGGAAAAGATGCGTGCAATTGCACGTTCAAATGTAGCATCTCTTGGTAAGTATAAACCAAATGCATCCATTCCCAGAATTTCATTACTTTTCTGAAGGGCAGTTGTGAAATCCCAGGGAAAAAAAGGAGTTGTGAACAGGTGTTTTGAGAGTGATACTATGATATCTAAAATCCCTTTTGTTCTTCAGATTCAAACTGTAACATTACTTAAGGTAATACACAGTTTGTCTGAACAACTTATGAGTTTTTACCTGTTCTTGTGCCATCAACTCTCTTCCTGAATATTTTATTGGAATTCTCTCTTTGTGATTATCCAAAGAAACCACAGTCTAGGTGGACTTTGATTAATAGTACTTTTTTAAAAGGAATATTACGACTACAACATAAGAACTCTAGTGAGTAATCTATTTTCCAACAAAGTGCTTGTACATAGGCAATTTATGGTAGCAAAAATAGTCAGTTTCTTTTATCTTTTCTGATGTAGCAGAGAAAAAGACTTGTCTCTTTAGTGAAGAAGGATCTGTTTGTTGATGGTTTTGATAAGTGCTAATTCAAAGTGAGAAATTAGTCTCACAGGTATCGTGATGGAATTTTTCCCTTTCTCAGATCAGCCAGGGAGGTTGCAAGGAAAAAAAAAAAAAGAACATATATTTGCATGCATGTGGCAACACCCTTGCAACAATAAAATAAAAAAAGGGAGGGGAACTTTCTGGAAATTGAAAGAGAGATTTCTGTGCAGTATTAACAAAAATGGATGCAATTTCTTGGTAAAAGTCAAACTAATGATAGATGCATAGGCTGGTTGACTCCTACTGCAAGTCAACAAAGCTGGGTAGAGCTTATAAACAAACACGGACTTTGATCCAAGAGATTTCTTGAGTTTCTAGACTTTTCACAGATTGGATTTAAAAGGGGGAAATATAACTGTTTCTGAGTATTCGGCACATTCCGCTTTGTGGGTGGTAGGGTTCAATTTGTTCTCAGCACTAGCATCAATACTGCTGTTGCAGCTTGCTTTTGTCATCCTAATAGTTTTGTTTCTTATAAACAGTTCCTGTCATTATATTACAGTTGGTTTGACTGAGCTAATATGTCTGTGGAAATTAGGAAGAATTTAAATTATGCTAAAGAAGCTTCTTTTGTTTCTCATATCACGGAAGGAGAATGAGTAATGTGTTATTGGTAATTTTTTTATTATTTGTTCTGCTTGCATCTTTTTTTACCTGTGCTCAATGTATTTCAGATATATGGACATCCTTGTGATCTGGTTCCTGGGGTGAGTTCTCCATGTGGTTTCTGACTTTACAGTCTTTGGGGGATATTTAGCTACCTTCATGAATATTGAGGGAAGACTTGCCTATCAGTGAATTTAAGAGAAGACACAAATATTTGTGACAAAAATTGACACTTGTTAGAGATGTTCCTGAATGATTGATTAGATGAGACGTCAGCCAACAAGGAGAAGGATACTGCACTTGAGCGAAAAATATACAGAAAGGAGAATACAAGTTTGGGGTTAACTGAGTCCTAAGGTGTACATTGAACATGTTACAGTGACATCTACATTATTTGAACAATTGTGGGGAAGTTTGAATCACTCACCTCTGAAAGACAGGAATAAAAGTGTGATCTCCTATCCTCCATTTACATCAGAATGCAGTCTATTGAATTATAAGGTATAGATAAAGATAACTTTGATTCAACCATGAAGACTATGTGGATACAATCACACAGATTTCTTGACAACAATACCAACATGGTTTACCACTGCTTTCTTCCCAGTTTTTTCAACTCCCAGTTTACAATGTTGTATTCCCAGACAGTCTTAATTCATTAAATTGAAATCAGCTTGCTACACTGCTAGAATGTAGAGGATTGCTGTCCATTAGTACAAGTCTGTATCACACCATCGAGCATGAGAATAAGCCCTATCAAATCAGTGGAATTTATTTCCAGGCAAAAATTTGTAAGAGCTGTGCATGCTTTTCAGAGGTAGTTTAAAATATAGCTCAAGGTTATTATTTAACTAATTCCTTTTTAACCTTAATAATTGTTTTTTATCTATTACTCAATTATTTTGTATATTTTAATTAACATTGTTTTGTATGAGATGCTTCTTGCATTTTAAATTTACCATTTATAGATGGTACAGAGATAGTTAAAATAGGTGGTTGTTGATACATAAAAGCCATGCTTGATTTGATGATTATAACTGTTATTATTATTCAGGTAAAGGCAGTTTATCAATATGGAAGATAAATGAATTAATGTTTACAGCAACATAGTTGATTAAAAGGAGGAAAAATGAAATATTGCTTCTGCTTTAATAGCTAATTAATGTTTAAAGGCTACTTTTTAATTGAAATGGATGGCAAACTTTTGCCTACCCAGGATGCAGTTTGCAAATAGTTGTACAGCAAAGTATATTCCCTTTGTTAAATATGGAGTTCTAATGTTAAACTTCAGCTGAGCTTTATTTACAATCTGCATTTTATTTAATGTTATTCTTATTGTAGATCAGGCTTATAATAATACCAGCAAAGGTTTCCAATTCTACTCTTTTATTCTCTAAGAGTTCTACCACTCAACCTTCTTGTATTAAATTCCATTTATGAAATTATCTTTGAATGTGTATGAACCAAATTTCCTTATCACCGAACTGAAATTTCAGAAATTAATGTTACCCAATATAATTCTATTTTGACTCAATTCATTTTTAAATGCCCAGTGAGATCCTCTCTATTGTTATTATAATAACAAGCAGGAAAATGTATGTCATAAGAAATTAATACTTCTTGGCAGATGATGATACAGTGAAGCTACAGAAATTACAAGGAAAAATGAATATTTTGACAAACTGGAAGTATCAAAATAGTCAGAAAATAGATGCCACAGAAAACTGAATGCATTTTTATTCATTTATCTGGATTGCAATGTCCCTGAAAAATAAAATCAAATAAAATATTTCAGCCTTTGTGACATGGTTGCAATTTTTCAGGTTCAGCTAAACAGGTAATAATAATAACTTTATTTATTATCATTGTACGTGAATACACAGTATACCCATACAACGAAATTCACTTAACACCCAAAAACCAGGTCCAACACACATAACAATCCCCAAACACACCCCCACCCACCACAAATTCCCCACCCCTAAACCACCCAAACATCCACACAACAGAACAAGTAATGCTGTCCAACAGGGTAGGTCTAGTTTCAACTCTGTTTGAGTAGGGCGGTATACAAATCAAATAAACTAAACTAAACTGAACTAAACTAATTTGATTTTTTCTTTTTACTTTTAATAGCATTTTAAAAAGAGAAGTTGGGGAAGATTCTGCACTGATTAAACCTAGCCAGTTAGAGACTGTTACATAACTATAAATTAGTGACATGTGATTATATGATAACTTCATTAATAGCAAAAGCACTTAGACTTATATACCGCTTCACAGAGCTTCTAAGAAGTTTACAGAGTCAGCATATTGCCCCCCAACAATCTGGGTCCTCATTTTACCAACCTCGGAAGGATGGAAGTCAACCTTGAGCTGGTGAGGATAAGTAAGTACGTTAGAGGACAGAGAAGGCATTTTCTTGACAACCAGCTAATACTGCTTGACCTAACTCAGTACACAGTTATTTTTCATGTACTTACACATAACTAGTCAAATGAAAATCAGGTGCCCATTGGGATTCAAAGTTGATTTTCCAGGCAATGGAAATTGGATCCATACTGTGTATCTCTCTGTTCATACAGTTTCCATCTACTTTCATACTAAAGATGTCTGGGGATAATATTTTTAACAACTTGCTTTCTTACAACTTCACAAAATACAAGAGAGATCAGAAAGATGGAAATTAAGGAAGACATATTTCTTAAGTCTGCAACACTAGTATCATTTTTTAAAAATCCACCAAACACTACTGGTTCATAAAACACTTCAAATCTAGAACCCCAAAGTGAGTATTATTATTTTATACAAGTCACATTTGTTTTGTTTGATACAATTTCCAAGCTATCAGTTTATTCAGACAAAACGATCTACTATTAAATTATTAATAAACAAAAGATATAACAATTCTCAAATACAGTTACATACAGAACAACTGGATAAGTGATAGTTAAAGAAATAGAAGTCTCAAATACAATGATTATTAGCATGTTTTTCTTTTAAAATACAAGCTTTAAGAAATAAAACTTCTTTTTTGCAGTTTATTATGAGCAAGTCATGTTCTATTTTGTTTCTTATTCTGTTCTAATGTGCTAGAATTTGTTGGCAATGAAGCATAATACTTTCTACTTTAGTTATACAGATCAGATCTTCTGTGATGTACAAATAGTCTAAACATGTAGATGTTTTGATGTACCACCTACACATCACTTGTAACATTATCTTACTGTGTTGTGTCATTCAGATTCGATTTAATTTGCTGTTTTGCTACCATTGTTTTGAGATATTTGAGTATGAAGTAATTTCTCTGAAGGTCCTGAACTGAATATATTTAATCACTGAAGAAATTATAGATGTTATTAATAATCAAAACAGTTTTGAAATACAGGGCTGCCAGACTTCTATTAGGTATAACTGAGCTCATACATCTGAGTAATATTGCAGCTTTTGAATAGGGTGTTATGAAAACTTGCTAGTTTTAAGTCCTGAACATCCATGGATCATAGAATCTTGAAAACATCATCATATAAACCATGGTTTGTTTTTTTTGTTTTTTTTTTAATTTGATTTATATGCCGCCCTTCTCCGAAGACTCAGGGCGGCTTACAATGTGCTCAGCAATAGCCTTCATCCTTTTGTATATTTATACAAAGTCAGCTTATTGCCCCCACAACTGGGTCCTCATTTCACCTACCTTAGAAAGGATGGAAGGCTGAGTCAACCTTGAGCCTTGGCGAGATTCGAACCCTGCAGTAATTGCAGGCAGCTGGTCTTAATAAGCTTAATAACAGGGTGCTTTAAACCCCTGTACCACCAAGGCTCATTGAGAGTAAATCACAATGCTCTGACACATTTTTCCTTAGAAGAACATGCTAACTGTAGAAACACAGTTATAGCAATAGAACTCAGACTTATATATTGCTTCATAGTGCTTTACACCCTCTCTAAGAGGTTTATAGTGTCAGCATACTGCCCCCAACAATCTGGGTTTTTATTGACCTCAGAAGGATGGAAGGCTGAGTCAACCTTGAACCAGTCAAGATCGAACTCCTGGCAGTGGGCAGAATTAGCCTGCAATACTACATTCTAACCACTGCACCACCACATCGCTTATGGACATTCTTTCCCATAAAGTTATTTGCTGTTGTTATTTTGTTTATTGAAAGTGTACAAAGCTGAATTATTCAAAACACTTTATAAGGTTCACTCAATTAAAAAACGTGATGATAAACGGTTATGATACAGATTTTTAAAATTGCATTACGGGAAGGAAGGAAGGAAGGAAGGAAGGAAGGAAGGAAGGAAGGAAGGAAGGAAGGAAGGAAGGAAGGAAGGAAGGGAGGAAGGAAGGAAGGAAGGAAGGAAGGAAGGAAGGAAGGAAGGAAGGAAGGAAGGAAGGAAGGAAGGAAGGAAGGACTGAGTATAAGGACATAGAGAGATGCTTTCAGAGTTGGTTGTAGCAGGAAATAAAATGTGGGGATTGTGTCAGGAGCATATCATGGAATAAGGGGAATAACAATACGGTACTGGACAACCAAACAAAATAGGTCATTCACAGCCTAAAACCTTTTGATGTTTTAAGATTCAATGAAGGCATTCAGTGCTAAGACAGGATCAAACAGCCCATCATCTATAAAACTTTTGTGCAAGGAATTTGGAGCATCTTAGTTTTTGTCTTGAATAGTTAGACATCTTAAATCAGCTTTGGCTGCCTAGGAGTATGAATCACAAATAAAAACTTTTGAGAAGTGCCAAGTGAAAAGTAGATTGGGATGACACATAGGCTATAATCATTAGAAAGAAGGGGGGGAAGATACTTCTCATGGAAAGAGAAAAAAAGAAGGAGGATAGATTAGCAGAGCTGTTTTTCAAAGATCTACAGTATGATGGCAACATTTCATCCAACATTCTTCCTCCTCCTAATTAATGCTTAAGCTCAAGTTCTTGCACATACTGCCATAATGAATCTGTTATTTTATTCAAATACTGGTTGAAAACTAATAGGATTCTTTCCAAATCAAGAAGTATCCATAAACTGCAGGCACATTTTCCTCTCAAATGTTATTAAAGGAAAAAAAGTGCAGATGGCACCACAAATAAATGACTGTCATGCACTAGGATCTTTTCTATGCAAATGACTAATACATCAGCACAATTCTGCCAGAGCAACAGCAAGTGTCTGCCAAAAAAGAATCATATCATAATCAGTGCGTGTTCCTGATTGTTCACTGTTTGTGACACATATGGATCCTTTGAAATACAGAACACCTACCTAGAGAAACAGTCCAATCATTATGCATCATGAACTTTTGCATGTGTTTAGAATGTTTTAAGGAAACTATTTGGTCTGCAATAAACAGACATATTTTCTCAGTGTCATTACAGCAATAGCTGTGCAAAAAATAAAAAAGCAATAAACAAGGCTGGTGTAGTTGCTATGCTTATTGCAAATCTCTATACTTGGAAGGCATGTTAACGCCACAAAATAATGGATCAATAATCCATTCCATCTCTCTCTCTCTCTCTCTCTCTCTCTCTCTCTCTCTCTCTCTCTCTCTCTCTCTCTCAGAAGAGAGATTCATCCCCATTATTCTAAACAGTAGTTTCATAATAAAAAATGTAAAGATAGTGTGAATTTTTAACTTTTTATGAATTGCATTCATACTGCTTGAGAAAGCCACTGGGAGTCTTTGGATATGACATCAACATTGATTCTCTCCATCAATAAACAGGAGGCAATACTATCAATATTGGCTAATTTAAAAAAAGAAAAGAAACAGTTTTTTTCAGTAGAATTCCAAATCAGTTTACTGGTTATTCTGTAATATATTATATTATTATATAATATAATATAGATAATATATTATAGATAAATATTAGGCGACTAATTCTAAGAGCATTAATAGTTATGTCTTCAATTAATTCTGATTTCAGTTTCTTTCTGGGAAAGTGTTATCAAGGCTAACAGCCAAGTTTTCAGGGCTTGGTATAGAAATGTTTTCTTCCTTCTTTACTATATAGTAATGATAATAATAAAAAAATTAAAAAAAGGAAATAGAATGATACATCCAAGAATCTGTGCATCTAAGATAAGTAAGTATCTACTGAGCTTTAATTTAAGTTAATTTAAGAAATTTGGGAGTCTTTGGGTATGTGAAGCAGTTGTGGTTCCCAGAATCTTGTACAGATTCTGGGAGCTAGTAATGTCATCTATCATGGAGAGTTAATAATTGGTAGCACATCATACAGCCTTTCCTGCCAATGCCAGGAGCAACCTCACTTTCCATTCTCCACTGTCCTCCTGAGTTGCTTGCTATCCTCGTGTTCTGATAAGATGGTTCTGAGAACAGGGGTGGGCTGCTGGGGGGTTGCAGGGGTTCAGGAGAATCTCTAGCGAAGATTCTGTGCAGTTCAGAGAACCCCAAAATCCCACTCCTGGCTGGCCCCACCCCACCCACCCCGTCCCACCCCTCCCAGGAATCCCCATGCAGCCCATTTTGGATGCAGGTAAGTGCAGAGCACACACGGAGGCTTGGGGAAGGTGAAAAACGGGCCTACTGGAAGCTCGGGAAAGCCAGAAATGAGCCCGTTTCCAGCCTCCGGAGCCTGGGGAGGCCATTTTCGTCCTCCCAGAAGCTCAAGGAAAGCCTCCGGAGCCCAGGGAGGGCAAAAACACCCTGCCCCCACTGTGGTGCAGGAGGCTGACTAGGCCACGCCCACCATGGCCACGTCCACCCAGCAGCAGGGCAGAGAACCCCTTGCTAAAATTTTTGAAGCCCACGCCTGGTTGAGAAGACTGTTCACTATGTTTGATGTAGTGGATTAAATTAACTACCCCTCTGGAAACTGCAATATGGATCTGTCTAAATAAGGTGTGATTTATTTAGATTATATCTTACTTAGTAATAACTGTTCAGCAACAAAACAACTAGAGGTGGCATTAATGGAAATACTGAAGCATGGAGAAAATATCTGTTAGTTAATTATCTTTTAAAAGATCACAGTCTATAAATTGGATGTTTTTCAGTATTTGATTCTCCTGAGTAACTAATGTCAAGGTCAATATTTTCAAGCATCACAAAATATATATAGAAGAAAAAGTTGAGATCTGAAACAAAAGGTTATATATTCTAACTCTCTGCTATGTCACGTGTAACCACCATAGCTGCCCACTTGTTTTAAATGTTAAATTAATTTGTTCTGTCAAACAACATGCTGGGTTTTTTTCCTTAAGTGAAATGGCCTCAACGGTCTCCATTTTAATTTGTGCATATAAACTCTGAATCTGATAAACAACCATAACAGAAGAAGAAGAAGAATAGGGCATGTATGTATGGAGGCTTTTATTTTTCACTTAACTGTATTCTTATTTCAAAATCACTTTCACAAAAGGATCTAGCAACAAGTCAAAAATTTGGAAAGATGAAGTACCAGTTATACAGCCCACCAAAGCATTATCTTGGTCCTTCTTCATAATGGGCCATTCTGGTTCATTAGGAGCTCCAGCCATTGTTGAAAATTGACAAACTCCCATGATTTTCTGTTCCTATCTATCTGTCTATCTATCTATCTATCTGTCTGTCTATCTATCTATCTATCTATCTATCTATCTATCTATCTATCTATCTATCTATCTACTTTCATTGAGACCCGCTTGTCACCCAGTATTCCTGGAATGCTCAGAGCACTTGCTGTCTTCTAAAATCTTACACAATTTCTCTTATTTCTTTATCAATCAGAGTTGTGACAAAGCAATCACCACAATTTCACGTGTATTTCTTGAACACCAAAAGTTCATTCAAAACATATGTTGGTATTTCAGCATCCAAGGCACGCCCTTGACTCAAGTTTTCCAGGATGGCTCTTCCGTTTTCTTTTATAATATTATAACTGAGAAACACCCCCCCCCCTTCTTCCTAATATAACCAATCTTGAATGTTTAATTTCTTAAAACTGTATCTGGAAGACTTCCCAGATCATACATCTGTTATGCTAATTGGCAAAGGATAAAGCTGAAGAAAGAAAGACTGGGGAGGATCACTGTCCTTCTCTCTTCCCAGGCAAAAACAGAAAGCCCCTCCCTGGCAGAAATACAAACTGGAACACCTGTATGCCAAACACGTGGCACCTGCATTGCAACATCGTGATCCGTGCCACTATTGCCCCATAGGAAAAGAAATATTCCCTGTTAATTGCTTTTTCTCACCTGGAATGTGAGCCAGTTGATAGAATCTAAGGCAGTAAGGAAAGGACAACAGACAGCATTTTGGAACAAAGAGCCAGCCTTCCTCTAACTGCTGCTCTAACCTTCTTTCTGTTTTCCTTCAACTAAAACAGCAGTAGATTTAATAGTGCTACATCCATCATTTATCAGTATAAGAGACTTTGGCACTCTTGTTTTTCTTCTTGTGGGCTTTGCCACTGACTTCTAGTCTATGCCTCCCTTCTTCTTTTCTTCCCTGCCCTCTGGCCACATGTAATCCTCTCCTTAAATTTCTACAGTCTTCCTTTTGCAGATGATTCATTTGAATCTCCAAAATGAGCAATGTACCAATTTTCCAGCAACCTGCTGTGCAAAGAAGAAGGCATACAGAGAGAAAGGGATGTCAAAAATAAGTCCTAGGAGAAAAGGGAAAAGGCAGAAAAATAGGTGGTCACCAAGATTTACCTATTGTCAATTTATTTCTATCATTTGAGAGGGCCCTCCAAGATTATCTGCTTGTCCAGGAATAGGGCCTTGTACAACATTTAAAGAAGCTCCCTATATCTGCTTCAAATTGTGAAGGGACATTTCACCTTGAAATTTAAGGGAGATGATGGTTAGATCTTGAATACTGTGGCACATTTCCAAGAAGCGTATTCACCAAAACCATTGAGTTTTCTTTGAAATGCCAGGATGACATTGTTGCTTCTGCTGCTGCTTGTATTTTATCCCCTCCATTCTATTAAAATACTCCAGGAGAGGAACAGTAACTATCTATCTACCTTCCTTCATATTTACACAATGTTGATTATGTGCAAGTTGGCAACCATATACATTTTTTAAATCTCTCCCTAACCAGGTCCTTCTGGTCTTCCAATGGTGGACCTGTCAACATTGTAACCGAGTCCATGCTGATTGTCCTCTTCTCTTTCTTTCCCTTTCCCAACATTGAAGCTTTCTCCAGGGAGCTAGGTCTTCATATAATGTATACTGCTCAAAAAAATAAAGGGAACACAAGCAGAAGACATCCAAGATCTGAATGAATGAAATAGCCTTATTAAATACTTTGTTCTTTACATACAGTAGTTTATACACTGTTCAAACAACTAAAGGGAACACAAAACTATTGTATGTAATGAACAAAGTATTTAATAAGGCTATTTCATTCATTCAGATCTCGGATATCTTCTGCTTGCGTTCCCTTTATGTTTTTGAGCAGTGTATTTGAAGCAAGATAACTTGAATCTGGTCATTTGTGCCTCGATCCATTTGTTAGTGTTCTTGACTGTCTGTGGTATTCTCAGGAGCCTTCACCAATACCAAAGTTCATACATATCAATATTCTTTCTATTCTGCTTTTTCAAAATCCAACTTTCACATTCTATAGAGTGTTGCAGGAATACCATTGTTTACACTACCCTGATCTATGAGTATATATGCATTGTTTTCCAAGGCATTCATTTTTGCTGCACCAAATACTAGTCTGTGGAATATTTCTTGGCTGCTGATTCCTTTACTGGTGATGGTTCATCCTAAAAGATAGAAGCTATCTACCAATTTGATATCTTCATTCGTTTGATCTTCTTTATATTTAACTTTAATCCCATTTTTTTCACTGGGTTCCTTGACTTCAATAATTTCCTGCATTTTTTTTTTAATTTTCTGTTATCAGAGTATTATTATCACCATACCACATTATTTATATTTCTTTCTCCAATTTTAAAACTACACACATCTTCTTCCAATCCAATCATCATTTGTTTAAAAAGCATTTACATTTCCCATTGGTATTTATATTTTCCTCAGTCATTTCTAAAAGCCAATTTGAGAGATCCAAAGTGTGGTAAAAGAGAAAAACTTAAACGTGATTGATTTTTTTTAAAAAAGTATAAGTTACCATTTTGAGATTTCATTTTCTAGATTTATCTGCAATTAATTATCTGTTGTTTTTCTAGTATATCTATGTGGATGCCTCATGACTTTCTCAAATGCAGGATTTTTCATTTCTGTTTCCCAATGGATTTTTTCAAGTAATATTTCCACCTCATAGTTGATTTAGCTTGGCCTTGTCTATACATTTAGGTTCTTTCCTTTCATATTTTAACTAAAATATGTCACTTCTCACTATATTACATTGTAAAACAAATGATCCTTTCCTCTTTATTAAAACTCTGGCATTAAGCCTGGACCAACATTCCTCCCATCACCCAGTTTCTTGAAAGAACATATCTCTTTCTGAAAACAGGCTTTACGTTCTACTTATTTTCTATGGGCTCCTTTACAGAAAAAGGTTGGAAGATTTTTCAGGCCATTGCTACATATTTATCTACAATTATAAAATGACCAAGTGGGGATTTTTATTTTTATTTTATTTTTGCTTTTAAAACTTTAGTAACAATTCTACATTAATGTTCATCCTTCTCCAAAGTAGGTCTGCATAATTTTGTAGAGGGAAAAGGACCACATTAATGGAGTAAATATCATTGGGAGGGGGGGTGTCACAAAGGAATGCTTAGCATCATCCCAAATCAGCTGCTTGGTGGCTAGTGCAGCTGAGGCATCAGTGAGAATTAGAGGTACTCATCTGCATGTCTTTCAGTGCAGCAGTAGCAATGAATGTATCAGAGGTGGGTTTCAGCAGGTTCTGACCAGTTCTGAAGAACCAGCAGCGGAAATTTTGAGTAGTTCGGAGAACCGTAGTAAAAATTCTGACTGGTCCTGTCCCCATCTATTCTCTGCTTCCCAAGTCCTGGGTGATTGGGAGGAAATGGGGATTTTGCAGTAATCTTCCCCTGGATTGGGGAGAGAATGGAGATTTTACAGTATCCTTCCCGGGCAACACCAACCAAGCCACACCCACCAAGCCATGCCACGCCCACCAAGTCACACCCACAGAACCGGTAGTGAAAAAAATTGAAACACACCACTGGAATGTATTACGTTTAAAAAATGCCACTGGGCCCCAGAAGTCTGTTATGTTGTGAAGGCCTCCTGTAAAGCTTGTCATTTCCTGTACTTCCAAAATGCCAGCCTCAGTCATGACAAATTGTGTACCAACATGTGATGATGCAAGTTTGCACTTTCATACTTATATCAAGACATGATTACAAAGATATATAAGGACAGGTGATCTCTTTGCCCTTTCCTGACTCCACTGGGTGGGGTCCACAGGAATCCATGGTGGCAACAGCAACCTTTTTTTAAAAAAAATGATGCACCATGCAGCATGTTACAATGCTAATTCTTCCATTTACATATTTACATGCAATGGCTCCACACAACTACAAAAGTAGCAGAGTTTGTATCATGATATTGCAATGCACGAGTCATTGTTTTCCTTCTGTTACAGGTGCTCATGCAAAGACTTTTTCATCTCATTAGAATCTACATTGTCATATAATGAATTACCATTATTACTGATAACTATGGAGCATCATCCATCCACAAATCTGTACTTTTCTATTTCGGGCAGCAGGTATATTTTATTTATTGCATATTTCAGACAACTCACATTTACAATTGCTTACTGCCTTGCTCGGGCATATTAAAAGCCTATCAATTTTATTATCAAGAGTCAAATCATGTACTTCTAGATATCCATAAATATAATATGAAGCTGTTGTTCCCCACTAGGCTGTTTAATATATGAGGTTAGGGTAGAATATATCTGAAACCAGTGGCATAAGAAGGAAAGAGATGATGTGAAGTGGACTACTCACTGCAGAGGGAGAATACTGTATATAGTTAAAGAAACTTCAATCTAGACCGGTGTTTCTCAACCTTGGCAACTTTACAATGTGTGGACCTCAACTTCCAGGATTCCTCAGTCAGCATGCTATATTATTTATTATAATACATTATTATCGGTATCCTACTTTGCTTATTTATATTTTTTGTCATTTCTTCCGACAGCAAAAAATGTGCATGTGAACATTTATTGGCATGTGAAAGTTATATAAGAACATAGACAATTATGTACTCTGCACACATTTACTGGAAGAGGAAATTGTTCAGGTCTAATTGTAACTAGAGCTGGACACCTAAAGGTAGAGAAGCTATGCGTTGCACAGGAGTTTTGTCTATTGTTTATAATTTCTTCCTGTCTACCATTAAATTTATGGTCATCTTCCTTGCAACTAATATGGTTATTTAAAGAACTAGCTCATTTGTTCCCTTCTACTTGGTAAGTAGTAGAATGTATATGCATTTCACTTTTCTTTTAACATGAATACAAAAAAAAGGGGGGGGGTAAAAGAGAAAAATCCTTCCTAATTCTGAATCTTGTTATAAATATCACCCATATTCCAGATGCTGCTTAGCAAAATTTCATATTTAGTAAGATGCGATTTTCTGTTTTTGAAGTCAAATTTAAAACTTTGATACATAGTTTTTGTTCTTTTGAGATGGTGCACTGAAGATGAAAACCAGTGCATGTAAAGCTTTGGATGAAGCAGTAATTTGACTCATATGTCTGCCTGAATTAACAGCTTGCTTCAGGATTTGTGTGTTTTCCCATTGACCATAATGGCAAACTCAATAAACAGCTATAATTTCAGTTAGTTCAGACAATATCCATGCTGAATTGCAAATCTCATTGAATTGGTCCAATTCGATTTAGGATGTTTCAGAAGGAAATACAGCCCCTTGATTTCTATTCCCCCCCACATTTGTAGTATATATAAAATATAGAACAATAGAGTTGGAAGGGACCTTGGAAGTCTTCTAGTCCGACCCCTGCTTAAGCAGGAGACCCTATGCCATTCCAGACGAATGGTTGTCCAGTCTCTTTTTGAGGGAGATAGAACACCCACAATTTCTGACAGCAAACTATTCCATTGATTAATTGCTCTCAACATTACAAAATTTTTCCTTAGTTCTAAGTTGTTACTCTCCTTGGTTAGTTCCATCCATTGTTTCTTACCTTGCCTTTTGCTGCTTTGGAAAATAGTTTAACCCCCTGGTCTTGAAGGAGCCCCTCAAATATTGGAACACTGCTATCATGTTGCCCCTAGTCCTTCTTTTCATTAGACTAAAATACCCAATTTCTGTAAGTGTTCTTCATGCATTTTAGCCTCCAGCCCCCTAATCATTTTTGTTGTTCTTCTCTGCACTATTTCCAGAGTCTCAACATCTTTTTTGTATTGTGGTGACTAGAGTTGGATGCAGTATTCCAAGTGTTGCCTTACTAAGGCTTTATAAAGCAGTACTAATACTTCACATAATCTTGATTCTGTTCCTCTGTTTTGCAGTCTAGGATTGCATTTTCTCTTTTGGCTGCCCCTGCACACTATTGGCACACGTTTATTTGAATCATAAAGCAATTTGGACATTATTAACCATCTAAAGAGTTCAGTATTCATCCAAATATAGCAAATTAGGCAACTCTGAAAATAAATAAGAACTAAAGCAATAATATCAGCAATCGAAACAGATCATGTTCCATATTAGGAAAAATAGTTTTTTCTTACAACAAACTTAAAATGCAAGATACATTATACCTGCAATGTGCCTCAAATCACATCACGTAGAAATTGAAATTAGCATGAAGATTTGGTAATCAGTAAAGCAGACATATGTATATCACACATTATTGCTCATCTGGTTCTATGCTTATATAAAAATTATCAGAAAACTTCAGCTTAGGGGGAAATTAGCAATTTTAAAACAAATGAAGTAGGAAAGTGCTCTCATGAGACTTCATTAAAGCTTTATAAATGGTTAGCGCAATTATGCTAGATGAAATCAATATATTATTTACATTGCTTTGCTCAAAGATTTATTATGCTCTATTATTTCAACAATGAAATGCAATTAATAAATTGTCAGATCATTTTTCATGTTTTATTTGAAAATGTTTCAGCATATTTTAGCATATCATTTTTTTTAGAGTAGCAAAAATACTCTAATGTATAACATTAATAAACGGTGATAGACTTTACTATAAATATTGCATCTGTTGCCAAGTAAAGTTACATTCAAAACAGAACATTGCAAACAGAAGTTCAGGGATTCTTTTGGTAGAACAGACATGTACCTTCTGCATTATTTTTAGATATCTCTGCACTCTCTGAACTTTGCACACTAATAAATGAGTGTAGAAACATTTTTTGCAAGTCTGTTATGCATTAGAAAGTAACTCCATATTTGGTCATGGACAAAAGTACCCAAGACTTGTTGAACTCTTCTAGTTTTGATTGACTAAAATACAGACAATTGTGGTGGAGTTCCTTAGAAAGTTTCACTGAGTCTAGTTCACATATTCAGTCATCCAACAGTCAGATAAAGAGGACTAGAGGGAGACAGTTCCCTGGGTTCCGTTTTCATGATTCTATCCTTTAAAATGAAGTAAGACACAGTTGCTCAAACCTGTTTATTTTGGCAATGGAAAGGAACATTGTGAATATCGTGTGTGAACTAAAACAGGGCTTAAACAAAGAAGATAGAATAAAATAGAAGCCATAATAAAAGTTTCTATTTTTTAACTTTTAAGGTTGGAGAGCTATGGAGAGACTACATCTGTTGCTAATTAGATCTAAAGTGGCCTGATTCCCCATACAGGTTATTTATTTATCTCGTGTCCTTCTGCAACTATGCTCATTTCAGTGACACACATATTTTTAAAATCCTATAATGGATTTCTAATCAATTTCACAGTCCTGGGGTAGCTGGCAGATCATCCCCAGTTTTACTTAAGGATCTCTTACTTGAATATGAAACCATGGTTCTGTAAATAAATTTTGATTATAATTTCCATCATCCTTGACACTAATAGTGTGGGTTGGGACTGATAGATGATTTATCCAGATGTTTTGGAGCCAATCTCTCAGCCCAACCTACCTTGTAAGGCTGCTGTAGGGGAAAATGTGAAAAAGGGGGAGCACTCTGTATGGTATCTTGAGCTACTGAAAGAAAGGCAGGATAAAACCATGGTGGCACAGTGGTTAGAATGTAGTATTGCAGGCTAACTCTGCTCACGCTGCCAGGAGTTCGATTCCTTCAATACTGTCCAGCTCAAGGTTGATTCAGCCTTCCATCCTTCTGAGGTCGGTAAAATGAGGACCAAGATTGTTGGGGGCACTGTAAACTGCTTAGAGAGGGCTGTAAAGCGCTACGGAGTGTTATATAAATCTAAATGCTATTGCTATAAAAGTATAACACATTTTAAAAAGAAAAATGTTAACTTTACAGTTTTATTTATTTGTATATCTTTAATTCACAAGAGGATTTCCTGGCTAGATTTAATATTCATCCATGATTGGTAGGAAAAGAAAAGTATAGCACTTAAATACATTGAAACTGCATGAAAAATAACCTTAGAAACAGAAAAAGAAGCAACAATGTAGCCAGTTTAAAGTGATCTATTAATAACAAGTGATAAAGTATTTTAAAGCCTCCCTGGAATTCTCATAATGTTCTACTGTTACTCTGAATTTAGTGATAATGAATATGTTGAAATGTTCTGTTGAGCTACACATTTCTTTCCAGATCTCAACAGACTCCTTTTTATCCAGTTCCATCACATGATGTCTATCCAGTTCTCAGCATATTTTATCCTATCTAATTGCATGACAGCTATATTTTCCTTCTGGCTGAGCTCTGTATAAGGAGTAAAAATATTTAGAAAAGTTGAAAGATCTAGATATGCATTTGTGTTAAAAATAGAGTTGGGCAGGGTCCATTTTCCCAGATAATTTGTGGTTTTATAAGACTTTATTTCCTTTATGAGTTCTAGTGTCCTAAAAAAAAAAACTTCTACAAACATTCTCAATTTTTTCATTCATCTTTAGGTAGATTACTGCAGCATACTACTTTCTTATTTATTTATTAATTAAATTAGAATGATCATATATACATGCATGCATGCATACATAAATATATGCAATCTGGTTGAGCAGAGAGTTCAATAGGTATAAGAAGTAATATTTTTTCCCCACTCTATCCATGGGGACAATAATGCTCTCCATTAGGGGACCTCAGCCTGAATGAAAGGTAGGCTTTCAGACAGGAATTTGTCAGAGAGAGCCTGGCCAAATCAGGGAGTGGAGTCAAATGGGGAATTAGTTCGGAATCCCTACATGGGCATAAGGGGGTAAAATCTGATTCCACTTGAATGGCATTGAACCTTATCTAGGTTAACCCCAGTCTGAGAAGATTCCTCTATTAAAGGCTGGAGCAATAAAACTGATAACTGAACTCTGATTGTTCATGCCTGACAAAATTTTATGTTTTCCTGCTTTATTTGACTTATTGCAGCCTGGATCATGCTAATTATGGAATTTACCACTGAGCTATGATCCTCTTTCAATTAGTTACCCCACACCTGAAAACTAGCATTATTTGCAGTAATTCTACATTTAAAGAAGAAAAGAATAACAATGGTTAACAGTTAACTCTCTAGATGTCTAGGAGTACCTTGACAGGCAGGAGACATATAACCAGGGGTGAAATCCAGCAGGTTCCGACAAATTCTGGAGAACCGGTAGCAGAAATTTTGAGTAGTTCGGAGAACTGGCAAATGCCACCTCTGACTGGCCCCAGAGTGGGGTGGGAATGGAGATTTTTCAATATCCTTCCCCTGGAGTGGGGTGGGAATGGAGATTTTGCAGTATCCTTCCCCTGTCATGCCCACCATGCCACGCCCATAGAACCGGTAGTAAAAAAATTTGGATTTCACCACTGCATATAACAGAAAGAAGTTCAATGCACTTCCTACATTTTTCTTTCATTGCAAGGTAACTTAAATATGAGAGTAATCAATTAGATCATTTGGTGATCTCTTCATATGTTTCATGTCAGATTATCAACCTCTGATTTCTCCTTGAGAGCCTGCCATTAGTATTCCAAAAGCATATCTAACTTTGGGCATTAGATTAGGGCTGTATGTGCAGCACTGAATCTGTTGTAGCAGCAGGGAGGAAATAATTTTGCTAGTAACAATTGGTTTTCAACAAGACCAAAACTCTCCCTTATTTTCTGGAATTGAAACAAATGAAACTAGGAGGCGACTGTTCATATTCATTTCCAACTGTACCCAATCAGCATCCATGAGGCTGATAGAGTGCACCCTGCAGTTACAATGTCAGTAAATATGTAAAGTATTTTTCCATATAAAAAAAATTACATTGCTTTGACTGCTTTGAAAATGTGATATCCTAGAAGGAGCAGGGTTCTCTTGATTGAAGATGTGCAGATTTCATCCTCCAAATAAAAATAAACATATTTTTAATGTGAAAAATACAGTATACTGCCTGTCATTCTCAGCGGTGAAAAGTTTAAAGCTATTACCATGATGATACAGAAAAAAGCATTTATTCCCATTTTTCTTTAGGGAAAAAAATAAGATAAAAGAATAAGATAAAACTGCAGCCTAATTATGCATGAAAGGAAGAAAAAAGAATGAGAAGGAATGCAATGTCTATGGAGATTCTCAGTCATCTAGGTCATGGTTGTCCCAAAGGTGCTTTTTCAAGAAGCAATTGGACTTTCTGGTTTTTCTTTGAAGACATTTTGCTTCTCATCCAAGAAGTTTCTTCAGCTCTGACTGGATGGTGGGGAATGGAAACATTCTAGGAAGTCCAGTTGCCTCTTGAAAAAGCACCTTTGGGAGAAGGAATATAATAAACTTTATAGTGTTTGGGAATTGAAATATGACATAAAGTCCACTCGTCTTGGAGAAGCGGCTTACAATGTTCAAAATTTGCTAGAGTAAAAAATTAGAAAGAGCCAATTCACGAAAACAGCAATACCTTTTATTAATTCTATCCTACTTTGAATGGGCCAACTATAGAAGTATACAAATGGAAAGAACATTTCTAGGCATGGCACTTCCTGGATTTATGCATTGGACTGAATGGCCCAAATAGCTCCTTCCAACTTTACAATTCTAATAATGAAATAAATCACAGTAAACTAAAGAATGGCAGCTGAAATGGTATAGTGATGGTGGTGTTGAACTAAGAACGGCAATCTCAGATTCTAATCCACTCTTTGCTATGGAACTTCACTCAGTTTTGGGCAAAGCATATTAGCCTAATCTATTTTACACAAGGTTGTTGTAGGAAAAAATAATAATCTTTCATTGTGTTTTGATATAGGTGTTTATAAAATGAAAATATGACTACTTCTGAAACTAATAATGATAATTAATAATAAAAAGAATTCTAAAATGGTGGTTCCTTGCTTGTCTGCATCTGTGTTGGCTCTCAAGAGTTTTGGAGATCGAAGTGACATCCGGTTTGAGTGATTCCTTTTGTGACAAGAAAGCAGAATTCTATTACCAAACTGTTCTAAGACCATCAGTTTATATTGGATTTGGTGGTATTTAGCAAGAGAGGAACTATTGATAAAGCTGTTTTGGAAAGTCTGTGTTGCTTTGGACTGTTTTGGTTGAAGGTGTCAGCAGCAGAAATGTTGGTGGGTTGGGGGAGGGTGTGAGATCGATTGCAATCCGAAAGTGCTTGGTGTTTTGGATGGCGGGAGCAGCCTGTACAGCAGGGAAGTCTCCTTCTAGCACCGAGTGTCTTCTGAAGTGTGATCAAAAGAGGAAACAAAGCAAACAGGGAGGACTAACAACTAGGCTAAAGGCTAATCCATACAGAGTGTCACTACTATCTATTTTGTTTGCTAATGTGCTCCTTCAAGCCTCAGTGGCACAGTGGTTAGAGTGCTGTATTGCAGGCCACTTCTGCTGAGTATCAGCTGCCTGCAATTTGGCAGTTCAAATCCCACCAGGCTCAAGGTTGACTCAGCCTTCCATCTTTCCAAGGTGGGTAAAATGAGGACCCAGATTATTGGGGGCAAGATGCTGACTCTGTAAAATCACTTAGAGAAGGCTGTAAAGCAGCATAAAGTGGTATATAAGTCTAAGTGCTATTGCTATTGTTAAAATGGATTACATGAATCTAGAGTTAATAACAAACTGGCAGGTGAGAAACTGCTGTGTCATCATTGCAACAGAAACTTGGTTAGACCATTCCACCCCAGAGAGTGCTGTTAGCTTGGCTAGACTTTCAACATTTTGGCTTATTTTCTTTTGAAAGCAAGTATCAGCATATCATTTTTTAATGTATCAGTTGTTCACAGAAAAAAATGTCAAAAAAGGTTATCTTAGCTTAGCTTAGTTTACTGAGCTTAGTTTAGCTTAGTTTAATTTAGCCTAGCTTAAAACTAATGTAAGAATACAATAGTGCAAAATACAATCATATCTTTTGCCATTCCCACCATAAAATCACTTGGCTTAAATAATGGATGGGCTGGAATCTGACATACAGTAAGAATAATAAGACTATATTTGAAGATATATATATATATATATATATATATATATATATATATATATGCGATATTTTTGCAATCAGGGTTTTTTCCTATGTTGAAAGATGTTAAAATGGCCATGGTGGGATGAAATCTCTATTCATCGCTTTCAGGCCTGTCAGACATTTTATGTTGTTTCTTCTGAGACTTATGGGAGACTGGGATAGCACTATTTCGGCCTTTTTAGACCTCTTCAGCCAGACACACCCATATTTTGTGACTCCTCCCTGTAGAGGTCAAATATTTATTTCTTTTGATTCATAGGTATAAATGTGCGATATTTTTGCAATCAGGGTTTTTTCCTATGTTGAAAGATGTTAAAATGGCCATGGTGGGATGAAATCTCTATTCATCGCTTTCAGGCCTGTCAGACATTTTATGTTGTTTCTTCTGAGACTTATGGGAGACTGGGATAGCACTATTTCGGCCTTTTTAGACCTCTTCAGCCAGACACACCCATATTTTGTGACTCCTCCCTGTAGAGGTCAAATATTTATTTCTTTTAACATCTTTCAACATAGGAAAAAACCCTGATTGCAAAAATATCGCACATTTATACCTATGAATCAAAAGAAATAAATATTTGACCTCTACAGGGAGGAGTCACAAAATATGGGTGTGTCTGGCTGAAGAGGTCTAAAAAGGCCGAAATAGTGCTATCCCAGTCTCCCATAAGTCTCAGAAGAAACAACATAAAATGTCTGACAGGCCTGAAAGCGATGAATAGAGATTTCATCCCACCATGGCCATTTTAACATCTTTCAACATAGGAAAAAACCCTGATTGCAAAAATATCGCACATTTATACCTATGAATCAAAATAAATAAATAAATATATATATATATATATATATATATATATATATATATATATATATATTATATATATATATATATATATATATATATATGCATATTCTTTCTAGCCAGGTTTTACCTACGTAAACTAAGTTGTTCTGCAGCTCTGGTTGTGTGAAATCTCATTCACAAGCTTCAGGGCTTTTTTTTTTTTTTTTCTGTTGACAAACTGCAACTCTGTGTTGCTCTCTGGGAGACTCAGATAGCTATTTCTGCCTTATAAGGCTTCGTCAGTGAGCCACACCCACTTCTCAGATATTCCCCCTGTAAAGGTACAATGTGTCTTTTTCTTTTTCGTAGGCTTTTATGTGCATATTCTTGTGAATGAGATTTCACACAACCAGAGCTGCAGAACAACTTAGTTTACGTAAGTAAAACCTGGCTAGAAAGAATATGCACATAAAAGCGTACGAGAAAGAAAAAGACATATATATATATATATATATATATATATATATATATATATATATATGTGTGTGTGTGTGTGTGTGTGTGTGTGTGTGTGTGTGTGTGTGTGTGTTTTTCCTCTAGCCAGGTTTTTCCTACGTAACCAAGGTTTTTCTGCAGCCCTAGCTCAGCAAGTTCTTGCTGGCTGCCAGAAAGAAAAAAGCCCAGAATCGAGTGGATGTGATTCCACTGAGCTAGGGCTGCAGAAAAACCTTGGTTACGTAGGAAAAACCTGGCTAGAGGAAAAACACACATAAAACCTACGAAGAAGTAAGAATACATATATATATATATATATATATATATATATATATATATATATATATATATATATATATATATATATATATATTCTTACTTCTTCGTAGGGTTTATGTGTGTTTTTCTTCTAGGGAAAACCTGGCTAGAAGAAAAACACACCATAAACCCTACGAAGAAGTAAGAAAATTGATACTGTACCTTTACAGGGAGGATACATAAGATATGGGTGTGGCCTACTGATGATAGCTAACGAGCTAGAAATGGATCTATTTAGGTCTCCCACCTAGCAGTTAGAGCTTGCTAGGTGTTAGAAAGGAAAAAAGCCCAAAACCGAGTAGATGTGATTCTACTGAGCTGGAGCTACAAAAAAAACCTTGGCTACGTAGGGAAAACCTGGCTAGAAGAAAAACATATATATATATATATATATATATATATATATATTTATATATATATATATATAATATATATATATATATATATGATATATATCATTGCTCCTGGAAGCACGAAGCCGAGAACACCAGCCTGAAGATGACGAATGAGACTTCGTCGAAACATCACCAAGACACTTCCAATTTTACGTGGGAGAAGACCCGAATAACCAAAGACCTACATATATATACGATCAAAGAATTATTCTTAGGAATTTCCTTCCAACTGTAGCCTTTGTTGATCCCAATTGAGTTGCCTTAGGTGCTTACTTCCAGGTGATTCTTATAAATATCTTCTACAACATTAGCTAATTTACTAGGCTATGCTTTATGTGAAAAGCTTTACAGCTGTGATTCATTGATCATACTTAAGTCAACATGAGTAGTTCTGCAATTAAAGACTTTGATGTTAAGAAATAAAGACATTGTCCTGGCCAGTTTGCAATTAATCACTTTATTCAAAAGGTAGTTAGAAGGAGTTGGGATGCTTTTTGTCAGAAAGTTTTCAGCAGAGGTCAAAAGGCAAATACATTTTCTGTAAATGTTTCATCTCAGTGGAAATCACTTTTTGTGATTGGTCTAGTATTAAGATTGTTTAATCTTTCAGAGTAAATTTAATGCTAACCTATCTTTTAATTCCTTTACTTATCTCGGTTACTTGCTGTAAGGGTCCATGTTTAGAGTTCGTTTGATATCCTTTGTAGAAATGATTAATTGTAAAGGTTACTTCCTTTTTATCATTTATGGGCTTTTAGCTTTCCTACTAACCAAACCTAGGATTTTTAAAGCTGTAACATTTCAGATAAGTAATGACTGTAGAGTTGGAAATGCTAATAGATATCTCGAATAACTATTCAACCTACATTTCATTTAGTTCATGTCAGTGGTGAATTTCTACCGGTTCAGGTAAACTGGTAGCAGCGGCAGCAGGCTCCCAGACGTCATCACAGGCATCATCGCAGATGTTCTGCGCATGTGCGCAGTCACAGTTCCGAATCGGTAGTTAAGTTAAGTGAAACCCACTACTGGTTCATGTTCGTCTAATGTCATCTGCCCATATTATAAATATGTTTGTGTATGTGTATACAATGTGTATGTGTATACAATGATTATAGAGATAGTATACATGCAGACAACATGTGGAAGGGAACATAAGTAACATTTAGGGAACCTAGAGCCCTGCTGCATTTCACATTCAAAGGAGAAAAAAATGCTCTGGAACCATAATCACACATACTCCAGACTAAATCGCTGGTTGACAGTGTGAACAACTATAATTAAATACTTAAATAATTAAAGTGCAGGTTGGTTGTGTGTACATGAACACATTTTTCTTTCAAAAATTCAAACCCAAGAGCTAGTTGATGTAGCGGCTAAAGACCGGGTTAGTTCTGCCTTAGGCATGAAATTTGGCTGTGTGATGTTGGGACCGTGTTACAATGTATGCAGATTTTAGATGGGTAGAGTCAATTCAAAGTACCTTAAAATGACTTTCACAGTGTTCCTCCAAGTTTCTGATTACTGTGTATGAGGGTTAGAACTAGTGATTACAATCTCAGTGGAATAATTCTGTTTCACAGGTATTGTATTTAATTATATAACCTTTGGAGGGATATTGCTGAGGTAGCATCTCACAAAAATAAAATTAGTTTACACTGGTGTGGATTATTTTCCCCTTTATTGCTGTATAATGAATACAAAGAAAAAAGAATCCTTTGTAGACAAATACGGTGAAAGCCAATTTTCCAGTGTAAGAGATCTTAGCAATGATATGGCTTCCATCTATCACTAAAACTCAATTAAAACAGTTTTCTATCTCCAACAAAAACAAACTGTTTACTTATATTTGTTCAATGTTTATTTCACCAGAGGTTGAAGTCCCAGTTGCAAGAGTAATATAGGCATCTCGGGATATAGCATGGGTCAACAAATTTAACCCAAGGAAAAGAAATTAATCTTTAAGTTGCAACTTGATCCTGGCCTCCTACCTTCTTTTTTTTCAGTAAATGGATGCATTCTAAAGTTATTTGTAGTTCGCATTATGTTTTAACAATTGCTGGATTGAGAATAATAAGGATATGTTCTGTTGCTTTTGTTACAAAGTATTACATTTGTCACTTTAGATTAGCGTTAAAGTTGAAACAGGAATTATATGGATTTAGCTGACTAAAAATATTTGTAGAAGTGTGGTGCTTGTTACTTTCCAAAAAGCAAACAATCCCCCTTTGTTTTATAGTTAATTGGTATCATTTTATATCTGTAGTGTATCATTTATGGGGAAATCAATAATATTATGCCCAACAGAGTTTGCTTCTGAAGTGACCTAAACTGGAATGAACTGTAATTACCAAATGAATCTTTAACTCACGGTCTCCCAGTTTCTAGCCTGGGGCCTTAATCACTACATCAAAATAGCTCTTGAATTAGAATGCTTGAATTTGGAGTTAAATTTTGAAAGGAGGATTTCACCAGACCATTTTCAGATTGAATTCAGTTTTAGCAACTGTGCCAAAAAGAAAATGTTGACAGTTTTGCTAATTAAAAAAAAAAAAAAGTTTTAAAAATCCTTTTTTTTAATTAAAGGGATTTATAGGGTTAAAATGGCTGATTCAGCTGCATGAAAACTTAAACAATTAAAAATAAAGTTTTTTTAAAAAAAAACAGAAGAAAATATATTATGCAAAAACAATATTCAAGTGGAAGTTGCTTGCTCAAGTGTGCTTTTCATGATTGTAATGACCTATCCTCCAATTGGTTGAGGCTCAAAGCAATCACATAGATTTCCCAGATGATTTATCTCCAACCTGGTAATTCAGACCTTTACATTGCCACTGTAATTGAGTCTATCAACTGCTAGTCATCTTCTTCTTATCTTTCTTCCCACCAGTCCCAGCATTACAGACCTTGTTCAGAGAGCTAGATCTTGGCATCCAATATATGATAATTTGAGCCTAGTCATTATGCATTGATTTGTTTCATGATCTATTTGTTTGTTTTCTTTTTTATCCATGGTATTTCCTCTGATACCAAAGTTCATAAGTATCAATACTCTTCCTATCAGTGGTGGGTTTCAAAAATTTTTACTACCGGTTCTGTGGGTGTGGCTTGGTGCACGTGGCAGGGGAAGGATACTGTAAAATCTCTATTACCTCCCCACTCTAGGAGAAAGTTACTGCAAAATCACCATTCCCTCCCCAGTCCAGGAGAAAGTTACTGCAAAATCCCCATTTCCTCCCGATCAGCTGGGACTCGGGAGGCAGAGAATAGATGGGGGCGGGGCCAGTCAGTGATGGTATTTACTGGTTCTCTGAACTACTCAAAATTTCTGCTACTGGTTCTCCAGAACTGGTCAGAACCTGCTGAAACCCACCTCTGCTTCCTATCCTTTGACAATGCTTTGCTTTGATAGACTGTTACAGGGAAACCATTGTTCTCACTGTTTTTAACTTTATGGGTATAGATACATCCCAATATCTCAATATGTTTTCCAAGGTCTTCACTGATATTCTACTAAGTGCTAGTTTGATATTGCTGCATCCTTTTAATAAAACCTAAAGAAAGTTAAATCAGGAAAGGGATTTTTGGAAACCAGGTATAACCTGTATATGGATTGGAGCACAACACTGATATGTGAATGGAAGATGCTCCTTAATTTTATTTTTCAGAGTGAATTAATAGAATGAGCACCTTCTGGTCTAATATACTGTCAAAACACCATTACTTTTGTCTCTTATTAATATTCTAAATTTTGCCCTGGTATCCTAGAGATAAGAATTCATTTCAAAATGCATTAGAAAGGCATAATTTTAGGAAATGTGTATTTTAGGAGAAAATCCATTCAAAAATGTTGTTGGTAATATTTTCTTGGCTGATTGATTGCAACAATAAAAGAAAAAATAAATATTAAAACCACATTTTTTCCTCTACTATTTAATTTTCCTGTGTATTATAAAGTACAGTAAATTAACTCAATTCCTGCCATATTTAGTATCTCTAATATTAGAAAAGTAGAGTAAACCTTTCTTTGCCGGAGCAGTTTCATAATGCGGGGAAATGTACTGACGGAAAAGTTAACACGATAATAAAGAGTTTTGAAGAACTCTGCAGTTAAGGACAGTTTTCATTTTGTAACTATATCAACAGAACTTTTCCTTAAAGATTATGTTCATATGTAGAAATGATTTATCGGCTAGAAATACTGAATGTGGGTTCCCTAATTCTTATTTCTCTTTGAAACTTCTATTCATACATTTGTTTCTTTCTTTTCTTTAAAAATGATTGTATTTGATTTATCTTGGCATTTTGTTTATTTCCATAAGAAGCAAAACATTGTGAATTTAAATGCAGATTTTTATAATAATATCTTTATATAAAAATGTTCAAACCAATAAAACAGAATAAATGTATAACCCCAGAAGAAACTTATTTTAACTATAAATAAGATGGTCAATGCATTCCTAATCTGTTTTTTTTTTAAATCAATCAGTCAAGCCATAGAGTATTCTATTCCTAGTTGTTTGTTTTTTTAAGAATGAAGTAAATCCAAGAGTAATTTTTTTTATATTGTCCTGATGTTTTTGTCTACTGAAGATGAAAAAAGTTGTAGTTTATGAATTCTTGAAGATACCAGGTTGTAAAAGGCCTGGCTATTATTATTTTTAGTAAATCAAAGCTTCTGTGGATACCAGAAACCTTTTTCCATAGGTTCTGCAACATAGTCTTATGCTCTGAGGGACTTGAATCTTTCATACATCTGGAATGTCTTGTTTGGTATCCAGTGAACTGAGACTCTTTTTCAATGTTGGTGTGCTTGGTTTAAGAGGCAAAAATAGGTACCCTATTTTTGAAAGTTTTTAAACCTAAAACCAACGTTCACTTTTAGCTCTGCCAATATTTGAAGTGCATCCCTTGTCAATACTGTTAAAATTGCTTAAAGCTCTGTCCCTTTCATAAGCTCTGTCCCTTTCATAAAGGAAAGGAAGCAATTATCATTATCATTCAAGTGAATCTATCAAGGAACTGAAAGAACAGGTCATCCTAAACCACAGCAAGACTTAATGGTCAAGAACAGCAAGAACTGAAGGATCAAGGATAGTCATTCAAAACAAGTTGAGTAATTGGATAGAACTTTATAACTATCCTGAAATCATAGACTTATAGCATTTTGATGAAGTTCTTGGAATTTCACTTATCTCAGAAGATAAAAATGAGTTATGGTCCTAAAAAGATATTACAAGCATTTTTTCATGTAAAACAAACAAATTTTTATAAGTCTACCACTAAACTGTGGATTGACTAATGAAAAAGCAAATTATACAGAGATTATGTTTTAATCTCACCTCAAGAAGGTGAGTCCTATCCATGAATTCTGCCCTACCCATGAATTCTGTCTCAATTTGCTTGCTAACATTTCCAGAGAAAAATTCTGAGCCAAGATCAGTTCTAAAAAAAGAAGAAAAAGAAGAACAGTGCTCTCTGGCAACATCTGTCTTGAAATGTTATTTTGATCTTTACATCTTTTGTACAAAATAAAACACTCTTATACACTCTCTTTGTGTTTCTACTGTAACATCTAAAATAAGGGAGAAACTGCTTCTTTGAAAAGATATATATGAGTTTCAAATAGATAATTCCATGACAACGGGTACAGCAATCACTCTTAGAATTAGCACTAAAAATATTGAAGTGATGGATAGATTGTGCCTGTTAAGATCAACCATCAACAGTAAAGGAACAAACAGTCATGAAATTTGCTACAGACTAGCGTTGGGTAGAACAGCCATGAAGGCCTTGGAAAAGATATTCAGATGCCATGAGGTGTCTATAATTACAAAGATGAGACTCGTGTAAGCAATCGTATTTCCTATGATACTTAATGTAAGACAATGGTAGACTTTGAAGAAGCAGAACATGAACAATATTGATGCTTTTGAACTTTGGTGTTGGAGAAAACTACTGACAGTACCATAAAAAGGCAAACTAAACAAATGAATCATCAAACAAATTATCCCAGGCTTTGGACAGGTTCAAACTTTCTTAATCTGGACACATTATGTGAAGACCTAGCTTCCTAGAGAAGGCTCTAGTTAGTACCAGAAAAGATGTAAAGCAAGAAAAGAGTGTGACCATCAGCTAGGTGTATGGAATCAGTTACAGTGGTAATAGGTGTACCATTGAAGACCCGAAAGACCAGGTTAGGGGCACATAGTCATTTAGCTGGCACATAATCAATTTATATATTTTATTTGTATCTTTTTTTTAAGGCATGAAAATTTTATTAAAGTGTTAGATTCTGGTAAGTCAATGGCAGGTGTGTGTTCTCTTGACTGAAAAATACTAAAACACAAAAGGGTAAAACCCATAAGATCATTTGGATCTATACTGCTGTATAGATAATCATGGTTATTTTGTGATGAGGAGTATAAAGTTATCTTGGGGCTCCAATGACGGAGCATCACACTGGAGGTGATTGATAGATTAAAACAGTTCCCACCTCTGTTCCCAATTCTGCTTCCACACTCCCCATCTTTAATTGGACCATAGTGTTTGGCTTTGTATTAATTAATTTATAAGTTTAGTTTATACAATTTTTATCTTTTATGATTGTATGGGTGACTAATAAATTTTATGAATGAATCAATCAATCAATCAATCAATCAATAAATCAATCAATTTTATTTTTAATAAATAAATAAAGGATTATTTCATTACTTCCATTGAATCATCAGGCAACCATTAAATAGAATATATTCTGGTTTTGAATTTGTTGTCATTTCATCTTGTGAACCCTAAACTAGAGCTTCTTGAAGATTACTGTGAGGATAACATAATTCTCCTTGATGCCAATTTATTACAGTTTTTAGTATAGCATCAGTTGAAATGTTCTGCATCATTTGGTGCCAATGAGAGGAAACAGCTTTACTTTGTGAGGCCTTAGAAAGATTATCCTAATACATGATCTCAACTCGAGTTTGAACTGGCCAAAATAAGATGATTGCATGGCTTGGGAAATTAGCAAATATGTTATCAACTGAAGAAATGATGCCAGCATACTTGAAACTAGCAGCATTTATTCAATTCTGCAAGAGCACTACTTACTTGGCTATGGAACCTAAACAATACCTAAGATACTTGTTCCTTTTTGGACAAGGTACATGAGTTATATAGCTGCTAATATTTTAGGAATATACTAAACTTATGGTTACACTGATGGACAGTCTTTTGAGTGAGGCAGTAAAAGCAGTTCTGCTCCTTCTTCTTCTTCTTCTTCTTCTTTTTTTAAATTTGATTTATATGCCGCCCTTCTCCGGAGACTTAGGGCGGCTTACAATGCGTTAAGCAATAGCCTTCATACTTTTGTATATTTATACAAAGTCAATTTATTGCCCCCACAATCTGGGTCCTCATTTCACCTACCTTTGAAAGGATGGAAGGCTGAGTCAACCTTGAGCCTGGTGAGATTCGAACTTACAGTAATTGCAGACAGCTGGTGTTAATCACAATGCTTTTAGTCTGCTGAGCTACAAGGCTCTTCTGTTTGATAGGTCAGTGACTTTTGATATCATTGCCTATTATTCATTTAGGATTGTTTCTGTGGATTAATGCTTCTATTTTACAGTAATTCCATTTCAACTTGAACAAAGGGTTCCAGAAATAGAATATGATTGTATTGCTACATTCAAGCAACTACATTGTGAGAAAGATACAGGCTTCTAGGATACCAAATGAATTTCAAACATTATGCAATTTTGAAGCTTTTTCTAATAGCACCTAAAACCCTGAGCAATTCAAAACCAGTTTTCTGCTCATAAATTTGAGGGACTGTTAAAGAATTTCAGAAGAGGACATGCTGGACTTGAATGTCAATGCAATTGGTTAATGTATTGGACTAGAACTAGAGAGAGTTGGGTCCACCCACCCTCAGCTATGGAAGCTTATTAAGTGACCTTAGGCTGAAGTTAATTTACAGGTCTGGAGAAAAATTGGACAACACAATGCTTGAGCTCCCAGAAAAGAGGCAGGGATATGTACCTAAGAAAAATAATAATAAAATGAAATGAGATGAGATGAGAAAAATTGCCTACTGGCTAAGGAATCAGGCTAGAACTCAGGAGACCATGAGTCTCAGTCCCATCTTGTCAATAAAACTGCAGGGACTACTCTAGTCAGTACCAACTGGATACATGTAATCATTGTCAGTACCATTGACTGGATACATGTAATCCTGCTGTCCTAATGTTTGTTTTGATGGGCACCTTCAAGGCAGGGGTGAAATCCAGCAGGTTATGACAGGTTCTGGAGAACTGGTAGCAGAAATTTTGAGCAGTTCGGAGAACCGGTAACAGAAATTTTCAGTACTTCAGAGAACCGGCAAATACCACCTCTGGCTGGCCCCAGAGTGGGGTGAGAATGGAGATTTTGCAATATCCTTCTCCCAGAAATGGGGAGGTAATGGGGATTTTGCAGTATCCTTTCCCTGGAGTGGGGTGGAAATGGAGATTTTGCAGTATCATTCCCCTGCCACGCCCACCAAGCCACATCACGCCCACCAAGCCACACCCACAGAACCGGTAGTAAAAAAAATTGGATTTCACCACTGCTTCAAGGCCCCTTTTCTCTCTTCTTAGGATCCTCTATTTTTAAATTGTGCTTAAGCAGAATAGTCCATCAAAAAAAAAAAAAAAAAAGACAAATGAACAGCACTTATTCTGATTTTAATCTCTAGTTGCTTAGTTTCAATAAAATGTAACAGTTTTATATGATGTGCTATGTAGCAGGGGTCCCCAACCAGAGGTAGGATTCAGCCAGTTCAGACCAGTTTGGGTGAACTGGTAGCTCCGTCTATCAACTAAGAGCAAACCGGTTCACTCTGACAATCAGCTGGGCCCACCTGCCTGCCCATGCGCTATACCAACCTATATTTCCTTTGTTTGAAGCCCAGTTGATAGGCACGGCAGAGTGGATTGCCACGCCTCAGCTGTTTTACTCACCGGGGCTGCAGTAGAAGGTAAATTTTAGACCTGTTTTCAAACGCACTGTGTGCGCGGAAAGCGCATGCTCAGCAAACCAGTTGTTACACCGGTTGAATCACACCACTATCCCCAACCCCCGGTCCATGGTCCAGCACTGGGCTGTGGCATGTGAGCAACAGGGGCCACACAAACAAGCAAATCCCCATCTGCGGGATACAGATAGCATGCAAAATCATGTCCCCTCCGGTCTGTGAAAAAACCTTTCTCCATGGAACAGGTCCCTGGTGCCCAAGAGGTTGGGAGTCACTGCTCTATAGTGTTTTGTTTAACTGTTACTAAGTTGTCTTCAATTCTACATCATGAATCATTCAGAAAGCTTCAGTCATTGGGGATTTGTATATTGCTTAATGAACAAATAATAGCAATTACAAATTCCATAGATTTATTAGTGCTTTGCCACCGTTTTCAGTTTACAATAAATGGGCATTGCCAAATCTGTAATAGGACACGATAATGTTAGATCACATTGAAGATTTTATTTTAAGTTAATGTTATTTGAATGACATGTAGATGAATGTATGGAGAGAAATCTTCTAATGATAAAACTAAAAACTGTCAAGGAATGTTAATGGAGGGAATAAAGCAACTATTCTGTGTTATCTGCATTCGATAAAATAATATCATGAAATGAATATGACATATCCCCTTTACTTTGATATTAGTTGCAGCAAAATATAACTCCTTCCCACACAAGGCTAGTGGATCATAAAAATGTGCATCATTAGCCAAGTTAAAAGGCAGCAGGATTGCAATTTTCAAAAGAAAAATACAAATGATATGGTGGTATAATTTATGAACCATTACCACAGATATATTACCATAATGCAATGCTCTGAAATGACTATCTTCTTCTCTTATAGCTGAAAGAAATCTCACAGTCCAGAAAAAAACAAGTGGGAGGGAGAGCAAGAATGATGAGTAGAGTTTGTTGTATCAGCATTTCAGACATACTTCTTATTTTTCTGCCACTAATTTAAAACTTTTCTTTTCTTTTATCCTTCCTTCCTTCCTTCCCACACAAAAATACAGCTCTTTCAAGCAGACATTTCTTGTCATATCTCTATTACTAATTCTACTATAATCTCCCGCCCAGAATACTGAAACAGTCTTTCATGACATTACATATATTTTTAATTTACTATGTAGAATTCCCATCCTTAGGGTTCATATCTATGTTTGCATAGTAAAATTTGTGTGAGATTTTTGAATAATAACCAATGTTAAGCCACTTGTCCCTGAATAATTTTCATTCAGGGTTACATCAGAAAAATGTTTAATTATTTTTTTTGATAAAATATACAAATGTTCTCAAATATGACTAAATTACCTCAAAGTTTTAAAAATTCATGTAAGGTGAGACAAAATGCAACACTAAAAACATGCCTTGTTCCTTAGAGCACATGATTTCTAGAAGGCAGGTTTGTAATATGAAAATTTTTTTTAAATGGAATTGTTAGGTACATGTTTTTCTTTGCTGTTATGGCTGGAAAGTTAGTTGCAGAGTTACAATTTACATCTTCACAGAAAGAAAATAGTACCATGAGTAATCACTGATATTATCATATTTCAGAGAGTAATTTTATGTATTTATGTATATCAATGGATTTTTTTAAAAAGGGGGGCTTTTGTGTGAAACATAGTCAAAACAACTTACAAGCCATTCACTGAAAATAAATCCTCTCCAGCAAAAAAGATTCCCTCAGGCATTGGGCTGGAATGTCAGATAAATCTAATACAGGTAGTCCTCAACTTAAGACCACATTTGAGCCCAAAATTTATGTTGCTAAGTGAGACATTTGTTAAGTTTTGCCTCATTTTACAACCTTTGTTGACACAGTTGTTAAGTGAATCATTGCAACTGTTAAGTTAGTAACATGGTTGTTAAGTGAATCTGGCTTCCCCATTGACTTTACTTGTCTGAAGGTCGCAAAAGATTATCACAGCTTTGCCTAAATTGCAAGTGATAGGGGTCTATTTTTTCTCTCTCTTCAGCATCATTGCACGTAACAGTGCAATGTACAAAAAGATTAATGCATTCTCTGAACATAATATGTGTCATCATTTTCTTCCCTCTTTTCACTGAACTATTTCACCATCTGGTAATGATGTCCAGTTGAAATATAGCCCTGAAATAGTCAGTCTATGTATGTATATATATAGACAGAGAGAGAGGGGTGGGTGGGGAAGAGAGAGAAACACAGACATGTACAAATAAAAATGAAGAGATACACTCCATGATCAGGATGTCCTTTTGCAAGCTGGTGTTATCTCAATACTCTGGGACTACAACTCCCAAAATTCTCAATCAGCATGAGCTAGGAAAGATTGTCATAGACCAGGGCTGTCAAACTCAGACTTCATTAAGGGCTGCATCATGATTGTGTTTGACCTCAGGGGACTGGCGTGGGTGTGGCCAGGGTGGGCATGGCCAGCTTTATGTCACTCATGTCAGAGGCACCTCTGCTGGCCCGAGTGCTTTGCCAATGAAAATGGGCTCCCAAGCTCCATTTTTGGCTGTGACGGCCTCTGCAACCCCCTGCCAGTGAAAATTGAAATCAGGAGGACTGTGCGCGGCCCTGCCAAGCTCCATTTTCACTGGCAGAGGCACCCCAGGGCAGTTCTTCGCTGTTTCCAGGACGGCCCCATGAGCCAGATCTAAGCACCCCATGGGCCAGATCCAGATTACAGACCTTGAGTTTGACACCCGTGCCATAGACTATGCCATTAGATACAAGTACAATTTTTTTTCCAAAATACATTATTGAAATAGCAAAACAGGCCATGAAAATTGATAGAAGTCAGTTTTAACAGTAATACCAACACCCGATTTTCCTTTCAGCCACCTAATATATCTAGGCTGCAAATCCAAATAGCCACTATATGGCCTTGCAATCATGTAGTATAGTAGGGAGAGCACATAATTTTGAACAGGTTCTTTATCAGTGCAATACAAAGATTGATCAGTATGATCTCTATGTCCAAGGTAAAAGCAATTATTTAAAAATGTCATATAGCTATTATCTATATATGTGAATGTAGAGAAATATTTTTTTACTTTTGTGGAAATTATAATTATGTATGTAATTTAACAAACCCACTTATGCATATGTGTGAATATCAATTTTAGTAATTAAAAATGCAGTATTGGATTCATACTTTCATGCTTTCCAGCTTATATGCTTTTTGAAAAGCAATTTCAATATCAGGAAAATCATATTCTGGCATAATGAAATATGTGAAACTAGTCACTAAACAATTCTTTGTGCTAGAGATGAAATGCTAATAGATATCAACAGGAAAGATTACTAGAAGGAAAAATAGTGTATTTGAAAAGAGATATCATCAGCCAAAACTTTTGTTTTAACATATCCTCAATGTTAATTAACCCACCTGAATTACATTCTAATATAGGCTTATATGATAACAGCATTATGAATTTCTTGTTCGATCAAACACACTCGTTAGTTCAGTTACAAGTTTTGCCACCTCTAGGCTAAATATTAATTCATACTTTAACTTATTAGGGCAAAAATTATGGTCCAAACTGAACTGAAACATGACTTTTCTCAAACCATGACTTCTCCGTCATAAACATATTGACAATGTATGTTAATTGCTTGGAGAAAAAGTGCTGTATACCATAATATTGTTACAGCTAAAATAATTTTGCTTCTAGAATTAGCATCAAAGAATTTTCTGGTGTTGACTTACATTATTAAATTGTATGTATAGGTTTTTGTTGTTATTTATATCAACTAACAAACAGACCAGATTAAGCAGTCTTAATCAAAAGCATGCTAACTATGAATGATTTTTAAAAAAAAATTAGAGGGAGAATGGATCTCTGACAAAGAAGAGTGAAAATTCAAGAAGATGAGGTGGCTGCAATTACAAGAAGAGAAAGGTTTTAGGTTTTACGTCTAGTTTTCATCTTCTTTTTTAACATTAATTGTTGTACCCTCTTAAAATATTGATAGCTGCTTTGAAAAATTAATTGAATGAAAAAGCAGGATAGAGATAGATTAGATGATGATAGATAGATAGATAGATAGATAGATAGATAGATAGATAGATAGATATGATGCCCTAAACTGTTTATGAAGTCTCCTGATCCATTACCTAGCAGATCTTCAAGATGATGGAATTTTTTTTTCAAAAAAGTCATCTGCAACATTGTTTATAATTCTTTACAATTAATTATAATTATAAGTAATTGATTTAACATTGTTTCACTGTTTTCCCAGATCTAAAGGCTCCAAACCTATAAAATGTATTCCTTAACTGATATTTTGTTATATTTCACAAGCTAACTTTGTGATCTATAATTATGTTTTTGCATTCGTTATTTTTAAACATGTAGGGTTTTGTTTTTTTAAAAAACTTGTTAAATAGTGAATGACCTGTTATGAACTACACCAGAATTTTTAAAAGGAAAAGCTATTCACACATGAAGGAGTTTGGTAAATGCTGTGATTTTCTGCTCGACTTGAGATTATTCTACGATCTAGATATAAGAATGTTAATCAACCTGTACTAAAATGTAAAAAAGGGTATCAATTAAAAATCAAACAAATTGTTGTTTCTAGTATCAGAAAAGAATGTTTGAAAAGATCCAGTTAGAAAAATCAGATAATCTTATTCCCACCACATGTCCTTGATTTCTATAAAGCTGCTATAAAGCTCCTAATTTGAGTTGGTTTTATTTTTTCTAAGTTATGATTTGGCTACATATCCACAGATCTTGACTAAAATACCGACATTCTCAAAAAGTATAATATTCATTTTTATTCCTTACCTAATTCCTTATTAGATAGAAACATTTTTATTATCCAAAGAGATACAAAAATTAAAATGATTTTATTTAAGAACATTTGTTTCTGACATTTAAATAGGGTGTCAGATTTTTATTTTAATATATACAGAGATTTCATGCTTAAAAAGAATACCATATGTTTCCTTATTCAGGATACTCTACTCTAACCACCCCCCACTTTACCCCATATATATATATATATATATATATATATATATATATATATATATATATATATATATATATATATATATATATATATATATATATAAAATAGTAAATGCTGAAGCATTTATCCATGCATGTCAATTCTGCCTGTATACAATGCACGTTCTCATTAATGTTTTCCAGTCATTCTAGACTTAGGAAAAGAGTGTCCAAAAGTACCATATTTAGCTTCTATCTGAAATTCTCCCGAGCTGTCAATTTAGGTGTTAAAGAGACCATTTGTAAAGCTTGGCTGGGAACTGCCATTATTGACTGGAATGTGTGTTTACCATTACATTCAATGATGAAAGTGGAACATGTAGCATATGAATAAATGTCAGCAGATGTTTCTTTTAAATGGCCTGAATTCAACCTCCTGTTGTTTGTCTTGAATACAAATATTATAAAAGGGAAAAAGGCAGAAAATTTTATGACATAAGTGCAAAGATAGTTCTTTTTTAAAAAAAACACAAAAATAATTATCAGAGTCAGTGGAGAGTGAGGAAAGTTTAATTAATAGGAATAATTGAGTGTTGCTACTGCTTAATTTGAAAATGAGAGAAAAGGATTAGAACAGCAGTTCACCATTGCCTGGAAACCTACATTCTTCACTCCACAAGATTTGGGAAAGGTCGGCAAGATTTGTTACCGAAATTGAAGCTTCCGATAAAGTTGTAGTTTTGTACAGTTTCCACTCTTTTGCTAAAAAAAAAAAAAAAAAAAAAGCCCAAACAAACAAAAATAATCCCAAGAAACAGGTGGTGATGGAAGAAGGGCCACCATGCCCCCTCCCCTCTTCTTGGAATGTTCTCAGTTACTTGGATGAAATGATTCCCTTCAGAAATTCTCACACTTCATGGGGCCTTTCAAAGATGTTCAGCAACTCGAGCACCAAATGTTTGCTATGCGTGAGAAAGTCAACACAAAGAAATAAAAGGGAAAAATACAGAGGGCTCTTTTTTAGCAGCATTGTGACGATTACAGGTTTAAAATATGGGAGGCTTTCTTTTCTGTCAGTCTTGCTGTTACTTTACTCCAGTGTCCATCAAGAAATGTCACTTCATTTGGGAGTCATCCATTCCAACTAAGTTTCAGGCAGAACTCATTGGAATTGGCTGTAGGCTGAAGTTTCCATCATGGTTTTTGGTTAAGTAATCTTAAACAAATGCCTGAGGCCTATATCCAGGGAATCTTTGTTTATTTCTTTTTTTAACATTTAATATATGAAGAGACTATTTCCTCCATTGTGGTTGCAGTAACGAAAGCCAAGGATGCCTATAACGGGGGTTTGCCTTGGTGAACAGCTCTGAAGATCTTTTCTTTTGGAGGAAATGAAGCATTGCTCCCTCCTAGGGCTCCTACTACTGCTCCAGAGATCACAGCTTCAATCATATTTGAATTTAGGATTGAGCAACCTAAATGCCAGGATTCCATATGGCCTCAGAATTCCGATTTTCTATCCTTTGGTATTTTCTCTGATTCCAATGATTTGAGAATGAATGGCACAGTTTTCTACTATGCTGAGACTAAAAAGGCACATATCAACTTGAATTCCTGCTTCTAAATCAGAGACGGTTTGCCTTTTTCTAATTGTTAGCCAAATGAAATGTGTGAATAGGCTTGCATTAATGGGGGAATGTCTAAAGCAAGCATATGTGTGGCATATAAAGAATCTGCCTCCATTGGAAGGGAGAGAGTGGAGGAGAGCTATTACTTTCACTCTTGATGATGAACTTCCTTATGAATTGGACTGATCACCTTCATCCAGCATGGCTATTCACATGTTCTTATAGTCCCCATTATCCCATTACCATAGATAGGAGAGAGATATTGAAATTGCCTACTTTTCCCTTTTACCCTCCATCTTATAATTTGCTTATATTGGAACAATCTGTAATTAATTGAAATTATAGTTTGACCAAACAAGATGATGAGGATGTATTTTGGGGTTTTGTTTTGCTTGGTTATACATTTAAAACCTGTGACATTCCTAGTTCAAATTTTTAAAAATTTTGATAAGAACATTTAATAAAGTTTTCAGTGTAAATATAAAAAATGGTGAGAGCTTGTTCTTAAGCCCACATAAGAGCAATATATAGATATAAGCAAGAATTTAGATACAAAGTTAAATATTGAACAATCTTATGAGATATTTGAGGGGCTGCCACAAAGAAGGGTCAACCTATTCTCCAAAGCACCTGAAGGCAGGAAGTAGGACCAGAAGACCTCCAAATTCCCTTCCAACTTTGTCATAGCAATAGCAGTAGTACTTTGAATCATATACCAAATCCCTAGTACTTTACAGTACCCTCTCAGTGGTTTACAAACCAGCATATTGTCCCCAACAATCTGGATCCTCATTTTACTGACCTTGGGAGGATGGAAGGCTGAGTCAGCCTTGTGCCAGTCAGGATCGAACTCCAGGCTGTGGGCAGAGTTTGTCTGCAATACTGCATTCTAACCCCTGCACCACCATGGCTCTTCTTACTCTTAACAACATCTTAATGTTATATTAATACCATTATCCTGTTGGCTATTTCTTCACATCAGTATTATAGATATGTGTTATTTCAGTAAGTTTATATATGAAATATATAAGTTTATATATGATATATATATATATATATACTTTATTCCTAGCTGTGTGTCAGTTTATACAATAAAGCTGCAATGTTAAAAGTGAGGAATAATTGGGACTATACAGAATTTCAAACGTGATAAAGTTCCACAGATGAATAGTCAGCCTGTGTTTTGGAAACACATGATACAAGTTTAGTTCTTGCCAATTCCACTCCATATAACCCACATTCCCAGAGGATCAGTCTGAATGTACTAACTCTTGTATATAGTGAGTTAACATAGAGTTCAGTGTATTTAAATAATTGCAGATTGCCCTTCAAAAATATTGTATGGCTGTGCCACTGATGACATAAAGTGAAACGTACAGTGCAGATCCACTGGAAAAATATTGGTTTGAAATACAAATATCTCATGGCCAGGAGCTAAAGAATTATAACACCCAATAATTGTAGGTATTTGTGTACATAATCCATGACTCTCAGAGGAAGGAAGGCATTCTGTGAAGTCTTTATATTAACAGCCAATTTGCCTTGCGATTGGTAAATTATTAGAAAATTGTATGGAGAGGAATTTTATTTTTCTCTCATGGTACATAGGAAGAGATTTTCTTATTACCTCCAGATAATTTCTGATCTCTATATTATTGTTGAATCCATTATCCACATCCAGATTCTCCAACAAAGGTGCAAGACTTAAATTTGAACTAAATATAGCTTCCTTTTTTTCCCCTTCAGTTCCTCTTCCCCTCCTCTTCTCTGCAGATTTCTTTACAATCCTTCAGTTAAGTTTACTTGTATCAAACAAGCCATTTGACACTTTGCAAGATCCTATTGCACTCTTGGGGTCCATTCTTCTTTTAATGTGCATGCATAACTGCCCTTGATGCTAGAGTGAGTTATGGATGCATACTGGAGAGAGAATAGATCTCTTAATCCTGCTTGGCAGGATTCCCTCACTAAGCTTTGGCCCCAGCAGGCATGTGTAGTGTTTGGTGACCTTTTGCACTAGGCCAATCAATCCATTGTGGGCTAAAGTAAAACTTCCTTTTCTTGTCAGGCAGCAAGGCAGAGCCCCATCTGGAATTCTTTGAAGTGTAGCATCAGAAGTCTACAATGTATAAAAACCATTTGATCAGTAATAATATTGAGTTTAGGGAGGGACAAACAACTTCCCCTCCTACCCATTTCCATTTGGTAGATTGTTTAAATTATATATCAACATTCCAAGGGATGACATTATTTGGAATTTTTGACTAACATCTAGCTGAAATCTCTTCATAATTTCCCAGTGTAAGTAGAATAAAGTAGGATAAACTCTCTTACCTGCTTTCTGACAATAGTAGGTTATGGTATCTTCAAATTATTGGAGTCCAATTAAGATATGGCTGGAAGAAATGATACAACAGCGTATTGATTTAAAACCAGAACTGTTCCTATTGGGTATCCTGCCAGAAAAAAAATAGCAAAGAAAATATGTATTTGATTATACATGTGATAACTGCTGCAAGGATTGTTTATGCAGAATACTGGAAAGCAGAATACCTTTGGAAGGAGAAGTAATTTAAAAAAAATTAGATTGTGCAGAAATGAATAGATTGACTTTGATGATTAAAGAAAGAGAAGATTCAGAATACTTTAAGATATGGAATCAATTTTACTATTGCTTAGAAAAGAGATACAAATAAGTAAATTAATAGTTATATATAAAAATGCCATAACCAGAATATTTTATTAGGATGAATTGTTGTAATTGATCCGATGAGAACAAAGACAGAAGAAGTAACAAAAAGAAGAACGATTGGAGACAACACCAAGATGTCACACGGAAGGAATGACTGATGTATTAAATGTTTGTTTGTTTTAAAAAATAAAAAAAAAACTTTTAAAAAATAGGTTATGATATCATCATGGGTCAAAACTATCTTTTATTAATAAAAAAAAAAGTACAACCTGATAGTAAAAGCAATTCCATTCAATGAATTTCAATCCTTTGAGACTCTGGAGGGGATGGATTTGGGTATTTAACCACCATTCATGATAATGAGGATTACTTAGTTCTGTCAACTGGCACTAATATGGGGCTAGACTCTGAGTGATTTACAAGACAAGAATCAACCCCAAACACTTATTGGATTGGAATGTTTACAGTCAGGTTACAAGTGACTTGTCCTATAATTGCTGGAAAACATATATTATGTTTGTTCATTTTAAAAAAATCTTATTCTGTTTCAGTATTACAATTTGTTCATTAAAATGCATTATTCTGTTACAATATTTCAATAATAGCAACATATATAACACACACACATAATATATATAATTTATTAAACGTATTGGCCATCCATCTTACCACAGGGTTGTCTGTCTGTCTATCTATCTATCCGGTTTAGACAAAAAACATTGGGTATTGGAGAGACCTATATACTATATGTGTGTGTGTGTGTGTGTGTGTGTGTGTGTGTGTGTGTGTGTGTGTGTGTGTGTGTGTGTCCAAATATAAATAAAGACATTCCTTAGAAAATTACAGGCAGAAGCATTACAAGAAGAAAACAGGGACAAAATCTACATACAGAGATCATATATAGCAGCTTAATAACAGTAACAAATATTCACTTCTGTGAACAGCAACTGTTCACAGCTGCTTAATAACAATAACAACTATCCACCCTACAGAACCAGTCAGATGATTAAATATAAAACTATTGCAAGATATTCCTGAAGCAACACACTTAGATCTAATCAGCATACCATTTTGTTCAAGCATTTCTGCAGAAACATTGGAAGAAGCTAGTAAAATATACATTTTACATCAGCAAGGAAGACTGGGCTATCCATGTATTCCAATTCTTTTAATTTTTAATATTTATATGAAAGTCAATTTATTTTCCAAACGGACAGTAGTAATTCTATGTATTTATTGTAACTGTGCAGTACATGTTGTATGTATAAAGTATGGTGGAAGGGAAAATGAGAATCTTTTAGTTAGGACAGTATGATATTTAGTTATTATAGCATAATGTGATAATAGGCAGGAGGCAGGAAAGGCAGAAAGATTTTTTTAGAAAACCTACATTACCTTAATAATAATTATTTCATCTTCTTTTATTACCTGTGAAACATCATTACATTACTTACATAGTTGGACATGCCGAGATATCTACCATGACTGGTTCAATACTATCTAGGTCAATTTCTTCTGTCTTTCATTGAAAGAATACTGATCTACCTGTAGTATGCTGCAATCTGTGACTCTCCTTTATGAAGTAAACACAACACACACTCAGAGAAATTACTTAAACTTACAGTTAAACCTCCTATTCTTGGTTTCGGGGGCTCTCATTTGCTGAAAATGTTTCTGCTGGCGTTCGATTCTCTGCATCCTAATATTTTTATGAAATTATGTATTTATATTTACATTTTCCTTTGGCTTGCCAGATCACTATTTCAAAATGATGAAATCGAATGAGGGTAATCTACTTGCCTTTCAGTTCTGCTTTTCAGCATGTAAACGTTTCACCTGGTAAACTCAGCAGGTTAAAACAAAACACCCCTTAACATATCTTTCTGCACTAACTATTCATGGCCATTTCTGATTATTTCATTTCCCATGGAAATGGGAATAACACTACATCACTGAAAAAGGATTTCTATTAAATCTGTGGAACATTTTTGCAAATAGACTGTGTTCTCTTTGACTGTGCCATTTTGCAGAAAACATGTATGTGTTTGTCAAGAAAGAAAGGGAGGAGCCATTATAAAAGGCATTTTTATGTCTCTGAAAATAAGGGACAATTTAAGAGCTGCTGAGGCACTTTGAATGCTGTATGTCCTACTATTCAAGTTAAGCATTTTGGACAATGCACCAGAAATGCATAGAATTTAATTCCAAGCAAATGCAAAATAAATTTGAGGAAATGGCTTTCATTTCCCAATCTTGGTAGCCTAGAGAATATATTTGGGGCATCTTTCCCCTCCACACCCATTCAATCTTCTTTTTTCATGTATCAGCTCTTGTTTAAAAATTCAGGAAATATATTTTACACACAGTAGCACATTTGGAATTAAAGTGAAAGCTGCCAACTATTTCTTTTCCCATTAAGGAAAAGCAGTTTTAGAAGCAGACTTGATGAATGAATGGTTCTTGTGAGAGAAAGAGGAAGAGGTGGCATGCCACTTGACATTGTTTGCTACATTAAAAAATCTAGGTAGCTTGATTTGTTTTCCCCCCCAATATATTAGTGCATTATGAGAAGGATTTTACTAAATCTCCAACATGCATTAAACACGGGTACCAATAAACTGAAACAAACTGTTCACAATGCCATACTTGTTTTCCATACAAACCTCCGCACTGCCATTGCAGCCACCCACGTACTGCCTGTTTGACAATTCACTTATGCAGCAAGCATTTTGATGAATCCAAATTAAGCTTTTTTTTCCCCTGACATACAGCATAGCCACATATTCTTGGATATGAGTTGTACAGCCTTTAGATGAGTGACACTCTTTGGTTCAATGGCTGCAGGATCCTTCTAACATTTTCCACCCAAAATTGAACCATCTGATCTGGTGTTATCCTTTAAAATAAATATTAAGAGCAAGCTTTCAGCAAATCCAGCTAGCGTATGAAAAATAAATAATAAAGTTGACAAATCCTTAGTAAACAAATTAGCTTGTAGGCACATTGTGGGCAATCTCTACAGAATCTTGTTGACTACCTATGAAGGTATATAATTTAATGCTTCTAGATAATTCAGGGGTAAAATACAAATCAATGACACTGCAGTATAAATAATAAATAATACTCCTCTTGAACTGCTGGGTTTATAATTATGTGTAAATGTGAAACTGAAATAAAAAATACGAACAATGAACAGAGACAAAGAACATGTTGAGATTTAATACAGTTTTAGGGAACTGGAGGAGGGGTGGAGATAAGGTTATGAAAACTGAAACAAAACTGGGCCAATGCAATCCAATGGAAGTTGAATAAAACTCATTTCATTCAGTCGTGTTTTCCATCTGTGAATGTTGGTTTTTGAGAAAGTCTGATTAAATTTGGTTCTGATATGTCAAATGAGAAATAGTTTATCTCAAGAAATCACAAAGATAAAATTGATCACTTTTGTTAGCCCAACAGCAGTGAAATTAAGATCCAAACATTAAGAAAACTTGGGGCAGACCCACAGGAAAAAAAGTCTAGCTAATCAAGTTCAGTTGATTTTAAAAGGCATTCTCAAAGAACAGCTAAATCTGCTTCCAATGCTACTTAAATTATTTATAGCATCAATAATGGGGGGGAGGGTGTCTTTTCATTGCTGCAAAGAGATGGAGTCATTAGGGGTAGATTTTGAAGGACCCAATTCTGCAGGATCAAAGAAGAAAATGCATCATGTAAATGGACCTCATGTAATTAAGGATTTTACCCACACATCTCTGAAAAAAAAAGGAACTGAATAAATTCTAGCTGTGTTTATTAATGCTGTAGACTAAATATCTTATAAAATAAATATGTATGCATCAAACCTTAATCATTCTAAAGGATTGGTATAATTTTCCATCACACAAAGGACAATATACAAATCCATTTTAAAGACAGCACTTAGTCTTAAAAAGGGGAAATGTTTATTTTTCTTCCTTCTTCATGTAAATGTATTGAGGATTTGATTACTCACAGTTGCTTAAATGGAACTCATTGAACATTTACAATGTTCAGAGTAAATAATACAGTTTTGCATTCTTGGAAACATTGGTTGTCGTTGTGACACATATATGCATATATATATGTGTGTGTGTATGTGTGTGTGTATAATATTTCCATTAATTTGAAAAAATAATCACTTGGGATGAAGCTGAAGTATTTTAAGAGTGCAGATTAAGGGAAAACAAAGGCTATTTTCAGCTTCAAGTGATGTTTGAATTAGTTTGTTTTCATTGTTAGCAGGGATGGTACTTAAGTCTGCCTTTGGGACTACATGGCTGATGCCACCCTTCACTTAGAATATTTGTGTTGCCCAGTATTTTTGAAAAGCAGAGCCTACGGCAGAGATTTTCTAGCTTTCATCACATTGGAGCACATTGTGCAAGTTATTGATGCTCAAATTGCTGAGATTTTTTAAGAAGACTGCTTGGTTTTCAGCTCTGTGGTCACTGAAGAACTTAAAGCTCTATTTATTTGTTTTGGTTCTGAATGGCTTTTAATGGATTAAACTTTAGACCTTTCTCCAATGCCTCAACTGTTGATTAAAGGGTTCTGGCAGGGAGGAAGACTGTTCCTTAGAATCCTAACAAAAAAACAAAATAATCCATGCCTACCCAGTGATAGGTAAATTGGACTGACTACAACCATTGTGCCCATTTCCATATTGCATTCCTAACAGGATCTCCTTTGGACTACATATTCATTATTCTGTTTGATTTCACCTTGACTCAAAGACCTAAGGCACGCGGCCATTGGTTTATGCATTTAAAAGACTATTATATATTCCACTCCATTCTAATCCAGTTATTTCTGCATCACTTAACTGACCTTGGCAGATCTCAAAACAGCTAAGCAGTATTGGATCTCCTACTTGGGTAGGAGACCAATAGGAAATGCCAGGGTGTAGATTATTTGGGGGAATGAAACAACAACCCCGACAGAATACAATGGTAAATCCTCTCTTTATTATTATCAAAAATAAAGAAAAAACCAAAATGAATATAGCCATGGAATCATGGAATCAAAAGTGATTCAAGAGAGATTTTACTAATGCAAGTCTACACCACTGAATTCCATGGAAGAATTCCAGTTAAACCAGACTTGTTGCTCCCGGCTTACAAGCCTTTTTTTGGACAGTAGGATATCTCCAGTCTCGATAGGAAATGTGGGACATTGAAGATCTACATACTAATACAGCTCCACTGGTTCCTTAGTATGTAGACACAAGAAGCGTAAGCCTCCAATCACACAAGGCTTATTTCTTTTTAATTTTGAAGCCACCTTGAAAACTATTTGGTTTAGTTAGGATTGGACAACCATTTGTCTGAAATAATATAAGGTTTCTTGCTTGAGCAGGGAGGGTTGGACAAGAAGACCTCCAAGGTCCCTTCCAATTCTGTTATTCTGTTAAATCAGATAGAAATAGAATTCAATACTCTTTCTATCAAAGAGGGCAGGCAAATCTTTAACAGAGTGCTTCCCTTTCACAAAACTTCAAGCAATGTTCGAATGTTTCCATCCCCAAGCCTTTGGTGGTACAGCAGACTAAAGTGCTGTTAAGTAACACCAGCTGCCTGCAATTACTGCAAGTTCAAATCTCACCAGGCTCAAGGTTGACTCAGCCTTCCATCCTTTCGAGGTAGGTAAAATGAGGAGCCGGTTTGTGGGGGCAATAAGCTGACTTTGTATAAAAAAGAACACCGCTTAGGGGGGGACTGAAAGCCCTACTAAGCAGGTATATACAAAAGTATGAAGGCTATTGCTTAACGCATTGTAAGCTGCCCTGAGTCTCCGGAGAAGGGCGGCATATAAATCGAACCATATATACTGCCCCCAATATATTGCCCCCAATAAAAACTCTTGGCCCTATCAAGGCAAACTGTGCAGGCCTGAAGAACTGAGACATCATCATATGCTCAAGCATCTGGCCCAGAAATAGCATAATAGAAACATTGTTATTTCGAAATGCTTTGCTTCTCTAACATATATAGACAACTTCTTAAAAGAGGTTTCATAAGAGACAGTAAAGATGGGAGACAGAAAATTCTGCTTGAGGTAGGATTACCAAACATCCAGCAAAAAAGACATGTCCTCCTTTTTGTCTCCATGTCCTCTATCCCACAGACAGAGCTATAAAATCAAGTATTCCCGTCTTTGAGAATATAACAAACTATTCCTTATCTTGGGAAAGTTCCCAAACAACTTTCTCCATAGGGCACCATTTCTCTAAGAAGTGCTAAGTTAATAAGCTCGGCCCTATGACCTTAATTAGTTGATTAGTCTCCTCCAGGTGGCTTCTGCCACCACCTGAAATTGACAAGACCTTAATCAGTTACATGCTGAAGGTTTTTTCAGCCAATCTGGCTCTACCACATTCCTACCATTGAAAAACCAGTCTTTCTGATCCTGGAAAAAGTAATTTAATATATATGTAGGCCTAAGTACATTTATTTGTATTAGTTTTGCAATTTTGTTGCAGAGGCCAAGAATGTAAAACAATTAGTATTTCCTCCCCATCCCCACTTGTCCTCTTTTCCAATTGTCCACATCTTCTTTTGCCTGTACAGGTACCTGGTAACCCTAGTCTATTACCACTGTTGTATCTATAGAAAATAATAGGCCTGTTGGACTTAGTCAATCAAGAAGAGCAAGAATCAAACACAGTTTCACAGTTAGTCAACAATGCTAAAAAATCTTGTTTGTAGTCTCATGATAGACAACTTGAAACAGTACATTATAATATGACTAACAGATATCAAATGTTAGAGGTGTGTAAAATATTTTGAATTTGAAACATTTCAATTGTGGAATGCTCCATTTCAGTTTGAAGGATTATGAGCCTGAAACAATTGTTCTGTTAGTCTTGATAAATGTTCCAGGTCTATCAGAGATGTCCTAGGCCATTTCAAACTAGGAAAACTTCCTGCAGGTTCAAAGCAATATGGAAAGACATCCAATAGATATAAGCATTATTTTACTCTCAAAATTAATCATTCCAAGCTTGAAATACTTCCAACTTGAAACCTTTTGTACATAGTTTTTAATTGAGGATTTTATTACAATACAATACAATTAAGACAAATTAAACTTATTAAAAAGAACAGAAAAGAAAGAATAAAAAGAAAAAGAAAAAAGTAACAACACAGAAAGAGAAAATAAATATATAAAGAAGCTTAACCTCCCTTACTAAAGTATAAACAAATTTAGTTTTCTCTTCACTCTTCACCCTCTCTAAGGTTTTAAACATAATGATAACTCTCCATTTCATATCCCATTCCTTATCTATAAGCAAATTTATAAAACATCAGTTTTTCAATCCTTGTATCAATAAAATGTTCATCAAGGTTGTCAGAACTGTGCAAAAAGAAAAAAAAAGTCTTATTTTAACCTTGATTAATAAACCAACTTTATATTTCTTCCTCAATTTGAAACAACTTGTGCAATGCTACAGTTTGTATATGAAGAATTGTAATTTTTATGCAATCCAAATGAGACTGCACATGACTTTATTTGCAAATATGGAACAAAATGACATTTTTGTTGTATATGCTTTATTTGTAATTTCCCTTGAATAACCAACATATTTTGTGGACAGTATATTACCTGGGTCAATATATTTTTTACACAGTGCTAACAATAATAATACAATTAAATATACATGATCTTTATCTTCCAACTTCTAACATTAATATGCTCATGGTAATTATAATAAATTCTTTATATATCAATATGTATAATATTATTTTCCCAATTTGTGCTTGGTTCCCCCCCTCCCCATTTGTTGGCGTTCTTCTACCTTCACATCTTTGCCTTAAAACATTACCATTCTCTCTTTATGATTCTTTAGCACTTTCTCCATAAATATATTTAAACATCAATAACATTTCTTCCCACAATGTATTTGTTGACCCCTGCTGAATCACTAATATTTATTATTTTAGATATTACTCAATGTTCCACCATAATTCCAATATCTCAATTTTCTATAAACACCAATAAAACCAATTATTGATAAAGTTTAATCAGTCCCGATCTTATATCTCTAAGTTCCCTGCATTTATAGTCCTTGAAAGCTATAAATTTCAATATATTTTTACACACTGTTAATAATAATAATACATTTAAATATACCTGATCATAGTCTTCTACCTCCTAGCCTTAGTATCTTTGTAGTTTTAATAAATTCTATTTTATATCCTTAGATGTGCTACTATTTTCCCAATTTATACTTTCAACCTTTTTCTATTAGTTTTTAATACACTCACCATACTACAAAATATTTTATCTCTATCCATCATCTCTTAGCCTTTTTAGAATTTTATCATTTATTGACTTTTTGTTGACTTTTTTATATTTCTCTCTTGGTATCCTATATTTCTTTTTAACATTTTTGCACTAACTGAATGTTCCCTCTCCCTTACCCCTTGTCTCCTCCTGCTGCATCATTTGGATACCCATCCATAACCCTTTCATTATTTTTGGAAAATCTTCCCTTTTTTCCCCTCTGTTCTATTGTAAATTCTTAAGGAATTATCTATTTGATTCTTATACTTATTGTTACTGTCTCTTCAGTGTTTTGGTCTTCTTGTAACTTATTTTGATTTGTCTCCTCCACTCCTTCAAATTTCTCATCTGTCTTCTGAATATCATGTTCATCTTTTCCCATCGTTTGTTGAGGATCTTCCACACTCACATCTTTATCTTTGAACAATCCCATCACAATCTTATGGTTCTTTGTCACATCTTCATAAATACTTTTAAGCATCACTAACATTTCTTCATAGAACTGCTGAGTCATTTTGTACAGGTTTAATATATTAAAAATTACTCAATATACCCTCTAATATTCCAGTATCCCAATATCTAAAAACTCCAAAGAAGTCAGTTATTAATAATTTTTAGTCAATCCCAGAATTATTCCTCCAAATCCCCTAACTTTTTATTCCTTAAAATTGATAATTTTCAATCTTTATAATTTTCCAGTTTACACCTTCCCAATTGTCCAAATTTTAAAGTCTTATTTATCCTTCCTTCTTTCCTTTTTTCCTTTTTTCCTTCTGTCACCTTTCTTCTTTTGTCTCGTGCAATGTTCAATCAAGTAGCATTAGTAATCCAAATCCAAATTGGCCCACTAAGTTCCCTCAAGTCTTTCAAATCCATTCATTCTTGACTCTAGGGGGCGGTGCTCATCTCTGTTTCAAAGCCAAAGAGTCAGCACTGTCCGAAGACATCTCCATGGTCATGTGGCCAGCATAACTAAATGCCAAAGGCTCACTGAACGCTGTTACCTTCCCACCAAAGATAGTCCCTATTTTTCTACTTGCATTTTTTATGTGCTTTCGAACTGCTAGGTTGGCAGAAGCTGGGACAAGTAATGGGAGCTCACCCCATTACGTGGCACTAGGGATTTGAACTGTTGAACTGCCGACCTTTCAATCAACAAGCTCAGTGTCTAAGCCACTGCGTCCCTTTGAAAAATATACTACATGATCACAATTAATGCCATAACTTATCTAATTCCTAGATTGTCTCTACCAGAAATCTAAACCCTGCACCTTCATCATTCTCAGTTTCTTAGAACACCAGGGAAGATACCCATAAAGAGGAATTGTTGAAGAAAATTGTACCAAATACTTAAGTGTCCTGAAAGTTTCAGCATATTGTACATACTTCTGAATTGATGGGAAGTGGGAACAGCTGGAGTAGAATTGCTTGAGGATGTTTGGCAGTATTTCTGCATTCTAGCCAAAAAAAAGCCAGAATAATGTCCTTTGCTATTTTCAGAAATATTGTGGGTGACTAAGTCTGAAGCCTAATCTATTTTATCTTGTTTATAATGTGAAAACTTTGATTAACCAAGTCCATGACAATAGCAATAGCACTTAGACTTATATACTGTTTCACAGTGCTTTACAGCCCTCTCTAAGTGGTTTACAGAGTCAGTATATTACCCGCAACAGTCTGGGTCCTCATTTTACCAACCTCGGAAGAATGGAAGGCTGAGTCAACCTTGAACCTGGTGAGATTTGAACTGCCAAATTGCAGGCAGCTAGCAATCAGCAGAAGTAGCCTGCAGTACTGCATGCTAACCACGGCCACCATGACAAGCTGTACAGGTTAATGAACATATCAGAGGCAAGATTGCATCTGGGAATATAAAATATTCCCTTGGTAGTACAGTGGTCTAAAGCACCCTGTTATTAAGACCAGCTGGCTGCAATTACTGCAGGTTCGAATCTCCCCAGGCTCAAGGTTGACTCAGCCTTCCATCCTTTCTAAGGTAGGTAAATTGAGGACCCAGTTGTGGGGGCAATAAGCTGACTTTGTATAAATATACAAAAGGATGAAGGCTATTGCTTAGCGCATTGTAAGCCGCCCTGAGTCTCCGGCGAAGGGCGGCATATAAATCAAATATATATATTTACAGAAAAGTAAAAAGTATCAGTAGATAAATTCTAGGTTATTATGGGTTTCTATGAAAGTGATAATCCATACAATAATGGTAGCTGCATCTTACACCTCAGTGAATGGTGATAATGTAAAAACAAAAATGAGTTTTAGATAAGATTATACCATTTTATGATTTTGAATTAATGTAATCTAAGGAAAGATGTTATGAATGGATTGAGATAGAGAGAGCAAAAAATTAGTGAGTCATTCAGAGACCCAAAAGTGTATAAGAGTGTTTGGTGAATAACTGATTCAACAGTCTGTTTGTTCTGAAAACATGGTTTAAGCATACATACTGTATATTGCCATGTAAATATCATAAATTAATTAGTATAAAAGCATGATTTTTTCAATAAGAATGATGAAAGCTTGTCATGAATTTATATGACCACCCACTTGCCATGTGACTAAGGGCAGCTAACAAAATAAAATAAAATAAAAACAACACATAAACAATCCAAAATTAAGGGTGCCATTATTTGTTCCTAACATTAAAAAAAAAAAGATAAAGTGAATGCAGAAACTTCAGGGATGATTTAATTTGCTCAGTGTGCCTGGAAAAATGTTTGGCAGAATTCTGATGAAAGGGTGCAAGAGGTGGCAATGAGCAAAATTTAAGAAATGTGGTACAGCATCATGCTGGGAGCAATGTGTGCAAACCATATTTTTCCTCTTCAGCAAGTCCCTGAGTAATGTACAAATTATGAGAAAGTGTATTGTTTGCCAGTTGATTTTAGAAAAAGCATATGATAAACTGGATTGCTTGAATTATGGAACATTTTGCACAATACTGATTGTTGGTTGTTGAAAGTAATAGAAATAATATATGATGGAAGGAAAGCATGCAAAAGAATAAGCTGAATGCTTAGTGAACTATTCAAATTTAAGCCGAGAGTAAGGTAAATTTGTGGGATGTCCTATTGATCGCTTAATTTATTTTGGGGCATATTTATGTTTGCGGTGATGCAAGAAGTACACTGACTGAAGATTTGAATGTGTGTATACTTTATTATACATAGAAAGCTAGACTGCTGGCAGACAACCTGAATTATTTGAAGCAAATATTAGACATGCTGCAGTAGAAAGACTATATTTCTAAAAATCAATATTTCAAAAAAGACAAGGTAGTTATATTTGACAGGAAGAATGAAGCAAACAATTTCAAGTGATACATAAATGTTGAAAAATTAGAACAGGCAGACGAATGTGTGTATCCTTTCTGAAGATGGGGAAATGTTGGAAAAATTTTAAGATGCAGAAATGATAGTGGAAAAGTATGGTATAGGCATTAATATTTGAAAGAAGCAAAAGTTGCATTACATGGCAATGAATATTTAGATGAATAAGGTGGGGATGGGTTACTTAAGAATGGTTGTAAAATAGGAAGATTTGGGCACAAGAATGAATGAATGAATGAATGAATGAATGAATGAATGAATGAATGAATGCTGAATGAATATGAAGTGAATGTGTAAAAGAGTCCTACATGAGAAATATATTTCATTGAGTGAAATCTTCAAAAGATGACACAGAGTTAGCTTCCAATGTTTTAACATGACTCAGATAAATCAAATGACCTTTGTTGGTGTGTCTCATGTCTCCTAACCTGGCCCTAAACTTCAAACTATCTCCATTCTGCTTCTTCTAGTTCCTTCTCATTTAACATCTTTCTAAAGTAGCTTTATATAGGGACATGGTGGCTCAGTGGCTAAGATGCTGAGCTTGTTGATTGAAAGGTCAGCAGTTCAATGGTTCAAATCCCTAGTGCCACGTAATGGGGTGAGCGCTCGTTACTTGTCCCAACTTCTGCCAACCTAGCAGTTCAAAAGCACATAAAAAATGCAAGTAGAAAAATAGGGACCACTTTTGGTGGGAAGGTAACAGCGTTCCATGCGCCTTTGGCGTTTAGTAATGCCAGCCACATGACCATGGAGACATCTTCGGACAGCACTGGCTCTTCAGCTTCGAAACGGAGATGAGCATCGCCCCCTAGAGTCGGGAACAACTAGCACATATGTGCGAGGAGAACCTTTATCTTTATCTTTTTAAAGTACTTTTGTCAATGAAGGAGAACTAGCATTTCTTGAAGTCAATGACGATGGGAAAAAGAAAAGAAAAGAAAAAATCTGACCAAAGTCAGATTAAAACACTGCTGTTGCTGCTGCCCTCAGAAAATTATAGAGGTTGTGGAAGATGGTAAATTGTATTGATGGTTTCTTCTAGGATAGTTTGTGAGGACAATAAAGCAATAATGTTGTGGCTAGAAACTTCAGGACAGATAATAACCAAGCTGGGAACAGCAAATTTGGACGCATGGTTGCAGTGCCTGTTAAGGAGCTTGTGAGAGCAGCATGGATAAGACCAGAGGGATGTTAGAACAAGAAGTGAGAGCACTAAGAGACATACAGAGGCTGCTATGGAAATCAACAGAGAGTAACAGAGAAATGGAAGTAAAGAAATAGGAACTGATAAAGAAATAGCGTGAAACTGACAGAAGAAAGCAGAAGCTTTTCAAAAGAAGGGAGGTCTTCTGATCATGCTTTTAGGGGGTGGCAAAGAAGATTCTCCCCACAGAGAAAGGTGGAATTCACATATCTCAATCCTGCATGATGTATGTTGAGAGATTCATGGATAGTAGGGTGAGGTGCTATGGAGAATGTTATAGAGAACTGTGAAGATATGAGAATAGAATCTTATAGTGATAATGGGGTTAGTAACCCTTATGTAAACAATATGCAGGTGCAGGCTGGCCCACCTTCGCAGAAAAAATAAACAAACTTCATTCACTGAAATACTAGGATAAAGAAAAGCAAAAACAAATAGTTTTGAATTGCATATATTCACATATAATTATACTCACACATAAAAGCCAAAGTATTTATTGAAATTCTTGCACTTCAAGTTTTTCTAACAAAACTTATTAATCAGAAGTAAAAAAAAAAAATTGTTCCTTAAATGTTGATTTATCAATATTGTCACTAATCATGATAGGTCTTTACTCCTTTTACTTTGAAGGTAAAAGTGTTTCAAGATTTTAGACCAAGGCATTTTTGGATCCAGACCATGGCAAATCTGATTAAATTTGTGACAATTCTGTAACAAGGGCTTGTGAAATTCCCAGACTGTTCCAAGGTAAACATAATGTTCAGGCATATATACCTGGTTTTTAATTTCATTTGAGAGGTGAAGGCTGGAATAATTTGTGGTTGACAGTTTAAAGAGGGTCTATCTAATGAATTGCAAGATGAACTGGTTCAGGAAGGTATGGCAGGCACCTTAGAGGAGTTGATTGAATGCTGCATCACTATAAATAGACTAGAAGAATTGAGGCAGATGTCTGAGAAGGAGATTACTCCCTTTCTACACAGTTATAGAGACTAATGAAAAGTGTAAAGGGAAAAAAAAGTAAAAGTAGAAAGCTAAATTCTTGGAATTCCTTATAGATGAAGGTGAAGGTTTGTTTTCTGAACTTGTGGGTTGGTTTCTGAATGTTTCATTACCAGGCTAGGCAACATCTTCAGCAGAGTTGAGGGAAAATTTCACCCTCATCCTACACCCAAGCTACACATAATCATAATCATAGGTTTATTTTGTCAAGCATATATAAGATAACAGATAAAAGTATAAACATAATTTGAATACATGAAAAGAGTAAGTAAAAAGGAATATTAGGACAGGGACGGTAGGCACGCTGGTGCACTTATGCACGCCCCTTACAGACCTCTTAGGAATGGGGTGAGGTCAACAGTAGACAGTTTAAGGTTAAAGTTTTGGAGGTTTGGGGAAGAAACTACAGAGTCAGGCATTGACCATTCTGTTGCTGAAATCATATTTTCTGCAATCAAGTTTGGAACGGTTTACCTTGAGTTTGTATCTATTAGTTGCTCGTGTATTGTTGTGGTTGAAGCTGAAGTAGTCATTGACAGGAAGTACATTGTGGCAGATAATTTTATGTACTATTCTTAGGTCAGACTGAAGTCGGCGTAGTTCTAAGTTGTCACATATTTGCCACTATTGCAAACCTCATGAATTTCGATTATTATTTTTTTTTTAAAGAAAGGGGAGATCAGTATGGTCCTTGGAGGTCTCTGAGCTTGGTTGTTTTCTTGCAGACATTTCATTACCAACTAGGTAACAACCAAGAAAATAACGAAGTTCAGAGACCCCAAAAGATTCTACAGTTCAACTCTGAGCTATAAATATTCTCTTCTAAAGGGAAGATCAGCCTAAACTTCAGATTTTTCTCTATTGACTTCTATATTAAATCAGAATCTTTAAATTATTGACTGCTCTATTAGTTAAGAGGCTCAGCCACACTGCCGCTTCCTTTGTTGATCAGGTTGAGTTAATATCAGGGAAATCCATAATGGAAAACTGTGTTAAATATTTTGTGTCATAGAATAAACCTCTCGCTATCTTCACTTTGGAAGTTACAAGAGTTGGATACAATAGAGCATCAATATGTTTCATTGCTACTTCATAAATTAGGTTTGTGAAGAAAATTCCTTCATGTCTTAAATCAGCTTTATTCCACTGTCCCAATCTGTCAAGAATCAAAGCAAGGATGCCCATTGTCTTCTTTTTTGTTCACACTTGCTACTGAACATTCAGCATCTAAACTGAGACTAAATCACAGTTTGAAGGGACTATAGGAACAATATCTACCTAATCTTTATGCAGATGATCTGGTGATTGTATCTGAGTACCCTAAGTATTATTAACCTGTATATTCATTATTTAGAATTATTCATCATTTAGAATTATTTCAAAAGATTTCAGGCTTAAATGTAAATATGCATAAATTGGAGGTCTTCTGCAATGTTTGAAAATATATTGGTTGTGATCAGGTAATAGAACTGGGGGTGGAAAGCTTAGTCTCCTAGGGAGAATTGCTGCTGTTAAAATGAAAATTATGCCAAGAATTTTATATCTGTTCTAGTGTAATTTATAACTTAGTAGAGAAGAAAAAATTATGTGCTGGCAAAAAAAAATATCAATAAGTTTAGTTCCTTTGGGAAGAAATCTAGAATACCAGTGAAACTAATAGCAAGGTCAGAAGCATGGTGGGTGGGGAATTCCTTGTGTAGAATCTTACCTCCATACTTTCCAATTAAAGTATTTTATAAAATGCATTAGTATATGGTAAAGCACAATGTGTCATGGAGAAAATAAAATGTGAAAATGTGTCATGGAGAAAGTAACAACCAAAATAGAGGAAGTACTTTCTGCCTCTCTGTCTTTTGGATATGACCAGGGTGAAATTAAGTTCTCTTTCCTTAAGCCTTTCATATCCAGATAAAGCCCTCTAAAATCTCATCTAAACCAAAGAATTGAAGCCTCACTTACCTGCTCACAATACAGCTCTCTTAAGGAGGGCAGTCCTAATAATGGAATTGGAACAAGGTGAGTATCCCAACATTCTGTCCTTACTCAGGCACAATCCAACATTTGTCATCTTTCCCAGCTCCTGAAAGGATAGTTTTGCCTGACAACAAAAATAAACCCAGGTACACAAATCCACCTGACTTCCTCAAAAATATTGCCAAAAAATCAGATCCTCAGAACTGCCCACCCTATAACATTTAACATTGTATATTATATTGCATTGGGGGTTTTTTTTCTAAATATGGTCTTTAACGTGATTTAATATGCTTTCATATATTTTAATGTAGTATTTTGGTTTGGGACTGTGTTTTAATTGATGTAAGCTACCCAGAGTTATGCGTTTGAGATGGGAGGTTTTATAAATTGAATGAATGGGGAAAAAAATACATTTTGCCTTCCCATTGTTCAAGGTTCAAGGCTTTTTTCTTTTAAAATTAGGAGGAGCCCTGGTAGTGCAGCAGACTAAAGCACTGTTATTAACATCAGCTGCCTGCAATTACTGCAAGTTCAAATCTCAACAGGCTCAAGGTTGACTCAGCCTTCCATCCTTTCTAAGGTAGGTAAAATGTGGACCCAGATTGTGGGGGCAATAAGCTGACTTTGTATAAATATACAAAAGTATGAAGGCTATTGCTTAACGCATTGTAAGCCACCCGAGTCTTCGGAGAAGAGCGACATATAAATCAATTTTTTTAAAAAAAATTGGGGTCCAACAATCAAGAGCTGTGGTGGCGCAGTGGTTAGAATGCAGTACTGCAGGCAACTTCTGCTGACTGCCAGCTGCCTGCAACTTGGCAGATCGAATCTCACCAGGCTCAAGGATGACTCAGCCTTCCATCCTTCTGAGGTGGGTAAAATGAGGATCAGATTGTTGGGAGCAATATACTGACTCTGTAAAATGCTTAGAGAGGGCTGTAAAGCACTGTGAAGGAGTATATAAGTCTAAGTGCTATTGCTATTGCTAGTTAATAAATAGTTATCTGTCCTTTTTCACTGACTGGAGGCTCATTCCTAGCACCAGCAAAACAGTAACTACATGCTTGCAACTTAATAACGAATTAGAATAATAAGCCCCAAAGATCTACTTAAAGAACAGCTTACTCCCTTATGATCCCCATCCAAAGTACCATATTTTTTCCATTTATAAGACATCCCCTTGTACAAGATGCCCCCATGTTTCATGTAGTTTCTTGTAGTAAGCGCAATACTATGCAAGAGTCATCTTGCTAGAATAAGTAATACAATAAGAACAAGAAATGCATCACAGGAACAATAGAGATGACAGCTAGAGTGGCAATGTGATACAGGAAACATCTACAATAGAGACGAATTATAGAACTGCATAGGCTCATCCAGCATGTGCGGCCTTCTCCTGTGTATAAGACACCCCTCCATTTTCAAATAATTTTTTTTTTAAAGTAGCATCTTATACACAGAAAAATACGGTATCTTGTAGGACCAGATTCTCTCCTACAAGATATACCTAGAGAATAGGGGATGGGGGGATGGGTGGGAGGGTTGTGGGAAAATTGTGTTTTTTTCTTGATTAAAACTTTTTCAATAAAAAAAAAATCAATACTAGGAACAACATATTCCAGAAATTATGTGGAACCAGATGGAGTGCCACCTTCAGGTCATCAGGAAGGACATGTGGGCAGCACTGTCAGATTATGTAGGGTAAAACCACCACCGTCATCATCATCATCACCAGTTCATATGAACCACACTGGCTACTTAACATCTTGAACACTTAAGTGCCTTTACATCCTCATAATTAAGAAAAGATGAAATTTTATATTTTGATGGTCATTTTTCTGTCACTGAAGCAATTATACCTTGAAAAAGAAAATCAATAACCCCTGAGTTAGAAAAACAAAGAAGGTCTTCCAGGTAATTTATATTGTCCTTTGTACTAAAGGCAATTGATGGACAATGGAGAACAACATGGACATTTCTATTATTATACTTGTACAACTCTACCAAAAAATCTCAGAATTAAAGCAAGAAAATTTTGTTGTATTGTAGTGTATTGCACTGCACTGCACTGCACTGCACTGCATTGTATTGTATTGTATTGTATTGTTATTATATTAGCGTTTACATTACATTACATTTCTCTTGTCCAATCTCAGGGAGCAATGTGATGTTTACATATCTGGAAATAAATCCCACTGAATTCTTTAGAATATACTTCTGTGTAGACACATAATTGTGTGTACTATTATAAGATAGTACACTCACTACTAAAGCTCTTCATATTTCCCATGCACAGCCGCACATGTACAGTCCAACGTGTTCAGATGGAATGCTGCAGACATTGTTCACTATGGTGTGCATCTTTTAGTTATGTCAATCATCATACCTTTTACCTTAAACTGTCTACCATGGACTTTACACGTTTCTTAAGAGGTCCCTAAGTGGCGTGCATAAGCGTACCAGTGTGCCTATTGTCCCTGTCCTACTGTCCCTCATTTTATGTGTTTATGGCTATGTTTTGCTTATTTATATCTATTTGTTTGTGCCAGCATGCCCTTCCTTCCTCCAGGCCCTGGTTTATTTCTGATTAATTAAACATAACATTATTTCTGTACGCTTTACCCAATACAATAAAAAAAACTCTCAAGAGAAAATAATAGAAATATAAAACTAAAACAAGAGTGCTTAAATCAATGAACCACAAATGGATTCAGTATCTTTCTGTGAGTGAATAAAACTAATAGAAGTGGATTAAAATACAATTATACTCTGAATAATTTTATTCCCTTTATGGATTTCTGCAGTTATACTTTGCAATTCTAGACCACTGAGTTGCAAAAATGGTAAATAAAATATAAGGCAGGGTCATCCATCCAGTAGAGCTACCACTTCCCCACTGGGATAGTTTTTCTCCTATGAATCCTCCCTGCAGATTAAAAAAAATTATCCCATTTCTGATGCATCTTCAGCAGTCCTCCATGGGAATTCAGGCATATGTTCCTTTGTAAATGTATCAAGAATATCTATTAACAAAAATAAAGAAGTGATTTTGTTCCAAGACCCACTATGTGAAAAATTAAGTTTAAAATGATCCTATTATATCTTTTTTCTTCTTCCAGCCTAAGAAATGAAATCATAATTATATATTAAAAAGTTAAATAAATCACTGTTTCTAAAAGATTTAGCAAAGTTAACATGGTTTCTTTATTCACATTAATTGCTGCTATAGTTACAGCAATCAATATTTCTTCTAGATTTCTACTAGAAACAACTTTCTTCCAGATTTCAGAATTTGTTTTGGGGTCCTGAAGTACTAAAGAGCATGTTATATTGCTGCTGGTAAAAATCTAAAGTTCTGTAGTAATTTATCTTATTTTTTATATCTATTTCACTCAGTAAAAAGTAATACTTTTAAATTTATGCACTTTTCCAGAATGTCATAACAACACAAATGATGGTAGCCCTTCACATAGCTTCTTCTCATAGACTTTGATTAATAATTGTATCTGTGTAATAGCGCAAAGATGCTTTTTCAAAAGGCAACTGGACTTTGTTTTTCCTTGAAGACCTTTCACTTCTCATACAAAGAAGCTTCTTTAGTTCTGACTGAACTGAACTGAGGAAGCTTGTTGGATGAGAAGCAAAATGTCTTCAAGAGGAAAAAAAGTCCAGTTGTTTTTTAAAAATGCACCTTTGGGACAACCATGACCTGCATGACTGATTTTTTTTTGTGAGTGATAAAGAATTGGTAGTCTTCCTAGTTACTTTTTTCCCCTTCATTACATCTTTTAAACCACATTCCTGTTCTAGCATAATGATTTCCAAGGAAGCAAACTCTTTATTTGTTTCAAGCAAACAAGCATGACTCTATAAGCTTTCCTAAAAGCAGATCATAAAGTCCAAGCATCAGAATCAAATTCTTGTTAATTCCATAAATATGTAATATCTAATTTCTGCAGAATAGCATTACCATCACTGAATTTTTGTAAGTCGGGATAACATATGCTAGGATTGGGTAATCAAGATTGCCAATAAAAATATAATTAAAGAGCATGTGTCCTTCACTTTACTTGGGACAATAGGCACATACATGTGCATGCTCTTTGCATGCTCATATGGTCATTCAACATACACCACATGCACACAAACTCATCAAATGAAATTAAGTTTTTTAAAAAAGCTTCCATTGAGATAATCAGAGACCACTTAAAATACTTAGAGGGCAGAACTGTGCATTGGAGAGAAGTCATGCTTCTCAATCACAATTGGCTTTAGAATGTCACCTTGTACCACAGTCAAAACTACTGTATTTTCAAGCCTTGAAATTGGGGGAAAAGTTGCCTCCTATCCGATGCTCAATTGATCTGGAGCTTTTTCTCGTCCCCCAGTTTGAAGGGTGAGAAAAAGCTCATAAAACGCCTTGCTGATAAGGCTCATTCACATACCATTCTTGATCTATTATGACTTTTCAAGAAGCAGCTCAACTTCAACCATAGTTCATGTGCCAAGAATATCTCACTTACTCAATCACTTGGTGGATCTGTCCATAAGTTTGTACATATCACAGCTGCTTTTGAAGAGAAATCATTCATTATAGATAATAATTAGGTTTACATTTACAGATACTGTATATGCCATTTAGAGAGAATCATAGTGTATAAATTGCAATATAAAAATATATAATTGCAGTGACCATATTTTCTAAAGGACACACCTGAAAAAGCAGCAAATCTGAAAAAGGGACATAATATTTATTTATTTTGTTTGTTTGTTTGTTTGTTTTGTTTATTCATTCATATATTTATTTAAAACAATTATAGAGATATCTATCTGATACCAAACTCTGGCTAACACCTAATCAAAAATTAAAACAATACCAGTAATAAAACAACATAGAAACAATATTAACAGTATTAAAACCATAAACGTTAAAAACAAAATCCCGGCACCAAGTTAAACTTCAGAGACCAGTGGTGAAATCTTCCACTGGTCGCCACTGGTTTGCTACCCGTGCATGTGCAGTGTGTAACAAACGTGCGTTTCGTGCAGAAAAAGGATCCTTTTGAAAGTAAATAGAACAGCGAGGGGGGAAACAGCTGTGCCACGCAATTTAGATTCACTAGAAAGCAGGATTTCCTGCTTTCTAGCAAATATAAATTACGCGGCACAGCTGATCATCAGAAATACCAGTTCGGACCAACCAGTAGTTTTTTTTTACTACCGGTTCATCTGAACCGGTGTGAACCGGTAGGATTTCACCACTGTCTGAGACGTAGTCATTTCATTCTATTTAAACGCTTGGGGGAGACGACCAAGCTTTTTTTTTTTTTAAGAAAAAAAGTTTTTTATTATAATTTTACAAAAGAAAGTTCAAGAGCAAAACCAAGGAAAACTTTACAAAAAGCACCTATTCCAGTAAAAAAAAACACCTGAAACCAAACAGTATATGTAAATTTATTTTTAAAACCCAATTCAATTTCTGTGTTTTTCACAGAAATGTGAAAGTGCGTTAAGTGGTGCCACTTGTATGACAAAAATTAAACGTTCAAAATAAAAGATAAAAATGAGCTTTTGAAAAAAAAATCTAAAGGGCAGACTTCTAAAATAAAGGACATAGGGTCATTGTATATATAATGAGAGGAATTTAAATCAGAAATCATCTCCCATTTGAATTGTGTGTGTGTATTTGTACTTATGTGCTTATGTGTGTGTAAGTAGTATGGTATATATAGTATACTTTACCAAGAATTTAAGCTACATTCCATGGATGTTTTGGAAATCAGAGAGCTAGACTGAATAGCTTTAAAGCAGCTTGGCATGGGAAGGGAACTTTTAATTGTCCTGTGTTCTGGTGGTGGATAGGGAGGATATGTCACAAATTAATTAATAAACATTATCTTGGTAAAGTTTACATCATAAAATAAGTAAAGATGGTGGCTACAATCACACAAAACCCCTATTTTCTAGGCAAACTGGTTATACAAATTATACCTATGGATTTCCACGCATATTTTATATTCTTTATTTAAAACAATGTATATTTTCAAAAGAGATCATTAATATCAATAAACGGAGAGAATTGATAAAGCTATAAATTAATGCTCAGCATAGATTTTGGCTCCCTTTCCCAAGCCCAGGGATAGGTGAAATTAGCATTCGGAGTTTGGTTTAAGATGGATGGCTTTATAAATGTTTTAAATAAACAATTAATAAACATTAACTAAAGTTAAAGCATTCCAAATAAAGTACACTGGGTTGTTTTTCTGATATAAAGTTTATGCAAGTTATAGCCAATCAAAGCCTTGAGTCACTTCATATTTAGGCATACAAAATGATACAGCCCAAATTGGTGCAGGAAGTAATTATAATTTTGTTTGTGTTTGAGGTTTATTTTATTTTGTTGGAGAAAAATATAGGAGAAAGTATGAGAAACGAGATACACACATTCCTTCCTAATTAGTGAAAGAACACTTTTTTGACTGAACCCTCTTATATCTTAAGAATATTTTGTTTATATGTTTCTCATTAAAAATAGTTCATGAAGAAACACGGTAACCACATAATGAACTGATTTTGCTACTGAACCTTTGCCCATCATTCAGTTGCAAAATCAATGCATTTGGTGTAAGAAATTCATAAAGTACATGTGCCAAAGAACATGTGCCAAGCTTAAGCTCATAAACAATATCATGAGATATAATTTGGAAAACCAACACTGAATCAGATGTTACCCAGGTCAACAAGGACCACACTGGGTGTTGGAGTTTTGGGACATTTGTTCACATTTAGACTACAGGACTCAGAACTGTTGGTGGAGCAATCAGGGCCAAAAGCTGCAAGACAACCTCGAAGGAAAGGTGTTTACATATTGCAAACATACAAAGATTGAAAACAAAGAAAAATGATCAGTCATCACAAATCAAGTCCAAAAAGAACAGGATATCTGAAAAGAATGCACCAGTTCTGAAAAGAACAACATCCAGAATCAAAAGATAACAGAACAGAGTTTACAGAACAATATTGATTTATAATATGAAATAAAGTATTCACAGAAGCAGAATTCAAAGAACTGGAAAGGTCTACCCAGGACTTCTGCTCCTTTGCCAGAAGTAGTTCAGAAACAAGAAGAAGAAGGAGAAGGAGAAGGAGAAGGAGAAGGAGAAGGAGAAGGAGAAGGAGAAGGAGAAGGAGAAGGAGAAGGAGAAGGAGAAGGAGGGAGGAGGGAGGAAGGAGGAAGGAGGAGGAGGAGGAGGAGGAGGAGGAGGAGGAGGAGGAGGAGGAGGAGGAAGAAGAAGAAGAAGAAGAAGAACCAAGCAAAACAGCACATCACCGGGTTGGAAAATAAAATCAGCATGCAAGAAAGCTACAACAGATGAAAGAAAAGAAGCTGAAGAGCAAGAAGACCAAAGAAATATCACCTAAAAACAAGGAAAATCAGTAAGCTGGAACTGGTGGGCCACAAAATAGACAAAGTAATAGAAAACAAGTTAAAGTGCTCTGAGAGTTTAGAATTCAAACAAACAAGCACCTGCTACATGTCACCTCAAAGCTAACCGTTGTTGATCAAAAAGACAAAAAGTCTGGATCAGGGGTGAGTTCTAAAATTTTTTACTACTGGTTCTGTGGGCATGGCTTATTTTGTGGGCATGGCTTGATGGTCATGTGACAATTATTTAGGATTTAGCAGAGATACTGGTCTACCAGGCTTTTAACTGCTTGCAGAGCTGTACCGGTCTACTCATTTATTTTTGCAGGCACTGGCCTACCCATTTATTTTTGCAGGTACCGGTCTAACCATTTATTTTTGCAGGCACCAGTCTACTCATTTGTTTTCTTTTAACACTGATCAGCTGTAGGGCAGTCCTTTGAAGCCCCGCGGAAAGAGTTTAAACAGTTTTTTTCCCTCTAGCCAATCAGCTGGGACTCAGGAGGCAGCAATAGATTGGGGATGGGGCCAAATAAAAGGTAAGAATAATGCAGGGGGCGGGGGGGCAGAGGGTGGGGGGCAGGGGGCAGGGGGGCAGAACCAGTTCGGTGACATCATATCGTCACTGCTACCGGCTCGGCGGAACCAGGAAACCGGGAGGAACCCACCACTGGTCTGGATAGTGGACAACACTGGGGACAGCAGAGTAGAAGAGAAACAACTGGAAGAAATCACAAAATATAAAGAAATGCAAATAGGAGTAGAACCATGGTAAAGATAGAACCATTGTGGCTTCAGTGGGGGCCCACAAAACTTCTGGAGTGCCCCTTAACTCCATCAGCCTTTAAAATTCACCATCTGTCAACTGCAAAAGTCAGCTTTAGTTGGAGACAATACTTTTAACAGTATTAAATAATAAAATCTGCCTATCCTAGATCCTCGGGAAGGATTCAGAAGGTGGATAAAAATGCCAAACCCAAACAAAACATCTGGCTGACTGTGTGACCAACCATAATAATTTTAGATGGGTTAATTTGGATATGAGGAAACTGATTTTTCTAGTACAGGTCTTCAAGAACAGAACTGACATTCTTGGACTTCCGGTTTGGCGTCACGGGGATGCAGTCGGAGAAATGGCGGGGCTCTAAAGAGCCCTGCCAAAACCCTGACTGGCTAACCGCTGCTGACAGGTCTGCGGACCTACCCTGTCCTGAAGGGACAGGGGAAAAGAGAGGGACCCCTTTGGCAGCCAAGAGGAATGGGCAAGTTCCTTGGAGGCCAGAGGCAATCCTCTAAGTCAGCAGCGGGGGACGGCAGCCATGGCGGCTGCCTCGAGACTGCGACAGATCGGGACAAGCAAAGTGCAGGAGGAAGGAAGAAAGTACGAAGTGCTTCGGAGCTGGGTGAGGGACACCAGTCCCGGCAAGAACAAAGCGTTAATGAGCACATTTATAAATAAGACCCCCAGCCTTACTAGCAGCTGAAGATCTGAGGGGCTTGAAGATTTTGGGGGAAAAAAAAGGGGGGGAAGGAGTTTTAAACCCTTTAAGAATCTTATTTCACCACTGATTGATTGGAAGGAATTGCTTATTAACTAAATAGAGCTGGATACTTGAACTTTTTTGCTAAATTTCTTTATAATAAAAAAAGAACAGAACTGACATTCTTGATTTAGGGTGGGTGTCGGCAACCTGTGGCTCCGGAGCAGCATGCGGCTCTTTCATCCCCCTGCTGTGGCTCCCTGTTGGCTGAACCCACCACTGGCTGGCCCCACCTCTCACCCTCCCCTCCCAGTCACTCTTCACCTGCCCTGAGAAGGTAAGGGTGACGGTGGGGGATGGAGACTCACTCCATATTTCAGAGCGGAAGTGAAGCACCCCTGTACTTGCCTTATCTCACGGGTGCTTCTTCCGGTCCTTGTTGGTGCTGCACACACCTCGGTCGCTTGGGGAGACGTGTGACTTGCTCTCCACTCTGAGACACTGGCCCAGCCTGGCTGCCAGCTGATGAGCCACGTCAAAATGGGCGCCAGGAGGAGGAGGGGACGCTGACTGCCCCATTGTGAAGCACGCTAAATTGCACTGTTAAAAAGGACGAAAGAGCTTCATTTATCTGAGAACCTGAAATGACTCTTGATTTAAATCATATGGTAAAAAACACTCAAAGAAGAAAGAACAATATCAGCAAAAAAAAAAAAAAACCTCACCTGTTTTTGGAAATGGTTCACACAGACACACAGACACACGAGAGAGAGAGAGAGAGAGAGAGAGAGAGAGAGAGGGAGAGAGAGAGAGACAGAGGGAGACTGAGAGGAAGAGAGAGAGGAAGAGAGACAGAAAGAGAAAGAGAGAGAGAGAGGGAGGGAGAGAGAGAGAGAAAGAGAGAGAGAGAGAGAGGTTTCCCAAAACTTGGGTAGGCATGGCTGGGGGGGGAGTCATGTGACTGGGTGGGAATGAGTGATGTCAAGTTGGCTTTGTGGTTTTATGGCTCCTGGTATTTTCTTTTCTGTGGGAAACAGGTCCAAATGGCTTTTTGAATGTTTAAGGTTGCATACCCTTGGTTTAGGATGATTGAGATCATTTTAATTCCAGGGAATACTTCTGCCATTTTTACATGAATATTAACATATCTATCCTATTTTGAATATCTTATGAAAACTGTCAATGCTTTGTCACAAATTAACCCCTGGCCCCAAAAGATGATATATGACATATGACATATGATACATATGATATGACCTACAGAATCTTTCCCCCCACCACCATCCCTCCCTCTCTCTCCCCATCTCTCTTTTCTTGCCTAGAAGATTGCTGGGATAAATCACTGTATCAAATAGTCTAAACCAATTGTTTTTTTTTCAAAGGCTTTTAACAGTAGGATGAGGACTGAATGCTCTAGATTTATATTTAATATAAAAGAGAGCAGTGTCATGTGACTCCTATTCTTTCCTTTTATTTTCCTATTTCTTTTCCCATTTTTCTGATTTCTAAATCACCCATTGTAAGAATCGAATCATCTCTTTTGTGGGTATAATGTTTATTCTTAGATTCCATATAACTTCTTTATTTGTACAGGTAGCAACGACACACAAAGAAATACATCTACATTTTAAATTATATTATATTATAGATGGATGGGAGGGAGGGAGGGAGGGAGGGAGGGAGGGAGGGAGGAAGGAAGGAAGGAAGGAAGGAAGGAAGGAAGGAAGGAAGGAAGGAAGGAAGGAAGGAAGGAAGGAAGGAAGGAAGGAAATCAGTTCTATGAAGACATGTTGCGGAAAGTAAACAATCCTGCCACAGTGGCGGTGTTTTTTAGCTGGGATAAAAACTTTCATAGGACAATCATATTAATTCACTGAAGCTCTCTGATGGATCAAAAATTGTTCTAAAGGCAGACTATCTTCTAGAAAAGTGTGATGTTTGAAGGAAAACTGCAAAGTTTTTATACATTGTGCATTTACTCATATAATATTTTTGTAATGCAATAGGAACAGATCAAAAACAAATCTATATCTAGCTATCTGTGAGTTGTTGACTGCAAATCTCATTCACTCATTCATTCATTCACTCATTCATTCATTCATTCATTCTTGTTAGAGTTAAAGCAAAATGATGCTTTATTTCATATAGCAAATTTTACCCGTTAAATATGATTGCCATTGAAAAAAAATCCACAACTGATGTAGGCTTGGATTTAGAGTGTGATCCAGAATTCCAAAGGGTGGTTTCAGGAGAGCCTAGGATAAATCATTGCAGTTTTGTAAGTTGGCAACGTGCACAGGTGTCCAATAGAAGCCATAACTGACTCAAGACATACCTTGTATCATTTGTGCAATGACATAATGGTATATATGAGGTCACTTGCCTCCTTGCTCCCCCTTGTGGATGCCCATGGCAGCATTCTACAACATCCATTTGCTGACAATTTTGGATTAAGAATAGGGAGTTATTTCTGATTACTTAAGTAGACATAGTAGATGATGAACAGATCTTTAATGGCATTGTTAAAGCTAAATCAAGAATTTAAAATATGGATATTGTTCCTGTTTGACAAAAGATTTCAAATCATATAATGTAGAGCTAAGAAATGACATTTGTTACATTTAGGCTACTTCAAAATTGTATCTGATGAAGAATCCCATTTATTATAAATAATAGAAACTAAATTATTTTATCATTGATCTTAAGGGGGGGGAAATCCCTTATTTGCTGAAGTTTTAAAATGCATTTTTGTTTTGTTTTGTTTTTTAAAAAACACAATCCCATTATTTCAATACTAATAAAATAGGAAGTATATGGTGAATGCCTTTTCAAAAAAGATGAGCTAACTTTCTTCATTTTAAGGATTCCTCCATGGACTTTACCCAAGCTTTTATAATGTATTGTTGTAAGGTTTCCAGAATGTCAAAGCATCAACTGACTCCCCATGACCTATTGTCCAGGGCTTGTATCAGTGTATTTCTTAGAGTATATTTCATTTCACACAAATGAATACAAATGGCTATTCCTCTGTGGCTTTGGCCATTGATGACCATCGCCTAAGGTTAAAGATAACGTGATAGATTCATAGTTGTCTTTTAATTCAACAGTCTTGAACCTTTGACCCAAAGGGGTGCTTAGAGTTCACCAGGGTAACATTTAAATGTACTGAAAGTTCAGACCATGACCTTCAATGTGTAAAAAATGAATTGACTCCTTGCTACCATATTGTTATGATCAATCAGTGGTGTTTAGGTACACGATGGCATGAGAAAATCGAAGGCATTTGAAGCAACATTACCGTTTTCTCTCTCCCCCTTTCTTTGCATAACATAACATATTCTTACTTTCCGATTTGTTATAGGCTTTTAACACTGATCCAGTGCAATTTAATTTTTATAGCTACATGGATTATTTTGTGTGTATGCATGCCTATGCACCAATACTAGACAAGCAATTATTTCATTTCACTGACACCTTCAGCTATCAATTCTTTCTTTCTCATGAAATATAATTAAAAGGTTTGTCCTTTCTCTTTCTTTCTTTCTTTCTTTCTTTCTTTCTTTCTTTCTTTCTTTCTTTCTTTCTTTCTTTCTTCGGAAAAGTGGGGAAAAAGTCCCTCTGTAAATTTCGTATCAAATAAAAAATGATGTGATATAAGGCCTGTAGTTTATAGAGCTGTATTTGAGTACATTTCAATGGAATGTTTGTTAAACAGGGGGGAAAAATCAGCCTGCCATTGTCAGTAGTCTAAGAGAATTAGGTGATGCAGGAACAAGAAGAATCTGAGTAGCTTGCATTTAATGAGCACTTACTGGTCCCAAATAAATTAGACAGATTTGTCTTGTTTTATGAGCAAGATCCTGTTTTTCTATCGCCTGCTCTTTGTGCTGGTAGTCAGGACGGATCTGGCTCTTTGGATACTAAATAAGCAGCTCATTCAATTGGTCCTTTTGCCTAAGGTCTGCTTGCGCACCAGTGCCAGACTCACAGGCTCTTTGTGCACTGCCCTCCCTGCATGTGTCTGCTCTCCCCTGGCTAGTCAGGGTTTTTTTTTGTCTCTGATGCTTAATAAGCTTTGAGCCTGGTAGTCAAATGTGGTGGGAACGAGGACAGGACGAGGGTCCTTAGTGAAGGTGTTTGTTGTTAAATAGAACAATTCAGCTGTCTCTTTAGAAACCGTGACAAAAGGAAATGCTCCCTGCTGAAAATTTTCTTAGCCTGTTGCACAAAAGATGAAGTTTGTTTAAGAAATTGCTGCTAAAGAAAGCGTCAACCCATTAAGGTAATTATATGGAACCTGTGCTGTATAACAGCTTAATTGATGTTAATGTTTGTCTAATTGGTGATTGGGAGAGTGCAAAGGACGAAAGGTCTTCATAGCACTTTCAGTCACGGCTTTGAAAGGGGTTCTTCTGGTTTTCACAGTTATAACAATGCCTGTGCGTCTTTCTCAGATTACGCCTTGTTTGCAGCCCCTTACAGCATTCTGCTCCACTACTTAAAGCATAAAATAAGGGTGAAGAGCCATTGTCTAATGCAGCCTTTTTCAAAGAGTGTTTCTGACAGGGATTGTTCGAAGAATCAGGCAGGAGAAGAGGGAGTGGAAGAGGTGAAAGCCACTATCACCCACTTGTGTCACATCCCCAATGAGCTGCAAGAGCGGCCTAATTGCTGCATCTGGGGTTTTTCTCCCACCCCCTCCGAGCTTCCATTCTCCCCAGCAAGATCCTTCCTCCGATGCCACAGGCGCTAGTGAATCTCTCAAACAAAATAACACACACGCAACCTTTACTGGCATTTTCCAAAAGGGGCATCAAAAGGACGGCTAAAGGAGGCATAAACCCAAGAACAACCAATAATAACCCCGAAATAGTCATAGTCATCCTAGCCACAATGGCCCAAGAGCCCATTTTCAGGAGATGCTCACTGGAGATGCTTCATTAAGTAGAAGATGCAATCGTGTTATGAGCGGAAGAGAAAAAGGGGTGGATTGTAAACACATAAACAGTGAGTGTAGTAAAAGACCAAGTCTTTAAAGGAGGAAGGGAGACCATTCCCTTCAAACAAAATTTCTTTATTGCAAAAGCCTCCTGGTAATATCTGAATGCATGTCGAAGAAGGAGAGCTTGGCTATATTTATATTGTGCCCATCGAGGGAAAATAAAAACAAACAAAGCCGAGCTCCCCCAAGTATCTTTTCCCATTGCAGCAATCCTCACAAGCAAACTGAAACAAAATCTGTCTCTGTTATCTCGGCATCAGATCTCTAGCTTCCAGAATTCTTGAATTCACATGCCTCTCTTGTAAAAGATTGATATTTTCATGTGTCATCCTTCGTCTTTTCTATATACATGCACAGAGAGTGTTTCAGGCTGTAGCTGTAATGAGGAAATGACGACTTTTATCAACCTTATTAAACATACACCCAGAAGATACCCATTTTAATAAGGGGCCAATTACTATGTGTATCTTCCCTAGAAGGAACATAGCTTTTACCTTGTTCTTTGGCTCTCCATATCTTTAATTAATTGAATCTTGAAAACGCTGGACTTTCAGCTTAAGAAAAGCATGAAGAAGGGAACTTAACAACACTGCCTACTCCTTTATGTCTAGAAAGGGCTGAAAAAAAACACCTGTAATGCTAAAAGACTCAGGCTTTTGTCCGTTTCTAATATTACTTTTCTGCCTAATTGCCATCACTGCTACGTACATTAGGCCTTTTTTCAGCAGGGTTAAAACAGGGCCAGTGATGAATGGAAAACTGATTGTACTGCTGTCAAACTTGAATGTGAGGCTTATTCTAGAGATAGAAGTATGAGGAAAAGGACAGAGAATTGCACTTCATTAAAGCTCTACCAAGCTGATTGGAGTGGAGGAGGTAATTGAGATTTAAAGTGGCATTCCCATCACACTGTCCCTTTTTCAACTTAACAACTGTCATTCAAGCCACATAGGGCAACAATTGGCCAGATTTCCCAGCTCTTCGGAGTAATAAAACAGACACTCACCTTCTGGCTATTCGCTTTACTTACTTTGTTCTAATTTCCAATTCATGTGTCATTAGGGAACGAAGATTGACAAGAAATAGCTTTGACCTCACAGATTTGACCTTCAACCTCAGAGACCCAATTCTAGACTGAACTTAGGTTGGAGTATGCTAAGAACACCTTTCCATTGCACAAGGGTGAATGGCAGTTTTTCCCCCCACCATGATTTGTACCACCCCCTGCTTGCCACTACATTTAGACTATGAGACATGTCAACTGCCTGTCACAATTACAATAGACACAGCAAACCAGAATTTCCCTCAAATCCAAGGGGAACTTCCTGAACAAAGAGCAAATTTTTACTGCACAGATTTTTGAGACCTCCAATTTGTGCCAGCATAATGAATGCAGCCCACAGACAAATAGGTAGTTGTTAATTATCCCAGCAATTTCTTTTTTAAAGTGCTAACAACACAGCATGCTAAGCCTTCATATCTTACACTGTTACCTGATGATCTCATCACATTTGAAAAGATGGTTATCTCGGGGGAAGGCATTATTGCCAGTGTTCATGACAATATATTGCATGGAAATAATCCCATATATTTATCACGTTTTAAACATAAGCACTCATGACATACTAGAAATATAGACTTGACTATACCTTTCACAGTGGGCTGAAGTCATCTTACCTATACAGAAAGCCTTAAAGTGTAATTTGATCATTATATTTACCTTGGGCAATTACCCAAAGGCTTGTATATACCAATTTAGTGTCATATTACTCATCAGAGCAATTTGTGAATGAATAATAACCAAAGGGCAGGACCTATGACCTCAATAAGAACCCTGAATGAATGTTATGCTTTTTCATAGCTGCTTTTCAGAGTGCAACAGAAATTTGATGCCATTGTGTTTTGATGCATTGTTTCTGTTCCTTCATATTTTGTGAATAAATATTTGGAAGATTTTAGTATTCCTCCACCACCAACAATCACAATAATTGCACGTGTCATTTCATTTATTACTGGATCTTTAAGAATTTGATCTTGTCTTCTTCTTTTTTAATTTCCTGTAAATCAGTTTGAAAACACACACAGGTTACTTCGGTGCATCAACATTAGCTTAATGAGACGTGCAATCATTTCGCTCTTCCCCCCACCTTATGATATTCGTTCTTCCACATCAAAAGAAAACAATATTGGCAGTCTACTTCATTGACTTCCCTTTAATGGGATACACAGTCATTTAGTTTTCTTCTATAATATTCACATCTCTCTTACAAAGAATATTTGCATAGTTCATTGTGCTGTGCTCTTGTTTTCTGAATTCCCCATTCATGTTGCCGAAGAAAGCAAATAAAATGTACTCTATTTTCTAACAGAAGGAGGTGTAAACTTCTGTGAAGTCTCACAGTTGTCACCATGTCATTTATAAGTCCTGCTAAAATCCTCTACCTTTCCCAAATTTAAGTAGATTTCAAAGTGCTTGCTTCTGTTCAAAAGCTAGCAATTAGCATATCAATACAACAGAATCATTTCAGAACAGTGAACATATCCAGCATATGACATGGTAATAATTTACTAATAATTATAAAAACCCATGCATGCTACTGAATACACAGTACTATTCCCTCACAATGGTATGGAAAACAGGGTTTTGTGTTAATGAAAATGCATTATTTTACCATTACTCTACGCTGTTTGTATATTTATATATTAGGCAGTTTTAGTATTTCATTATATCCACCAAAACTAACCTGGGTGTGTGTATGTATTTTTTTTCCCACACACAAACCTTGGAGTGTGCATATTTTTTATACACACACACACACACATTTCCTCTTTCTCTGGTGTACATTTTAATGTTTTCAAAGGTCAACAAAGGTCAGGACTTGTGGACTGTATCTCAACAGTGCATTTGTGGTCATCAAAAGAAAGAGACTTCTATCCACTGGTACTGCTGTTGAGGTTCCTTTTATCCTGCACCTGTGACAATTATTCTGTGTTAGTGAAGCTAACAGGAGTCAGGTTTTAGGTCAGGGATCAGAGCACTGCTAAGAGGAAGTTAGTCTTCAGTCCACTAAATCTGTTATCGTTTTCATCTAATGTGACATCCATCTGTCAGTCAGGGAATTTAGGCAATTGTCTTATTCTAAGTGCTGCACTTTATGCTTCAAACCATTCACGTATTCCTACTTTTCCCATAATTACATTTTTCCACTTCTGCAAACCCACGTGCAAACCCAATTCAGATTCTTCCCACTCAGTTGGCCTGAGGACTCTGAGATTCCCCCCCACCCCCCGCAAAAAAATGGCTCCTCTTCTGAGATTGAATGATTTGCCTGAAAACTTCGGTGCTTGTTTAATTTAAAGATGACATTTATTTTTTTTGTCATTCAGAATAAAAAATAAGTCCAAGGAAGTATATTAAGGAATTTAAAAATAAGGGTGGTTTTTTTTTGTACATAGTGTATACTAATTAAAAACAAAACAAACAAGAAAAATCTGAAAATGTGCTCCCCTTACATTTATAAAGTTATGAAAAAGGTGCAGTCTTGCATAATTTGTAATATCTAACTGCAGTCTAAAGTCGCAGATATGAGGATGAAGGACATATCCACTTCATGGGATAGAACGTGATCTCATTCATATTTCTAATTTCTCCAGGTGTCAAATATCTAGGGCATTTTTTTCATATTTAACTTCTCAACTTGCTTGCAACTTAATATGATTCTGTAGTTATTAAAGACGATTTTGTATTGTTATATATTCTATAATTTGTTCTCTATCATAGGCAGAGTCAGATGCAGAACAGAAAGCGTTCTTGGTATCCATTGATATAGAACACGGTGTCAAACTCATGGCATCACATTGTCATCACATGATGTTTCACGATGTTTTTCTCATTTGCGGAGCTGGGGCGGGCGTGGCCTGCACATGACACATCCAGCCCACGGGCTGCCAGTTTGACACCCCTGATATAGAGAATCAATACAGTGATGCAATGTTACCAAATGAATGTGTGTGTATTTCTTGTTCCCACATGTAAGTCTTTGTCTCTGCTTCCTATCCATACAGTTGACTAGAGCGAATAGATGAAACAAGCCCAAAACCGAACATGTTGCATTGCCAGAAACGACATGCAAAGCCTCATATAAAACCAATATCTTCAAATATAGAATACAGAATAATAAAGTTGAAAGGAACCTTGGATGTCTTCTAATCCCCCTGTTCAAACCCTATACCAGTGATGATTAACCTTTTGCCATCGCATGCCAGGAGGGGGGAAGGGGGGGGTCACACGCATGCATGCCCACACCCATAATTCCTGCGCATGTACGTGCAACCCCCCCACTTCCCCCTGCTCCTGGCACATGATTTCATGGTGGGCCCAGTAGGCCCGTTTTTCTCTCTCCCGGTCTGGGACCGGAAGTTGGCAAATGGGCCATTTCTGGCCTCTGGGGCAGTGGGGAAGGCCATTTTTGCCCTCCCCAAGCTCCTAAAAAAGCTCTGGAGTCTGGGGAGAGAGAAAAATGGGCCTTCATTCCAGTGGGTCCAGAAGGCCTGAAAATCAGCTGGTTGATACGCACTGGAGCTGAGCTCACATGCCTACCGATATGGCTACACGTGCCACCTGTGGCACACATGCCATAGGTTCGCCATCATGGCCCTATACCATTCCAAACAAATGGCTGTCCAATCTCTTCTTGAAAAGCTCCAGTGATGGAGCATCCACAACTTCTGGAGGTAAGCCATTCCATTGATTATTTATTTATTTATTTATTTATTTATTTATTTATTTATTTATTTATTTATTTATTTATTTATTTATTTATTCAAACATGTACAAGATAACAGGTATAAGTATAAACATGAACATGAACGTAGGAAATGAGTACAAATAAATGGGGACAGTAGGACAAAGACAGTAGGCACGCTGGTGCACTTATGCATGCCCCCTTTACGGACCTCTTAGGAACTGTCCATGGTAGACAGTTTAAGGTTGAAGCTGTGGGGGTTTGTGGATGTCAGGTAGAGCATTCCAGGCGTTGGCCACTCTGTTGCTAAAGTCATATTTTCTGCAATTGAGTTTGGAGCGGTTTACCTTGAGTTTGTATTTATTGTTTGCCCAAGTATTATTGAGGTTGAAGCTGAAGTAGTCGTTGATAGGTAGGACATTGTATCAGACAATTTTGTGTACTATGCTTAGATCAGACTGTAGGCAGCATAGTTCCAGGTTGTCCAGGCCCAAACTTACAAGCCTGGTAGCATGAGGGATTCTATTGTGAGCAGAGGAGTGGAGTACTCTTCTCGTGAAATACCTCTGGACCCACTCAATTGTATTAATGTTCTTGCTGTTAGGAAATTTCTCCTTAGATCTAAGTTGGATCTGTCTTTAATGATTTCCCTCCTGTTACTTCTTGTCCTACCCCCAGGCACTTTGGAGATTAGTTCAACCTGTTCTTCTCTGTGACAGCCACTCAGGTACTGGAAAACTGTTATTACATCACCTCTAGTCCTTCTCTTTGTTATACTAGATATACTGTACCTAGTTCCCCCAATCGTTCATCATAAGGTTTAGCCTCCCTAATCATCTTTGTTGCTCTTCTATGCTCTCTTTCTAGGATCTCAACATATATTTTTTTTGTATTGTGATGATCAAAATTGGACAATGTATTCCAAGTTTGGTATTACCAATGCAGTATAAAGCGGTACTATCACTTCATGTGATTTTGAAACTATCCTTCTGTTGATGGTTTTATTCCCCTTTTTTGGTTCTATTCCCAGCAGAAATTACAAAGAGAATTGTAGTGAGAATTTATTTGCTAACTAGCTGAGCATTTGTTCACACGCTCACTAGGAGCTGAACCTGACACGATGGCTTGCTTATATACCGGATGTATGTACTATATGTAGACATTACCCATTCCAATGGCTGAAAGCAGATTCTATTTAAGATGCTAGTCTAGAAAAACTACAATAAATTTGTTATTATCAATGTTTACTCTTTTTTTTTTTACTTTCTATGTCCTTTTAGATCAAAATAATCACTAGTTTTGTAGGATGTCATATTTCATTGGATGCATTCTAATAATATTTGCAAGTCTGATCAGCAAAGGATCTCAAATTCATTTTAAAATTGCAATTAGTTTGTTCAAAGATGGCTGCAGGGCTTGCTTTCTAAATCTGGAAGGGTTTTTGATGATGCTGTCTGAAGACAAATTCATGCTCTTCTTGGGTTCTCTATCAGTTTATTCAGGAATAAATTGGGTCTGACACTGACCCATGCACATCCATTACATTGATGCTGAATATGCTTTCAGGATCTCAAGAGAACTGAAGCAATTTGGGAGCTAGAAGTATAAATGAATGTTATATCTCTCCCACACTAAGTTGGTTTTTTTTTCTCTGAATCATTCTTGATTAGTGTGGATATTAATATCATATTGCTATGAATGTATTACTTTCTTGGCTGAATGTGAAAGAAAATATAAATTACGCATAGGTTTTTTTTTTGTTTTTTTTGGTACACCATGCAATTAAATTTAAGGACCTGCATTATTACTTGGATTGCTCAAACCTATCCTACCTTCCCATCTTTGCAGCTTTTGTGAAGCTTTGCCTTCTTATGTGTCTTCATCTCTCAGGAACTTGGATGCCTTCCAAATGTAAACTGAGACAGACGTCCCTCAGAATTTTAAATATTTGAGCTAAAAGATAGGAAACTCTTGTGCCATTGTGTGGGAAATTATATGTTTGCCAACTATGTGAAACAAGACCCTCTTAATGACTTTGAAGATTTTAATGAAATTGTGTGTGTTTTTAAGGATTTATCCTACCGTGTGATTTAAATAAAACAAAAGGACACTACTGTTGCTGGAGTTGGTTCACCCTCACCAATAGCCCTCGTGACACCAAAGATCACCTGTAACCTGAGTAAGTTCAGCAAAGTTTCCCAACAAGGAGAAAGACCAACATCAAGGAGCAAAGAGATGGTGTCAGTTTCAATGACAAAGTTCTGCATAGTTAGGAAAAGACAACTTGGAACATTTTCAAAACAGAGGCAGATAAATGACTCCTCTGAAAAGGAAGTGTGTAACTTTCTATGACCTATACACAAAGCTTTCTCTTTGCTTTTCAAAATAGAAGCCCATTTGTCTGCTTCTCTCAACTAAAACAACCTCTTATACTTACGACTAAGGACATAATCAGCAGTAGAAATGGATTTCAAAACAGTATGCCATAGCAATTACATTATTACAGCAATGAAAACTCACTCCTGTTAATTCAATCCATGCAAATTTTAAAATTTAAGCAAAGTTAAAACAAAGTGAAAGCATTTTTTTTCTAAAGCCCAAAACCCAGGATAGCAATAGCACTTATATGCTACTTCATAGTGCTTTACAGCCCTCTCTAAGCGGTTTATAGAGTCAGTATATTGCCCCCAACAATCTGGATTCTTCTTTTACTGACCTCGGAAGGATGAAAGGCTGAGTCAACCTTGAGCCGGTCAGGATCGAACTCTTGGCAATGAGCCTGCAATACTTCATTCTAACCACTGAGCCACCATGGCTCCTAGAATGGACATACAGTATATTGAAAGTCAGGAGATCCTCTGATATTTTGAGGGCTTATGGTGACACACTGACATCGCCAGGGAAGCAGTGGTCAATTTTTTGCCCCTTTCTTAGTGTTCTTGGGAGGAAGTTAAAGGTTGTAACTATAGCAGGAAATAAGTCTCAAAAACATAGTCTGTCCTTCTTAAAATGAGAACCATTCCATGGCAATAATATATCTTCATTATTTTTACTCTCTTGTTCCTCTCTTGGGGTTTGAATCTATTCCCTCTGTCTATTCTCTTCTTTGCAAAACTACAGGATTATATCTCTAGCCAAAAGTCCTATTTTCCAGGAGCAGGACTCAATCCAAAAATACCTCTTTTCTTTTCTGAAGGGCTGCCTATTTAAGAACAACTTAAAGATAAAGCAGTCTAAGACCTTTAAGTACCCTATCAGGAAGAGATTGGGTAGGCTTCCAGGTCACCTTGTCATTATCTTTCCAACCATGATGAAAAGTAGTGTGTTTCTATTTAAATTATAATAATCACTCCTAAATTTGCATATACACATAAAAGTTAACATAAAACTGATGGTTTCTGCCCTTCTTTTTGATCATGTGTTGCTCTTTCAGGATGAAATGTAAGAGTTTACCCTAGCTCGTGTAGACTGAGGGAAAAAATGAAACTGATGTATGGAGAGTCAATTTAAAAACCTCTTTATTTTGGTCTTGCATTCAGCCAATAAGCTCTCACTTTTTGATTGTTTCAAGGCCTCCAGAAATCATGGGGTTTTTTTCTGCCAAGATATTATTTTTAAGTAACATTGAGACTATGAAAGCACTAAAACCATCTTTTTCTTCAGCAGTTTTGCAGACAACCATAAAATTATGCGAAAATTGCACATACCATTATCTGCAAGATATATTTTTCATTAACACTGAAACCGGCATACAAACTATAGCTGCGGAAATGTAGCATGATGTTCTTTGTCTTCTGAGAATGTGATAGGCAGTAAATATAGTTTTCTAATACCATTAGAAGCTGTTTTAAAAATCCCTGTTCTAAAGTGAGTGCAGCACTTCTAAAACATGCCAAGACTGACAGCCTTTGAGATAAAGTCCTCTGTTTATCTTCACTGCAGGAACAGATTGTGTGAGCTTACACTATATTGCTGTGTTTAAAAAGTAACAGCACACCGCAATGGCTCAGGTTTTAACTTTTATCAGTTATCACATGTGCCTACATGAGCACATACCTAGTCAGCATATACTTAAAGGCCAGAAACTCCATTAATTTAATTTATGTTCAAGGGCATCAACTAAGTCTACAGTTCAATCACCTTTAAAACTAGAGTCCATATTGTACCTAGTGTCTTGTTGGAACCATTGTTGGCAACAATGATCATATTGATAAAAATATTGAATAGTATCCAACAGTAATAGTCCATTAGTGTGACACTTCTACAACACTTTCATTCTGCATTTTCACAACCCATTGCACCTTCAGCGTGTTAGATATTATTTGTACTAGTTATACAACTTGATCTGCTAGTGGAATATGGAACTACAAGTACTTTTTATACTTTTTCCCCATTAGTATTTCACTGGCTGCAATCCAAGAGCAGCTTATAACTAGGAGATACTAGGAGATACAATGTGCTTTTACTGTTAGGAACATTTCAGGTAGAACAATGATGGCAAACCTATGGCACACGTGCTACAGGTGGCACGTAGAGCCCTCTCTGAGGGCATGTGAGCCGTCGCCCACCTCAGTTCTACTGCGCATACATGCGTTCCTCCCACTGGCCAGCTGATTTTTGGGTCTCTGGTACGGGGGCGAGGCGCATGCAGGAGATGCATGCACATGCATGGGGCTCTCGTGTGCATGCGCCGGGGTGGGAGGGGATCTTGCGCATATGTGCGGGAGTGGGAGAAAGGCCTGCCAGGCCCAAAACAGGCTACGGGGGGTTCAGCACACACACACCCCACGGCCCATTCTTGTCCTAGGAGACTTCAGGGAGGCCTGCCAGGCCCAAAATGGGCCACGGGTGGTCATGCACACATGGGCAGGGCCGTGCACACTTGCATGGGGGGTGAATGGAGCATGGTTGGTTGCACGCATATGTGCTGGGGGCAGGGGGAGCACGGGGGGGTCACATGCACATGCGCTGGGGTGGGGCGTGTGGGAGGGAATTGCATTATGGGTGTGGGCACGCACACGCATGACCCCCTACGCTCCCCCCGCTTTGGAACGCAATGGCAAAAAGGTTAGCCATCACTGGGGTAGAATCTGGGACTACATAGATATACTTGTTCACTGATGCCATGTAGCGAACTGTCATTATGCATATTTAAACAACCCAATGCTGATATGATGGTAGTTTTAAGTGGTATTTATATGCCATTTTAAATATCTAGATTTTGGTGTAACTTTCAAACACACATTAGCCTTTAAACTGACCATACTATAGACTGCTCTTTTAAAGAAACTTATTTAAATGTTTTATATAGGTTTTATAAGGTTATTCAAGTCATAATTTATGGCTTTGCCAGAGTCATGTCAATTAGAAATTAAAAACCAAACTCCAACATATTAAAAAAAAAAAACACAGTATAAGCAAGCACAACCATATGTACACCACATAGTTGAGATGGAAATTACTGTTTCTTCCTTTTCTGATAGAAGAAGCTTAGTTGTCATCCTGGCCAAACGTAAAGGAGGGTCACCCATGCTTTGGAAGGAGTTGTCCGAATGGGCAAGCACAAGAACAAAGACAGTCCAATTTCCCAAAGAGAAGACAAGGAGCCTAGCTACCATGTGTTGCCTAACTGGATGGTCAGGGGGCTCAGAACTAATAAAGGAATTAATTCTTAGCACTGTTACATTGTGAAATTTGTTCTATCACAGGTGATGATGACAATCAAAAAGTGCTTTTTAAAGGGTTTAGAAAAAAATCATGGAAAATCAGGCTGTGATTTGACAATGTGCTACCTCTAGAATCAAATCTAGCCTGCTAAGGATAAGTAATAGAGGAAGCTTCACTGCTGCATTTAATTGAGTAATGCAAAATGCTAGGCCAGGTATATAATAACCTGATCAGCCAAATTCATCTTAGAAGGTACAATTCTTCTTCCAGGCAAAATGCTAAAAGTCTGGCAGAATTACAGTTTACTGAAGATGGGTTCCATATCCTTAAAAATGTATAACATGTCTTCTTCTTTATTTTCCCTATTGCCATTGCATGCACAACAGTTATGTTCAGTGGTGGGTTTCAAAAATTTTTACTACCAGTTCTGTGGGTGTGGCTTGGTGGGCATGGCATTGCTTGGTGGGCATGGCTTGGTGGGCGTGGCAGGGGAAAGGATACTGTAAAATCTCCATTCCCACCCCACTCCAGGGGAAGGTTACTGCAAAATCCCCATTTCCTCCCAAGCAGCTGGAACTTGGGAGGCGGAGAATAGATGGGGGCGGGGCCAGTCAGAATTTTTACTACCGGTTCTCCGAACTACTCAAAATTTCCACTACCAGTTCTCCAGAACTGGCCAGAACCTGCTGAAACCCACCTCTGGTTATGTTTGATAAAGCAGAAAAACTGCTGGTGATTCTTAGGTAGAAAAAAAATGTCATTATCTTTATTAGGCATTAGTGTTGTAGAAATACTACAGTAGCAGTATTTTTGACAGTAAAGGTTTATCAAACTTGCTCAGAAATTTATTGTATTAAGTATTCTGAAGCTTGTAGTTCAGAGTGAGTTTGGTTTAGTGGTTAAGGCTCCAGGCTAGTAACAGGAAGAATATGAGTTCTAGTTCCATCTTAGGCACAAAGCCAGTCAGGTGATCTTGGCCCAGACACACTTTCTCAGCCCCAGGAGGGAGGCAATAGCAAATCACTTTTGGAAAACCTGGCCAAAAAAAGCTTGTTTTAGAATTGCACCCAAGTTGTCTATTACTGTTGGTATTACCTTTGCTTTCTTTTGTCGGTTGTTCATTAATACCATGGTGGGTTGTACAGTCAGCCAGATGTTTTGACTGGATTTGGCTTATTTATTTATTTTTATTTATATGTCATATTTAGAAACCAACCATTTCTCTCACAGAGCAACTCTTTTTCCCCCACCTATTTATATATCATATTTTTATATCTGGAGAAGAACTGGATCAGTGGTGGGTTTCCCCTGGTTCGGACCAGTTCTATAGAACCAGTAGTAAAACCGGTGGGAGGCTCCATCTATCGACCCTGACATCATCGGAAGTGATCTGCATATGCGCAGAAGCAAGGCACATGCGCAAACGAAGCGAGTGTGTGTGCGCGATCCCATTGTGAACCGGTAGTAAAAGTAAGTAGAACCCACCCCTGAACTGGATGTAATAGACCACTACATATACTTGGGCCAATGGATATGAATGGAAGATGATACAATAAGGGAAATTGAATGGTGTGTTAGATGTGGTTGGCAGGCATTTGACAACCTAAGCATAATTTTCAAAAAAAACCTCCCCCTATGCCTGAAGAGAAATGTTTTCGATCATTGTGTGCTACCTGCTCTAACATATGCTGGTGAAACATGGTCAATCAATACAAAATCTATGAGTGGCGCGAAGAACCATGGAAAGATACATGCTCGACATTACAAGACAAGATAGAAACACCTACATATCAGTGGTGGTTCTATTTGGTTCGGGCGAACTGGTAGGGGTGACTGCGGGATGCCCCGCCCACCCACACAGATGTCATGACGTCACATTTTTCCACATTTTCAAGGCTCTGCACATTTGTGGAAGGCCTTGTGCATGCCCGGAATATGCGTGCACACACACACACACACACACACACACACATTTGCGAACCGGTAAGGAAGGTAAGTGAATACCACCCCTGCTACAGATGGATTAGAGAACAAACAAAAGTATACAATATCATCAAGAGAGTAAAAGAATTGAAATGGAAATGGGCTGGTCACATAGCAAAAAAAACTGATGGCAGGTGGACCAAGAGAGTCATAGAATGGATCCCACTTGATAAAAAGCATCCACAAAAGAGACGTAAAACCAGATGGATCAAAGACGTCAGCAAGTATTGCAGGCCCAATTGGCAAAAGAAAGCTCAGGATAGTATAGGTTGGAAACATGCGGAAGAGGCCTTCATCCTGCAGTGGATAGACAATGGCTAAGATGATGATGATGATGATGATGATGATGATGATGATGATGATGATGATGATGATGATGGATTGATTGATTTTAGAAGCCACCCATCTCCCTCATAGAACAATTCTTTTATCTGCCTATCAAGTTCTTCCCAAGTATTTGAGATTATTGTTTGATTATGTAAAATTATGGTCTGTCACACAGTCAGCCCAAAATTTAAACTGGACTTGGCCTTTTTATCCTTCTATTGAGTCCCTTTCAAGGACCAGCAAAAGGCAGAAGCTGTTGTTTGATGGGGTTAAAGGTGTTGTCACAGGATGTAAGCTGTTCTGAGTAAAGCTGTCTTTTGACTGATGGGACTTTGTCAGTGCTGATAGTGTTCAAGTGTAGCTCCAGATGTTTGGGGATTGGACCCAAGGTACCTATCACTGTTGGTACTATCTTTGCATTTTTATTCAATTATTATTTGAGTAGTAGCTGTTTTTAACCATAAGAATGAATATTAGACTTTTTTGCCATTGGTGGGAGAAAAACGGGAAGGGAAGTGGAGCCAGGGACATTCATCAATTGCCTTCTTTAATTTGTCCAACATGAAAACTATAAGGACAATATAACTTGCTGGCCTCATTACCATGATAGAATAGAGATGAAACATGAAAACAGCACAATTGCTAGTAAATATGTATGCCTGTACATAGATTAATTGATAGTAATCCAGCTGCTGGACTGTGCCCAATTTTTCTCTCCTAGCATGCAAGATAAAATTGCAAAGCTATTAGGGGTAAAAACCAAGCTATATCACTAAAAAAATTCTATTTCTGTTGGAAAGAGATATGATAAGAGAAGGTACAAAATTTCTATTGATGCTGATAGTCTTTTCATTCTTTTTTTATTTGCTAAACAGAATTGTATTTAACTTGTATGGATTTATGTACAGGCTGGTATTTAGCAATTGTTTAATAAATCTCACAGTCTGTACTAACTTTATATAATCTGTTTCAAACAGCTGTCAACCGATTGTTTCTGGATGCGCAGAATCTGAATGTTCAACTTCAACTAAATAAAACAAATAATATCAGATCCACAAAATACTATCTCCATATGATTATGCAGTGAAGGTAAACAACAGATTTCCTAGATTTGGTTCAGAGAATAGAGCAGGGGTGAAATTCAACATTTTCCCCTACCGGTTCTGTGGGTGTAGCTTGGTGGGCATGGCAGGGGAAAGGCAAAATCTCCATTCCCACCCCACTCTGGGGCCAGCCAGAGGTGGTATTAGCCAGTTCTCCAAACTGCTCAAAAATTTCCGCTACCGATTCTCCAGAACCTGTTAAAACCTGCTGGATTTCACCCCTGAAATAGAGTGTCCAGAGATCTCTGATCTGAAATTCCTGATATTTTTAAAGATGAAGTGAACAGAAATATCTCAAAAAAAAAAAAAGCCAAAGAAAGTAAAATGGCTGTTCACTGATTCATTGAAAAGAGCCTGTAGTACAGTGGAGTAAAGCACTGTTATTAACAACTGCTGCCTGCAATTACTGCAAGTTCAAATCTCACCAGGCTCAAGGTTGACTCAGCCTTCCATCCTTTCTAAGGTAGGTGAAATGAGGACCCAGATTGTGGGGGCAATAAGCTGACTTTGTATAAATATACAACAGTATGAAGGCTATTGCATAATGCATTGTAAGCCGCTCTGAGTCTCTGGAGAAGGGTGGCATATAAATTAAAGCAAAAAAAAAAAAAAGCTAAAGAAAGGCAGAAAGCAAAGGAGAGGGTTAATTAAAGCCAAAGATCAAGAGAAGATTTGACAAAAAGGAATTATATGCAAAGCAAAGAAATTTAGGATATCAATTGAATTGAAATTCAAAATAGTTATTTAAAAATATTATAGAAATCAAAAGAATTATTTGTACATAAGTAATAAAAGACAAATAAGTAAAAATCTAGTGAAGAAAGAAAATGTTAAAAGGAACTGTACAAAAAAATATCAAAATTGTTATGAAGATTTTCTTATTGAATTTGAACTGAATGTTATAGGAAATAAAGTTAAATGAAAACATGATAAGAAAGCTGCAGGAATAGATGAAAACCTTTCTATTTGATTTACTTCAAGGGTTACCTGCCATTTGTAAATGGGTACAGAAAAGAGTGCAATAGCCAAAGTAAAAAAATCCTTTATATTCCAATATTTAAAAATGGTAGTGCTAAAGAATGTTCACAATATCAAACTATTATAATTATGTCATATGTAGTAAGTAGTGATCAAGGTTTCACAATCCAGACTTCAACACTGCGTGTGATGAGAACTATCAGATGAATAAACCTATTTTTAGAGAGGCAGGGAAATCCAGGATCGCATTGCTAACATTCAACAGATATTTGAAAAAACATAGTAGTGAATGTAAATAGTGAATTTAGTAAATATAGAAAGGTATAAATGTAGAAAGATGTCTATTTTTCCATTGCTGATTATACAAACACTTTTGACTATGAAAATTACAACAAATTATGAATAGCCTTTAAAAGCATGGGTATACCTGGCAGTCACCCATCTATTGAAGAATTTTTATGGTGAACAAGAAGCAACATTTAGATGGGAACATGGAACAGCTTTAGGATTCAAAATTGGGAAAGCAGTGCATCAAGATTTATTGATTTAACTTATATGCAGTATGCATCATGAGAAATCCTGTACCAGGACCTGCAATTTAAAAAAATGGTGGCAGAAACATCAACAACTGGAGACGCACTTTGATGACTGGTAGAAAGGTCTTGTTGAAAGTGAAAGAGAAGTGTGTAAAATATGGTCTATTGCTCAATGTTTCAGTGCTAACCTATGCAAATTAGGTTAGAGAAATTTTTGAAAGATTAACTACTTGGAGAAAAAAAATTAAAATACTAGCAATAGCACTTAGACTTATATACTGCTTCACAATGCTTTACAGCCCTCTCTAAGTGGTTTACAGAGTCAGCATATTGCCCCCAACAATCTGGATCCTCATCCAGATTGACCTCAGAAGGATGGAAGGCTGAGTCAACCTTGAGCCAGTGAAATTCGAACTACCAAACTTCTGGCAGCTGTCAGTCAGCAGAAGTAGCCTACAGTACCACATTCTAACCCCTGTGCCACCTTAGCTCTACTAACATATTTTATCTTCCTCTCTCCAAGGAAGTTCAAAAAAAATCACAGGATTCCAAAAAAAATATCACAGGGATGATGATGGTAGTCCTGAAAAGAAATGACTGCTACATGGAAGAAAGACTCTCACAAATGAAGGCAAATAGATGTGTCCCAGAACCCAGCAACAAAGACTCTTACAGAACTAGATGAAATATTAAGATGGAGAGAGATCACACTAACAATAAAGGTACATTGATTCCTTTGAATTATTGTTCTGGATAATATTTCTGTGAAAGAAGAATTCAGTATTGGATCAAGAAATCCAAACTGTACACTGGGAATACTAATAATGAGAAAGCAAGAATAATTGAAAAAGACTATGATGCTTGGGGAAAAGGTCATCAAAAAGAGGCCAATAGAAGACTAAGTGGCTAAATACTGTATTATCACTAATACAGCAAGAGTGTGCAAGAATTAAAAAACTGGTTCCTGAAAGACAATCCCAGTGAAGTTATGTTCATTGGATCATGAAGAATCAGAAGTGACAGAAAGACTGAACAAAATAATAGCTATTTTAATATCTTAGGACAGTATATGCCTTTCGTTTGTTTGTTGTCTGATTACAAATTTTCTTTTGTCAATCCCAATATTGCCACTCATGATGTTCTTTAGATAAGCCATGGAAGATGAAAACACTTTTCTATCCCTCCTTCGTTGATGAGATTTTTCATTGCACAGAGGGGCAACCTGCACCCCAGACTTCAGATGATACCAGTATAACTCTGGCTGAATCACCAAACTATTGCAAGTCTGCAATTGAGCAGAAAGCCGGAAGGAATACAATTATGATGGATGGGTGGGTGGGTGATACATGGAATGAGTCTTTCTAAGGTGATGTAAATTGGGTAGGGCAAAGAGGAAGCAGGCAATCACCATGCCTACTGCTGGTGTGCATAACTAAAACGATGTCTATTGATATGCAGACCTCAGCTCCCAGAACACTGCCTGATAACCCACCCACTCATTTTATAGAATACCACAGGTAATTTAAAGTTTCTGATTTTCATCTGAGTAGCCTCTCAAAGATGCTTCACAATTTACATTTTCCATCACAAACATTCATCTGTCAAAAATGTTGTTATCGTGTCAAAGAAAGTGTTTATTTCACAATGTATTAATGGCTTCCCAATGCACCAGCTGAAATAAAAAAAGCACTCACTGTCATTTATATATTATGAAGTATACATTAGCTTTCTGAGGTATCGTTGGGCAGAAATAGAATCCCAAAATGTCAGCTTCAATTTTTACTTCTCTTATAAAACAAAAACAGATGAAGACAATATATGTAGCTCATATTGAGTTCTTGGTGCTCTGTGAGCTTGGTGTCACCATCTTTATCCAAGTTTTTCTACCGAAGTTTCACTTCACCTCTTAGACCAAGGATATGAAATATGGAGTCTTATAATACTTCATCATGGAAAGAGGGGGAAAAGAAGATACCCTTATATCTTAAAGAATGTCCAGCTCTTCCTTTGGTAATGGGTGAAGCCATCCCAACTAACACCAAAGTTACTATTTTGTCAACCTTTAGTGATGGTTCAAACATCTACCTCCTTGTGTTATTCTGAAGATGCCTATGTTGCATTATCATGTTTCTGCCTATTGGTTATAGAAACATTAGTATATAGATATATATTAATATACATATTAAGTATGGACATATTAACTCTCCCAACCCTTAACACTATGTTATTTCTAATATTTAAAATTCTACGTTCTTCACAAATGTAGTTGCATGTCCATTGGCAGGAATAATTTCCACCTATGCAAAAATATGTCTTTTTTTTTTTAAAGTTCCCATTAAGGCAGAAACTCCTGTGCTGCTCCTGTCATTCTATTTGAGGAGTAAAAGCTGGTGCCGTCTTCAGCCAAGGAAAATGTTTTCTTGACTGTAATACTGAGCAGCACACAACAAAACCTGCTTATCTGGTGAGATGACAAGGGTATTGCCTCCCACGCAGTTCTGTCCAGGCATTTGATGTGCTTTTTTTTAGTAGCCCATAATTACATTCCTTGCCAGCCATAAGGATCAAATTGAGCTTGTGCACTTGGATTTGTAAGGTGGGATAATGAGATGGGCTCCCTTGACGAGCTGGCTGTCCTAATGGTCGGCTAGCCTGTTCTTAGATTAATATGGTTATAATCATGGAATCTGAATAGAATGGCATTATCTCCTGTGAAAGCAGATTGCTTTATGTTAAGTTAGATTGTTAAGAGATTTGTCATCAACTTTCTTTCAGCCACCTGCAAGCTCTCTAGATTTGTATCTGCTGTATTACACAACCTTGAATCAGAACTCCTAGAGAGCCCCCAGTCAGGGAGACAAGATTTGATTGCAAAATGTATCCATCTGCAGAATCCCCAATTTCTTTTCCCATTGCTATCTATAAGGAAAGTGTTGACACAGGCTAACCAACCCAGTGTTTTGTTTATTCACATGCTGAATACCACTCAGGCAACATGACTGTTTAATTCTGAATGTAATAAAGGTGTGTAGATTAAGTTGCCGAATGATAGTGAGGCAGATTATAGAGAGTATATTTATTGTGGCTACATATTATTCTTTCATGAATTCTAGATATATTTTTTTACCTAACTTCATAATGATGCATGTACTGAGTGAGGGGTTGGACTCAATTTAGATTATAGCATGCTGGCTGGGGAATTCTGGAAGTGAAAGCCTGTATGTCTTAAAGTTGCCAATAGCAATAGCACTTAGACTTATGTACCATTTCATAATGCTTCACAGTACCTCTCTAAGCGGTTTACAATGTCAGCATATTGCCCCCAACAATCTGGGTCCTCATTTTATCAACCTTGGAAGGATGGAAGGATGAGTCAACCTTGAGCCAGTGAGACTTGAATTGCTGAACTGCTGGCAGCTGGCAGTCAGCAGAAGAAGCCTGCAGTACTGCATTCTAACCACTGCGCCACCACAGTGCCACATTGGTCTACTCTAAAGGGTCATCTCCCACTTTGAGTGTACACAATCTTTAAAAGTCATTTAAGTCATTTAAGTAGAAACTTGATTGATGATAGATAGATAGATAGATAGATAGATAGATAGATAGATGATAGATAGATGATAGATAGATGACAGAGAGAGATAAATAGACAGATAGAGAGATGTGAGAGACAGAGAGACAGAGAGACAGATAGAAATAGACAGATAGACATAGAGAGATAGAGATAAAGAGATATCAAATGGACAATTCTTTTTCCTATCTTCAGAATATTTGAAGCTTAATTTGAAGAGCTATGGTGGCACAGTGGTTAGAGTGCAGTACTGCAGGCTACTTCTGCTGATCATCTGCTGCCAGCAGTTTGTCAGATCGAATCTCAAGGTTGATTCAGCCTTCCATCCATCCGAGGTGGGTAAAATGAAGACCCAGATTGTTGCTGATTCTGTAAATCGCTTAGAGAGGGCTATAAAGCACTGTGAAGCTGTATATAAGTCTAAGCGCTATTGCTATTGCTAATAAATTGTTTCTCTTTTATAAAAAAAGTAGGTTTCTGCGAGTTATTTTAGAAAACTAAAGAATAGTAAATTTTCATCCCTCCTTCATGTGATGAATTCCACTTCTTGTCAAAAGCAAGGAAGGGAAATTCTTGTTGAATCAAATCAACTCCAAGTTGTCTTATATATATATATATATTTAATTTGATTTATATGCCGCCCTTCTCCGAAGACTCAGGGCGGCTTACAATGTGCTCAGCAATAGCCTTCATCCTTTTGTATATTTATACAAAGTCAGCTTATGCAGTATGTGTCTGCATGTAAGGGGTAATATTAGAAAATATTAGAAAAGAATTTAAAAGGAGATTTATAAATGTTACAGAAACATATTTGATAGAAGGAACTATGTATGGTTGCATATTTATGGTCATAAATTGAGGGTTACCTGTAACTATCATGATTTGAGATAATGGCAGAACTTGCTGATTTTCTGCTTTGAAATGACCTGTGGAGATTTCTAAGCCTTGTCTGAAACAAGAAGGAAGGCAATAAGAATTTTACAATCTACAACCCACCCACCCCATTACACTTTTATTTTCCCCCTTCCCTTTTAAAGATCCACGGATTGGAAAGAAAGCAGCAATTCTGCTCCAATTAGTAAGGGAAAACTTCCTTTTATGCCTTTCTATTGCCAATCTTCATTAGTGAAGATTCTGCAGTACTTCCAGGCACCACTTAAAAAAAAAAAAAGAATAAAGAGATTTTTTTTATCACAAGACCCTGCAATTAAATATTCCCAAGCATCTGAATTCTGACTTTTGATCCTATGACTATGGGGATGCAGCAGTGGTTGTCAAATGGTCATAAGCCACTTTTTTTCAGGGCCACCATAATTCACTAAATGAACTGTTGTGAGTCAAGGACTACCTGTATAGTCCAAATATAATACAAGTATATTTGCAAATATATTGTTTTCCTAATTCATCTAGGAAGGTACAAGTACTATCATTCAATCATGATACTTGACAATTTGTAAATAGAATAGAATAGAATAGATTTTTTTATTGGCCAAGTGTGATTAGACACATAAGGAATTTGTTGGTGCATATGCTCTCAGTGTACATAAAAGAAAAGATACGTGCATCAAGAATCATAAGGTATAACACTTAATGATAGTCATAGGCTACAAATTAGCAATCAGGAAACAATATCAATATAAATTGTAAGGATACAAGCAACAAAATTACAGTCACACAGTCATAAGTGGAAGGAGATGGGTGGTGGGAACGATGAGAAGATTAATAGTAATGTAGAGTTTGTAACTAGTTTGACAATGTTGAGGGAATTATTTGTTTAACAGAGTAATGGTGTTCAGGAAAAAACTGTTCTTGTGTTTAGTTGTTTTGGTGTCCAGTGCTCTGTAGTGTCGTTTTGAGGATAGGAGTTGAAACAATTTATGTCCAGGATGCAAGGGGTCTGTAAATATTTTCACAGCCCTCTTTTTGACTCGTGCAATATACAGGTCCTCAATGGAAGGCAGGTTGGTAGTTTTTTTCTGCAGTTCTAATTATCCTCTGAAGTCTGTGCCTGTCTTGTTGGGTTGCAGAACCAAACCAGACAGTTATAGAGGTGCAGATGACAGACTCTGTAATTCCTCTGTAGAACTGGATCAACAGCTCCTTGGGCAGTCTGAGCTTTCTGAGTTGGTGCAGAAAGAACATTCTTTGTTGTGCTTTTTTGATGACATTTTTGATGTTAGCTGTCCATTTTAGATCTTGACTAAAGGATTCCTAAATGACTAAAGGATTCCTAACAAACCATTTTCAGTGTCAAGGCACTACAATTTAGAGAACCAGTAAAAGTATTTGCCAAAGACAGAGCAATTCTTTCTTCTGATATCTGAGCATGGCTGGACTATGTTTAGGTAGAGCGAGGCAAGCACAAATTAAATGTATGGATTGTTTTTCTTAAACAGGAGCCAGCGGAAATTATATGCAGCAGCATCTCTAACAAGCCACATCAAAATGACAATAATGTGATCTCAATGTCATTGAGCAAATGATACAATTGCATATTTGCCCCATGACATCTGATGCAGCAATATAAGTCATATCATTTCTCTAAAAATGCCATTGATATGCACATTCCGTTCCTTGTACTCCTGTGGATGCCCATGCTGATAGGCTTCCCCTAGTTCTGTGAACCCCAGTCTCATCCAGAAACAAAAATAACAAGAAAGTTTATATTATATTTACAGACCATCTAATTTAGTCCTAAATGATACAAGGCAAACTCAGAAGTGTTTTATATATCTATTAAGGCTATGCATGCCTTGAAAATAATTAGAAAGATGTGCTTTGGACCTTGTTCAAGCACAACCACTGAGTTCTATATTAATTAGAGAAGTCGAATGTTTTGCAGATGAGAGCCAGTTTAATGTAGTGGTGTGCGCGTTCTAGTCATTCCTTAGGCACAAAGCCAGTTTTGTGACCCTAAATCAGTCACTCTCCTTAAACCCTAAGAAAGAGGCAGTGGCAAACCACTTCTGAAAAACCTTGCCAAAAAAACTGTAGGGAGTAGTCCAGGCAGTTGCCAGGAATTAAAAAATGACTCGAAGGGACCAAGGGGGAAAAAACCCAACCCACCACCTTTTTTCCAGACCTCCATGCAAGACTGAAAGAAAGAAAAATACTTCTGCTTTAAGAAATTCACTCATTAACATGAATAAAGTAGTGTGGGGGTTTTTCCGAGCTTGCAGATATCAAATACCTTTAATAAATTGTAGCATGCAATTGTAGCATTCATTTAAAGCATTAGTGTGCCTTGCATAATATAAACAACATTTTAAAGTAATTCTTATCCAAAGAGGGCCTTCCAATAAGTTAGGGAAGGAAGAAGGTAAATAAAAGGAAGGGATCACCAGGAGAAACATGCAAAATTACATATGAATCCAATCTACAGAAAATACATGTTTATTTTGAAAAGCATTGATAATATTTATCTTCTACAAAAAATGTAGACATGAATATTTAGCATAATTAAACTACACGCATAGGAGAGAAAATGATCATGTCCACAATTCTGAACTAAATTAGCTATAATTAGTTGAAAAGGTTCTTTTACTCTTGCATTTCAGGCTGTTTTTATCATAACTGGATCTCCAATTATAAGTTAGGTTCAAATGCATTTTCTATAATCCTACTGGAATATTGAAAATTACTGGTTTTGCAGCCATAACACAGTTGCAAAATTCCAAAAGGGTGATTTTGTTCCATTTTGCATAGTTAAAATAGAAAAGAAAGAAAAAGAAAGGAGATGCTTCTTGAATATATAGAAAAGTATCTGTTTTGAATATTCAAAGTGTTGTGTGTAATTTTACAGCTTCTTTTTATATCGTTTTTTCCATTGAATCCCTTTTAAAGGAAAACTATTTTCTAGGCTAAAACATTCTTCTAAGAACAGCTTTACTTTCTCTGATGTGATTATGATTAGGAAATTTAGATTCTCGACATATGAATACATTAGAAGAGATTTTCTCTTACGATGTTCAGCCTACTTTACAGAAAAGAATGTAAGTGTATTGCAAATAAATAATCAAGGATTTTAAAATGTATTTAGAAGTGCCTCCTGCTAATAAAATTACCGTCATTTAAAAATGGCCATTTTGACTCTTTCTGGAAGGCCAGATACATTTTTAGTTTTTAACTGTTAACTTTATTTCACTGGATAGTCGAAACACCAAGGTGACAAAGTTGAAAACAGGTAAATCATCTAGGAATAGACTATTTTTTTTCAGACGTAGACCCAGCTGGTATGGTGTTGCCTTTGTGTCAGTGATCCATGTTGCATTCTGCTACAGAGACTGTTCAGACAATCTGTTGCACAGCTGTTTGTACTTCGAAATGAAAAGCCAGGTCTGTTAGTGGTATCACTCAACAGGTATTATAATAATAATAAGGGTTCCATTAAAAAAAATAGCATATGTCTTATGAAAGTGAATCAATTGCATTTGAAAGAAGTAATTAGATATGTCTCTCACCAAGTTCTTACCGTTTAGGAATAAGAATACATTTCTTTTTGTGGAAGGTAACCATGGCATCAAAATGAAATTGGATTGGGCTGGTGTACTACCCACTCCCTTGTGAAATATTCTGCCTTCCTATGTAAACTGCCATGGCCTTGGAAGAACAACAAAGGTATTCCAAGTTTGCTGTAGTAGGGATTTGCAATACGTTATCTGAGAATTTCATGTTGGCTCAGGATTTGATAGAATCATGGAGTTGGAAAGTCATGTGTTTAGTCTAATCTCCTATTTGGTGCAGGATTTGCTCAAGATTTGGATAGATTCAGACTCTAGTTACTCTTTTACATCTGAAAGAGCCTACTCCATTGTCTCATTTTCAGGAAGTTCCTCCTAATGTCTATCTGAATCTGCTCAAATAGCAATTCTAGCTTTATTGTTTTGGGACCACAATAGTAGATCTACTTGCCCCTATGTATGATAGCCTTCAGTCATTCTTTCATAGGGCTTGATTACTAGTTCAACCAACTATCATATCAACTCTCCTGTTAACTCACTTTATTTAGTTGATGACTTTTGTACACTGCAGCACACAGAATTGGATCCAGTATTCCAAATGTAGACTGACCAAAATAAATAGAGTGGGTATTTATTTCCCATAAGCTGGACTCTCCGCTTACTGCAGTATATTTCAAAATAACTTTTGCTCTTTTTTAAGCAATTGAAACATACTGATGCCTTAAATTCAGTTGAGCGATTCAGTGATCTACTAAAACTCCCAGATCATTCTCACGCATACTGCTCCTAAGCCAGGTTTCATAGGTTTCATGGTGACCAATGTCAATTAGTATGTGGCCCTACTCATATAAATACATATAAGGTGTATAACATCTAGTGCAGTGATGGCAAACCTTTTTGGCACTTGCATGGAAATATCGTGCATGCACATGTGCGCTCATCAGGGCCATGCTCTGGAAAAGCTGAACTTCCAGGTTCTAGCGTGCATGCGAACCCGAGGATCAGCTGGCTGGCGTGCATGCACAGGCTGGTTTTGGCACTGCCGCGTGTGAATCAGTGATGGGTTGCTACCAGTTCGCCTCATTTTGGGTGAACCAGTAGCAGTGGTGGCGGGAGGTAGTAGCAAAGATAAGTGAAACCTGGTGCTCCAAAAAAGTTGATCTTCCAGGTTCTATCGCACAAGCGCACCCGGCAATCAGCTGGCTGGCACGCATGAGCACACCAGTTTTCAGCACTGCCATGCACGTGAAAGACATTTGTGTGTGACACATGTGCGTCAGAAACCTGGAAGACAAACAGGCAAGGCCGCGTGTGCCAGGAGACATGGCTTGGTTTGCCATCACGGATCTAGTGGGAGGAAGGAATAGTTTTGAGTATGGATCGATGGTCTGCAGTCCACCAGACTAAGAATTGCACCTCACTCATTATGTCTTTCTGTCCTGAAGAAAAAAAAAAGAAGTACAATAAGACCAAACATCCTCAGGAATTAGGGAGTTTAACAGGATGCAAATTTACTAGTTTGCTTTCTTAGAAATGAGCATGTACTTTTGTTGTGCTCATTGGGGAAAGCGCAGATCACTGACAACCATTTTGTATGAGTATCCACAACATGCTAAAAATGCTAAATGTGCCCATCAGTTCCATAATAATCAAATATCCCAATGCAGGAGTGAACTGGTAGCGGTGGCGTCGCGTAGTTTGGCAAACCGCTAGCGGCAGCAGTGCGAAGCTCCGCCCACCCGCCCGGACATCGTTACTTCCTGGTTTTAACCAGGAAATAACCTGTTTTTGACCCTCCGCGCATACATAGAAGGCTTTGCACATGCGCAGAGGGTCCAAAATCACACGATGCAGTTCTGAACTGGTAGGGAAGGTAAGTAGATTTCACCCTTGCCCTCAATGCCTAAGGGAACATTTGCTCAAGGTCTCCTTTCTTTAAAAAAGGGACATAGCTGATTTTCACCTATAAAGGGTATAACCTGCAGATAAATAAATTGCAAAGAAACATCTGGATAGAAACACTCACTTTGAAGAAGATTTGGAAGAACTGGTTTGGATTTCACATAAAAGCACCTTTTGGCTTTTCATTAAAGTAGCTCAACTTTTTTTAGGCTTCCAGGAAAACTTGGGAATAGAAATGTCACTGCTGTAAGAAATGTTAATGTCCATGAAACTTTTAAAGTTCTTTTCCTTCAGGCTTGAAGAAATCTAAAGCATGTCTTCCAAGTCATATTTGAAACTAATGTCAGCCATATAAAGCAATCTTTACTTTGTTGATTACAAGTCTTTGAAGTAAAGAGTTGACATTTTTGTACTATCTAACATCGTGCACCTGTATTTAATTAGACAATATCAGATGGAGTTTAACTGAAATGTAACAAAAGTTTGTTTTTGCAATGACAAAATCACCTTACTTTAATGCAAAATTAAGTATTTGTTTTTTCAAAATATTAATTAAGAGTCAATCCATAGAAAAGCCACATACAGTATATGAGAGAGCCTATGGGACTCAGTATGCATTAATTCTTTGGTATTCAGTCATCACCTCTGGCTGTATACTGGTTTTTATACAACTTCATCTTGTGTTGAGATAATTCCAATCCATAGGACTAGCCTGGACTATTGACCCAATTGTGATCACCACAATATAAAAAAGATGTTGAGACTCTACAAAGAGCGCAGAGAAGAGTAATAAAGATGATTAGGAAACCAGAGGCTAAAACATATGAAGAATAGTTATAGGAATTGGGTTTGTCTAATTTAATGAAAAGGACTGAGATGACATGATAGCAGTGTTCCACTATTAAGGCAGGGGTGTCAAATCTGTGACATCACGTTGTCATCATGTGACATATCATGACTTTTACCCCCTTTGCTAAAATGGGGGTGGGGTGGCCAGTGCATGATACATCTGGCCCGCAAGCTGCAAGTTTGACACCCCTGATCTAAGAGGTTGCCACAAAGAAGAGGTGATAAACTATTTTCCACAGCACCTGAAGGCAGGATATGAACCAACAAATGGAAGCTAATCAAGGAGAGAACTAACATAGAAATATGGAGAAATTTCCTGACAGTTAGAACTATTAATCAGCGGAAGTGCTTGCCTCCAGAAATTGTGGGTGCTCTAACACTGGAGGTTTTTAAGAAGAAATTGGACAGCCATTTGTCTGGAATGAGATAGGGTGTCCGGCTTGAGCTTGGGATTGGACTAGAAGTCCTCCAAGATCCCTTCCAAATCTGTAATTCTGTTATTCTTTACTGCAACTTAGCACTTCCTTCAATATTTGCAGCCTACGGTACCTGTCTCACACTGATATTTTTTTTCAAAGTGAAAGTGATCCTAACAACACAGATATGGCTGCAATCTTGTTACAAATTAGAACAATGGCCAGTTAGAAACCTACCGGGCAGATCTTTTCTTCCAAGCAGTTCCTAGTAAAAGATAATCATGTGTCAGATTCAACCTCCTGAGGATCGCTGGATCGGTTGACCTATAGTCAAATATGCAGCAATTATATTATATTTGAATATATTTTATTAAACTGCCTAATATATTCATAAAGGAGATTCCACTGGTGTATTTATCAAGGGTGGTTTCTCAATTATTGATATTTATATAAAACAAAGTTCTTCTTTATTTGGTGATGGTCAGGTCCCACTTCAAAAATTGTATAATTTTGTACAATATTGCACAATTTTTCAGGCCTAATTCAGATATAGTGGAAGAAATTCAGAGAAGGATAATGAGACTTGGGGCTAGATGATAACTCGTGTGAATAGAGATTGAAAGATATGGACATGTTGAGTCTTTAGAACTGGAAGAGAATATTGATATACTGTACCTCTTCAAATACATGAAATAATGTAACACAGAAGAAGGTCAAATCATGCTTTCTATTTCACTAAAGTGCAAGACCCAGAATATTGGATTACATTATTACAGGAAGGCAGATTGAATGAATATTAGGAAAAAGTTCCTGACAGTAAGAGCAGCATGACAGGAGAATTAATTACCCGGAGAGGGATAAGTTTCCATTCCCTGGATATTTTGAAGTAAAGGCTGGACAGCCATCTGTCAAAAATATTTTAATTTGGAGTCCCACGTTGTGCAAAGAATTGGTTTCAGCAAACTAAATGGTTCTTTCCAGTAAATGATTCTATCATCTATGCAAATCATAGAGAACTTGAAGCTTAATTTCAAGGATTTTTTTCCTAATTTAAAAAATGAAAAATGGTGATAATGTTTGAATCTGTTGGTAAGAATTATACATTCTTATTATAACTGAAAACTCCTTGAATGCGGTAGTTTAGACAATATTTAAATATGATTCAAATCTCTGAAAATAGAAGCAAATATAAGGATAGATTTAAAATCAGTCATGGAAACCATATTCTCAAATCAGTTGAACAGCTCACTTTAAAGGTGACATGTAGACAAAGTAGCAGCCTACTGTCACACTCGGCCTCGCTGAATACCCCCGCAAGGTCTTGGTACTCCCTTGGGATCTGGTTTGCGTTACAAGCGGTGGTGGGTGCGGCTGCCAATTGCTTTGCTGCACCTTCTGGGAGGAACCCTTGTGTTGGTGGTGTTTTCTTCTGTAGTGGAGGGCTGCTTTGGGGTTTCAGCGTAGGAGGGAATTCTTCTGGTCGGGGCGGCAGGGGTTGGGGCCCCTTTGCTATTCTCAGCCTGCGGGTTCCCTCTTGCCACCAAATGATTGGGCCCCATTTGTCGAGCCATGAGAGTCCCAATATGACTGGTTCTGTCATCTTGGGGGCTATTATGAAGCGGATCGTCTCCCAGTGATCTGCGAGTTCTAGTCTCACGGGTTCAGTCAAGTGTGTGGCGTACGTTCCTCCCACTAGGGACCCATCAACTTGCTCGAAACAAATTGGTTGTTTGAGCTGTTTAGCTCGGATTCCCAATTTTAGAACTGTGGGTAGGTTGATTAGGCACCGTGTGCTACCCGAGTCTATTAGGGCTTGGAAAGTCTCTTGGGCCCCTGTTTTGGGGGCTGTTAGGCGTATGGGGAAAAGAAAAGGATGGACGGGTCCACTCACCATCGGGTCATCCTCGCCTTCGTCTTCCGTGTCATAGGGTTCGGGGGACTGATCTCCCTCCTCTGGGATTCCTCTGGTTTCGGTCAGATGAGCGAAAAACTCAGGGATTTGGGGAGCTTCCCGTGGTACGTGGGTGACGCGCTTGGGCCCTCGTTCCGGTCGTGCTTTGGGCGGTGGAGCTGGTCCCGGTCTAGGCGTTCCACATCTTGCTGCTATGTGGCCGCTTCCTCCACATCTGTAGCATTTCAGTGGGCTCCGTGGAGCAGTTGGTCTGTAGGAGGGCTGTGATGTTGGGGTTTCTCGTCTGTTGAGTGGCCCTGGTCTGGTTGGCCTCTCTCCTTTTCCTCTGGTGGTTTTGACATGTCACTCGCCCGCAGCCCTCTGTCGACTTTTATCACTACCCGGAACCATTCAGCGAGTCGGTTTGGGATGTCACGATAGGCAGTCACTTGGGAAATTCTTTTATCTAGGCTTGTTCTAAAAAAATACACCAGCAATCGCTCTGGTAGGGGAGGCAGTGTCTCAATGACTCTCCTGAATTCACGGATATGCTCTCTGATAGGCTTCCCCCTCTGCATTAGGTTTCTGAGCTCGTCTTCCACATAGGGGTCCTCCTCCTCCTCCTCATAACTGGCTCTCAATAGTTGCAAGAACCCATCCGCATCTTGTAGCTGGGGGGCCCTGTATTTGTAGAGTGATGCTGACCACCTCTTTGCTTCTCCCTCCAGCCCTTCCGAGATAGCATTCACTAGGGCTCTGGGGAAAGGGTAGAGGTGTCCGAACCGCTCTATGTATATCTCAGCTGAATCCAGGAATTGGGCGAGGTTGTCTGGGTCACCATCGAACTTCCCTCTGAACTGGGGTGGCTCCTCCCTCTCTGCCCTCTCCTCTCTGTGCTGAGCTCTGAAGGGCCGGCCTTGGTGTTGATAGTCCTCTGCCTCGTCTCTCATCCTGGGGTGGGGAGGTGCTGCCTTGTCTGGGCTTCGCTGCCATTCCCATCCCCAGCTCGCCCTTCCCAATTCACTTAGGGGTTTTCCTTTATCTTTTACATCTGCAAAAGGAAATTCCGCCTCTAAGGCTTTTGGCACAGTCCCCGCGTACTTATCTGCCTCACGTTTCTTTGCTTGAAGTTCTGCGGGGAGGGAAGGCGGAGAAAGTTGAACCTTTGTATTTTCCAAGTTGGCTGGAATCACGACCGCTTCTGCTCCTCCCGTTTCTTGAAGCAGGCTTTCCTCCGAGAGCTTGGCTTTAGCCATAGTCCGTCCGACCAGATGTCTGGGAGGGAACGGGATGATTTAAACTCAGCCAGCCTGGATTTGGAGGAGAGTTTGGCTGTCTGTCAGGTTTCGGTGCTATCTTGAATAAACTTCATTCTCAAGTGCAAACTGTCTAATGAATCATTTTTATTTTAAGAATAGCAATATCCGACATTTCTGATTCAAATTGCAGCCAAACTGGCCCCTCTTTCCAACCCCCTCCTCTTCCGCTCTCCAACCCCAATGTCCCATTGGCCATCATACAGATCCATCTCTATATCCCGGCACATTCTTTTCACAGGAATGTAGCCCCCATCCTCATCTCCCAGGAAACACTATCTGTAACATACAAAACTAGGTGGAAGAAAGCCTAATTTGGAACGCTGACACCTACATTTTCCTAACTTTCAATGCTTCCTGTCAGTCTTTCCCAGTACCTTCACCTCTCACGTTTTTTCCCTTTCTAGTGTTTTCTCCACAAGTGCAGGTTCTGCTTTTTTTTTTTTTTTAATCAATTAAGTGTTGATCCATTGGCTGCAACAGGAATCGAGCAACTTCTTGCTGCTTGACCCTGATGTCATTAGACTGAGCAAAAGGGAGTGAATGGCTCAAAGTCACCCCTCCAGCTTTTCATGCCTAAGGTGGGACTAGAACTCACACTCTCCTAGTTTCTAGCTTGGTAACTTAACCACTAGACCAACATGGCTCTTCAACATTTTAAGGCTGGCTGCCATCTATGAGAGCACATTCACATCATATATCTCCGTGTTGGCAAACCTATGGCACACATGCCACAGGTGGTATGCAGCACCCTCTCTGGGGGCATGTGAGCCATTGCCCTAGTTCAGCTACACCGCGCATACGTGCGCACCTTCCTCCGGCCAGCTGGTCATCGGGTGTCTGCAGTGCATGTGCGGGAGGCAGGGTGTGTGCGGGAGGCTGTGCATGCATACACGGGGGGCACATGTGGGGACCACATGTGCATGCGCAGGGGGCGCATGCACAGACACCATGCATGCATTGCATTTTGGGGGTTTGGTGGCGCGCACATGTATTTGCGTGCACACACGCACAGTCTTTGGTCACTCAGTCCGGAAAAGGTTAGCCATCACTGGTATATCTATTGTGTTATTTCCAAACTTAGGGAAGATATAGCAAATTTTGAAATGCTGTGGATTCAGAAGGCCAAATGGTCAGATGTTGCTAAGCATTGCACCTACATATAATATTTCGGTCACATAATGGTGTATCAGAGTACAACATGCAAAGGTGATATAGCTAAGCAATTAAGAGTGGGAACTCAAGACAGGAACTTCCTCAGACACTAGTAAAATGGTTTCCTCCCTGGAGGAAAAATATAATAATCTGTTTTCCCCATATATGTGGGTGGGTAGGGAAGCAGTCTGAAGATGCCTTTCATATTCTCTGAGGAAAATATCAGAGAAAATAGTATATCATACTGCCTTATTTTGCCTCTATTCCTGATTATATCCTCCAGCAATTATTTCTGTATTTTAAAAAAATCAGTTAAATAGACTACAGAGTTTATTCTTTATAATGTTTCTAGTCTCTCAGCTTTATCCTTCCCCTCCTCCAACTACACCTGTAATCTGAAGATGATAATGCTTTCTATTCTTTGGAGGAGGCAGTAAGAATTACTGATCAAACACATTGAAATGTATTATATAAATGCTAAGTATTAGGGCTGGTGCCAAGTCTAAATGAATTTTTAATAGATAAATTCCTAACTAGAAATATTTAAAATAATGCTCTTAAAATAAGAGCTAGATCATTTCTTTTAGTTTGAAGAAGGGAAGGGAAGGGAGGGGAGGGGAGGGGAGAGGAGGGAAGGGAAGGGAAGGGAAGGGAAGGGAAGGGAAGGGAAGGGAAGGGAAGGGAAGGCAGGGAAAGGGAAGGGTATTTTTTCCATTTTGATTCATGTGTACCTTTGTTCATATATCCTCCAGAAAATATGGATTTCTCAGTGGAAACAATGATGTGGGCCCACTTATGGTGAAAAAGATCTAAGAAATCATAAACATTCTGTTTAAGAAATTATGTGCTTCCTTGTGTGGGAGATGCATTTTATCCACAAGGAAACACGATGAATGCAAATCAGTTACATATTGTAGGCAGAGTTTATTAGTAACATGCAAATAAGACAGAAAACCAATATCTGTGTTATGCATATTTTTAATGTAATAGAGGCATTTTCACTGTCAAGTGTAGATGGTTGCTTGTTTCCAGTTGGAGAGGAGATCATTAGAATTTCAGTATCACATTCCACTCCTAATCTTAAAATTCTTCTACTTCTATTTTCTTTAACATTTTGAAACTTTTCAAAACATATGTAGCTACAGGTTGTGTTCTGTGGGCGTACGCGCACTCGTGGACATGCATGACAATTCTGTGCATGCACAGAAGCTTCTTTGCATGCGCAGAAGCATCTGGGAGGGTGGGCGGAGTTTGCCAACTTCCATTTCCGGCCTCTGGAGGGCCTCCAGGGTGGTGGGGAAGGCCGTTTTCACCTCTCCAGGCTCCTAGAAAGGCTCTGGAGCCTGGGGAGGGTGAAAAATGGGGCTACTGGGCCCACCGTACCATTTTTTATTTATTTATTTATTTATTTTTAAAATTTTTATACCGCCCCCTTCCCCGAAGGACTCGGGGCGGTGAACAGCCAAAATTAAAAACACACAATACAAATATTAAAATACTTTAAAATGAAATTAAATCTATGGCTTCCCCAATTTTAAACCCCTTACCCATAAAATTCCCCAATTAAAAGATTTTTAACCCAGCCCAGTTTGCTGAAATAAAAAAGTCTTCAGGGCCCGGCGGAAGGTCCGGAGGTCCGGGATCAGTCGTATCCCTGGGGGTAGCTCGTTCCAGAGGGCGGGTGCCCCCACAGAGAAGGCTCTTCCCCGGGGGGTCGCCAGCCGACATTGCCTGACAGACGGCACCCTGAGGAGGCCCTCTCTGTGGGAGCGTATTGGCCGGTGGGAGATTATCGGTGGCAGAAAGTGGTCTCGTAAATATCTGGGCCCTAAGCCATGGAGCGCTTTGAAGATGAGAACCAATACCTTGAAGCGCACCCGGAAGACCACTAGAAGCCAATGCAGCTCGCGCAGGAGAGGTGTCACGTGGGAGCGCCATCTCACCCCCATAAGCACCCGCGCGGCCGCATTCTGCACCAGTTGGAGCCTCCGAGTGCTCCTCAAGGGGAGCCCCATGTAGAGAGCATTGCAGTAGTCCAGGCGGGAAGTAACGAGGGCATGAGTGACCATGCATAGGGAGTCCCGATCCAGAAAGGGGCGCAACTGGCGTATCAGACGAACCTGATAGAAAGCCCCCCTGGCCACGGCCGTCATATGCTCTTCTAAAGACAATCCTACATCCAGGAGGACACCCAAGTTACGCGCCCTCTCCGTGGGGGCCAATGTCTCGCCCCCAATAGTCAGTGATGGCACCAGCTGACTATATCGGGACACCGGCAGCCACAGCCACTCAGTCTTGGAGGGGTTGAGTCAGAGCCTGTTCCTCCCCATCCAGAGCCGCACGGCCTCCAGGCACTGGGAGATCACTTCAAGGGATCGTTGGGGTGGTCCGGGGTGGAGATGTACAGCTGGGTGTCATCAGCGTACAGATGGCACTGCACCCCAAAACCACGGATGATCTCGCCCAGCGGCTTCACATAAATGTTGAACAGGAGAGGCGAGAGGACCGACCCTTGTGGCATCCCACAAATCAGGTGCCTTGAGGTCGACTTCTGCCCTCCAGCCAACACGGACTGCGACTGGTCGGAGAGATAGGAGGAGAACCACCGTAAGACAGTGCCTCCCACTCCCAGTCCCTCCAACCGGCGCAGCATGATGCCATGGTCGATGGTATCAAAAGCCGCTGAGAGGTCTAACAGAGCCAGAACAGGGGAGCAACCCCTGTCCTGAGCCCTCCAGATATCATCTACCAATGCATCCAATGCCGTTTCCGTGCTGTACCCGGGCCTGAAGCCGGACTGGAACAGATCTAGATAGATGGTTTCATCCAGGTACTGCGGGAGCTGTCGCGCAACCACATTTTCAACAACCTTCGCCAAGAAGTGAAGGTTGGAAACTGGACGATAGTTTGCCAAAACAGCAGGGTCCAGAGAGGGATTCTTGAGGAGGGGCCTCACCACCGCCTCTTTCAAGGCGGGAGGCAAGAAACCCTCACTCAAGGAAGCGTTTATAATCCTCTGGAGCCAGCCTCGTGTAACCTCCTGGGTAGCCAGTACCAACCAGGAGGGACACGGGTCCAATAAACATGTGGTCGGTTCACATGCCAAAAGCGGGGGGAGTGCGGGGAATCACATGTGCATGTACAGGGGGGTTGCACGTACATGCACGGGGGCGGGGTGCCTTGAATTATGGGTGTGGGCACACACATGCGCCACCCCCCCGCAGTCCTGCTTTTGGCACACGATGGCAAAAAGGTTAGCCATCACTGGTCTAGGACATTGTTTCTCAACCTTAGCAGCTTTAAGAGGTGTGAACTTCAATTCCCAGATTTCTCCAGCCAGTACTGATTTCAGGAATTCTGGGAGTTGAAGCCCTTCTTAAAGTTGCCACAACTTAAAAACAATGGTTTTGGAGCAGGAAGTGAGAAGGCCTTCTCTCACATGCCTACCAGTTATTTTTTAGAGAAAGAGAACTAATTTGGAACAATGCTTTGTTTCAAATAGTCCGGTTTTAAATAAAGGTGCCATTCATTTTAATTGTGTCTGGGAACATTTTAATTGTGCCTGGAAACAAATAAAGAGCAAATAAGAATCCTGAAATAAAGTATTGTTGTTGGACATAACATTGTACCTTGTTACCTTCAATTATCCCTAACCAAGAATCTAGCTGCCACACTTTGACTTGCTGAGGTTTCTGAATGTTTTTCAAAGGTAGCCTCATGCTAAGTATGTTACTATAATCCAAACAGGGCGTAATTAAGGGATTGTCACTGAGATCACATCTGGCATTCCATTTCTCACATTAGTCTTAGTTATATATACTCTTAATTATATATACTCTAACCATAATCTGGGCACCTGTAATGAGATTCAGGAATACAGTAACTAAATAAGTCTCCCATGATATCCTGACTCATGACACACCCATTCAGTTTCCTTATAAACAACATGGAAGTAGTTTATGATTGCCTTATTTTATCTTCTGATCTTGTTTACAGACTTGGGATTCTCTGATGGTCTCTCATCCAACTATTAGCTAGGTTTGACCAACTGTTTAAGTTTTTCAACAGCTAACTGCAGTTAGGTGCTGTTGGCCAGTGTGAATCAGCCATGATCCAATGCTGCATGGAACCCTTCTGAAGATCCTTTCATTGGATTTCCTTTCTAACTAATTAAGAGCACACTTAGTCCCATTTGGCCACTCAGTGGAATAGCAATAGCAATAGCACTTAGGCTTATATACTGCTTCACAGTGTTTTACAGCCCTCTCGAAGTGGTTTAAACAATCTGGGCCCTCATTTTACCAACCTTGGAAAGATGGAAAGCTGAGTCAACCTTGAGCCAGTGAGAATCAAACTGCCAAGCTGCAGGCAGCATGCAGTCAGCAGAAGTAGCCTGCAGTACTGCATTCTAGCCACTGCGCCACCATGGCTCTTAACTGAATAAGTGGAACATGAAAAATGGAGAGAGAAATGATGTTCCACAGGCATATCTGCTCCCAACTCTTTCCAATCTCTGCATATTGAGAGGGAAAATTTGTAGAAAAGTTGCCTTCCGTGCACTTCAGGGTGAGCATTGCTGTCAACATAATCAGATCCTAGATTAGGGAAGAAGCTGTACTCATATTCATATGAACACAAATACTACTTCTCTTTAATTCCTGCCCAGGAGTTCACATTTAAAAAAAAAAAATAGCGGAGCTTCAATCACACTTCTGTGGCCACTATTTGACTTTTTAAAAAATCTTCTCTTGCAGTCACCCCTGTTCAGTGGTGGGTTGCTACCGGCTCGCCCCAGTTCAGGCAAACCATTAGTAGTGGTGGCGGGAGGCTCCACCCACCCGCCCAGACATCATCAAATACGCTCTGCGCGTGGGCAGAAGTGGCACGTGTGCAAGCGAAGCAAGCGCATCTGCGCAAGCGAACCAGTAGCAAAGGTAAGTGAAACCCACCACTGTCCCTGTTCCTACCTGACCCATGTAGAAGCTGGAGGAAAAAAATGACCAGAAGATTTTCAAGGTCCCTTCCTATCCTATGATAGCAATAGCAATAACACTTAGACTTACATGCCACTTTACAGTGCATTTACAGGCCTCTCTAAGCAGTTCACAGAGTCAGCATATTGCCCCCAACAATCTGGGTCCTCATTTTACCCACCTCGGAAGGATGGAAGGCTGAGTCAACCTTGAGCCTGACGAGATTTGAACTGCCAAATTGCGAGCAGCCGGTGATGAGCAGAAGTAGGCTGTAGTACTGCACTCTAACCACTGTGCCACCGTGGCTCCACCACCATGCACTCTAACCACTGCAGCACTGTGGATGATTCTCTGCATCCCCTTTATCTATTCACGTGTTCAAGTCAATGCCTAAGTGGGGCTTTATTCTGGTCTAGATTAAATTTCAGGGTGGTTTGTCCTCCTCCAATCCAACAGAGCAGTTGAATGGCCAACATTACCAATTAGTACAGATTCTTTAGGTTTTTCTGGGGGGGAAAAAGACTGCATTCTGAATCTCTGCTTGTCACTGTGTAGGTGCCTTTTACATATGAAAAAAGAATAGAGCAATGGGAGAACTGTGCTTTCCCCCAACTTGGTCTCTCTCTTCCTAGTTATCACACTCCTAAACAGGGCATATTTGTTGCTTTTTGTCAACCTTCTGGTGGCACTGCCCCCGAAAGTCCACATACTATCATAGCTGGCATAAGATTTTTTCCCCAACTGCCATTTCTACCAAGCAGCAGGTGCAGAAGAAACACATTTACTAGCAAGTGAAACTGTGCCTAAATGTTGCAAGGGGATGATTGAAGTCAACATAGAGGTGTTATTTTCAAAAACAGCCTCATGTTGAATGTAATTAATGGAAGAGAAAGAAGCCCAGACATTTTCAGTGGACGCCTGCAGTATGATACATTCAGCAGGCTTGCTGTCCACTGATTGGGGATACAATTCTTAAAACTACAGTTATATTCTTCCCAATATTCATGCATCACATTCGTTTATGACATTTCTATCCACGTGCAATTCTATCCAAAGAAGTAGCACCCAACTTTTGAAGTGCGATCGTAACTACTAAATATGCAAAAAGAGAAGTGGCCAAATGTGAGACTCACAGATTGGCAATACAGCATGTACATATGAATCCTATGCTTATATTATCAGTCAAGATGACTCAAAGAAAGGGAGGGAGAAATAACACATAGAGTAGTACTGATCTTATAAAAACAAGGAGGCTTAATTAAAGTGACAACTGCAGATTTAAAGTCCAGACTTCACTGTGCAAACAAAACATGATATTAAGATCAGCTTTTCTGAATGTAAAGACATTCCTAAAAAAAGCCTTACAGAGGTATTTATTGCCATTACATGTTTGAAAAAAGCATAAAGAGGCCAGGTATTGAGTCCTATTCTCTGATCAGTGCAGAAATCCAAACTAATTTCTGCTTGGTCACATCCAGCAAAAGGAATCACATCAAATACTTTTATTCTTAGGAACCTTAGGAACCTTTTCCTAATATTCAATTAAATTACACTAGCCTGTAATCAGGGGTGGGTTTCGAAACCCGTCGCTACCGGTTCGTTTGCGCACATGCGCAATGCTTCAACACATGTGCAGAAGTGTTCGGGCAGGTGGGCGGAGCCTCCCACCACCACTGCTACCGGTTCACCCAATCCGGGGTGAACCGATAGCAATCCACCACTGCCTGTAATTTAAAAACATTTTTCTTCATACTGCACTCTGGAACAATAGAAAAATATTGGACTTCTTCTGTGTGACAGCTTCTCAAGTGTTTGAAAAATGCTTCCTTGGGGACAGACTAAGCAATGTAGATTTCCTTTGGTAAATCTAGACTGGACCATGGAGGCAACAAGATCCATTTCACCAAAATAAAAATGTCACCTAGTGTTGTGGCTCTGTCCTCCGAGCCTATCTTATTGGAGGAAAAAGGCTCCGAACATGAAGGAGAGGAGACGGCCAGGCCTCCCTCTCCAGGACCCTCCTCTCTGGCAATGCCTCAGGTGTCTCCCGAAGGAGAAGAGATTGGCCAGGAGCCAGGTGTTTCTGAGCCGTTGGATAGTGACGAAGAAACATTGTGGTTGGACCCACGCCAGCGTCAGAGAGACAAGCGTGCGCAGCAGAAAAGGAGGCGTGCCAGAGATTAAGGTGAGTCACTGGACCACACCCCACAGGCTATAAAAGGGAGTGTGGTGGCCATTCGGACTCTGTGACGGACAAAGCTAATCTGTGGCAAGGCACTTTGCATTTTCGGACATAATGCCTAATTGCTGCGGATTTAATTACAAACTGGACTATTCAAACTGTGTGTATTTTTGTCTGTGTTATTGGAGTAAAAATTCTTGGCAGGCAGCCACGGAGTTGCTGCCAAGTTCCTTATCACTGACATTGAGTGTTTGAAGAGTTTATTTAACCTTCGGCTGGCTGGTTGGGTGTGTGCGTGGTACGGGGACAGAACACCTAGTTTGCTCCAATAAAAGAATTCTGGTGGCCTATCCTGTTAAAACAGAGTTCCTCTAAATCTTTCTCTCAGAAGTAGCTGAAGTGCTTTTACACTTAGCGGTTTTATGCCAGACAGTGAAATTGGCCATAACATTTGTGGAAGCCATCCACTATGGAAACATTTGGCTCAGTCTGCAAGTGCTTCATTTAGCCTTCTCTTGAGAACTTGATATTAAAATTATTCATAATCTAAAAGAAAAAGCAAAGAGGATGTTTATCATATTTATAGATGACACAAAATTAGGTAAATTAATTAGAAGACCAAAATTGAATTCAAAATGATCACGACAGTGAAATGGGCTGAAAATGACAGAATGGACAATTAATAACAATACAAGTAGTTATTAATCAAATGGACATGTATAGAAGTTAAACATCTAACTTGGACATAATATTTATGAAACAAGGAATACTACCTGATTACAAATTACAAGCAGTGTGACATACCTACATAAAAGGTGCTTATTCCAAAAGGCAATTGGACTTTCTTATTTTGGTTTTTTTTTCACCTTTAAAAACATTTTGCTTCTCATTCAAGAAGCTTCTTCAGTTCAAAGGAAAGAAACAAAGACCAAGAAAGTCCAGTTGCCTTTTCAGGAAACCATTATCTGGATGATTGAGAATCTCTACATAAAAGACAAGTAAAATTTTAGGCTACCTCAGTGGAAGTAAAGTTCAAAATCAAGGGAAGTAACAACTGTGTTTTATTCAGCACTAGTCATATTCCGTTTGAGTACTGCATCACTTCTGGACATCACAATTTAAAAAAATTCAGAAACCATAATAGGGTCAGAGGAAGGCAACACTGTAAGGATGATCAAGAAACTAGAAATTAAGTACCAATGAAGGACAAAATTAAATCCAATTAAAAATATATATGAAAAATTAGAGTATTTAGTCTTGGGAAAAGGAGTGATGTGGCTATGGGAAGTACCACAAGAATATAAAAACCTAAGCAATGCCTTGATGGATGAAACCCCTGGATCATTATACAGTGTCCAACCAACTGCATAAGGAAGCTCACTAATCTCCCAGCTGAGGGCTTCCAATGACAGTGACACTGACATCCAGGCTAATAGCCAGTGAATCCCAGGACTTCTGTGAATTAGTCCAATCCTTTTTTTAAAGCTAGTCAAACTATTGTAATACCAGAACATATCTCATGGTGAAGGTAATAAGATGATAAGGCCATAAATGAATATTTCACTTTGATGAAGCTTCAAAGGTCTCTTCAAAATATCTCTTCAAAACTGTTTCAGAAAGCAGGTCCCTTTGTGGCACATTTGTATTGCATTTTCTCTTCAGTTTGATAGTTCCTCGGCAGTTGCTCAAAGGGTGAAAGAGAAATGACAATACTGTGCAATGAAAATTCACAAAAAAAAGAAAAGAAAAGAAAAAAAAAGCCAAACCCTTCCAATGAGGGAAAAAGTTTGTAGAGAGGACAAAATATGGTTATAACTCTGCAGAGAAGCATGATTTATTTTTATAGGTATAGCTAGATACCTATCACATTGGGAGCTTAGCTGGATGAATAGGCATAGATTGCCTTTGGCTAATTTTGGGATTGCTTCAACTTTACATTTGCTTTTGATTACTATTTGGAACTGGACCTACAGCAATTATGTTATTATGCTGTCTGTTTAATGTTCTCAATGCTACCTCTACAATAAATCTCACAAGATCGGGACACCTCGGGTAACTATAGGAAAACACATTTTCAGGATACATTCAAGATTTAGGATCATTATCCTAAGAACCCTGGAATTGTATAAACTTTACTTACATAATTTCTTCATAAATTTTAGGTAGAGACCTGTGTAGTCAATGATTCAAAAGAAATGAGGGGCTTTGAAGCAATGTTTCAGAATAGCTAAAGTCACAAAATTCAAATGTTAATAATAATATGAGGATTCATGACATCTGAAATAAATTTAAAATTCTTATTAAAAAAACACCTTTGTTTGAAGTTCTGTTGTAATAATGAATTACAACAGAAGACATACACTAATATATCCCCCAGAACTTAGATTGGCTCTGACCTTTAGGAAGGCCCTGGAGATATGGCCACTGTGCCTGTGGTCCAGCAAGAGTGAGAAGCTTTTACACTGGCTGTGTTGAGCTGCGTAAATAATGATTTACCACTAATCATGATTACTCATGGCTCAGCAGTTAAAGATGCTGAGCTTGTCAGCTAGAAATCTGACAACCTGGGTTCAAGTTACGAGCACTGTGTGACAGGATGAGCTCCTGTCCTTTCCCCAGCTCCTGCCTACCTAGCAATTTGAAAGCATGCAACTGAGTAGATAAACAGGTACCCCTTCGATTGGAAGATAACAATGTTCCAAGTGCCTTGGTGTATAGTTATGCTGGCCACATGACCACATAAATGTCTTAGGACAATGCTGATTCCCTCGGCTAAGAAACAGAGTCAGACACAACTGGACAGAGGGAAACTTTGTCTTTCTTTATAGTTTAATACATTTATATATTGGTTTTTAACTTGCTTTTATTGGATTGTTCTTATCTGTTGTGAGATGCCCAGAATCACTGAGATAAGATTAGTTGCTGTACAAATCAAAACAACAACAACAATAGACTTAGACTAACTTTATTGTCACTTTGAATGTACACTAATTGGCATACATTAAAATGAAATTTTGTTGGATACAGCTCTCAAAGTTTCTCCACCTCCGATATACACTACATAAATATGACTAAATAAATAAATAAATAAATAAATAAATAAATAAATAAATAAACCCACAAAGAAACAACACAGTCTAGTTCGGATGTACATATGTACATGGCAAGAAAAATGAATCTTGCGAGTTTGTCAGGCGGATGGCATAGGGAACAAAGCTGTAACAGAATCTGGTAGTCCTGCTAGAAATATTTCAAAACTTCCTCCCAGAGGGGAGCAACAGAAACAGATCATGCAGTGGGTGTGTGGGGTCTCTAACAATGCTTTGAGCACATAGCGCTTATAAGCAGCATCCTGAATAATAGGAAATGAGCTTCCTATAATCTTCTCTGCTGTGCTTACCACGCTCTGAATGGAATAATGTAGAAAACAAATGTCACCCCTGCAAAGAAGCAGAAGAAGCCGTGGACCAGCTAGTTAGCTGCTGCAAGAAGGTTGCATAGTGGACTACAAGCAAAGTTGTAACAATGGTGCATTGGAATATCTGCAAGAAATACCGTTTGCCTGCCATTTGGTGGGACCACAAAATAGATTAAAAGAAGAAAAAAAGAAAATGAAGAAGCTAAAATTCTCTGGGACCTTCGAATTTAAACAAGCATCTATCACATAACACCATCGGGATAGTAGAACAGAAGACAAAGAATTGGAAAATGTCACGAAGTATCAAGATGTGAAAACTGAAGTTGAACAATTATGGCATAAATCAGCAGTGGCAATGCAATTGGTTATTGGTACCATACCAAAAAACTTTGGACAAAACTTAAACAGTCATTGACAAAGTTTCCATCTTTCGATCTTCCAATTACAAAAAAACAATTACTACCAACCTGCCTTCCATTGAGGACCTGTATACTGCATGAGTCAAAAAGAGGGCTATGAAAATAGTTACAGACCCCTCGCATCCTGGACATAAACTGTTTCAACTTCTACCCTCAAAACGACGCTATAGAGCACTGCACACTAGAACAACTAGACACAAGAACAGTTTTGTCCCAAACGCCATCACTTTGCTAAACAAATAATTCCCTCAACACTGTCAAACTAGTTATTAAGTCTGCATTACTATTAATCTTCTCATTGTTCCTATCACCCATCTCCTCCCACTTATGACTGTATGACTGTAACCTTGTTGCTGGTATCCTTACGATTTATATTGACTGTTTCCTAATATGATTTGATTGCTTATTTGTTCCCTGTGACTATCATTAAGTGCTGTATCTTATGATTCTTGACGAATGTATCTTTTCTTTTATGTACACTGAGAGCGTATGAACCAAGACAAATTCCTTGTGTGTCCAATCACACTTGGCCAATAAAGAATTCTATTCTATTCTACAAAAGGCCACTCTGCTTGGATCTGCACATATAGTACACAAATACATTACCACACCTTGGGAAGAACTCAATGCATATGAGGGCCAACATGAGTTAAAGAACTGGCAGCTCTGATTTCATATTCTTGTGTATATAACAATATTATGGAAAATCAGTGATCATGTTATAATAGTTTAAGGCAATGAGTTGGTGTCTACTTAACTGAAAGGTAGTCCTTGACTTACAACAGTTCATTTAGTGACAGTTTGAAGTTACAAAGGGCCTGAAAAAAGTGACCTATGACCATGTTCCACACTTATGACAATTGCAGCATCTCCATGATCATGTGATCAAAATTCAGACACTTGACATATTTATGATGGTTGCAGTGTCCCTAGGTCATGTGATCCCCTTTTGCGACATTCGGACAAGCAGTCAATGGGGAAGGCAGATTCATTTAACAACCATGTCATTAACTTAACAACCACAATGATTCCCTTAACAACTGTAGCAAGAAAGGTCGTAAAATGGGGCAAAACTCACTTAACAAATGTTTCACTTAACAACAGAAATTTTGGACTCAATTGTGATCATAAATTGAGATACAGCCCATAAATTCAATGGGATATATTTTTAATAGAAATGTATACGTATATATTAAGGAATGACCAAGCTATTGTAAATAACTAATTCCCATATGACTATAACTCAAGTAAAATGTTTTTAAGTACTGTCTATTAACTCTTATACAATACCTTTTGGGAGTAATCATTCGGATTTAGGATGGATCTGTATGTATTTTAGGACAGGGCTAATGTATAATAATGCAAAGCAGTGGTGAAATCCAAATTTTTTTACTACCGGTTTTGTGGGCATGGCTTGGTGGGTGTGGTGTGGATTGGTGGGTGTGGACTGGTGGGCATGGCAGGGGAAGGATACTGCAAAATCTCCATTTCCACCCCATTCCAGGGGAAGGATACTGAAAAATCTCCAATCCCTCGCCACTCCTGGGGGAAGGATATTGCAAAATCTCCATTCCCACCCCACTCTGGGGCCAACCAGAGGTGGTATTTGCCAGTTCTCCAAACTAATTTAATTTAATTTAATTAATTCAATTTATATGCCGCCCCTCTCCAAAGACTCAGGGTGGCTACTACTCAAAATTTCCACTACCGGTTCTCCAAACTGCACAAATTTCCACTACCGGTTTTTCAGAACCTGTCAGAACCTGCTGGATTTCATCAAGAAACAGCAGAATTGTCATACCATCTTCAAACTATTTGTAGATTTACAAACTTTTAAAGGCAGAATATTTATGCTATCCTTAGGTCTTTTACTTTTTATTCTCATATAAGGAAGTTTTATATGCTAGTCATTTCAAAGTAAACAACAGATGTTTGCACCTATATTATGGGTTAGTACTGAACTGGTATTAAACAACAATGAGACAACATGTCAAACCCAGTAATGGTAAATAAATGTGTCAGCAAAGAGCAAAAATATTCAGAGTTCACTTCATCTCTCAAAAAGAACTGTAAAAAATAGCACTTTCTTGGTAGATCTGCTCCTATAATGACATCTAAAGACGTTTCTGAGGAGGGGGTGATGGTGGAGAAAGAGCAATACCAAATGAACATAATTTAAAACAGCACCCCACCTGTCGCAGTGACAGAATGTTTTCACCTTCTTTCAAGTACACATTTTTCTTCAAATGGAGGAGGAGGAGGAGGCAAAATTAAAGAAAATTTGTAGGTGGAGACATTGGCGCAAGGTGAAATCTCGCTGAGGCCTATACAGTAATGATAGCTTGGTTTCTTTATTATCTCTGAAAAAAGAGGAAGAGGAATTGCAGTTATTCTTACTGATTTTCTCCGCGTTCTTTTATTTAGTGCATTCAAGGATCTGTCTATTTCACTATAGACAGACTATAATAGACTATAGACAGACAGTCTATTTCACTACTGTACATACAAGTAATCCTCAGTTAACAAGGTATTTGTATCAGATGTCACAAAAACGAATGAATGAATCTATCCAGTGGTGGGTTCCTCCCGGTTCGGTCTGGTTCCGTCGAGCTGGTAGCAGTGACGATATGACGTCACTGAACCGGTTCTGCCCCCCATCCCCCCTACCGATGGGTAGATTGGTACAGCTCTGCAAGCAGTTAAAAGCCTGGTAGACCAGTACCTCTGCTAAATCCTAAATAATTGTCACATGACCATCAAGCCACGCCCACAAAATAAGCCACGCCCACAGAACCAGTAGTAAAAAATTTTAGAACCCACCCCTGAATCTATCCCCAGTCCCAAAAAACTGAAGCAAAATGTAATTTACAGTCCATAACCTTCAATGAAGATGACTTCATTTTATGATAATAATGATCAATCCACTATAAGATAATTATAATATTATTTGATAATAATAATTACAAACAGAATTCAGGTGCCAAGAGTGATGTCTTTCTCTTTCCTATTCCCTTCTGCCATCCATAAGTATTAATAGGTTGCGCTTCATTGTTTGCTCATATAGCCATCAGGATACGAAACTAGTCATCTGCATTATTCTCCCCTTTTCTACCCAAATTAGCAAACTGTCTCAGCACCTATCCTATAATTTGGCAGATTTCTTACCAAAAAGCAGCACTTCAAAGTCTTACTGGTCCTGCTCAATGTTCTAACTTGTTATCTGTGTAGAAGTTCATATTATATGAGTGGATAAAAGAAACAAATTATCTTTAATAGGTTCTTAAGAATGAGTAGAAAGATGAAATTGTTTGTTATCTTACTTATGTACAATCTGAAACAGATTTTTTTTCTTTAGGTAAAGGTAAAAGTTCCCCTCGTACATATGTGCTAGTCGTTCCTGACTCTAGGGGGCAGTGCTCATCTCCTTTTCAAAACCAAAGAGCCAGCACTGTCCAAAGACATCTCCGTGGTCATGTGGCCGGCATGACTAAACATCAAAGGCACACAGAACGCTGTTACCTTCCCACCAAAGGTGGTCCCTATTTTTCTACTTGCATTCTTTACGTGCTTTTGAACTGCTAGGTTGGCAGAAGCTAGGACAAGTAATGCTCACCCCGTTACGCGACACTAGGGATTCGAACCGCTGAACTGCTGACCTTTCGATCAACAAGCTCAGCGTCTCAGCCACTGAGCCACCGCATCCCTTAGGTTTTTCTTTATAAAAGCATTAAAACAGGTATTTTGCTCACCACAAACTAGAAACTTTGCATTAATTGTGACAAGAAAATATTTAATAGTCTGTAGATTTCAACACTAACAATATAAATGTTTGATGTACATTTACCCTTTCAGTGACAAACCTCACGGATACTAATTTTCCATCAAGATGAAAGCCTACTAATGTTTTAGTATCCTTTTCTACAGTTCTTTAAAACTGTGGTTCCTTTAAAAATCATGTTGAAATGGTTTTGGGGCCTTCTATCTGAATGAAATAATATTTCTTAGGAATACATCTTACTAAGCTTATAACTAGATCCTGTACCCAATGGTTTTGCAGTGATATAAAAAAAAATGCCACATTTAGCACTGGAAATGTTGAACTCAGTCGTGGTCATTAGGAGCTTTGCATTCCTAATTGGCAACTCTATACATACAAACAACTCCAGGATTCATTAATGATATATGAAATCTATACATCAAATCAAATCTATATAGAGATAGTCCTTGCTTAACATCAGCCCTGTTTAATGACCATTTGAAATTACAATAGCACTGAAAAAGTAATTTTAAGACCAGGCCTCACTTACAACCATCAACAATGTCCTGTGGTGACATGATTGAGATTCTGATGCTTTGAAACTGGCAGGCATTTACAAACCTCATAGCATTCTGCAGTCACATAATTGCCATTTGCACTCTTCACAAGCAGAATCAATGGAGAAGTTGACAATAAAACTTCAAGTCACAGTTGCATGATGTCTCATTTAACAAGCATGTCACTTAGCGATGGAGTTCTGATTGTTATTCGAGGACTAGCTATAGTTAAATAGCAGGTGACAGCAGAAAACAGGACCTGGCTATCTGGATAGGAGACGATACCAATGAAACTACATAGATATTCCAATCACTAGAAGCTAAGCTCAACTTGAAAGAGATTTTATATTTCACCAAGAAATAATAATATCAAAAATTTTCAAGGTTAATAAATATCTACATATAGTTCTTGAATTCTGGCTCATGCATCTCTTGTAAATATTGTATACATATTATTTATTATTATATTATTTATGGGACTTCAGGTGATAATTATGGACATTTGTTTTATTTAGCAGCTTAAGCACTAGTTTTGGTCATTTCAAGTCTGAAATAAAACTTATGAGGCTAAAATGAGGTGGCACCTGGAGTTATTTATTTAGAGAAAATCAGTCATGTTCTAGAAATCAGTTATTTGAGCTTCGTTATCAGAAGGTGACTTAGAGTAATCAATCTTTTGCAATTTTTAAAATAGCATTAAAAAGCTGCATGAAAAGAATCTCATTCTGATTTGAAATTATTTAGCATTGCTTTTAATGGGATATTATTTATTTATATATTTGTTTTTACTTACTGGGGCTTTGGTGCCCCAGTGGTTCAAGGAGCTTCAATATAAACTCAAAACTAAAAAGACATACAAGTATCGCAATGCCTATTGTGACAACTAAGAAGCATTTCTAATTAATGAAATGGAAAGAAAGCTTATATTCCTCCTATTTAAATAGCTATTATTGCCAGGGAGTGAATTGTGATCTAAAACAAGGTGAGGTCAAGAGGCTTGTATTTATCTAACACACTGAATTCTATGCATGTCTTAAACGGAGAAGTGGTTTTTTTCCCCCTAGCCTTAGGGTATTAGTCATGGTCTGTGATTCATGGGAAAAAGTGTAGGAAGACTTAAAATTGTGTCCATATTATTTCATTTTCTGTTAGACTTTGAATTCCAAAGTGAAATTCCTATTATTCTTTTATAAATTGGCATAGAAAGGAACCAAGAATCTTCGCCTGACAACACCTGCAGTTAGTGGCATTCAAAAGGCATAACTTCTTTTCCAAGGAGATTCTGAACTCCTTGATTATTGTCTCAAGAAGGATAAAGATCCAGCTTCTTTACCTGATTGGCAGAAACATTACTTCACCAAAAAGACTTCTAAACATTGTTTTAGAAGTAATGAGTCCTGCTGATTTCAACCTTCCAGGCTCTGCAATCCCACAGGGAAACATGGATTGGAATAAAACAGAAAGCTTTTGATCATAATGAGCTTCCTATCCACAGAAGCTACTGAGCTTTTATACTATTCTTTTTATTTCCTGCTATTTTCAGTAAAGGACCCCAAAGCTGTGGGCAACCCTCTTGGCCCTCAAAGCACACGGGAAACTTGGCAGAAACATACACTTCAAAAATAATAAGAGATCATTCCCCAAACTAAAAGCATAATAATAACTTCAACATAAGAAAAAAGTAGTTAAATATATGAGGCTGTTTTGCCAACATGGATGATGGTGGGATGAAGCCAAAGAAGGGAAACTGCCAGAATCAAGGCAGAACAAAGGACTAGAGGAAGGAGAAAGGCAGAACACTAATACCTGGGACAAATAATAAAAGCTCTGTTGGCAAATTTCATTCCCAACGTGTGGAAACTCTACTCCCTTATAATCAGCCTTGAATAGCCCATCACATTCATTTGTTCAGATTATGTATTGATCTACCTGGCAGGCATTCCACTCCCCCTTCATACCATTCTTTAACACAAGTAAAATCCAATCTTTCACAAATCACAAAGCAAGACAAGACAAATCAGATAAAAACTGGGTTATTAGTAAGAAACCAATGTATGCCAACCTTTCATATATCAGTACAGTGAAACAATTAATCGTGAATGCTTCAAATTAATGATTGAAGTGATTTGTTGGCTGTAGGGTCTCATCTCCACATAATAAGAGAGATAACAAACAGCATCCTTAATTATGTTATAGAAATACATCCGAGCATGGGACAGTATTTCTATGATTATTTCACTTTCCTGACAGCTACTAGAAGGTGTTATATCAAGCTTCTTACATGAACTCAAGATTATGGATCCAGGGAAAATGATCTATGAATATAGAACCAACAGCAGTGCATTCACAACTGAATGAAAACAGGAGAAATGTGTATGATCTTTCAGAAATAATGAAATAATATGTGTTTTAATATGTCCTACTAAACAGGGAAGCTGGGCCTTCTGTTTGTTCTGACTGAACATTTTGTTTAGTGGTGCGTGGTACATTTAGTCTCATACATCCTTATTCACTTCCTTGCCTGAGAGTCAACAGTGCTTAGTTGCATCATGAGAAAGCATTCTGCATTCCTTGCTTGTTACTTGTGTTACCATTTTAATAGGAACACTAAATTCCTATTAAAAATTAAAGGGTTGATTTCTTGTTTTTTTTGCATGTTAGCTGAGAATACAATCCAAACTTCTAAATTCCACCAATCAGAAGATGAGAGTCAGTTTCTCCAATGTCTCCAAGAAAATTATTCTGCCTAAAACCTTTTTATTACTTTCAACAAAACTGAACTAATATCAATGATCTGGCTTGAAATACAACAGCTTTTTATATGCTTACCTTTGAACTAAATCCAGCCTAACTCATTATTCATCTGAAAAGTAGCTGAGATCATCAACTGGAATCACAGGATATTCTATGCAGGGAATCTTGAACATCACTTATTTCTACTTTGGAAAGAAAATAAATTTGGTACTAAACTAGAAAGGAAAAAAGGCACTTTAGTTCAGAAAGGACTTTAGAACACTAAGCCAGCTTCACATGAAAGGTGAGAGAATAAAGGAACATTTCATCAATTGTCAGCTTCAAAATCCAACATTGTTCACCAATCCAATAAGAATAATACTTGATTTATTTTTATTGATTAATTAAACAATTAATCAACATTTTCTCCAAGAATTTTTATAGAGCACTCCTTTTCCAAACTTTCCCGTGAGGTAGGTTATTGAGACAATAATTGGCCCATAATCATGTAACGAGTTCCATAGCCCAGATGACTTGAAACTCTGTCTCCCATGCTTAGGACAGTAGCTTAATTACATCACATTGGTTTTCTTGTACTGTATATATAAATATGCATACTAATTTTAAGCATGATGTGTTAGGAAAAAAGTTTTCTTTCTTTGTTATTGTTCATTATCAAAAGGATCTGTATAAAAGATCTGCAAATTTCAGTTCTATGTTTATACTGTGATTTCAATCCTAACAATGTGTGTGTGTGTGTGTGTGAAAAGAGAGTATTTTTAGTATAAGGCATGTGATTTTAAAAAGAAAAAAGGTAAGTAAAAATTGATGGTTATCTCTGAAATTAGAGCGTGAAATATTGTGTAATTTATTGCCATTTTGTGACTGAAAAATCATCAAAGTGGGATTCAAAAAGAAAAAAATAGTGGTGGGTAAAAAGTAAACGTGAGTTATCAATACCTTTGAAGAACTTACATCTAAATTTTGGTGAGTAATAAAATTTAGATCATAGAACACAGAATTGGAAGGGACTATTCCAATTCAGTGAAGAAGCCAATATAATATTTCTGACAGTCTTTGTTTGAAGATCTCTACCAAAAAAAGAACTCACTATTTTGGTATCTACAATCTGAAAGTACTTTCTGATGTTTAGCCTGAGCCATACTTCCCTGAGCCATACCTCCTTTAACCCATTGGTTCAGTGGTAGAATTCAATTTTTTTTACTACCGGTTCTGAGGGTGTGGCTTGGTGGGCATGGTGTGGCTTGGTGGGCGTGGCAGGGGAAGGCTACTGCAAAATCTCCATTCCCTCCCCACTCCCCCATTCCCTCCCCACTTCTAGGAGAAGGGTATTGCAAAATCTCTATTCGCACCCCACTCTGGGGCCAGCCAGAGGTGGTATTTGCCGGTTCACTGAACTACTCAAAATTTCTGCTACTGGTTCTCCAAAACCTGTCAGAACCTGCTGAATTTCACCCCTGCATTGGTTCTAGTCCAGGGGTGTAATGCTACCGATTCACTCTAGTTCGGGCGAACTGGTAGTGATAAAAACTACTGGTTTGGGTGAACCGATAGTACAAAAAAATGTGATTGTTGGAACTTCTTTTTTTTTTACTTTTTTAAAGCATTTTTTACTACCTATTCACCGGAACCAGTAGTAAAAAAAATGCTTTAAAAAAGTTAAAAGAAAAAAGTTGGCCACGCCCACCCAGTCACATGACACTCCACACACACACCAAGCCATGCCCACAGTACCAGTAGCAACAAATTTTACATTTCACACTGTTCTAGTCCTGCTCTTTGAGGCAATAGAGAATAAGTCTACTGTACTCCTATTAGATCTCTCAGCGGCTTTTGATACCATCGACCATGGTATCATGCTTCACCGGCTGGAAGAGTTAGGGGTGGGGGGCACTGTTCTATGGTGGTTCTCCTCCTTTCTCTCTGTCCGGTTGCAGTCTGTGTTGGCAGGGGGGCAGAGGTCGTCCCCGAGGCCCCTCGTATGTGGGGTGCCACAGGGGTCAGTCCTCTCGCCCCTTCTGTTCAACATTTATGTGAAGCCACTGGGCGAGATCATCCGTGGTTTCGGGGTGAAGTTCCATCAGTACACTGATGATACCCAGCTGTACATCTCCACCCCGGACCACCCCAATGATGCCCTTGAAGTGATGTCCCTGTGTCTGGAGGCCGTGCGGATCTGGATGGGGAGGAACAGGCTCAGGCTCAACCCATCCAAGACCGAGTGGCTGTGGTTTCCGACGTCCCGATATAGTCAGTTGACGCCATCGCTGACTATTGGGGGTGAATCGCTGGCCCCCACGGAGAAGGCTCGCAACTTGGGTGTCCTCCTGGATTCCCGGCTGTCTTTAGAAGAGCACTTGATGGCCGTGACCAGGACGATTTTTCATCAGGTTTGCCTGATCCGCCAGTTGCATCCCTTTCTGGATCAGGACTCCCTACACACAGTCACTCATGCCCTCGTCACCTCCCGACTGGACTATTGTAATGCTCTCTACATGGGGCTCCCCTTTAGGAGCACGCGGAGGCTCCAACTGGCGCAGAGTGCGGCCGCGCGGGTGGTTATGGGAGCAACATGGTGCTCCCGTGTAACACCTCTCCTGCGCGAGCTGCACTGGCTCCCGGTGGTCTTCCTTGTGCGCTTCAAGGTTTTGGTTACCACCTTTAAAGCGCTCCATGGCTTAGGACCTGGTTATTTACAGGACCGCCTACTACCACAAATAGCCTCCCACCGGCCGGTACGCTCTCATAGAGAGGGTCTCCTCTGGGTGCCATCAGCCAAGCAGTGTCGACTGGCGGCCCCCAGGGGGAGGGCCTTCTCTGTGGGGGCACCCACTATCTGGAACGAGCTCCCCTCGGAGATACGGAGGATCCCAGATCTGCGCACCTTCTGCCGTGCTCTTATTTTATTCCAGCAAGCCGGCCTGGCCTAATTTTTCTCCCCTTTCTTTTAAATTTTAAATTGAAATTTTAATTTGTTTTAAATTTATTGGGATTTTAATTGTCGTGGGCCAATATTATTTAATTTGGTTTTAAATTGTTTTTAACTTTTGTATTTCTGTATTTTATCTTATGCCTGTTCACCGCACTGAGTCCTTTTGGAGTAGGGCGGTATACAAATTTAATAAAACTAAACTAAACTACTCCCTTCTCTGAGTGACAGTCTTTCTAATATTTGAAAACTGCTATCATGTTTCCTTCCTTAGTCATCTGTTCTGTAGGCTAAACATTGTAGATAATTTATCATCTTTAGATGAACTCTTAGAACAACTGCAGAAAATATTCATTTCATCAAGTTAGACCTCAGAGGACTTACATTTTAATTTACCCGAAAAATGGTTATGAACACATAATATCCTTTAATAACTTTTATGGAAGTTTGAATATAAGACAATTCTATTCAAATCACCTGGAAACCTATCAATGTTCATGAGATTTATATTTTATAATTTCAATAACCCATTGGACAACATTTAAATTGTGTATTTGGATGATCTGCTATGATGAAAAGAAAAAGCATTTCTTTAACAATGTCTCATATACATCCTTTCTGCTAAACTAGAATAATTTGCCTTTTTGGACTATTTCAGCTACTGTATTTTCTTGAAAAGAATCCAGATTGATTCTGCCAGAACTATTTTGTCTTGAAACACTGCCCTACTCACCATTCAGGCTCAGAGTTTTATAATGTCCGCTGTGCTTTGCTAATTTTTATTGTAAATTTGTCCATAATTTTGTTGCAATCACCATCCTACTTGTTCATCTTACTATGAAAGAGTTAGAGTTCACTTTAAGTGGGGTCCTAAAATCCAGCAGGCATTTCACTTATTCAAGTGGACTTTCACAACTCCAATCCAGATCCCACCTGTCCCTTTGTTATTTTTAAAAAATATCTTAAAGAGTCACAATTTTTTAATCTATACATGAATTGCTTCACCGTGTGTACCTTAGCAGACAACTTCTCCTTGTTGAATTGATCTATGATTTTTTTTTTAAAAAAAGCAGCTTTTAGCTATCAAATAAGCTTTTCAACATTGTTTCAATTTACACAAAAGTACTTCATGTTCTGAAAATGTCCCAAGTGAACACAAATATCTGGAATATTTGCAAATTTCTCACAGACTCACACTGCCAACTCAGGTAGGCACAATCTAGTCCACCATTTCTCAGCTCAGAAGGGAGACTGTTTCCCTGACTGATTAATCCATGCTCAACTAAAGCATGGATTTGATGATCTTTATCTTCCTTCTTTTCTTGTGAACAGGCAGAACTGTATTACAATGGTCTATAGACATCCCTCTTCCCTCGAGGAAAGAGATTTCATTGGTCTGCCATGACAGCAAGGCAATTGAAAACATTTTGGAATATTTAGAACAATTCACTTCCTGCCATATGACTTGTGGTAGACTTAGATTTGGACAGACTCCAAGGCAGGAGTGAAATGCTCCCGGTTCAGACCAGATCACTCTATCCGGTAGCGATTCCAGCAGGTGGTTCTGAGAACCAGTAGCAAAAATCCCTGTGCTCCCACCCCCATGCCCAGCTGAGCCACGCGATCATCAGAGGCTGTTTTTTTTTTTTTACGAAGAGGTTGTAGAAAAAATGCTTTTAAAAGTTAAAAAAAAAAGTTGGCCACGCCCACCCAGTCACATTACCCTCCACCAAGCCATGCCCACAGAACCGGTACTAACAAATTTTACATTTCACCACTGGGCCAAGGCCTATGTTTCTGGGTACCATATACGTCATTGTCCAATATCCATGATTACCAATGGAGTGCTATCTATAGATAGCCTGCCCATGCGAAGCAGCAAAATATGTCCATACTTTCTATCCCACAATGTTCCACATTCTTCCCACAGTCTTTCTGACTGGTTTTGCACTCTGCCTTCGGCTAATAATTTTTTACTCTGTGGGCAAAGGACCAGTGGTGGGTTTCTATTGGTTCACCCTGGTTCGGGCAAACCAGTAGTGGCGGTGGCAGGAGGCTCCGCCCACCTGCCCGGACATCATCACGTATGCTCTGTGCATGCCTGTTCCAGTTCCAAACTGGTAGCGAAGGTAAGTGGAACCCACTAGTGCAAAGGACACTACTTTGGGGAGGGGAAAATAGTTTTACATGGAAAAAGTGGAGTGGAGTGGAGAGAGAGACCATTCATAATTACTTTTAAATTGAGAGGGACAATTTTCAACCTGGGGAAACCATTGACAAAGATGTTGAGGATTTAGAAGTTGTTCCTTTTTCCATGGTCTGATATTGGGAGGCAGAGAGGAGGGAGAAATTCCTTAAAGAGGAAAAACTTCCATCACATAATACACACACACACACACACACACACACACACACACAAACAGAGAGAGAGGGACGGAGGGAGGGAGGGAGGGAGGGAGGGAAAGAGAGAGAGAGAGAGAGAGAGAGAGGGAGGGAGGGAGGGAGGGAGGGAGGGAGAGACAGAGAGAGAGAAAGTGTTATTGGCATTTCCAGATCCAGGGAGAGAAGGGAAGAACAAAGTAGATAATAGTTGAAGCTGCCTAGCTGGAAACAAAAAGACTAAGACCAGACACAACCATTATCAAAATGTGATGCAATAATCCATTATCAGGATTATTGAAAAGAATAGTATAAAGTTATAGAAATCTCAGCAACTGGACAGATTCACTTTTAGAGAGCATTTTATCCTTCCCTAATAAAGGTGGCCCGAGAACCTCTGGGTGAACTGATGAGACTGTCCTCTTAATGGATAAGTGAGGTGGCAAACATATGGATCTCTCTCATGTTCTGAGCATAGTTATAAGTAGGCTGGTGTTGTGTCTCGGGATCAGCTTGGCTGCGCTTCCGGGTTGCAACGGCCCCAGCCGGTGGTTTCTAGATTCTACCAATAGGTGGCTGGGGCTTAGGACCAATGGCTGGCCGGGGTTTTAGGTCCAATCAGTTTTGTTGGCCACCTACTCCACCCAGTGGCCAGCCTGGAGTGGAAGCCCAAACAATATATATTCCCAGTCTGTTCCTTGCTATCGAAGCTTGTTCTAGTCTTTTTTACTTGCTTTTAATATGGAATAAAAGAGAGTTGATGTAACTGGGTGTCGCCTGGCTTCATTGGAACCCACTACATTTCACTGGCGACAAAGGTGGGATGCTGAAGGAAGCGGCCTTTTCAGCGTCACACGGCATTGCAGCCCGGCACGAGACCACGCTGCACCGCAATACGCATACAGTGATTTAGAGCCGGCGGCTGTTCCAGGCTGAATACCATGAGCTCCTCGAGGGGGACTACGAGTACTTCCAGCAATGCTGGTACGTCTGCTATCTTGCATGCAGGTACTCCTGCCATCCTGTCCCCCCAGTTGGGGCTGGCTGGCGCGACGGCATTGCTGGAGTTTGACATACACCGCCCGGACATGTGGGAGATATGCCAAGTGCGGCTTGAGTCTTTTTTCCAGTGCTATGGCATTACCGATGAGGGTGCACGGCGAGACTGGTTCCTGAATTGCTGCGGAAATGACTTGTGTGGGCTGGCCGTGAGCCTTGTGAACCCAAGGAAAGTGGATCAGCTCTCCTACTCTGACCTGGTGGGTGTTATCACGGCCCATTTAGCACCTGAACCAACGCTGGTGTCCCGGTGGGTAGAGTTTTTTAATCGTAGGCGTTTGGCTGCTGAGCCAGCCACAACGTTTTTGGCAGAGTTGCGTAAACTGGCTTGCTGGTGTGAATTCAATGACTTGAATGAGGCTTTATTCAACCAATTTATATGTGGCCAGACGGACAAGAAGTTGTTGAGGAAATTTTGTTCAAAGAAAGTTCTTAAGATGGAAGATGCCCTGGCCATCGCCATCGCGGCCGAGGAGATGGTCCCAGAGGCCCGGAAGGGGGGAACCATGCCGACACCCAGCTGGGTGGGATTTCATCATGAGAGCCCTGAAGAGGATTCCGACTCAGCAAGGGAGGACGTGCGATTGATGAGGCATAGGAGTGCCCCTAGGCCCGGCGGAGCGATGGCTCGGAACAACGCGTCGGAGACCATTGGACATCAATGTGACAGCTGTGGTGGGGACCATCCACGGAAGACTTGCCAGTTCCAGGAAGCTAAGTGTCGGCGATGTGGGAAGCTGGGACACATCGCTCGCGCATGTCGGGCCAAGGGGGGTCGAGAGGAGGGCAAGAGCCCATGAGGGAGACAGACGGCAAACGTTGAAGTGGACGCAGTATGACCTCTTGCAGGTATACAGTCTTAGCTCAGAAGCTCCGAGTTCCATCAGGGTAGTAGTTAACATTGAGGGCACATTGTGTCCCATGTTCCTGGACACGGGATCCCCCGTGTCCATTATTTCGGCTAAAACACTCCGGAGTATTTGCCCCGGAAAGTCATCCTCACTTGAAGCCCCCCCATTCAGGCTAAGAGACTTCCAAAGAAACCCCATAGCGTTGAAGGGGGTTGGAACGTTCGAGGTTGGATTTAAGGGGGTCCGACAGAACCTCGACCTGTTTATAATGGAAGGGCCATACACAAGCTTATTGGGCAGGAATTGGATGGGCCCTTTAGGCATTGAGGTAACTGGGGTGAATATGATTAGAACCACAGACCCAGACTTGGTAAAGTCTGCGCGGAGTTTCCGACCGTATTTGACGGCTCGTTGGAATTATATAATGGCCCCCCAATCTCCCTTCAGTTGGACCCGGCTGTTAGGCCCATCAAACTTAAGGCACGCCGGGTCCCTTTCGGTTTAAAGCCTAAGATCGACGCAGAGCTGGACCGGTTAGTCGCCCAAGGGGTCTTGGAAGCGGTTCCTCATGGGTCTTGGGAAACCCCAATCATGACCCCAGTGAGGCCGGATGGGGTGGTCCGCCTCTGTGGGGATTATAAATGCACCCTCAATAAGGCATTGCCCGACCACGCCTATCCAGTTCCGGTCGTACAACACGTCTTGGCCACGTTAGCGGGGGCTAAAGTCTTTGGCAAGCTTGACTTGGCCCAGGCATATTTCTAACAACGTGCTGGCCCATTCTGATGAGTCACTTCCAGTGGTTCTAGCGTGTGATGCGTCCCCTTATGGGGTAGGGGCCATTTTGGGCCATGTGTTGCCTAACGGGAAGGAGGTCCCGGTGGCTTATTTTTCACAGACCCTCTCGGCAGCTGAATGGAACTATGCCCAAATAGATAAGGAGGGTCTGGCTATTGTAAAGGGGGTCAAAAAGTCCCATGATTTCCTTTACGGCAGGCCCTTTACCATCTTGACCGATCATAAGCCACTGCTGGGACTATTTGCACCTGACCGCCAGGTACTTTCACCCCGGGTCCTTAGGTGATCAATATTTCTGGCAGGTTATCAGTACTCTCTGGTGTATTGGAAGGGCAAAGCCATGGGGCATGCGGATGCGCTGAGTCGACTTCCATTACCAGAGAGTGGGCCTGACCCCGCCCCGGCTCATGCCATAATGCACCTGGAGGACCTCCCAGACTTGCCCCTCCATGCCAAGGACATTGCAAAGTATTCATCTAGGGACTGAGTCATCTCCCGGGTCCTGGACTGGGTGGGGAGGGGGTGGTCGGAGGCCAAGCCGGGCCCGGAGTTTACGGCATATGTTGAGAAGCAAGGGGAGTTATCAGTGCATAAGGGGTGTCTGTTGTGGGGATGCAGGGTAGTGGTTCCACCCCCGCTACGCAAACAGGTCATGGAAGTGCTGCATGAAGCACATCCCGGGGTGGTGCGAATGAAAGCCCTTGCCCAAAGTTATGTGTGGTGACCCAAGATCGACAAGTAAATTGATACGTGGGTTCGGGGTTGTGCGCCCTGTCAGGAGTCACATCCAGCTCCTCCCCGGGCCCCAGGGCAGACATGGGAGGACACCCGGAAACCATGGTCCCGCCTCCACGTAGATTTTGCTGGGCCAGTACGGGGACAAACATTCCTCATAGTGGTGGATTCCCACTCGAAGTGGATGGAAGTTGTCTCCATCTCCACTACGTCCACGGCCATTACGGTTAGAGCTTTGAGAAAGCTGTTTGCCACTTTTGGGCTGCCTGATACGCTTGTGTCAGACAATGGTACAGCTTTCACATCAAGGGAGTTCTTAGAGTTTACTCGGAGGTACGGCATCCGACATATATGGTCGGCGCCATTCCATCCCGCCACGAATGGTCAGGTAGAACATATGGTGCATACGACCAAGGAGGGGCTCAAGCGATTGGGGGATGGGGACTTACAACATCATTTAGCCCAATTTTTAATCGCACAGCATACCACCCTCTGCACGGCGACGGGTTATAGCCCTGCCGAGCTGCTTATGGGGCGAAGGCTCACCACCTTATTAGATAGGCTCCATCCTGAGAGGGCACCCCTCCTAAGGTCCAATATGGAGGAAAGGGTAGAACCTAGGGGGTTTTTCCCCGGGGACCTATTATATGTTGAGAACCATGGCATTGGCCCGGCTTGGATGCCTGGCCACGTGGTACGGGTCAAGGGGCCCACCTCATATGAGGTTTCTACGGAGTGGGGGGCCATCTGGGGACGTCATATTGATCAGTTGAGGCGGAGGGTAATCCCTCTAGAGGAGGAGACAGAAGTGTTGGAGTACCCGTACCCCCCAGAGCCACAGCGGGAACTTGCCCCACCCAGCCCGGTAGGGCTGGAACAAGAACCGGCAAGGTTGGAAACCCCCGCCAATTTGGAGGCCAGTCGATCTCAGCCGAAGATGGGGCCGGCGGATGTGATCGTGGAACCCCCGGTGGCCAATATTCCAGCTACAACTGGGGAGGGGGCCACCTCCCCAGAAAAGACTTTGCCACGCAAGTCGTGCCAAGAATGGCGGTTGCCCATACACCTCAAAGACTATGTCTGTGGGGCAATTCGCACTTAGAGGGGAGGAGTGTTGTGTCTCGGGATCGGCTTGGCTGCACTTCCGGGTTGCAACGGCCCCAGCCGGTGGTTTCTAGATTCTACCAATAGGTGGCTGGGGCTTAGGACCAATGGCTGGCCGGGGTTTTAGGTCCAATCAGCTTTGTTGGCCACCTACTCCATCCAGTGGCCAGCCTGGAGTGGAAGCCCAAACAATATATATTCCCGGTCTGTTCCTTGCTATCAAAGCTTGTTCTAGTCTTTTTTACTTGCTTTTAATATGGAATAAAAGAGAGTTGACGTAACTGGGTGTCGCCTGGCTTCATTGGAACCCACTACATTTCAGCTGGTTTGGTAAATTTTGTAGTATCTGATTTTCATTATAAGGACTTTTATGCCTCTGTTAAAAACAGCTTATCTGCCTAAGGTTCAGCCTTGACTCTTCCACTGACTCTTGATGCCAACTGAGTTTCTAATGAGAGATTTGTTGTTGTGTGTGCTGCCCCCTCCCTCCTCACAGTCACATGTACAGCAAGAGTCTACAGTTGTTTATTCAAACCTTCCAAATGGGTCCTCTGAACATATCCCCATTGCACAGATCCAGATTACAAGCTCAGCACAGCAAGAGTCACTTGGTAACCAAGTCCAAGGAAAGAAGTCCATGATTTAAATGGGTCATGATACATGGCACAAGCACACAAGGCACAGGACAGGGCATATTGCTCCAGCAACGCTCAAGTCCTCAGGGCAGGATTAAGTAGGCAATGGTGGTGCAGCCCTTCATGAGAGGCGAGGTTGCCTTCTCACGAGTAGTCTAGCTGACCAGCATTTTACCTGTCTCCTCTCTGCTCTACATGTCCTTGAATCAAGAGGAGGTGGCAGCTGCTTCCGGTCCTTGTCTGGAGCCTCCTGGCTAATTTACTGCATCTGTGACATTGCTCAACTTCAGCCTGTCACTCTTCCAATCAACCCAGCTGAGACAGCTGTCAAGGTAGCCCTCTCTGAGCACCGATCCTGACCAACACTCAGCTCTGAACTTTCCTTTGTTGATTCAAACTCACATTCCTCCTCTGAACTCACATCCAGAAAGGGGCCCGGGAGCAGATTCATGACACTGTGTCCTATTTGGAACTCTGCCTTGGTACCAATTGGCAATGCACAGATTGATTGCTACAAGTGAAATTCCCCTTTCCATTTAATCAGTCAATGTATTTTTTATGGAGTCTAGCAACTTTCGTTACAATTCATGCCTTCCTTTCCACATTAGGAACACTGATTGTTTAGAATGCCAGGGTGAATGAATATCAGCCATGTGAGGTAGTCTTTATGGTAAGGTTATTATTAACAGAATCTTGCAAGTCTGAAAGTACAACTCTGCCACGCTCAGTTTATAGTCCAAAAAACGAGAGATGGTCCCTTCTGGGATGTTTGTCATTGCTTTTGTGAGCTCAGCTGCCTCTTATCTGACTATTGTCTAGTCCAGAGGTCTTCAAACTTGGCAGCTTTAAGACTTGTGGACTTCAACTCCCAGAATTCTCCAGCCAGCATAGCATAGTTTGAAGACCTCTGGTCTAGTCTGTAGCCCTTTCTTCTGCCTCCTAAGTCATTGCCACATACAGTGAAAGTTGCTCCTTCCTTATTTCTTATATTTCTTGTATTTATTTCTTGTATAGAATAAAATTATTTCTTATTTCTTGTATAGAATAAAATGAGTGTTCTGAGGTTGAATGTTATTGAGGTTGAACCTAATGAATGAAGCAAGTAAGTTTACAGAGAACAAAGCATACATAGATGTCTTGCAGGAAGGGGGCAAGAAGGGGTAGGCAATTTAACATGTCATAATATTATCATATCATGCAGTTGATGGGCATTTTGACATCATCACTGCGTATATCAAATACCTATGACAGTAGGTCATCCAGTACATAAGGGCTGTCATACTTTTTTCATTGTCCAACCTAATTCAACTGAAAGTGTGGCTTCACTATTCCTAGTGACAGGGTTGGCCTTGTCAAAAAAAAAATTACAGATTGATCCCTTAATTTAAATTTTGTAGCTCAGTGAGAAAGCATGGACTTGCATGCAAACACCATATACTTAATCCCAGTATCTACAGGTAGAGCTAGAAACATTGCCTTCTGAAATTCTGGCAGCTTCCTATGTTTCCATTCAATAAATTCATCCTGACTGATTGCAACAGCATGAAATTGGGTTAATTCACATGTTGCCACTGGGATGATTTCATATAATCACTACATGGGACACAATTGGGGAGTTTTTCTGATCTTACACTGCAACAATATACTCTATATGCAGAAACCCAGGAATCAAGCAATTCAATCAGTTTTATACTTTTCCTAGGATACATGAGGCTCATGGTTCCTGTTTGCAGATGCAACAAATCCAAATTTTATGCCTACTGGAGGCAGAAAATGTGTGTACTACAGAATATATTATTGAACTTTTGGTTTTGTGTTTGATTATAAAAAAATGGTAAGTGGTTTGACAGTCCACTCTCTTAATTTTCACTGAAAACTCCAAGTTTAAATATCTCTACAGTGTTATCAATTAACATTAGCAAATCCATAAAGATATGGTATTGTCATTTTTCAATACGTTAATCAAAACATTTTACCTTTGACCAAGAAAGGTACCTCTGTCACTGATATTTTTAATTGTTCATGGTTTACATTTTAAGAGACTTTTCCTCAAGTAAACAGGATTAATTTACGACTGTAAACTAAAATGCATCAGTAAAACATCAATGGAAGAAAGCCCTGAAAAAAGTATCCAGTTACTGCTGCCCAGATGTACATTATACTGTATAATAAAGTACAGAAAATAATAATAAGGAGTTATGGGTTGAGGTTTTTTGCTAATGGAAAAATCATTAGACTATATTTTAAAATACCTCAAAAATTTTAAAAATATAATATTTTCTAAAATACCACCTAGATTTCAACCAGTTCGGCAACTAACTGTATAATCCAAGGGCATGTTTAGCGAGAAGAATATAGCATTAAATGGATTCCGAGCTATGGGGCTGCATGAATAAGTCACACTGCAGTCCTGGTCACTGATTAGAAGCCAGATAGTAATCTGTAGGTAAATTGAGAGCATGCAAACATGCCAAGTCAAGGCAAACATGCCAGCCAAAAAAGCCAATGCAATCTTAAATTGCATTAACAGAGGGATACAATCAAGATCAAGTGAGGTACTACTACCACTCTATAAAGCCTTAGTAAGACTACACCTAGAATACTGAATCCAGTTTTGGTCACCACACTAGCAGTGGCTTTCTACTGGTTCACCCTGGTTCGGGTGAACTGGTAGTGGTGGCGAGGGGATGCTCCGCTCACCCACCCGGATGTCATCATGGACACTCTGAGCATGCGCAGAAGCGCTGCGTGCAAGCAAAGTGAGCGCCCGCAGACACACGTGCGCTCCCAGTTCCATACCAGTAGTGAAGGTAAGTGGAACCCACTACTGCACCACACTATAAAAAAGATGTTGAGATTCTAGAAAAAGTGCAGAGAAGAACAACCAGGATGATTAGGGGACTGGAGACTAAAACATACAATGAACTGGGCTTGGCTAGTCTAGTGAAGAGAAGGACCAGGGGAGACATGATAGCAGTGTTCTAATATTTGAGGGGCTTCCACAGAGAGGAAGGGGTCAAGTTATTTTCCAAGGCACCTGAAAGCCAGACAAGGAATAATGGATGAAAACTGATCAAAGAGAGATTCAACCTAGAAATAAGGAGAAATTTTCTGACAGTGAGTACAATCAACCAATGGAATATCTTGCCTTCAAAAGCTGTGGGAATTTCATCACTCAAGAAGAGATTGGACTGCCATCCATCAGAAATAGTGTAGGGTCTCCTGCTTGGGTGGGGGGTTGGACTAGATGACCTACAAGGTCCCTTCCAATTCTGTTAATCTGTTAGATCTGAAATGGCTTGCCACTGCTTCCTTCCTAAGGCTAAGAAAAAGAGAGAGAAAGAAATCAGTGACAGTGCAGATCAAATGCTCAAAAGAAAGGGGGGGGGAATCAGTGGTCAAACTCCAACTCTATTCCCCAAGAGTTGATCAGTATTCCTGCCAAGTTTCTGGCCTTGACTATGTGCAGTTGAATCCCATCCTTTTGCCTACGGTGCAGAGGGCAGTGGAGAGCTGTGACAAAGAAGGGGGTGTACTATATAGATGTCATTGCTGTGGCACACTGTGTTGAGCGCCAGCCTCTTTGTTCTGCCATATCTGGGGGAAAAAAGAGCCTTGTTAACTGCAGCTTGTGCATTAAAGCACAATCGCTAGAACAGAGAGAGCCTACATGCAAAGGGCTATGTCCTTTGCTCGGGCTTGATGGATGAAGCTACAAAGAGTAAATAAAACTCTTAGCCTGTTTAGCACAGCATCATTTACAGCAACTGGAAGAGGCTGTGTGGGGTCTCAGAAGTAGCACTTTCCAGCTGGAGTTGCCAGAGATTGAATCAAAGATATTCTGCATGCAAAGCATGTGCTGTTCAAGCATTATTTCCTTTTTAAAATTAATTTTATTTGCTATAATGATGAAATTAAAAAGAAAGAATAAGCTAGCGAATAACAAAATGCATTTCTAAGTAAATATATGCACACAGAGAGACACATATACATACATACATACACACATACATATCACTATTATGCTTAGCATTAAATTTATATCATATAGCAACATACTGTGTCATCTTCTCATTTTCAAAACTAAATCATAAATTCATATCCTGAATCCATCCTTAAAATCAAGAGAGTGACTTTTTCCCCATTTGTCTAGAATTATCCTATCCAAGCTCAGTATAGCCAAAGCTCTTCATGAGATGACAAATTCCATGTATTAGGAATACAATTCAGCATCATATTGAGACTTTTACCTATAATATTTCTTTTCAAACTTATACTAAAATATATTGAATTGAAACCAAAACAAAGCTCTAAAAGAACAGGACCAAACCATGTGAGTTAAAGAATGTTCACATTTCTTAAATTGCCAATATTGGATATGTAATGGCCATTCCTTTTTAAACGAGGAATTCAACAGGCCTAAAATAACAGTTGCTGATAAATTCATCTCATTTTTCAATCATTGCAGTATACGTCACATTTTTTAATCTCTGGCCGTATTCATTTTCCAAAATAATATATTCTAATTCTTTACATAGGTCAAATATATAATTGATATGCACTTACATTTTTTTTGCCTTATAAAAAGTAGAAGAGTGTCATGTCCAACACACTGATGTCAGCAGAATTAAGTATTCCCAATTCTGTATTCAAAGTGTACTTTTCTGCTTCCTTGTTTGCATGCTGCCACACTTATTACTTCAAATCACCATAAACTAAACCAATCCAAATTTAAGAAGAATTTTACAAATGTGTTATTATTCAGAAGATATTTTTTTTTAAAAAAAAATGCAGACCGTGAAGGGTGTTTTCCCCTGAGACTATAGGTTCTTATTTCCTGCTTTAGACTCTTTCTTCTTTTGTTTTGCTCTTTGGTTGATTAATTTCCTTTCTCCAAGAATCTTATTTTTTTTAAAAAAAAAACAATTTGCAGAAAGATAAGCAGTATCATTACCCTCATCTATACGCTCTCAACTAAACGTAGTCAAACCATTTCACATAATAATAAAGTAAAAATAATGCATGCTAAGAACAATATAAAATGAGTCTTCAAGCTAGCAAAAAAAAAAAACACCAACTAATTTCTTAAATATCTTTAAAGTACTGTTGACAGAAAGATATTTATTCACAGGAGAGATTTATCTGATATAAAGACACCTGCTGTGTGGGATGAAAAGACCACCTCCAATAAGCTGCAACACGTGATAAGCATAGTTTAGTTAGAACTAGGATTTGAATTTTATATTATTTTATATTAGAACATGCTTCTTCCCCAAGCTTTGCTATTGAACTATATTAGTATTTGCATTTCAAAATAAACGGCTGCTTTCCACCAATAAGGAAGAAAGTGGCTAGAATTTTGTATAATGATGATCACTGGTTTAAAAACGAGCGAGATCTATTATCAACATTCTATTCACTTTGCAAACATCTCTGGTGGGCATTTTGAAAATACAAGTTCTGAATTCTTTTAGTGTTTCGTGATGCTCTTTTGTACCAAGTGACTTCAATTAAGGGCAACATTCTAGGCACTTTAAAATACATTTTAAATCACAGAAGGATTCTCCCCACCTCTATAGAAAGATGACTTTACAGTCTTCCTAATATTTTAGGGGGTGCGATGTGATGCACCAACATAAGCGTTTTCTATTTATGTTGGATACTGAGCTTAATATTCAAGAGAAGAGAGTATAAAGTTAACAAGCAATTATTTGGCAAATTAGTACTCAACAACCCTGAGTAAATAGGAAGTTTGAAACCTATCTGTTATATAGCTACTTTAATTTGCATAGCACACTGGTGTGTTTGCTTTGCAAATACTTTGCAATGAATCATCATTTGTGCTATACAGTCCAAAGAAAAGCAATCAAAATTCACAGCAAGACAATGAAATTAATTATAACTGTTGAATTCTGTGGTGGTAATTCCTCCTCATGCTGGAAGATTAATTGCATTGCACTTTCCCTGCACTCCACTAAATGATCTGATGAATGTATAATCATTTACAGATTTCTCAAATGCTGAAAATTGATTACCTTTGATTAGCTCTGATCTGCACAAAGAGCTCTGACAGAGTATCACTGAAACATTACAACATTACAGACAAAGTAACAAATGATTTAATTACCAGTGTGCTTATTAATGTTAGATTCCCTGCAGTGATCCTGGCAAATCTGAGGCCTGTAATAGACCTGTGGGTTTCACTGAATTCCATTAGGGTTTAAGTAATATTTCTCACTATTTCACAAATCCTTCTTTTCATAGCTGCTTAATAACGCTAATTAATTTTAATTTACACCCCCAAAAATCTATCACATCTCTTACAAACTTTTAATTAGATGCAAAATAGGGGAACTCGCCTCTTTCTTGAAAGCATGTAAATATGATCTGCCATTGTTGATGTTTCCAAATATGGTTAGCATTAAAAGGAATTTATTTTCCTGGGATGCTCTTTGGAAAAGGAAGTGTAGACAAACCTTCAATACTAGCAGCAAACACGATTTCACTTAGTTGTTTAAACAGAAATCAAATATGTGTGTGGTGAGGGGAAAGGATAGTAAAATGTTGAACTCAGGGAATGGTAAACATCATTTCAATACGTTTTTTTCCCCTGTCGTGCCAATGTAGACATTCCCCGGTTTTGTTAATTGTAGAAATAAAACACACTGATTAAGCAGCTAGAGTGAATGCTGAAAAAGCATGTGAAACGGAGAGATCAAGAGAATGTTAGCCCAGGGAGATAAGCCTGTGATGACTGTTGTTGGCACAAACAAATCAAGCTTTTCTAGGCTTGTGCTTATGATCTCTTAGATCCAATAAAATTGGCAGCTTCTGTGGCTTTGCCTCATTTTATGTCATTATGTATGACATTCAATTATTATAAAGCAATGACAATGAAAACCCAGATGATCAGACAAGTCAAAAAGAGCCCAGATAAAACATGGCATCTGAAACATTTCCAGAAAATAATATTGGTAATCAAATGCTTACATTGCACTGAAGCCTTAGTACAGAGCAGGCTTGATTTATAATAATAATCTGGAAACCTAGCCTTGTGGAGAAGTGGGTGGGGGGGAGAGACTGTGTAATGCTGCAGGTGTTGCTGTGTTGTTTTCAATGCACGAATTAGGGATCTTAAATAGCAGCTATGCATCTTTCATTTCAGATTATTATTTATTTCCCCTTTTCTCTCTTTTCTTTCCTTTTTTTTAAAGAATCAGCTTGAGCTGTCAGCATCTGAGAATCCACCCATCACAGCAAACTAGTAACAAGAGTCAGAAAAATTGAAGTCAGATTGTTGATGTCAAAAGTCATACACGAGTTCAGTTTCCTGTTTTATTAATCTGGTTTCAAGCCACATTGTGTCTATGTTCAAAGTGATGTACGGCAGAACAGATTCTCTGAAAGGTGTAACTTCAAAGTCATAAAATAGATTTAGCCTAACAAAATCATTATCAGGAAACTGTTGGGGCCTTTGAAATAAATGCACGATACTCTACCAAATGGCTTTCTATAATGCTCACAAATCGTTTTGCATGGAATCTTGGCAACATATTTTCTAACATTTTACTTGCATATATGGAAACACACACACTACAAACAAGCGTTATATATGATATATTTTAATATCCTTTTTCTCTGTTGTATTACCCTTTATTATTTTAGCAAAAAGGAATTACATATTTCTTTTTATATCACATTCTAAGTGTAAACACTGAGCTTTGATAAATGCAAATATGGGAGATTTACATGAACATATGACTTACTAAGAGTGATTTAAAACTAATGCAAATGTAAGGCACCCTCCCCCACTCTACCAAGCTCTCTGAATAACAAAGCACCGGTTTTACACTCAGGAAGGCTTGTTTACACATGTGCATCTGGAATTAAATGGCTATTGATAGTACTGAGTTTTCCTCATACGTAAAATGCATGCATATAAAAAGCAGATAGCATGTATCTGATTTGTTTTGAAAAGTAACATCATGAATTCTGCTGTATTCCAACCTTTTTATAATTTCAATTTTGATTTATGGCTGTGTATCTGGTGATATGATATTTGACCCCTATATTTAATTTGAGTTAAGCAAGTATCTTGCAACTCTGTGATATAAAGCAGAGATTATGAGCTATATTTGTCTCCAATCATTACAGTATTAGTTTTTACAACAAGACTCTTTGCAAAAAATTTTGAAGAAAGCTCTTTCATCCTATTGTGTTTTCCTATTTTTTTTCTTTTCCTTTTTCTCTTCAAGTCCCAGATTCAGAACATATGAAGTAATAAACTGATGGTATCTACAGTGTAGAAAAGAAAAGAAATGGGCAGTTTAACTGAATTGTTATTATAGCCCCTAATATAAAGAAAACATGCATGAAACTTTTTTTCCTATTTTTGCTATATTTTAGGTGGACTTAATATCTTAATGCTATAAAAACACAATATGAATTTTGTAACTTAATCCATGAAAAAGATTGGCTCTGAAATGAGCTAAACAAATATTTTTTTTAAAATAAAGAATGATTTTACTGCTGTCTGATACAAGTACCAGATCTGTGGATTAAAAGGTAATTGGGTTGAAGGGAATAATCATCTTAATATTCATTGATTAGCAGCCATGCTATATAAATACAAAATTAAAAAATATATTTTGTCTCAAATAAAATTATTGTTTCGGACATGAATTTCCCTACCTTTGGCAGCTAAGAATTTATATCTTGCTGGACTCCAGAACTCTTTATTTCTGTATATTCACATATTCCAACCCTAGCAAAAACAAATTAATAGAGACTAAAAAGTAATTGGCCAAGTCAAAAGTAATCACCCACTTTTATTGTTAACATAAAATATGTTTTGGGTACAGTAATTGCAAAACCATTATAAAAAGTTGCTAAAATGTAATAGTACAAATGAACATAAGAGTACAATTTTATGAGCCAGTTTTATGACTTTTTAAAAATAAATCACACTCTAACAATTCCAGAGGGGAATGGGGCAGTGAAATTAAACCCGATTGATTTATTTTATTTCAAAAAAATTATTGCCTGAAAATGTTTTAGAAATGGTGTAATATTAGGACAACTCTGCTATTCTTAGGAAAAATAAAGAGGAAAAAAATCCCAAGCTGTACAATGTTTTTCTAAAGCAACTCATCACCTTTCAGAATAGCTGTACTCCAACTTCATACCCTTCCTTAGTATGAGACAATGGCTTGCATGGGAGAATGCTTTCTGCCTCCCAGGCAGAACTTCACAGCACAGAATTAATCTATAGATTTGAGGGCCCAAACCCTTCATTGTTTTTACTTGCTGTATAATTATCTGTTATGATGAACTGTGATTCTAAGGACTATTGTCTTTAAGCTTGGATCTATGTATAGAGCAGAGGTTTGGCTGAGATCCAGGACTGGACCTTCCATTTAGAATATATGCCTGACTGATTTCTCTAGTCCCTTCTCGTCTGGGTGAAGCACAAACTGTTTCTGCATGATTTCGTGGGTTGATGAGAAACAATTATGTCTTAAATGAAGTCATTCATGTCTGCCATTTTGTTTGCATATTTTTCAGCGTTCACCTGTTATTAAACCTGTCTTTAAATTGTAAACTAGTTTTAAGTAGACTTTTATGTCTAACACAGTTCTTGTAATCAGAGAAAAACAACATCAGTAATAATGTTTTGTTCACAAGTCACTCAAAAAAGAATCTAATAAATGTTAACAAACCCATTTTTCAAACACACACACACCAGATACAGTATACACAAATAACATTTAAGAAAGTTAGGATTTTCCACCCCCTCTTTTTAATTAAGGAAACATTCTTATTTCAATAATTGTCTTCATGTTTTCTTTCAGAGAAGCACAGATAAACACCCATAGTTGTTTTCTAAATTCACAATGTAAGTGAAAGAACAGGATGCATAAATAGACATTTTTGTATTCATCAAAACTTTGCTTATTAAATTTTTTGAGAGTCTTACTATGTTTATCACCATTAAAAAACAATATCCTTCTTTTAATTATTGAAAATCAATGAACTTTCTTAGAAAATGTTTTAGCGCAATTATTTTCAAGCCCTATGCACACTATTCCAGAGAATAAATGAACGCAGGGAATGAAAGACCCAAACAAGTGTGCATAGGACTGCAGGACAGTTGAGAGAGATAGCAGGAATATGAAATTAACAAAGCATGTGATCCATAAAATATATTTTTGGTAATTAATTATGCCACTTATTGTCCAGCTAAGTTGCTTAAGAAAAACAACAACATTTTGATCCATGCAATTTCTCTCCAAAATTTCTTAAGAGTGGAATAGAATTCCTTTGCTATATTTTCTCTTCAGGTTAATGAATGACTGGGGGGCGGGGATATGGAGGGAGTGAGATCACAAGGCCGTTGTATACAACACAGAGTAGTGATGCTTTAGACAATGGCTTCAGGTACAGGGCATGAAATCATTGGAACTTAATTATCTTTGTGATGATGAGATCAACATGAAAGAAGCACGTTTAAATAAAAAGCAATCACTAGATTATACAGTTCAGTCCATTAAAATGCAGATAATAATGTATTTTGGTTTCAAAAATAACCATAAAGAAGTCTAACAAACTTGTCATATATGTACTAAATAGGAGAAATGATTTTGGGGTAGCAGTGAGTTGTACTCAGGTGGCCTCTATTACCACCACCACCATCATCATCATCATTATTGGAAGGATCTTGCTTTCTCCCACCCCACCCCAAAAAGAGGGGGGAGGGAAACAGGCAACAACCCTTGCCAAATCATTCAACAGCTCTAAATTACTAGACCGGTCCTGTCCACCGCTGTGCTTTAAACTATTTGCTAAATTCATTATTGTTTGGATTACTACAAATGATTTTCAGATTTTTGTTCTCATGGCACTGGAAATTTCCCCTGTCATTTACTTCTTTGCCATTTGCGTGCAAATTCTGCCTGGACTGGGATCCCTGCCATTCCATTTTCTTCACAGTGAAGGGTTTTTCTTTGCTCCTGGTGGGGCAAAGTCATGACCCAGAAAAAAATTGATTCATGAATTCTCAGGGTGCAGCTAAAGAAGAGAGGAAATATGCCTTGGCTGAGCTCCTACCAGTGACAATTTAAAACCTGTAATTAGTTTGGATGCAAGCTGTAAAAGGAATCAGAATTTAAAGTGCATTAATTCAAACTGATATATTAACTTTAACAACATAGATGCCTTATTATGGAGAATCATTATTACAGTCTGTTTGGCTAACTGCTGGAAATAAGGTTTTATTAACTTATAGGGGAGAAAAATGATTAGCAAATGCTGGTGTGAGAGGCGTTTTAGGCATTCAACGCGTTTCCAAAAGAAATGTAACTTTTAATGGGGTTGGTTAGCCTTAACACCTTAGTGATGGGTTCTGTTTTTATAGATTCCCATCATTCTCCTGCATCACAATGGTCAAGGCCATGACCCCCACCCCTGCTGGTATCAGGATCCTGCATCCCCTTTAACTAACTCCCTGACATTTCTATGAAGTATGCAGCTGAAATGTTATACAGTAATTAATGTTGATCCTAGCACACACTCAGCCTCCAGTACAAATTAGGATGGAAAAGGTTATCATAATATTTAGCTAGTCTGGTAGATTTCAATTGCTCCCTGTGGGGGGACAAACAAAAAAAAAAAGTGGGAAGGAATATTTTTTAAAAAGTTACATTGCTGAGAATTGCAGTGCCCAAGGAATTCCTTAGAGGAAAGGAAAGGCGAAGTGGTGAGTTGCAGATCTCGGCTTTGAAAAGAGCTATCCTTGAGAAGAATTGCCCATGTGACAGAGAGATGTTGATCCTTAGAAGCATTCAGTGCTCCAAGGAGCAGCTTGTAGCTTTGCAGCAGGCTCTTCTGTGGGCAATGTTAGCAGACGGTGACTGAAATTCCAGCTGAAACTCTGTTATCTTGTGGAGTTCAGATCCAGGTAGAACCAGCAGCTGTATCTTCTCGACCTGTCAGTGGTGTCTGAAAAACACCCAGAGACTAAATAATTTAGATTACACTATACTGACCTGTATAATTGTTTAAATGAGTAATGCGGAGACTAACTGAAAGAGGTCAACCATCTGTAGAGGAAACATAGAATTTGGTTTCATTTCCAAACAAACTTTTGAAGAGCTATGCTGTGGGAGGTAGGAGAAAATCCAAAGAAAGATCAAGTGCTTATCTGGTTGAAACTTCCATCACTAGCAAAAAAGAAACATTAATTGCAAATGGGCCAGGGGACAGCAGCTAAGTTTGATCTATGCAACATGTCATTAATCTGTCTTTTCTTTCCTACAGGTTAACGTGAATGGGTTTTAAATATCCATTATCACTACCGATGTAGTCATTACTTAGCAAACAAATTACAAACATTGAGAACTCTGACCGTATGGGACCCATCATGGCACCTTCACAGCGTATGAGATTTTTCACTTTGCTCTCGAGGGAGAATAAAGACGTAAAATGCACTGCACCAAATGTATACATAGACGTAAATGGGAATGACTCTGATGTATAGTCCATAGAATTATCTGAAAGAGCATGTGCTGCTAAAGTTGTTTGGACCTCTATGTTGCTGGGTTTAAGATCACCTGGGGAACAAAAACAATGATGATGATGATGATATTGCATAATAAATGAACACAATCACAATGTTGCCTTAAACTGAGCATTTGTCCTGATCCATTATTTAAAGGCCATATGATTGCTTTGTATTCATTATCTGTTCAAATATCAAAGAATACATGTACAAAATACATTTGTCCATAGATTTTATTTATTTATTTATTTATTTATTTATTTATTTATTTATTTATTTATTTATTTATTTATTCATTTATTTATTTATTATTCAAATTTCTATACTGCCCTTCTCCTTTCGGACTCAGGGCGGTGAACAGCCAAAATAAAACATTTATACATAAAGTACGATTAAAAATAGATTTAAAATAATTAAATTTGGCCCATAGTTTAAAATTTGTCAATTTAAAATCCATATCAAAATTTAAAATCAACCATAAAATCATAAAATCAAGAGGGACCAGCTAACTGAAAGAGATGAGTTTTTAGGGCCCGACGAAAAGTTTTGGGAGAGATGGGGAGGTGTTCCACTATAATGGCTACTACTAATGTTCCCTCACTAATACAGAGGTGCCTATTCTTTGGCAGATTTAATGCTTTGTATGTAACAAATTTATGTAAGAGGCGGAGAGACAATGAATTCATGTAAGTATTTTAAGAGAGGATGTATGTTTTTATCAATGATTTTATTTCCCACTGTTTTTTTTTTTCCAAATGAGCAATATTGAATAATTCTGTTTATTTACCCTGACTCAGGAAAAAATGAATTGAAGAAAACTGAACTTTAAAAAAAAAAGAAAGAAAGAAAACAACTACTCTACAGAGCATGGGGATAGAGAAAGTGTGTCAGACTGACTAATTTCAGTGATAGGTCTCAACAGCAAAAACATTTATGTATTTTAAAAACATACAAATTTTATGAAAAATGGGAGGAGGGAATTGGGCCTACACTGGCAGAATTTATAGATTTGGTTTGAGAAATTGACCTGAGATCACACTTTCTCAGGTAAAAACATGGTATTATATTCAAATCCATAATAATGTTCAGTAGGCCATAACCTGAAATTCTCTTATTGGGCTATATGAACTCTAAAAAACACAACTTTTTTTGTACTTTCATCTTTCACAATCCCACACAGAAATGTCCTCCAGAAACTATTGGGAGACAGGTGTACATAAGGATCTAACTGAATAATGTAGCCAATGTGTCCATTGTAGACAGCCATGACAGCAATTCATGGCTAAGCACACATATGTGTTTGTTTGTGCCCCAAATGATACACATCACTGCAGTCCAGATAGTCTGCTATATTTCTCCTTGTATCTCAAGTGGAAGAGCAACAATTGAAAGCATCTAGACATGTGCTTAGTGTGGATGCTCCCATACAATGCACTGTACCTGCGATGAATCCATGTTGAGGTTGTCCATATATTCAATCAGTTACTTTGCCTTTATTTTAGCAATCCCATCCTATGAGTCCTATATGGTTTTAGTTTTTCCACACGGAAATACAGTTTTCAGAAACATAATCTCGGTGCATAATCTAGCCACATTTGGTATTTTAAAAGCCCGCTGATTTCAATAGGAAAGATTTAAGCATGTATTTAGCTCTCCTGTTGAAACTGTTAGAGCTTAAAATTGCTGAATTGAGCAGACTGAGGCTGCTTAACAATAAGCTGGAATTTCTACAATGTTTAGTTAGCAAACATGTTTTTTCACTGACTGATGAAACAAATGAAAACTGTGAAGCTGCGTAAGGTACTTTCCTGACAAGTGGTATAAAGGTGTCATCTACTGTGGAGGAAGTTTTGTAAATGGCTGCAAGAAGATCATATTCCATTGTTTTAAGAGACTATTTTATTCTAATGAGTACTAGGTTTCTTTTAATAAGAATGTTACAGTTTAGCAAAAAAATGAGATGGGGGGCAGAAATACACAGAATCTGCTGCCATGTAAAATTTTGGAACACTTCATTAAAAACCTCCATGGTCTTTGGAAAATTTGCATCACATTTTAGGGCATGCCTGCAATTAAATGAAGTATATTTTAGGACAGAGTTCCCCAACCTTTCCGGTTTTGTGGACCAGAGGTGGGGGCAGAGGGGATTGTTTCATGTGAGTGGCCAGCAAGCACACAGGCACATACCTCCATTTGTGTGAGTGACGGACACACCCTCTGCTCACGCAAATGGAGCACACGTGCATGCATTCCTCCACTACTCATATAAGTGGGGATGTGTGTACACAGTCACCTGCCCCTTCTGCAGCCTGGTTCCAAATGGCTCACAGCCCAGTAGTGGGCTGCATCCCAGGGGTTAGGGACCCCTCTTTTAGGGATGCCATGAAAAAACAAAGCATAGATATGGCAGGTCTGCCTGGACAATTTTTGTCCATTGTTAGGAAAGGTTATGGAAAAGGTGGTTGCCTGGCAGCTGCAGAGGGTCCTGGATGATGAAACAGATTATCTGGACCCCTTTCAGACAGGATTAGGTCTGATTATGAGATGGAAATGGCATTGGTTGTGCTTGTTAATGAGCTCTGGTGAAAGCAAGATGGGGTAGTGCAACCATCCTCGCTCTCCTTGACCTCCCAGCAGCTTTCAATACCATTGACCATGGTATCCTTTTAGGCCATCTGCAGGGGATGGGGATGGGTGGCACACTTCTGCACTGGTTCGGCTCCTTTCTTTGTGGCAGGTCCCAATCGGTATTGATAGGGAGTGAGAGGTCCAGCTTCAGCTGCTACTCTGTGGTGTACCATAGGACTTGGTACTTTCTCCACTCCTTTTCCACATCTATATGAAATCTCTGGGTGAGATCATCCATTAGCACGGGTTGAGGTATATATTGTATACTGATGATACCCAACTCTATATTTCCACTCTTAGTGACCCAAGTGACATTACGGATGACCTTTTGCAGTGCTCGAGGCTATGGGGGCCTGGATGGAGGACCAGACTTTGACTGAACTCTGGTAAGACCAAATGGCTTTGGGTACACAGGGCTTCAGGATCTGGGACTTGTCATCTTTGAATCTGGATGGGGGTGGCACTGCCCCAGAAAGACAAATCTATAACTTGAGGGTTCTCCTGGACTTATGACTCCTGTTCAAGGAACAGGTGGCAGTCACAGCTAGGAGACCCTTAGCACAACTTTGTGTTGTGTGCCAGTTGTGGCCTTTCCTGGACCAGGATTCCCTGTACTCAGTCATTCAGTCCCTAGTTTGGACTAGGTGGAAAACCTCCAGAGCAGTGTGCTAAATGATTACAAAATAGCAAACAGAAGTAATAAGAATTCAAAAAAATCAGTGGTAAAGTAACAAAAGTTGGTTCCACAAACTTTAAAAAAAAATACCAGAAAACCTGTTTACTTAAAAGTAAAATTAAGATGACAAATCAAGATATCAAAAATGCCCCAGGAAGGCATTACTATGAAGTGGTTATGAGGCTTGTGTGCACTGAGGAAAATGAGAGCTACACTATGCCAGATTAATCAACTATACTGGATAGGTTTCATCAGAATAGATAGATGAAGAGTATCTCTTCCATAAACAATATCATGAGACATAAATTACAGAAACACATACCACTCAGTCATCACCCAGATCAACAAGGACCATTTTAGGTGTTGGAGTTCCTGGACATCTGGAGAAAATGAGCTGTAGGACTATTGGCTGAGCAATCAGGGTCAGCAACTGCAGGACTACTGCAAGGAAAGGTGTTGTTGTGGCCCGTTAGCAACCTGTGCAGCTAGTAGCTGATTCCAACAGTGAGGAGGCTGATGTGGTGCTGTGCCAGAAGCCTGTGCAGCTGGCACTTGAGTCGGACAATGAGAAGGTTGGAGAAGATGTGGTGCCAGAGGCGGGGATTCAGCCAGGGCCTTCAGAACCTCCAGAAGCTTCCATGAGTGAAGAGGAAGAAGAGGAGGAGTCTCTTCTCGATGCAGGGGCACGCAGAGCTGCCAAAAGGCAGGAGTGGCTCCTCAGGAGGAGGTCTCCTCGAGAGTAAGCTTGGGGCTAATTGTCCACTTCCTTAGCCTATTTAAAGATGGATGACGACTGAGGCAATTTGCAGGGAACAACTTAGTTCACTCTCCTTCGTGTCTTGATCTTAGTTCTTTTATCAGTTTCCTGCAAATTGCTTCTGGGCTTTCTGCCAATCCTAGTAAGATTACGATTATTTTTTTCTTTGGATTCTTGTAGGCTGTTAAGAAAGTTAATTAACAGCCTTTGTTTGAAAAAGACTGATTTAATTTAGTAAACTAAGGTGTGTACAAACTTTGTGTGTGCTGCGTTTTTTGGGGTCCATAGCTGGGGTAGAACAGGTGTTTACCTGTCACAAATATATACATAATTATAAAGAAATATTTATCTGGTATTATAAATCAAGTCCAATGAAAAGAGGACATCTGAAAAAATGTACAGTTTTGGAAAGAACAACACCCAGAATCAGAAACAACAGAACAGAGGCTAGCAGATCAGCATTGATTTGTACACAAAATAAAGTATTCAGAGAAGCGGAACTGGAAGAACTGCAAAGACCTACCCAAGGCAAGAAATGAATGCCTCGCTGGAAGTAGCAGCGGTAGAGGAAGCTACATAGCTATTCAATCATTTTCATTCTCAAATCAGGCGCCCTCTCATCTGCTTTCTCCTCAGAAAGAGCAAATCCCTCTAACTAAAAAAGAAGGATTGAAACAAAGAATAAATAACACAAAAAGAATAAGATTGCTGTTCCAAAATAATAGCTAGCACAAGTAGTTAAAGATGCCAACACTGTAATATCAAATATAAGTTCTAGCTCACTGCAAAAAAAAACAAACTAATTAATGTATAGCACAATTGCAGTTATAATTGAATATCTGGAATGCAAAATCAATAAAGAAGAAAAAAAGCTAAAAAGTTCACCAAAATGGAAGATCAGATTAGAAAATAAAATCAGCATCTAAGATGCAAGTAAACTAGAGCAGATGAAAGAAAAGAAGCTGAAGAAGATCAAAGATTACCTGATCAAGAAATATCACCTAGAAACAAGAAAGATTAAGGAAGCATTGGAAATAATAATGTAACACATAATAGCTATAGCCAAGAAGCTCAGCAGGTAAATTGCACACTATAGGAAGAATCTTCAATTTTAGTTGAATCAGAAACATTTTTACAAATCCTTCAATGGACTGACTTCAGTGAACCAGTCAACTCCTGACAAAGAAAAAACAATGAAGTTCTGGGCACAGTTATGGGACACACAATGAAATACAACAAAAATGCAGTCTGACTAAAAGTAGTAGAGAAGAATAAAAATAGGCCAAAATTAAAGAACTTGTAATAACAGCTGAAATAGTGGAGAAAAGTCAAAGAAGATCAGCAAAAGATAAAGATAAAGGAGAATATTTATAGCTCAGGATTGACATGAGGGCACTGATGGTGTTATCAAGTTTGGGTAATGAAACATCTGAAAGAAAACAAGCAAGTAAAGATAAACTGCATTTTTTTTGGTTGGAACATCTGTTTGCTCTGCACCCAAGCAATTTAACTGCAAGGAAGTGAAATTGAAAACTGGAAAAACCTACCTGACAATGAAAGATACAACAAAAAGGGAAACACCAGACAAATACAGTCAAATTATCTGCCTACCAACAACTTTCAAATTGGCTAACTGGTGTTGTAGCTGATGCAGTCCAACAATATCTAGTTGAAAGCAAGCTCTTTCCCACCTTAGAAGAAAGGAAACCACCCAAATAGCAAGGAACAAAACATCAGCTTCTAATTGAAAAGATGATTCAATGGAAAATTGCAAGAGAAGAAAAATAAACTTGAATGTACCTTGGATTGATTACAAGAAGGCATTTGATTCTCTGCCACATAGTCGGAAAACCAAGAAATAACAGGAGTCAGTAGAAATATCAGAAGCTTTGTACAATGACAGTGGGACAATGGAAGACACAGTTGTCGGTCAATGGCGGTAATTTGGAGAGGTTAACCTCAAGAGCAGAATCTTTCAAGCAGACTATCACCACTAGTTTGTTATTGCACTGATTCTTCTGTCAACAATGCTAAACAAGTCAGATCAGTGCTTTTAAATATCAGAAACATCTGCCAGGCTTTGCCACCTCCTTTACATGGATAATCTGAAGTTGTATGGAAAAACGCCATCCGAAATAGAATCACTGTTCAACAATGTCCATAAATACAACCAAGATATCACAATGGAACTTGGGCTGGACAAATGTTCCACCCTTACCATAAATAGGAGAAGATAGTAAAAAAATAAAGAAATATGCCCTAAGGCAATAACATCAAGAACCTGGATGAAGAAAATCACTACAAATACCTGGGCATTCTTCAAGCTAACAATATCAAGCACAGAAGAAGTCAAGAAGAAATTTAGAAGTCAATACAGCATGAGAGTGAAGAAGATCTTAAAGTCCAACTTCCGTGGAGGAAGTAACAATAAGGCAATTAACATTTGGGCAATTCTAATCATTAGATATACCACTGCAATAGAGGACTGGACAATGACAACAAATCATGCCCTTCGTCCATGCAGCAATGTTGACTCTGCTTACTAAGTAGCATAGGTTGATGTGGAAGGGTTTTTATTAAAAAATATTTTAACTGGTCTTTATTACTTTTATAAATAATTCAAAACAATAAACATACCTAATGCTCCTTCCTCTTCTTATTTTCGCACATCAATAATTCTGTGAGGTGGGTTAGGATGAGAGAGAACGGCCCTAAAATCACCAATTGACTTTCATGCTAACTTGAGACTAGAATTCAGAGTCTCCTGGTTTCCAGCCTAATGAAAAAAGGGCATTTGAAGAATATCTGAAGGACAGCAAAGAAGATGCACTAAAACTAGTATACGTTGAAGCAGGAGTGAAATGCTACCAGTTCACTCTGATTTGGGCGAACCAGTAACAGTGACGGCGCGTGCTTTGGTGAACTGGTGCTCAGGCAGCAGCATGAGGCTCCACCCACCCACCCAGACATCATTACTTCCTGGTTTTAACCAGGAAGTAATCTGTTTTTGACCCTCTGCACATGTGCAGAAGGCTTTGCGTATGCACAGAGGGTCCAGAATTGGAAGTGAAGATGGTGCGTGCACTTCAGAACTGGTAGGGAAGGTAAGTAGATTTCACCCTTGCCTTGAAGGCTTACTAAGTATTGGAAAAATCAAAGTGGACTACAAGAAAGACTAAGTGAAGAATAGAAAAAAGGCATTGCAAAGCAAAGTATTATATGGCAAAAAAAAAATAGAAAAAAAAACAGTACACAAAAAATAGAAAAGAAAACAGACAACAGGATCTGGCAATGGCTAAGGGCAGAAAAATTGAAGAAAGGCACAGAGTGGCTTATTCTGGTTGCACAAGACCAAACTTTAAGAACAAATGCATACAAAGTCAAAATTGAGAAGACAGCAATAGACAGCAATTGCCACCTCTACAAAGAAGCTGAACAAACAGTGGACCACCTAGTTATCTGCTGCAAATCGTCCAGATTGACTGCAAACAGTCGGACAAAGTAGCAGCAATGGTGCATTGAAATACCCCCAAGAATTTCCATTTGCCTGCAAGCAAGAAATGGTGGGGCCACAAACTAAACAAAGCAATAGAAAATGACAAACTAAAGCGTTTTGGAACCATAAAATTCAAATAGACAAGCATGTAACACAATTATTGATATGAAAGACATGGTAGTACCTTACAACAGAATAGAAGAAAAAGAACTGGAGAAGATATAAAGGCATGCAAATAGAAGCAGAATAGCCATGGCAAAAGAAAGCAAAGCTAGTACCAATAGTAATAGGCTCCTTTGGTATAATCCCCAAACAACTGGAGCTGGGACATTATTGGCATTGACAAAATCATCATCTCTTAACTGCAAAAAGCAACTTGGAAATGGTTTACATCCTGTGGCAATACCTTCAATGCCATCAAGCAATATCAGTTTACCTCGAGTCCTTGGGAAGGGCTCCACAGGTGGATAAAAATATCAAATCCAGTCTAAACATCTGGTTAACTGTGCAAGCAACACAACAATGTATTAAACTTACATGTTGCTCAACTCCCAATGACTTTGAGCAAGTCACAACAATCAAAGAAAGAAATTGCAATAAAATCACCAAAACATAAAAGAGAATGAATAAAGAAAAAATATAGCAAGTTCTATAGACCAGGGTCAGGGTGTCAAATTCGCGGCCCACAGGCCAGATGTGTCATGTGCTGGCCACATCCACCCCCATTTTAGCGAAGCAGGAAAAAAAGTCACGATGCATCATGTGATGACAATGTGATGATGCAAGTTTGACACCCCTGCTATAGACCCTGTAGTCTCCCTCTCCCTTGACCCACTGAGTCAAGAGTCAGATATTCACATCTCTTCTAAACAACAGCAAAGTGGGAGTGGGTGCTATCAGGATCTCAGGGAGAACCTCATTCTAGAGGGTAGATGCTGCTTCAGAGAGGGCCCATTTCTGGTGTCTGGATAGATCAGTGGTTCTCAACCTGTGGCTCACGACCCCTTTGGGGGTCGAATGACCCTTTCACAGGGGTCGCCTAAGACCATTGGAAAACACATATTTTCAATGGTTTTAGGAATAATTTTATGGTTGAGGGTCACCACAACATGAGGAACTGTATTAAAGAGTCACAGCATTAGGAAGGTTGAGACCACTGGGATAGATGAAGATGGGTCTTCAAAAAAAAAGTATGAGGATGAAACCACCAGCAACAGTGACAGTATTGTTACCAAAAAAAAAAAAAGGGGGGGGGGGTAACAGTTCCTGAAACTGAGTCATGCTTAGTGTGAAGGGCCTCTGACTTTAAAATACAAACAAGCTGGAAGCATATGATAATCTGGCCAGTTTCTGATTTTGTGTTATTGCTTTGAGAACAAGAACAGTCATATACATCATTCCACCCCAGTGGCAATAAAACTGTGTAGCACTTCCCACACATTGTCTGTGTTAACTTCTAAATTGACCTTGAATCTGTTCCTTGTGTCTTGTAAAGTACTTGTTCCAATCGAAAGTGGCAGATGTACCTTGGGGGGGAGGGGGGTTGTATTTTTTTATTCTATTGATGGTTCATAAAGGAATAGAGCAGGGTAAATAAAGTTTCAGACAGATTTGCGGGGCAGCAAGTGCATCAGAGTCAATTGAGACTTGCCATAAATACTGCAAACCTTTGAAAGGGAGAAGAAAAATTGCCCTCAGAATTTCTCATCCCTCAGGAGATTATATGACTTTTTAAAGGGGTACTCCTGTAGCTAATATAGTTTACCATTTAATTTATTTATACCTTGCATGTAAGGATTCAGATCTTTCCAAGGAAATTTATAAATAAAGTCAAAATTAATGTAAATATTATAATGAAAGGATAGCAAAAGATATCTGAGCTTCTAGCATTGTGTCCATACTTAATATACAGCAAGTAGCCATTTCATTGGGTGTTTTCTTTTCTTTTGTTATTCAGCAGTAAGAAACAGACAGGAGACCTGATTGAGATTAGGATTAGACTATGGAATAAAACATTGTCCTCTTTTGAGTTCCCTACCCAGATGTCTGCAATCTATATTAAAGGGTGGGATACAATCAGTGGTGGGATTCAAATGATTTAACAACCGGTTCACCCAGGGTCAGGTTGGCTGTCATGGGAGGCGTGGCCCATCCCCATGCTCCAGCTCCACCGCACATGCAGGATGAACCTCCTGCAACGGCCAACCTGACCCTGGATGAACAGGTTGTTAAATTCCACCCGCCCCCTATCAAAGTAGATCCTGGGAACTGCGCTGCAATGAAGAAATGGGAAACAAAGCAGCCGGCATGAGAAAAGGAAAACAGCGGCCTTCTCCTTCCCTCGTGCCATCTGCTCTGTTGCCCATTTTTCCATTGCAGTGCAGCATCCAGGATTCACTTTTATAGTGGGGGTGGGGGGGGGGAGAGTAATTTGAAAACCGGTACTCCCGAACTGGCTGAATCCTACCACTGGGTAAAATCCATATGCTTCATGGATTTTTCAAGGAACCTTTTGTCTCTGCAACGTACAACCACAAGCCTTCTAATCCAGATCAGGAATATAGCAGGGAAAGAGAAATTTGAATTGGATTTACCTGTGCCTCTTTTGCTGAAGGGGAAACATTATGATATAGTTTCATGTTACCCGTATGAGTAATGTGAAACTATAAGCGTACCACAAATTGACTTCTATTGAGCTGTGGGAAGAATAAGGTAAAGGTAAAGGTTCCCCTTGCAACTATGTGCTAGTTGTTCCTGACTCTAGGGGGCAGTGCTCATCTCCGCTTCAAAGCCAAAGAGTCAGCGCTGTCTGAAGAAGTCTCCATGTTCATGTGGCCGGCATGACTAAATGCCAAAGGCGCACAGAACGCTGTTACCTTCCCACCAAAGGTGGTCCCTATTTTTCTACTTGCATTTTTTACATGCTTTCGAACTGCTAGGTTGGCAGAAGCTGGGACAAGTAACGGGAACTCACCCTGTTATGCAGCACTAGGGATTCAAACCGTTGAATTGCCAACCTTTCGATCGACAAGCTCAGCATCTTAGCCACTGAGCTACCCCATCCCTTGCGGGAAGAATGCATTTGTTATTGGTGACACACAAAGTGAATCAAAATGGATCCCAGACTGTGAGATTCCCCCCCACCCCACTCGAGGTTTCAATTGGTGTACAATGCTTTGTACAAATTCAGGTGAGATCCTGTGGGAAGTCCTTAAAAGCTTCTCATTTTGGATATTATGGCAAAAGAACGTCCAAAAGGAAAGGGGAGGAGAGCAATACTGAAAGACCATGCAGGCAAATGGTTTCTTTGTGGTCTAATAAAGAATATTGGAATTAGGGTGGTTAATGAATCAATCAATAGAGAAGTGGTTTCTGACTTGGATAAATGCATTTTGTTATAAACAGGGTAAAAGTGCAACTTGCCATAGACTCAAACATTGTTACTGAGATAAAGAATATGTTTGGCAGGGTTTTTATGTGTCGCTAATTACATACTTGAAAAGATAGCACAGTGGATCACATCTTTCTGGCAAAGGGACCTATATTTTAAAGACATCTTTGTTGCTTTCACACTTTACAGTTTCATATGCACACTTAAACATCTCAGGGGTATTTTTTTTTAAAGTAATCTTTTACATGGTCGACAATTATTAATAGAATTTAAGAAAAAAGCAGTGATTTAAATAAACAGGGTTGTGTAAACAATAAACACATTCATTATAATTCAGATCATTTAAGCACAAGGCTTATGATGTCTTCTGCCCAAACTCCCACATAACTGTGGAGCACATATACATATATACATATACATACACTCACATGCACACAAAACACACATACACACATCCCTCTTCTATCAAATATATAGAATTTTAGCTGATCTGCATTGGATTCAAATTGCAGAGCATGTTGTCTCTGCTTCTTTCTTTCTCCAAGTCCCTTGCAAGCGTTCGTAGACCATATTAAGTATGCAACAGAACTGAACTTTCAGTCTGCTAATGTAATAGTGTGTAGAAAGATCTTGAGAGATGGAGCAAAGAAATTCTGTCAAGAGAATAGTCAGATAAGAGAGGGCATAGCCCTTAGCTGCAGGTCTATAGGCAGCATTTTTTTCACCCCATCTCTCAAGGCCTTTCCTGTATACCATTACAGTCATATAGGTTCATCCTCAGGAAGAGGGGATGGAAAGACTTATTGAAATTTTTTTGAATAAGGTGTTCTTAGTCAAGGACACCTTTGACTAAGGAAACAGGTGTTCTTAGTCAATTTGATTGCTATTATCCAAGAAAATTCCTGGCAATTTTGGCTGCATTGTAAATGCTGTGCTTCTAGAACAACAACACAGTGAAATGGCTGAGTGTACTGGAAGTGTTTGGACTCTCGATACAAGCAATATCACCAGGTGGGAGCATTTTAGTTTGCATCTCCAGCCCAGTTCAAAATAAACATCCCTCCCTATTTCTCCAGTTTGGGAGTCTGGGGAAAAGGTTGGGTGCTGCAAACATCTAAATAAGCACCAGATGGCAGAAAAGAGGTACAAGAATCTATCCTTTAGCTCTATTTGCTGCCATCTAGTAGTTATCTAAGTAAATCTTGAAACGTGTGCCAAAGGAAACTGTTTCTAAACTAAACTGAGTTGGGGGATGGCCTTTTCATTATCAAGCCTCATCGTTGCTGGAGGTGAAAAATATAAATATAAATTCCTGTTCCGCACATGAGGCAGTGCCAGTGACAAACTTTCTCGAGGTCTGTAATTAAGGAAAATACAGAGACGTAGCTGTAGAAAGCAAACCTGGTGCTTTCTCTGTAGTGTAATCATTGGTGACAGTTTGATTTCTTCTTTAGTTGCTTATGCATACTGAGTGGTTAGATGAATTATCCAATGTAGCAAAAAGCTTCTTCACACTTGCATGTATCTCATGGGATTCAGGCTGGGTCTGCAGCATGGCGTTTGAGGTAACCACATTCTCACCCACATATTACTCAGTTTCCATCAAAATCTATGCCTTATTTAATGTTATAATTAGTAATAGCAATAGCATTTAGACTTATATACTGCTTCACAGTGCTTTTACAACCCTCTCTAAGCAGTTTACAGAGTCAGCATATTGCCCCCAACAATCTGGGTCCTCATTTTACCGACCTCGGAAGGATGGAAGGCTGAGTCAACCTTGAGCCTGATGAGATTCGATCTGCCAAACTGCTGGCAGCCGGCAGTCAGCAGAAGTAGCCTGCAGTACTGCATTCTAACCACTGTGCCACCATGGCACTTAGAGTTATTATTTTATTTTAGATAATAATTTAACTTTAATTATTTTAATCTTTTCTTTTAAAAACAGAAAAGCAGTTCAGAAACTATGAAAACACTGGGAGTGTCAAGCTTTTCCTCTGTAATTCTGGACTTCTGGGCCCTGTCTCAATGGGAAAGCATTTATGGCAGAGATTGTGGCCATATTCTGGATGATGACTAGAGAAATCTCTCTAGAAAAAGAAGACAATATCAGGTAGTCCAAACATACTCCAGGCAGCTATTCCTCATGAGTAGATCACGGGAATTGAGAGTTTTGTGATCAGCTTATAAATCAAGCAAATGAGAGTCTGGGGATTCATTCTAAAGTTCACAGTCATAACATAGACTTTATGAACAAAAAACCTCAACCAAGCCCTTTTTTCTTAATCATTTTTGTTTATTTCTTTATTAGATTTTTTATCCCACCTTTATTGCTTCATAAGTAAGTTAAGAGTACAAACATACCTATTAAAAACCTTCAGAATTGCACGTTTTTATCCTATTTCCTGGGTGAATTCTCTTCTCCTCTGCAAAAGAAGCCTTGAGTTTAAGGGTTTAAAAAAAATCACTTTCTGAAATTAAAAAAAAAAAGAATGTTGAATTCTCTTTCAAAAAGGATTTTTGAAAGTTAAAAATTGAATGAGGGTCCAGATGGGTTTGAAATGAGGACTTGAAATTAATTATAAGAGTCCCTTCCATAAGAAACTATGGAGTTTTTTTTGGGTGGGGGACACATGATACGTTGAGACTAAAGATCACAACTGAAGGACAACAGTAGTCATTATTGGCCAAGTAATACATAAAATGTAGCAAAACACTTTAACAGTGGACATTTTTATGAGATTTTTGAATTTATGGGCCTAGAAATTAATTTTAAGAATGCCTAATATTCTAGATGGTGTGCAAATTACTGCAGAAGAAGAACAAAATATATCAAATAAGACTGAAGTTGATTTAAATGTGGATGTTTTAAATAAGCCTTAAGAATAATATCAAAAATGATTGTATGAAACTGGTCTGTCTCTTCTAATTGGAAAAGAACATAAAAGTATTTGTAGGACAGGACAGAAAAGCAATTCAGATAACAATTTAATTGCATTTAGAAAAGAGATCTGTTAAAATTTTGAAGGATTTGTAGGGAGGAAAGAAAGAAAAGATGGAGAAAAATCAAGCTTGAGGACATTAGTTGAAGGGATTAAAAGTCAAGATAGTTAAAAGTACAGGGAAGAAATATAAAGTTGGCTTATTTGACCAAGTTTAAAATAGTTATTTACTTGTCTCTTGGTAGCCCTTAATGGCTTTGTAATAATATTTTTTTAAAAAATATCCGTAACTCTGAAATTTTTCATTATTTTTTCACAAACACAAATTCTCCTTCTCCTCCTCCTCCCCCAGCCCCATTTTTTTTCTTCTCCTTAGCTATAGGGAAGAATCAGTTTGGGGTAATGGTTAAGACATCAGAATAGAAAGCAGGAGGCTATGAATTCTAATCCTGCTTTAGGCATGAAGCCAGCTGAATGATCTTGGATCTAGTTATTCTTTCTCAATCCTAGGAAGGAGGCAACAGTCAACCACTTCCCCAAAAATCTTGTCAAGATAACTGCAGGAACTTATCCAGTCAATCACCAGAAGTCAAAACTGATTCAAAGGCACACATACATACAGTTACAAGGAGGAGAATGAGTTAGGGTAAGTCTAAGCATTTGTTTAGATTTGTAAGATGCCATTCTGAAGATGTCTCTTTTCTTAGAGGACTATCTACTGGAAATTGCAAAAGCTTTTCTTCTGCAAGTCATAAAATTCACTTCTTTGGCAGCTGAATTTGGCCCAGTTCCGTAGGATTGGGCCAAAGATGTCCCTTTGAACAGTCTTTTAATGGGTATTGATTGCTTTGTTTATATTTTAATTTAGTTATTTACTATTTTAATGTAATAGACCAGAATCTTCATAGGAACAATGATGGATGTGAAGTTCAATTCTTTTTTTTTTCTCATAGTTCACTCATCAGAAATATATGTACTTCCTCCATAGGCTTCTGACAGAATTTGGTTTTGTGAGATCTTCCGTTTCCAATTCATACTGCTTTCCAAGACAATTTTCCTATCTTTCCACCTTAAGCCTCTTCTTTTGTGAAGTGAAATACTTCTCACATGAAGTATTAGTACCACTTTATAAAGCCTTAGTAAGACCACATTTAGAATACTGCATCCAGTTTTGGTCACCATATTATTAAAAAAAAAATGTAGAGACTCTGGAAAGAGTGCAGAAAAGAGCAATAAAAATGATTAGAGGACTGGAACCTAAAACATATCAAGAACGTTAGAAGGATTGGTTTGTCTAATCTAATAAAAACAAGGACTAGGGATGACATGATAGCAGTGTTCCAGTACTTGAGGAACTGCCACAAAGAAGAAGGAGTCAACCTATTTTCCAAAGCACCAGAAGGCAAGACAAGAAACAATGGATGGAAATTAATAAAGAAAAGAACTAATAGAAAATTTCCTAACAGTGAGGGCAATTTATTTTATTTGTTCAACTTGTGTGCCGCGTTCTCTGAAGACTCAAGGCTCAAATTAACCAGTGGAACAGCTTTGCCTTCAGAAGTTGTGAATGCTCTATCACTGGAGGCTTTTAAGAAGAGACTGAACAGTCATTTGTTGGGAATGGTATAAGATCTCTTGCTTGTGCAGGAAGTTGGACTAAAAGACCACCAAGGTCCTTTCTAACTCTGTTATTATTCTTCCCAGACTTCTGGTGGTCTACCTGAACAATCTGAATAGGGTTTGGTTGCTGGAGTAGATAATCCCTTTAGTTGCTGATCCCTTATATTTGAATTTTCTTCCAAACTAGATTATGGCAGATTGGTAATGCAATTTTTAATTGTTTCACAGATTCTTAATATGCATTGACATTTGCAGCAAACTGTGATGACACCAAAATGACACACACACAAACAGTGGCACCATTACATAAATGCCACGATGATGTCCTCAAGTCCTGATATCTGAAGCAGATACATAAGTTGTGGCATTTGTAGGATAAATTCATTGCACTTCTTTTAGCACTTGTCCCTTCTTGCACGCCCCCCACAGATGCCCATGTAGAAACATCTACAATTAGCCACAGTGATGCCAAAATGATGAAACGTGCTAGCTTTGACCTTTCATACTTGCATTCCAATGTCATAACACATGTTTTGTCACTTGCCCCCCTCGTCACCCCACAGACTCTGATGGCAATAGTGCAACAGTACATTTTGAAGTGCAAGAGTTCAACCTGAAAGCCTTATCGCTGTTCCTACTATGAAAACCCACAGTTACTGACATCCATAAGATATAAACAAATCACAAATAGACTCTTACAATCAAGTTTAAGGGAGCGTGATTGCAATCCTCCTCATTTTACAGGAAAAACGGTCAGTCAGAAACTAGTGGCTAAGGCTGCAGCATGGCCAAATTTGCCCACTGTCTAGTAGGTATTCTTAACTAAAACTGTTTTTAGTTTTAGTCCATCATATATTTATCTCTGTGAAATATTGTGATTCACCATTCATATGCCTTTTTTCATGGCACAGAAGTTAATAATATTCTTCTGCAACTTTGGATTCAAATTGTGGATTTGCTACATTTCCTTTCTTTGGTTTTTAAAGTTTTGATTATTTGGGATCTGTGGCAATTTAATGGCTTAACAGTAGAAGCTTTCTCAAAACTCTGTGAAAGGCTGGCTCAGCTGGAAAAATGTTGAATAGAAATTGAAAAAGAGATTCCACTGAGGAAGGATAAACTATCTGACATATAGTTGTATACACATATCTGACACACTATCCTAAAATGCAAAGGTAATATTAAAAATGGAAATATTTAGCCAGTGGGAAAATATGGATGGATATTATCTCTTTTTAGGTTTATTTATTGAAAGTCAACTAATTAAAGGAAGTTTTAAAAACCTTTTCCTTCCTTATTTCTGGATCCTATCACTTTTTTCCCTTTGGCTTTGACATTCCTGCTACTGTTATAACTAAAGGTTCATCCAATTATAAGGGAAGTTTGGGCAATTCTATGAATGAACTATTTTATTTCAAATAAAGTCCTCTGCTATATATCTTAGCTTCCGCTAAGTTGGTTTGGCTGGACAGCTCATAAGTAACATGTATTTGCTTCTCAGTGTTGTGGTGTAGTGTCCAGAATCTCCAGGACAGTTGTCATGATAAGCTGTCAGCATGATTTTCTGCCAGAATTTGAGAATAGCAATAATACTTAGACTTAAATACCTCTTCACAGTGCTTTACAGTCCTCTCTAAGCCATTTACAGAGTCAGCATATTGCCCCCAACAATTTGGATCCTCATTTTACTGACCTCGGAAGGATGGAAGGCTGAATCCACCTTGAGCCAGTAAGAATCAAACTGCTGGCAGTGGGCAGAACTGGCCTGCAATACTACATTCTAACCACTGCGCCACCATGGCTCTTTATGTGAACGTGATCATAGGTGTCCATTCTTAACCACAATGACTCCAAAATGGCAACATATATATTGAGGTAGCAGAGTTGGAAATGTGTCATTGTTACACATATTGTGAGACATATTTTGTCATTTGATCTCTTGACCCCTGTGAAGGCTATGGACTGATGAATTCCACTTTGGCCCTCAGAAGACACAGAATCAAGTTTAGCTCTTTGTCAAGTGATTCAAGCAGATATACAGAAAGAGGAAGGAGCGCCATACCCCCAGCACTGAAAATGTATCAAAGAATGATTACCTTAAAGGAATTTACAATCTGCTTTTAATCTAAGCAGTAGCTTGACTCTAAGTGTGAGAGAGTACTGCTTGGGAATCCCACTGAAAGCAAAGCCACTTATATCAGTCATGACTAATTGTTCCATTGGTTTGTTGGGCCTTAAGTACTCTTCCTTCTGCCTAGAGAATAAGGGAATGGCTTTAATGTTTATTCCGTAATTTTTCATTGTATAAAAAAAAAAGTCAAAATTGGACTGAGGATTGTAAAATACACCTGGCGATTTCACATATAATGTCTCTGCCTTAAACCTTTCAAAAGCATCTAAGTCACCTTGAACAAGTTACCAAACCTCAGACCTCCTTTGACAATTCCATGTGATCACATCAGTATTCTTAAGTGTTCTCTGAATATAAATGAATAAGATTGATTTAGGCTATATCATGGAGACAGACACACGATAAGAGGAGCTTTCTTCTCTGCTTGTTGTCCCAGCTTTTTATTCACTGCCAGGCAGGATATGTAATGCTTTTGGAAAATGGCAGTCTTGATGAGATCTCTGATTGTAAAGGACTTTCAAACTGGGAACTATATAATGTTCAGTGCTGAGTAGATAACTTTCCATTCTTTTCATTTTTAAAGTCCACTGTGATTTTTTAAAACACACACACACACACACACACCAGTGGTGTTCAAAATGACACTCATCCCAATAGCTATCAATTTCCATTTTTTAAAAAAAAGTATTGAGGGAAGACGCTAAAACCTTAATGATTTATTGTAATTTTTAAACTATTTTTTTTATTATTTTGCAAAATATTGTTTAACGCTTTCCATAGCAGCGGCTTTCACAATCAGAGGTCCTTATCATCATAGCATTGTTATCTCAGCTCATATTCTTTTTATTTATTTCATAGAATAAGGAAAAAAATAAACTTGTAAATGAAGTCTTGTGGGGACAACAGATGGTGATATATATGTTAGAATGAAAGCCATGGGTTCAGGATTTGACTCTAATAATCAGGAGCAATTGTTTGACAAAGATCAAGAATGCTAGATAGACACATGGATTATCCACAGAAAATATACATATAGGTGCTTATTCAGGTGCTTAAAATCTGGTGGGTTGCTACCAGTTTGCCCCGGATTGGGCGAACCAGTAGCGGCGGTGGAGGGAGGCTCCGCCCACCCACCCGAACGCTTCTGCGCATACTGGGCACCCATGAGTGAACCAGTAGTAATGGGTTTTGAAACCCACCCCTGTTTAAAATATAGCTGCTTATTTAGAGTAATAAACTCAAAATTAAACATCTTCCCCTACTTAATATTCTCCCAAAATATTTAAATAAAACTACCATTATTTTCAGTTAGCATAATGGTTGAGGGGATGATGCTGGAAGTGGCCTAACACAATGCAGATGATAACAAACTAGCAGAGTTGGCTAATACTTAAAAGAACAAAAATCATAATTTAAAATTACTTCAGATATTTGGCCTAGTGGTTAAGCCACCAAGCTAGAAACTGGGATACTGTGAGTTCTAGTCCTCCTTTGGGCATGAAGGCCATCTTTGGGCCAGTCTCCCTTTCTTAGCCCAACCGACTTCACAGGGTTGTTTTTGTGGGGAAAAAATAGAAGATGGGAGTATTAGGAATGCTTTCTGCCTTCAGTTACTTACAAAAAAAGTAATAAAGGCAGGATATAAATAAAATACAGTAAAATAAAATTTGAATAATCTGAAGGGGTGTTGTTGTTGCATAACAACTATAAGAACTTGTATCTGAATAGGAAAAATAAAATACATAGATCAGTGTTTCTCAGCCTTGGCATGCTTAAAATGTGTGGACTTCAAGTCCCAGAATTCCATTCCTCTTTATGTTGACATAGATACCCCATTGGGAAGACCTGGTTTGGCATAAGTGAGGATGCAAATTAGCTAGGAATCTTAATGGTCTGTCAACTAAAGGTGAGCAAACAGTGTCATGCGAGAGCTAAATAGCTAAATATAATCTGGGGCTGGATTAACAGAAGAGTTGTATACAGATGAAGTAATAATTCCATTGTACTCTGGGCTAGTTAAGGCAGCACATAGAGTGCTGTGTCCACTTCTGATAAGTGACACTTCTGATAAACTGGAATAGACTCAATGGAGAGCTATCATGAGGATAGGGATCTGCAAACCAAGCTCTATGAGAAACTGTTAAAGAAAAAAGCAAAGACTAAGGGGAGCTCAATCAACAATTGAAAAACATCCAAAAGGCTGTCATGTAGAAGAAGGATGGGCCTGTTCTTTGCTGAAACTAAGATTGCAAGAATCTCTGTGTCAGCTAGAAAGCCGCACAAATAATAGTTTACTTGTATGTCTTTGCTGCCATTTGGTGGGTGCTCAGAGGCTTGAAGCCAGATAGAGAAACTCTCATGTTCTGTGATCTGGGCTCACAGTTAGGGAAGGTTGTTATAAAATGAAGAACATGGTGATTCTGTCTCAGTTTCCTAGTGCCAAATGAGACAAGGTTGCAAAGAGAAGATTGAATCCATTCCAAGCCCCTCCATCTATGCTAGCAGCTTCTTTGTTTTCTTTATCCGGCTACCCTATCTAGACAAGCTTTCAGTTCACATCTTTTGACTTGTCGTCCTTTTTAGGGATGCTTGTTAGTAATACTATGCCAAAATCTCTCTGCAGTTTCTAAAAGTTTTCTTCTCCCATGAAAGAGATCTTTGCTTTTCCTTCATATTTTCAGAGTGCTTGAGGATTTTTGTGCTGTGTTTTTCAGCTGACTTAGAATGATGGAGGCAGCAGAAACAAAGCATGTTGTTGCATTTCTCATCACCCCAAACTCCTCCATCACCTCCAGCAAAGTAGGGAAGGATGGCCTAAGGCAGGAGTCTCCAACCTTGGCAACTTTAAGCCAGGAGGACTTCAACTCCCAGAATTCCCCAGCCAGATTTGCTTTGCTGGCTGGGGAATTCTGGGAGTTGAAGTCCGCCAGACTTAAAGTTGCCAAGGTTGGAGACCCCTGGCCTAAGGGTTAAACACTCAGTTGACCTTCATTTTGAAAAAATTATTTTCAAAGTCTGACTATACTTTTCTACAGACTCAAAAACCCTTTCCCCCCCTCTTCTGATGACTTATAAAATCACATCAGCTGTGAAATTGTATTTGTTTCGCTTCATAGACTATTGAAATTGATCAAATCTGTTCTGGCTCTTTCACACGTTCATATATAATAGAAAGAAGCATGTAATGCTCAAGTAGAGCATTGCACCTACTAAATATGCACCCAGTAACCTTTCCTCCCAAATTTTACAAGTGTGCTACTCCATGCATATGCATGCTATCACAAGAAATGCTGAAGCTGCCTTTTAAATTTCTGGCATTTCAGTGATGATGTCACTTCCGCCCACATCACACCTGTTCAAGTGTAAATATTTTCATGCTGTTAGAAATACCAACTGCAGCATTTCATTAATGTAGGGGAGTCGGCACCACTGCAACAGATCAGTATTGTTATTTCCTAATGATATAAATAGAATTTGGGATTTAAAATTATTGAAGTTGGTACTGTTTATTTTTCTCTTTGTTTACATTATCTTTTTACCATCACCATTCTTGAGGCTCACAAATGAAATTATAAAAACAATAGAAAACATAATAACTTTTATAAAACAGAGGTAAATTTAAAAGAACCCATCATCAATCTGGTAGAAAGTAGGACATTGATGTTAATCTCCAAAGAACAGGCAGAAATATCATATTTAACCCCCTTTTCAAAAGGTGATTGAAGGGAGGCTTTAGTCTTGTGGTGGTGATGGGAAGCATAGCCCCAGAGGGTCAGAGGATGAACAGAGAAGCATTTGGCCCTTCCAAAATGAGATAAGCTGCTCTGTCACTTAGTATTTAAGATGTGAAGTTTATGACTATTAAAACCAAAACATTATATGAGAGTGTGTGTCGGACCATTTTAATGAGGGATCCTTGGTGCTCTCTGAGCTTGGTTGTTTTCTTGTAGTTGTTTCATTACCCAAACTGGGTAACATCATTTGTGCTCATGATGATCACTAGCACTGATGATGGTCACAAACACTCATAATGTCACCTTATTTGGATAATGAAAGGTCTGCAAGAAAACAACCAAGCTCAGAGAGCACCAAGGATCACTCATTTCATCTCTGAGCTACAGATATTCTCCTTTCTTCAGACCATTATAATGCAATGGGGGGGGGATGTATTTTGGTATGTGTGCTTTTAAGTCATTGATGACTCCTGGCAATTGCCTAGAGAAGTTCTTGTAGTTTTCTTGGCACATTTTTGGGAAGTGGCTTGTCACAACATTCTTCTTAGGATGAGAGAGAGAGAGAGAGAGTGACTGGCCCCAATTACAAAACTGGCTTCATTCCTAAGGAAGGATTAAAACTCACAGTCTCCCCATTTCAAGTTCAGTGTCTTAAACTACTACACCAGATAGGTTTTTAGAATGTTTTAAGAACTTTTGAAATATTTCTTTTTTACTGTTTATTCTGTGAAATAAGGGGGAAGGGGAGAGCAGAGGCAGAAGGAGGTGGGAAAGGGAAGGGAAGGAAGAGTTTTGAACCATTAGTAGTTGTGATTATATGTTCATATTTAAGAAAAGCTAAGACAGACAGTTTTGTATAGTGGTTAAGGCATCAATCTAGATCAGGGGTGTCAAACTTGCCGCCTGTGGGCTGGATGCGTCACACACTGGCCACATCCACCCCCATTTTAGTGAAGGGGAAAAAAGTCACGATACATCACGTGATGAAAACATGACACTGCGAGTTTGACACCTCTGGTCTAGAGACAAGGAGACTAATTCCACTTTAAGTACAAATCCATTTGGGTAACTTTGGGCCAATCCCTCTCTCTCAGCCCTAGGAAGGAGGAAGCAATGGTAAACCACTTCTGAAATCTTGCCAAGAAAAATGCAGATCATCCAAGCAGTCACCAGGAATCAACACTGACTCAAAGGCACAAAAACAGCAAAAATAAAAATGTAATGCAAATACCAAATTTTTATGACATCCTGAAAAATTTAAAAAAACATAGCAAAACAAATGGAACATAATTGACTTTAACTGCTGTAATATTAAGTTGCCATTTTTTTTTACTTTAACAAATAAACATATTTATTTTATCTGAACTGTTTTAATGAAGTGTGCTTTAATAGATGTACATTTCCCAATAGTACGTCAATTATACTTATTAATATGTTAGGGGATAAATATTCATCTTTGTGTCAACTTCCACTTTACTGCATCTCAATCTAAATGTACAAATCAAGGTGGATTTTATAGTAAATAAAGATCAATGTGCAGCATTTTACCAAGAGTTTTCAAAATATTTAGCACTTGAGTGCTAAGAGAGTTGAGAATTCCAATTGTCAGCACTTAGCACCTTCATATTCATTAATCTCAGGAAACTGGGTCCCAAGAAACACATGCTTAGCAAAAGAGATAATCAACCAGCCCAAAAGAGAAAAGGACTCCAGCACCTCTCCACCAGTAATCAGCACTTAGATCAGCATAGATTAACTCCAAGGTCAACTTCAGACCAACAATCAAGTAAGCAATATCCCAATCAAGAAACTGCCAAAGAGCCATTCAGTTATCAGCCCAACCAAAGAATCCCTAAAACACCCCCCCACACACACACACACACAGAGGCAAGACACCAGTATACAAGCTGACAGCAAAAACAACACTCTTTACTAGCACTGATGATGTTACTTAGTTAGGGTAATGAAACATCTGCAAGAAAACAAGCAAGCTTAGAAAGCACCAAGGAGTTCTTATATCAACCCTGAGCTACTGTACAAATATTCTCCATTATTGGTACATGCCTAGCTGTTGGATTGGAAGGAGTCAGTTTGCAAAATAATCTCCATTATATAATTTTCTGTCTTTTTCCAATATTTAATTTAAAGATAATTATTGGTGTCTTCCATAGCAGATTGTAGAATCAAATTTCCTCTACAAGTTGTCTTAGGCATACCGAATGGTTATTTTCAAATTCCCCAGGTCAAAATACTTTGCATTTTATTATATCATATAAAACAATAGCAGAATCTGTCAAATACGGATGTGACATTCTACTGTACATTGCAAATTATATCACCAGATGTTCTTGTTAAAAGTTGTGGCTCCTTTAACTGATTATACATTTGGTACAACCTTTTGAGACTTGGTAGGGGTAGTCAAATTGATGACTTAGTATTTTTTTTTGGGGGGGGGGAAGACCAGAAATATGAAAAAGATTAAGATGTTTAAAAACATTTATCAAGAGAATGTAAGAGATTCAAAAGACATTGTATATTAATAACTCACAATTACATTTCTTTGAAAGGACTTTTGTGGGTGAGTGCAACTGGATGGAATAATCAAGGGCAAAAGATACTTTAGCAAGACTTTTGGTGTCCTGAGAATTAGTTGATTGCTCAAGCAGCTTGCTAATTTTTTAATGCAGATTTTTTTTTTTTAAAGCATAGTTGAATTGTGATCTTTGAATATTTCATCCTTGGGTAATACCATGAATGTTCATAACATTTGTTAGAAAAACAATGTGGGACACTTCAGACTACAAGGGGATAATTAAGATGAAAGGGATATGCCTCCTTATCACTCACAAGAGCAAATATTAAGGGAGTTGACTGAAGTGATTTTAGAATGGAAAGTTATTCATTTTAAAAATACACACATCAACCTGACTGGCAAAACATTAACAATGTGTCAGAATTTTTAAAAGAGCTTCCTGTTTTCCATACACTTTCCTGACACTATGCAAGTGTTAACACTGAACAAAATATTCACTCTTGTATAAGAGGGAGGGAACCATCTACAATGGGCTTGTTCTTTCGGTGTGCCAAACATCCTACCAATCTGACCTTAGTTTCAAATGTGGGGAGCAGGTACGCATATGGATTTGGAGAGATTCAGCCAATATGAATAATCCAATCTGCTTTGTGCACATTTAAATACCTCATTAGTCTGAGCATTTGTGTCTCTTACTTGTTATCCATTAGGTTTATATTTCATCTGTCAAGGCAGTGTTCTCTTCCTTCTAATTTTCTCCCACAAAATGTATTCTGTAAGATTGGTTGAGCTGCCAAATAATGAGAGATGGAAAATCATGTCATATTCTTCTTGGTCCAAGTAACAGGTACCTCTAACCAGGTAGACCTCTGGGGTTCCCATTGGATTAGAAGGCACAGGCAAGTATCTGCAACCTGCTTTGTTTACCTCTTGCAGCAAAAGCCAGAAAAAATATTTGAGTGAATCTGGGAGGGACATACAACTTTTCTCTGCTTGTTATGGTTAAACTATTGGAGAGTTCTGAATGCAGGACAGACCAAAAGCAGATTGGAGTGAAAATGAAATGTCAGAGTTTAGGCAGCGTGACTAGTGTTATGAGATAAACCTAGGAGCAAAACATAGCACACAGAGCCTTTAGATAAATTTATTTATTTATTTATTTATTTATTTATTTATTTATTTATTTATTTATTTATTTATTTGTTTGTTTGTTTGTTTGTTTGTTTGTTTATTTATTTATTTATTTATTTATTTATTTATTTATTTATTTATTTATTTATTTATTTATTTATTGGTTCGATTTATATGCCACCCTTTTCCGGAGACTCAGGGCGGCTTACAATGCATTAAGCAATAGCCTTCATACTTTTGTATATACCTGCTTAGGAGGGCTTTTGCACCCCCCCAGTGGTGTTCTTTTTTATACAAAGTCAGCTTATTGCCCCCACAAACCAAGTTTTACTTACCTCGGAAGGATGGAAGGCTGAGTCAACCTTGAGCCTGGTGAGATTTGAACTTGCAGTAATTGTAGGCAGCTGGTGTTACTTAACAGCACTTAACAGTGCTTTAGTCTTCTGCGCCACCAAGGCTCTTAACAGTGATAACAGTGGTTTATATACAGCTAAATATTTATAGACTTATATGTGATTAAATACCTTTACAGCTACTGACACACGGAAAGCAATAAGAAACACTAGGAAAGAACATGAAGATAATGCATGAGGAGAAGGGATGAGGAGAAGGAACGCCCTCTAATGGCGTCCTTTATATAGGCAGCTTCTTACCCAGCTTCTTAAAGTGACAGTAACTCTCCTGCCTCATTCTATTGCATCAGCTTCTGGTTGCCTTAGCTTACAACTTCTCATCAGCTTACAGCTATTAACTCTTTATATCCTGACAAAGGAACAAAAAAAAGTGATTATTTGCTAAGCCTATTTAAAAAAAAAACATTTAAGTCTTATGTAGTAGAAATGAAACAAACAAGGTGATTGTTTTGATTATTTAGGATGAAATCTTGAAAGATTGGCAAAGGATCCAGGATAACAAAATCTGGGGCCAAATACTGGCTGGGGAATTCTGGCAATTGAAGTCCACGCATCTTAAAGTTGACAAATCTGAGAAACACTGGGCTGCCAAACAATTTCATTTGGGTTGAGACAAAAGGAAGGAAAGGAATCATAAAAAGTCTCAACAAACGCAATGGGTTTTTCACATATTGTTGTTTATAAATTACTGATAATCTGCAACCAGAATGGCCTGCCTTCCCCTCCTTTGTGCCTTTTATAAAATGTGTTAGTTGAAAAGGTACTACCAGATTCTTTTTAAAAAATACATATTTTTATTAAACAGTTTTTTTAAAAAACGAAAAAGAAATATTAACACTTTCTTCTTTTCAACAGTTTCACATCGGTAATCCATACTTATACATTTTCTCTCTCTTATCTTAGTATATATTTTATACATATATTTCTAATATATCATATATACAGTATACCACTATAATGTATTACATTATTGTAATTGTTTTAGTCTTGTTTTGCAATCACAGACTAAAATGGTTCTCCTCCTACAATGTCTATAAAAGATACTGTTCAAGGGGGGGAAATGATAAGAAAGACCTAAAGGCAATGAGGATATTGAAAAGGCCAGTGCTACAGGTGTATGTGACATAACTAGAAATATGTTAAAATATGGCTGTGTTTATTTACAGGTATGTGGCTATGTGACTATTTAGTAGCAATAACACTTAGACCTACATACTTCTCCACAATGCTTTACAGAACTCTCTGAGTGGTTTACAACATCAGCATATTGCCCCCAGTAATATGGGTCCTGATTTTACCAATCTCGGAAGGATGGAAGACTGAGTCAACCTTGAGCTTGTCAGGAACAACTCCAGACTGTGGGGAGAGTTAGCCTGCAATACTGCATTCTAACCGCTGTGCCACCATGGCTCCTTGTTTAATGTGTTTGTAAAGACAGCATTCATACCTGATCTTTAAAATCATGCAATTATTGTTTCCCTGTGCAAAAAGAAATATAGCAAGAGTGAATGCAGAAACTACAGTGGGATTAGTTTGTAAAATGTGCCTGAAAAGAGGTTGGCAGTATTCTGACTAAAAGAGTACAATGAGCAAAATTTGGGAACTTGGGTGGTTTAAATCATGCAAATGTTTGCTGTTCATCAAGTTATTAATAAACACATAAAATGTGAGGTCAATTAATAGATAGATAATATAACATCAGTTCCAGGGGTGGGTTTCACTTACCTTTGCTACCAGTTCATGTGTATGTACCACTTCTGTGCATGTGCAGAAGCTTCTGCACATGCGCAGAGTATATTTGATGACGTCTGGGTGAGTGGGCAGAGCCTCCCGCCGCTGCTGCTATTGGTTCGCCTGAACCGGGCTGAACCAGTAGCAACCCACCACTGATCAGTTCATTGTCTCCTAGTCCCCAAGATCATCTCCAAGATGATCTGTGCCAAGCCTGACCCTTCAGGTCTCCCAACAGTGCACCCATTGTTGCTGCAATTGAGTCCACTCACTAGCGATTATCTTCTTCTCTGTCCTCCCAACTTTCGAAGCATTATGGACTTGTCAGTTAAATGGGATTATGCAAAATATATTCAAAATGTAAACATTTGAGCCTGGTCCAGAGGTGAAATCCAGCAGGTTCTGAAAGGTTCTGGAGAATCGGCAGTGGAAATTTTGAGCAGTTCGGAGAACCGGTAGCGGAAATTTTGAGTAGTTTGGAGAACCAGTAGCGGAAATTTTGAGTAGTTTGGAGAACCAGAAAATACCACCTCTGGTTGGCCCCAGAATGGAGATTTTGCAATATCCTTCCCCCAGGAGTGGGAAAGAAATGGGGATTTTGCAGTATCCTTCCCCTGGAGTGGGGTGGTAATGGAGATTTTTCAGTATACTTCCCTTGCCACGGCCATCAATCCATATTCACCAAGCCACACAACACCCACCAAGCCATGCCCACAGAACCGGTAGTAAAGAAATTTGGATTTCACCACTGGCCTGGTCATTTGGGTCTTGAGTGAGACTCTGAATTCATTCATTCCATGAATGAAAAAGCTACTTCATTGATGTGGATTCAGGGAAAATATATAATACTGTGAATAGGTTTGACTGTGGAATATTTTGCATGAAGATTAGTTGTTGAATACATATGCGAGAATAAATATTTTCACATTGAGCAGATAGTAAGACAAGGATGTGTGAACTCCCTTTGGTTCTTTAATTTGTTTATAGAAAAATCTGAAGACATACTTAGGATAGCATTAAAGATGCAGTGGTTGGGAATGTGAAAAATGTAGTCTTTAATTCACATGCATATCACTAAATAAGAAATGGAATATTTTGCAGTAAATATTAAATAGATTGTGTGGTGCACTGCAGAAAAAGCAATATAGATTTGAAATTTAAGGCACTGAAGACTTACTAAGTTATATTTAATAGGGAGATTGCATGTTATTCATCAATGGTAAATAACTAGAGAAAGTAGATGAATTTATCTACATTCAAAGAATGTTTACTAAAGATATAAAAAAGATGGAGATATATTTAAGGTGTGACATACTGGTTGAAAGATATTGGGTAGTATGTGGTCTGTTGCAAGAATTGAACGCTTGTTGAAAGAAGTTGTGTACAATAATGGGCTCAGAATAATTTGTTATATGGAAGTGAGAGCTGGATGTGTCAGAAGAGACATAGAAGTTGAATGCTGTCTGGATGGGTTACTTAAAAATGGAAGAGGTAGTGTTAAGAATGAATGAGTGCTGAATGAGAGTAGATTGAAAGCAAAAATTAAAGACCAACATGAAAAAATTTAGTTGAGATGTTTGGATTGTACAGAAAGTATAGAAAGAAATTGGAATTACCTCAGAAAGCGTATCTATGAAGAAATAGTGAACAGATTGAAAGGAAAGGAAAAGATTGGATAGAATTGATGAAATCTTCAAAAAGAGAGAGATGAGAAATTTCAAAAACAGAAGGCAATGTATAAAAGTCATATACGGATGAAATATAACCTTCCATTCATTGCAAAAGGCTTTTTCTGTCTGCTGCTGGCTCATGGGCTTCTCAGATGCATCTGGCAGGTGCTTATGGGTACAGGATGCTAGACTAGTTGAATCATTTGCAACAATCCAGCAGTGATGCTGTTATTTGTATCATCATCACGTAATCTGAAATCTGTGCAAAGTGCTTCCCATAAGATAGCTCAAAACATCTTACAATGGCTATTTAAAGGATCATTCTATCTGCGCAACCTGTACAATTATAGAATTGACCTGCTTTGGACTTCATTGATTAAAAGTGTCATTTGATAGGACCCCTTATTCATGTATGAGGAGGAAGGAGAACCCCGGGATCAAAGAAGAAACAACTTGAGGGCCCTTGCTCTACAGTTACAGGATAAAAGACCTTGCTATTTTAACAATACAATGAAACAGTATGCGTGATCAATGGATTACTTTCTTTTTGATAAAAGCTCTTTAACTATCATGAAGCATCATTAGAATAAAAGGGAGACAGGATAATCAAATTGCCATTCTGTTTGAATTATTGGTGAGGTTGTATTTGTATTTCTGTTTTTTTACCCTTCTCATCAGTTGTTTGTAACTATATTAGAAAAACTCAATCTTGGCCAGAAACCAGAAGCCTGGAGCTCAGCTTGAGTGGAACATTATTTTTTTAAAACTTTGAAAATATTTATTGAATCGTGTTTTAATTAGCAGGAAAAACATTTTGTTTATTTTCAATGATATTTTTTTTCCTTCCACAGTTAAAGGGTAAAATCTACTAGTTTTGTGTTCCTTTTGCATAAAGGTGACATTTCCATGGATGGTGCTTGGCATGAGGCAGGAACGATGTGCTTGATTTCCTGCCCTTAAATCCTGGAAGAGACAAAACTGGCAGCTCTTGCCATGCGTGGGGGACATCGCTCTGCATTTTCTATCCAGATGAAAAAAAAAACATTTTATCTAACAGATATTCATATGTTCTTTTGGTTATTGAGTATGCATGGATGATTTGTCTCCCACAAGGCATCTTTTTGTAATTTCCCAGTCATCAGACCCAGGCAGAGCAGGTGAATCTTTGTGTAGGTGTGAGGGGACTTAATGAAGATTAACATACTGAAAGTCAAACCACGTTACATTATTGTCGGAGTCTAAGAATTCAAGGACCTGAAAAGTGTATTTGTTCTGCTTAGAATCACACTTCACTGAAAGACAAAGACTTCTACAATTTGGTATACCCTTTCAATATGGTCTTGCCATTAGATACACAGGTAGAATCAATGGGAAGGAATGGTTTGATAGACTATTTGAATCCTTCTGCAGGCCTATTGATACTCCTCCTCCTCCTCCTCCCTGTTTTACTGAGGATAAATTTCAGGAGCTGATAGTTGTCTAAGAAAAAATTAATCCTCTGCTGTTATCCTAAACTAGGTTGGGCCTCATTGTTTTTCTACACTACAGTTACAGTCATTTGTATATGGTGTGTTTGAATAGTAATTTCCAAAATGGACTACATTGAAACCTTCATTTAACAGACCAGTCTGGAGAAGTAGATGTCTGTTAAACACAAATGTCTGTTAAATCAAAATCTACATAATTCTTGTCATTTTTCATTTGCCATTTTTCTAGTGATGTCATTATTCCAATGATACCATTTGCATCAATTTTCATCACATGCATAATTGTCATAAATCATCACAAATGACAACTTAAAATTAACATACATTTAATTGCAATTACCAACTTCAGAAGGAGTATATTTTTCTATTATCTGGATGGAAATTTGATCCATTTCATCCAAGATCTGCTAAATGGTGGTCCATTAAATTGAGGTTTCACTATGTTTCTATTATAATAAACTTTCATCTAGCCATGATTGTTCTTAAAAGACATCTCAGAAACTGACAGAATGTGATAGCAATTTATGTTTATATTTAAACTGCTTATATACAATCATACATAACTACAGCCAGCTTAATGCTTGTTTCTTTGTAAAGAAAACTCCCTCCCTCATCTCTATATATTCTTTGTCCAGGCTTGCTAAGAGAACATTTGCCAAGTAAAATTTGTTCCCATGTTCTTTCTGACAAATGGACAGATTGCCTCTATTGGGGTATAAGGAAAAAAAAGATTGCAGTAATTCTAATCCTCCACAGATTTCTGGTTCCAGAATGTGATAATGAATTATTGCCCATCAAGATTCCACAATTGGATACCACATGATGGTACTTTATCTCTGCTGTTTTCAAGATGAACTTGAACTTTCTGGAGCAGATTATCTAGGACAGTGATGACTAACCTTTTTGCCATCACGTGCCAGAAGGGAGGGGTGGAGAGGTTGTGCATGTGCATGTCCATACCCATAATTCTATGCGACCTGCCCCCGTGCATCTGCACACGCTTCCCCCCTCCCAGCATGCTATGGCCCAGTAGGCCCATTTTTCTTTCTCACCTGGTTCCAGGGCCTCTCTAGGAGTCTGGGGAGAGGATAAACGGCCTTTCCCACCCCCCTGGAGGTCCTCCAGAGGCCGAATACGGCCCGTTTAACAACTTCCGGTGGGACCTGAAGGACCGTTTTTTGCTGTCCCAAGCCTCCAGGTCCTCTCTAGAAGTCTGGGGAGGATGAAAAAGGCCTTCCCCACCCCCTGGGAGGCCCTCCGCAGGCTGAAAATGACCCATGAAAATGATTGACCCATTTTCATGGGTCATTTTCAGCCTCCGGAGGGTCTCCCAAGGGGTGGGGAAGGTTTTTTTCTCCCTCTCCAGACTCCTTGAGAAGCCCTGGAACCAGGTGAGAAAGAAAAAAGGGCCTTCCCCAGGCCCTCTTGAGGCAGAAGCAACCTGTTTCCCTACTTCTGGTGGGTCCAGAAGACCTGAAAATCAGCTGAGCTTGCGGGCCCACTGATATGGCTATGCGTGCCACCATGGCATGCATGTCATAGGTTCGCCATCACGGATCTAGGGTGTGAAATCGATGCAAAGGTGAAATCCATATCTTTGTCACAAGTTCTTCTAAGGAAAAATAGCAGATGTTCTGAATAACCCTTGTCACTTGGCAGCGTAATAGAGTTGTGAAGGTCAGTAAACTGAGTTCAAACCAGGCAAGATACAGATGGATATATCACTCATCTGCATGGTTAAGTAGTGTAAAGTGCAGAATATAACCATTTTATTTATTTATTTATTTATTTATTTATTTATTTATTTATTTATTTATTTATTTATTTATTTATTTATTTATTTATTGTAAAGGATGACAAACAACCATTTTCAGCCTGAACAGCACTTTAGGGCTTTCTCATCTGCCTTTAGAGCCACGGTGGCACAGTGGTTAAAATACAGTACTGCAGGCTACTTCAGCTGACTGCTAGTTGCAGTTCAACAGTTCAAATCTCACTGGCTCAAGGTTGACTCAGCTTTTCATCCTTCCGAGGTGGGTAAAATGAGGACCCAGATTGTTGGGGGCAATATCCTGACTCTATAAACCACTTAGAGAGGGCTGTAAAAGCACTATGAAGCAGTATATAAATCTAAGTGCTATTGCTATTGCCTGAGGGCTGAAGCCAGCACGTCCAAGAATGCGATGATGTCAATGGTGTTACCTGAGTTAAAGTTTTGGATCTCTTTTTTTAATTTTTACTTTGTGTGGCATAACAAAATACAGTATTAATAATTGTTTTTTTTATTTTTGGTACTCATGCTCCTGCTTCTTTCTGGGAGATCCTTGTGAGATCCAGCCAGAATGTGTACATTATTTAGCTGTGATAAAGTCAGGTTGTCCAGGTGCACCACAAGGAGTCTAGTCCACATTGTATCCCATTTTGGATCCCGATTTGCAAAGATGGGTTTTAAGGTGCAAAATGAGTACCTCAAGCCCCACTAAAACCAGAAAGCTAATTATTGGAAAATAATCCTTATATGTGAAATTAGGATTAGGATTAGGGAATGCTAAAGATGCATTAAGCCTCCCTCATCTGAGGGATGCATACATACCCAGGCTCTATATTAAAACCTTCATAATTTGAAGAGGTTTTGTTGTTTATTTATTTATTTATTTTATTATTCATATTTCTATGCCGCCCACTCTCCGAGGACTCTGGGCGGCTTACACCAAAGACAGTATACTAAATAGCATATTGTCCCCAACAATCTGGGTCCTCATTTTACCCACCTCAGGAGGATGGAAGGCCGAGTCAACCTTGAGCCAGTGAGATTTGATCCGCTGATCTGCTGAACTAGCAGTCAGCTGAAGTAGCTGCAGTACTGCACTCTAACCACTGCGCCACCTCGGCTCTTGTTACCTGGGCGTTACTAGGTATACATATTGCTTTGGTCGTCTGGAGTACCTTTTATCATCAGGCTGATAGATCACCTATAATTGTATTTGAAAAAGTCAGTTATGCCATAGTTATTCACACTGTACAACACTCCTGTTTAGATCATCACAATTGAATTGCTCCTGAAATAGGTTTGCAAGCTTCATTAATCCAAAACAAGGAGGCAAGACTTAATTGGGATTGTCTAATATAATTTCTGTGCCCAACTTGAAGGTAATTTCTAACTTTTCAAAAAGTGTCCCTTTAATCAAATAGGACAGACCAATGTGAACAATACTTTAATCTCAAGTTTATTTTGATATTTTCTCAAACCTCTAGGATTTTGAATGTAATATTATTGTCATGCCAATCATATTACGATCCTACTAAATCATTTGTATCCATTAATAAATTATAGATAAAGAACAGATCCGGAACACGTTAGGAAATTTTACTTTGAAATAATCTATGTTAATGAGCAAAGTGGCTTGCATACACACCTGGATGAAGAGCACTGTGCTGTGGCTCTGACTAATTTCTGTTCACATAGATCAGAGGTGTCAAACTCGCATTATCATGTCATCGTCACATGATTGTAACTTTCCCCCCCTTCGCTAAACTGAGGGCATGGCCCTTGCATGACTCATCCAGACCACAGGCTGCGAGTTTAACACCCATGACATAGATGAAAAAAAGGTAGGGTTTGCCTCCACAGGATGTTTAATGTCATTCCACAGCTTTCCCCAACCCTTGAAAAAGCTAGAAGACGGTGTGTCTTGCATATCTTTCCCAAAGGTCTAAGTCACTATATAGAAAATGTGGGTTGAAATTGCTACTGGTAATGGGAAACAATACAGTCCCTTTGTTTCACTCTATGAGTAAAAAGCCTCACATGGCTTTAAAGGGGTGCTTTGCTCAAATCTTTGTCAAAAATGACCTCCCTCAAAAATCAACACAGGCATAATGTTTATATAGTGCTGAGCTCAGTGAAGAAGTAATTGAATTTTATATCTAATATTTATAACCATTTCTTCATCTTGACTTCATTGATACTGCAACAATAATTGTTGCATGTTAATGATATCTCTCTCTTTTCCTCTCTCTTTTTTAATTGGACCCTAACTTCTCTGCAAACATATCAGTGTTTATTAGTGAAAGCTTAGCTGTCTGCTTTTGTGATATTGCTATTAGTATTTTTTTCTCTTATATTTTTTTTAAAATTAATTGGCTGCTGTCCTTGTCTAGCCTTGGAATGTGGTGATCTGGGTCATGGTGTCCAAAGAACAGATAAGAAAACACTTTAGAGTGGATGCATATTAATAAATCAGAAACCATATGGTGCATTTGCACAAAAACATATTTGCATTTTGGGTAAGAAGAAAAAGAGAAAAATAATGGAATAGTTAAACAGAACTGAGTGAATTATTATAAGCTAAAACACAGTATAATTAATTCTCAGAAGTCTACATATTGGCAAAGTGATTTTAAGTGTATTTATATATATATATCTAGGTATTTGTTCTTATAAGTATGAATCATTGTGGTATAACAATTGCAATTGCAGCAATTGCAATTCAGCAGGACTGGACTGACAAACTAGTCTTTCATATGAATTTTGGAAATGTCTCCATTTAAAATGCTGTGGTTGCTGTTATGCTGGTTTGTCGTATTCTATGATCATGGTTATGTTTTGGTTTGAGGGTTTTTCCCCCACTTCTAGGCAAAAATCCTAAATGCCTTTTTTCCTGCTTCCTAAGAACAAAACTATCTAAACAATTTGATATATAGTGATCATGAATTATAGACATTGGTGTGAAAATTAGAGATGTGTGCCATTATGTAATTGCCACAAACTCTTCTATTCCCAACAATTCTCATCAGATCAAAGGGAAGACATGCATTATTACATCTTTTCAGCAAATCATGACATGTCCTTCTTTCCTTAAAAGATGCCATTCAGATCCTCAACATATAACTACAATTGGGAACAGAATTTTGGTCATAAGTTAGGGCAGTCATTAAGCAAATATCCACGTGATTGGACCTGATTTTGTGACCATTTTTACAACAGTCATAAAGTGAATTGTGTAATTAAATGCAATCCAGCTTCCCCAATGGCCAAAAAAAGTAACCAATTGTGATCATTTGACTGAAGAACACTGTAACCATTTGACTGAAGAACACTGTAACCAGTCATGATGGCTTCTTGCTTCTTTCTTCTGAAATAAGCACATTCATGATGAGCATATGACATTGGGTTTTAAAGCTTTGCATGTATATATACACTGGGTCTGTACCTGGCCTACTCTGATTGTGCCTTTGCTCCTGAAGTCAAACTATAAACACAGTACAAGGAGAACGATACAATGTGGAATTGGTCTATCCTGAACAGATGTCCAGAGTGAAAAATAGCAAACAAGATATAGGTTTGGATAACCATGAAAGATAGCCAGCAAATTACTAACTGGCGCTTTTGATTAACTCTTTGGGGAATTTAGTAGCAGCTATATTTTAGGATAAAGGCACTACCATTTTTGCAGAAGCACTACTATTGTCTTCAGGGAAATAAAAATAAATAAAAGAATAGAGCAATTAGGTCTTCAGGCTTATTTATATGCATTTGCTAAATTCCACTTGTTTCAAATAAATTGATGTGTCCCTATTTTTGTTATGGTAAGAATAAAGGAAATGGTTATTATGGTTCACAAAAAAGATATTGCACGCAATGTTTGCATATCAGTCCCGAGAACTCATGACACTCGGTATAGCTCTCTCAGTGTAACCTGAAGAGATGTAGCACCAACATCTACAAAGATGGCTATCGGACTATTGATAAGATCTAATCTCTTCCTGTTGCTTAGCCTGTTAACTGAATGAGTAAAACTCAATATTGCTCTATAATGCAAAATAGACAATATTACTTTAAACAAGGGTCTCCATTCTCTCTCCGCTGTTTTACTGAATTTTTTTTGGGGGGGGGATCAAAATGGGTTAAACTCATTGGAATATATATTACTGTTGGTGAAGAATTTATAATTTTGATCATTGTTGATTACAAATTATTTTTTTAATTTATAAAAATAGCAATTGGAGAACACATTATGTATGCTTTTGTCCTGAAGATTTTTTTAAGAGACATAAGTGCAACTGATGTACAGGATTTTAGATATGTGGAAAAAGCAGAATGGTAGCCACCCAGTTCTGTTTTTAAAAGAAAGCAGAGGATCTTCAGAATATTTTAAAGAGACTCTTGCCAAGTGTTCATCTACACATAAATAACCCCAGAAACAAAGATAGACGTGGCTACCATTTCAGATAGGAGTGTACCATTTTTCGTGAAACATATAACTGCACTCCCCAGTTAAAATCACATCTGATAACTGTACAATTAGCACAGGAGTCGCCCAAGGCTGTGTGCTCTCTCCACTTCTCTTCTCTCTATATATCAATGACTGCATCTCAAAAGATCCCTCTGTTAAAGTGCTGAAGTTTGCAGATGATACCACAGTGATTGGTGTCATTTAAGACAATGATGAATCTGCATACAGACGGGAGGTTGAACCAGAACATGTGGTGCAACCAGAACAATCTTGAACTAAATACACTCAAAACTGTAGAAATAGTGGTAGATTTTAGGAGAAACCCTCATATACTACCACCTCTTACAATACTAGACAACACAGTATCAACAGTAGAGTCCTTCAAGTTTCTAGGTTCTATCATATCTCAAGATTTAAAATGGACACCTAACATCAAAAACATCATCAAAAAAGCACAACAAAGAATGTTCTTTCTGCGCCAACTCAGAAAGCTCAAACTGCCCAAAGAGCTGATGATTCAGTTCTACAGAGGAATTATTGAGTGTCATCTGCACCTCTTTAACTGTCTGGTTTGGCTCTGCAACCCAACAAAACAGACACAGACTTCAACGGATAATTAGAACTGCAGGAAAAAAAAAAACAATTACTACCAACCTGCCTTCCATTGAGGATCTGTATACTGCACGAGTCAAAAAGAGGGCTGTGAAAATATCTACAGACTCCTCACATCCTGGACATAAATTGTTTCAACTTCTACCCTCAAAATGATGCTATAGGGCTCTGCACACCAGAACAACAAGACACAAGGACAGGTTTTTTCCTAAATGCCATCACTCTGCTAAACAACGAATTCCCACAACACTGTCAAATTAACTACTAAGACTGTATTACTATTCTCATCCTTACTAGTACCTATCTTTTCCCACTTATGGCTATATCCATGTTGCTTGTATTTTTACAACTTATATTGTTTTTATTGTTTCCTAGTATGATTTGATTGCTTATTAGTATCCTATGACTATCACTAAGTGTTGTATCTTATGATTCTTGACAAATATATTTTATTTTTTCTTTATGTATACTGAGAGCATATGCACCAAAGACAAATTCCTTGTGTGCCCAATCACACTTGGCCAATAAAGAATTCTATTCTATTCTATTCTATTCTATTCTATTCTATTCTATTCTATTCTATTCTATTCTATTCTATTCTATTCTATTCTAAAAGCTGCAAACAATTTAACGAAGAAGCTGTTATGAATTCAACAATGCTAGAAGTCTTGTCATAATATTGCATTTTTAAGGATCCCTTATTATTTTTTCCCAATGTTCCAAATAATTGCACCTGTAAATTTATTACATATTTGATTGCTCTACTTTTCAAGCCATACTTTTCTCCCATAGGAAAAGACTCAACATAATCACATTAACACTTCACATGTTTTGATCTCTAAGGAAGATCAAAACCCACTATATATTTGAATAGAATTTATTGTGACAAACATTCTCCAAAATGGATTATCACAACTGTGTATCGCTAGCTGACGAAAGACAAAATTAACTTACATGTGACTTATCCAAAAACCACTTTAGGTGTTGGGCATAGCTTTTAGTTAAGAGCTACAATGAGAGAAAGAATGCCTTAAGGGTGTGATTCAGTTCTTAACACTACATTTAGGTGCTTTTGATATGCTATATGACATGACAATAATATACTGCTTTTGCTATAAGATGGAGTAAGCATCCCGGTTCCATGCAGACATTTTAGTTTCATCTTTCACAGCCTTTGAATACTGCCCAAACTACATTGGCTTATGAAATTTGTAGTCCAAAAGTCTACCAGATACTGCCAACTCCTGATATAACAGCACAATGAAGTGGTGAAGATGAGAATTAAATATGCTATGAAATCTTGTTCTTGGATTCTCTTGAATTAAAACTGCATTAAATAAATAAATCCCATTTTTAGGAGCATTTTTACTTTTGGCTCCGGGAACATACTTCTGTTGCATACTCAGATGTGTTCACAGAGGCATTGCCTGTCATTCTTGCTTTCCCCAAAAGATGCTACTGCTTTTATGGATGGAGAAATGGTAGGTCTTTTTCATCCTTGGCAGCAAATAATACTTTAGACAGATTTAGGGCTTAAAATCATTCAAATCCTGTGATGCTCCTTGCCTAGCCAAAAGAAAGCTTTCAATTTTTTCTCCTTATGTTCAGCTTCAGACATATATAGCAAGGAGTGCCTTTTCAAGATAAGTGTTGCTGTAGCTGCTGAATATACAGCCAATATAATCAAGAAAGCAATCAACATCGAAAGAAGTTTCCTATATGCTCCAAATCTGTTATTTATCCACAAGAGTAACAAATCCCTAAATGGAAAAGTTGTGTTTTGTTTGTTGTTTTTTTTAAAAAAAAATCTTACACAGAAATAAAATAGGAAACCAATGTATAATACACTATCCAGCTGGGAGTGGGAAAAGTCCTTTCGGAGACAAAACAAAAGCAAACGAAGAGCAAATTCATAATCACAGAATGCATGCAATTCAGCAACGAAAGAGGCTTCTTCTGTTCCTGGCATAAAATGTGGTCTGTTTAAAATGGAATACTAAATATTGCTTAGCATTATGTCTGTAAAGCTTCTCGGAATGTAATCTAGAATGTGGCAGCCTATAGCAAGGATGAGGGTGAAGGTTCATTCTCCGAGCTGGTGGGTTGGTCTACAAACATTTCATTACCAGGTTAGGTAACATCTTCAGCAGAATTTAGGGGATGTCAGTGTCAGTATTCTTCTGGTTATGAATAGAACCCGAACTATAGATATTCGCCACTATTGAAAAACATAGCAAGGATGCTGACACAGACATTTGCTTGCAAGGTCTCATTGTATCAGGGGTGAGTTCTACTTATCTTTACTACCGGTTCGCAACGGGATTACTGCGCATACGCAGATTGCCGATGATGACATCCGGGGCGGTGGGCAGGGCCTCTGTCCGAACCGGGGGCAACTCACCATTGCATTGTATGCAATCTGCAACAACTGCACCAGTTACCCATTTAGATCCAAACCAAATTTAAAGTATTGATGATTACTTTTATACAATTAGACAATTTGGGTTCCGCCTATTTTAGAGACTCCTTCTCCGGTTTCAGTACAGTCATTCTCTAAGATCTAGTGAGGAGTCTCAATTCAGTAGTCAGGCTAGAGTGAAAACAGATTTGGAAAATGGAAAACACTACGGAGAAAGTCCTTCTAGAAATAACATCTAGACTGTGGAAAACATATAACCACCAACCCCCTCCAATATTCATTTGCTTTAGCTGTCTCCTGCCATTATATGTAGGGTTTTCTAATAAAATTGGCAATGCAAATTAATATTTTCCTGGTTGAAAATATTTATTTTACCTCCTGAGCTGGTATTTTATTTTTTCTTTATTATTGTTTTGTCATGAGTCTGTGTATCAATAACTATGATAAATGGCTTTATAAAAGTTTAATGATATATATTCACATTAAAAAGCTACCTTGCTTTGAGTCAGATTATTAGTTCATCTAGTCCACTACCACTGATGTAGAGTGTTCAGGGGCTTTTCCAATTGTGCCAGCCAAACCAATGGTCTTACTTAAAATAAGGCACACTTGCTACGTTCATAAGCTAGATATTATTGCATAGTATAAGCATTATTGCATAACTGCATTCTCATTTCTTTCTCCCAAAACTCCCCTTTTTATGACCCTGTAACCCCTTAATTCGGGGTAGAGTTGGGGCAACTGGATGGAACTGAATGTTTACTGGCTGGATGCCCTTCCTGACACCACATAGAGTTCATAGCAGATACTTTTTCTTTGCACCCTAAAAACATCTGCTGCTACCTAGGATTGAGTTCTCAATCTTCCAAGTAGGAGACAAGCATCTTTACCATTAGACCATCACACTCCTCTTTCTTCTCTCAGAGAATGGAAAGATATTTATTAATTAATTGTAATTGTACAACCTACATGGTGATCTCCAATCCATGTCTTTATATATTTTTCATTACCAAAGCTGCCCAGAAATAATGTTGACAGCAACAAAAACAACATATTACCTTAATAGATAATATCCATCAGTAGTATAAACATCACTTCTTATAGGCTCTGTGTGGCCTTCATGTGCTTCAGAGAGCTGAAATTCTGAAGCCATTTAAAGAACCAGGACTAATGTGGGAAAATTCTGTGTATAGGTTAAAATCCTCTGACTCAACAGTGTAGCCCATTCAGTTAAACTGAACCAAACCAAAATAGATTCCTTTGCCTTGAGGGAAGTGATCTAAATGATCTCTATTGCTTAACGCATTGTAAGCCACCCTGAGTCTCTGGAGTCTGCTGTCATGTGACATTTCATGACGTTTTCACCCTTTGCAGAGCTGGGATGGGCGTGGCCTGTACATGGCACATCTGGTCCACAGGCCACCAGTTTGACACCCCTGATCTAGAATTAAGATCTATTAAGAACAGGTTTTTTTCAAAACAAACAGCCTTGTAGCATGTAAGACACGAGATTCTTAAAGCCTTCTTAATTTTTAACAGCTTTTCTGATTATTTGCCATTCTTCTTCAAGGACAGATGATACCACCCCCAAAAAAAACCCTCCTGAATATAATTGTAGAAATAAATTACCAGCTGTGTACAAATATTTATTTTACCCACTGGGTTCTTATTTTTAGAAGGTAGTTTTATTCAGAAAAGCTATGAATCAGCTTATCTATTGTGAACCAGTACTTCTAAATATACTTGCCTTTCTGGTAGCTTCTATTTTTTAATTTACATTTTTACTTGGAAAAAAAAACCTGCCATGGTTTTTAAATAACCATAAAGAATAGCTTTAAAAAGTTTCCTACTGTTTCTGTAGTACCTGTCAAAAAAAGATCCCTTCTTTTGGTGCATAAATGCCCTCTGGTGACAATCTCCAAAAATGCAAGTGCTCCTTTTGATTATATTTATGCAGCCTAAGCATAATAACAATTCAGACATTTACATCTGAAAGAAAAACAAATGCCCTATAATGAAAGAATCTGTTTCATACATCCATTAATTTGCAAGGCATAGGTTTGAATAGTTTTAATCCTATTGCCTTAAATGGAGGTTATGGTGGAAGCTGTCTATTTAGTGGGAATTCATAGAAATATTTCACTAAGAGAAGCTTGATGGGTTTTGCATATATAATTTGTTGGTTTTAATTAATTAAATTTAATTTAATTTAATTTAGCATAAAGTCAGGAGATGTCTGAAGTTTTCCCCACAAACAATTATTTAAAGATAATGAAAAAATAGTTCAAATATTGCAGCATACCCATTGCTTATGTTCTCGCTTGATATTTCTTCCAATTTCGAACAAGATACTCTAGCCTCACAATATTTCCCCTAATAAAATGAACTGTTGTAAGATTTTAAACAAGAAATGCAGACATTTTTAAGTTTAAGAGAGAGCAAATCAAGAACTCATAGGTGAAATTACTGAAATCTTGCAAATTTCACAGACTAGCAAGGTTTTGGCTATTTTTGTTTGTATCAGAGTTTGATGCCTGCATCCTTATACAAACGGATATCTAGTCTAGTGCTTATAAAAGGTGTTTGTCCAGTCTATCCTTTAAAAAGTTACCTGGATGATGAGAAACCTTATGTAGGTAAGAACAATATGAATCTGGTAGATTAGCTCCTTGTATAATTTTAACTGAAATGCATTACCTACCTGTCCTGTCCTTTAAATTAATCAATAGGAGTTGCCCTCTTGTGGGCAGGAAAATAATCTACACTTGCAATTAATGCAAATACCTGTTGTTTAAATTACCATCTCAACCATCTCAACCAGGCCAAGACTAGTCTGTAATCTTCTTGAGTGCTCATTCCTTCATGAGAAGGAATAAGAAGCAAAAGCTATCCACCACTTCAATTTCTTCATTGTCAGTTCCAAGGCTTGGTTGCTGTATCTATTTTCATTTGTTGAATCTTCTTTATATTCAGTTTTAGTCCCTTTTTTCCACTGTGTTCCTCTCTATCATTAGTAGACTTGCAGATTATTTACATTTTTAACTAACAGAGTAGTGTCATCAGCATAAAGCAGGCTATTGATGTTTCTTCCTCCAATTGTAAAACCATACTCATTTTTCAATCCAAACTCCGTTGATATATATTCAATACATAAATCAAATAAATACTAAATAAAGTTTTGTCTCATTACGTTGTCAACTTGGAGCCAGTGTGTTTCATTATGTACTGCTTGGATTGTGGATTGTTTTCCTAAATTTAGGTTTTCTATGAGGACAATGCGAAGTTTGGAGATTCCCGTTCTCCTAACAATTTTTCAAACAATATTCCACAGCTTGTATATGCATGTATGTGTATGTGTACATACATACTGTTGTGGCCTATTGGCCACCGGCCCCTCCAGCAGCCAAATCAGATGAGGAGGTGGCGTGCAAGTCAGGGTCAGCATCAAGGCAACCTGAGAGCTCTGAGGGCAAAAAAGGAATGCAGCTGTCATAGATTGAGACAGAGGCAGAGCCTGGGCCATCCATCAGCCCTCAGATGGAGAGTCAACAGTCCCCAGGTCTAGAGGTTGCTGATAAGGAAGAGGAGGAACAGCTGGGTCTGGTGCTGTGCTGATTCACAGAAGGCAGAGGAGAGGAGAGCAGAGGAAATTTATGGGCTGATCCTTGGGACGGAAGAGCCACTGCTGCTAGCAAAGTCCCACCCTAGCTCTGGGGATAAAAGGAAGAGGGTGGATATGAATAGGTGTGGCAGACAACTATTCATCTCCCTGCAGGAGAAACTTGTTAGCCTGCTGTGTGTGAGAGAGAGATTTTTTGCCCGGGCTGCTGGCGCTCCTAATAAAGGAATCAGTGATTAAAACAGAGGGTTTGTCGTGTTAGGGAGCCGGATCAGAACACATACATTTAAATAAATACATACATACATACACATAGTTATTTATTGATTAAATTTCTATAATTGCCCATCTCAAACATTTGATGTCGGGTAGCAAACAATCATAAAATCCAATAAATCCAAGTATAAGCAATACTTCTATCTCTAAGCAGAGATAATTTATAACATAAATATTAGTAATACACATCCATATCCCTAATAAATGAAATCTAAATGGCAAATGGCAAACTATAACATCTAAACTAAACAGCAAGCTATAACATCAACCATCCGGAACTGGCAATGACCGGCGGAAGGGCTGCCCAGTTGATGGGTTAGTTCCTCACGTCGTTGGGAGGCCTCCGCTGAATTTTGGGGGCTGGGAGATTTCTCCCCCCTATTTTCCATCGTTCCCCTTGGCATTATGCCTATCTCGGACTGGTTGCCATTTATGGACTCACTGGCACTGAAATCTGGCTCATATTCATCGGAGCCCTTCCCCCTGGAAGGGGACTGTAAATTGTGTTGGGAGATTATGGGAGCCGGTGTACTTCTTCCATCCCACCAGCAGAGGGGACTGACCATCATACCAGCCACCGTGAGAGGGTGGTCTTGGTTTTTTTGTGCCCCTCGGGCGGAGTCGGTATGGTATTACTTGCATTTCACCAGCAGAGGGGACTGACATGTACTACTAAAATTCTGGTTGTGATTACTATTAACTGGGCAAAACAGTGCATCATAGAGCACATTTTGAACCAAGGTACCTCAAATGGGCTAACATAGGAAATGTATCCAAAATCCAGGACCCATTACTCCTGACAGAATGAAATTTGAGGACATTGTGGCTACTTCAGGCTGCTGCTATGGTTGTGCTGTTGCTGAAGTCGTGTGATGGAATATATTTATACTTTATTTTTCTTTATTTGTATCTATGTTGGTATCTATCTATGTATGTATGCCATTTTCTCTATTTTTATTTTTATTTAACTTGGATATTTCCCTCCTGCCATGCAGAGGAAAAGTGGTCAGTGGTGGGATTCAAGTAATTTAACAACTGGTTCTCTGCCCTAATGATTTCTTCCAACAACCAGTTTGCCAAATTGCTCAGAAAGTTAACAACTGGTTCTCCCGAAGTGGTGCAAACTGGCTGAATCCCACCACTGAAAGTGGTCAATATTACTATATTCAAAAATGGACCAAAAATCATATACTAGTTCTTAACATCCATTTTGGTTTGGGCCCCACGATAAAAAAAAAAAATAATTCCCTGTATATAGCTCATTCAAAAGAAACATCTCAGTTAAGTGGGAGATGAAGTGGGAGGGTGTTCCCGGAGTCTCTTTACTCAACTCTATCACATGCTATGGAGAATTATGAGATATTCTCTTTTTGCGCAGTTTGATGAACTTGAGTGAGAGAAGAAAGAACCAGTTCTTCCCTGAAACTGTCCTACGTTAAATATGTGAGGAAAGAAACATTCTCTGACCTAAGAGTTGAAGAACACTAAAGCATGACTGTGGAATCAGTGCAAATTATGTTGATTAATTTTTTTAAATAATGGGAATGCATATTAACAAGGCTCTGTGGAAGTACACCTTGAAGTTGTCCTTGGATAGTACCAGAGTGTAGGGAAAATACTAATGTAGCAGTTGAAGGCAAAAAATAAAAAAAATTGTTGCCAGGACATCTCTATACCATATAGTAGCTGGGTACAAGCAGAGGTCACGCCTATATATTTGTGGACGTCAAAGACCAGTGCATTTGCCAAGAAAATCAAATTCATTAGTGTTAACCTGAGATAGTTATAGGCATGAGCCTCTGTGGCGCAGTGGTTAGAGTGCAGTATTGCAGGCTATTTTTGCTGACTGCCAAGTGACTGGAATTTGGCAGTTCAAATCTCACCAGGCTCAAGGTTGACTCAGCCTTCCATCCTTCCAAGGTGAGTAAAATGAGGACCCAAATTGTTGGGGACAATATGCTGACTCTGTAAACCACTAGAGAGGGCTGTAAAGCACTATAAAGTGGTATATAAGCCTAAATGCTATTGCTATCTGTTGGGTTGATAAGCAGAGATTGTAAACAGTGAAGTCAAAGGAAAACGAAATGGTGAAGATAATTATTATATAAGCAAGTGGCCATTCAGAACATAATGGTTATATATGAAATACAGATAGTCCTCAACTTACAACTACAATTGAGCCCAATTTTTTTTTTTTTTTTTGTTAGGCAAGACAGTTGTTAAGTGAATTTTACCCATTTTACAACCATTCGTGCCACAGTGGTTAAGTAAATCACTAAAGTTGTTAAATTAGTAACATGGTTGTTACGCGAATCTGACTTCCGCATTGATTTTGGTAGTCAAAAGGTCATAAAAGGTTATCACATGACCCCATTATAAATATATGCCACCGTTGCAACTGTTATAAGGAGCCGTGGTGGCTCAGTGGTTAGAATTCAGTACTGCAGGCTACTTCTGCTGACTGCTGGCTGCCAGCAATTTGGCAGTTCGAGTCTCACTGGCTCAAGGTTGGCTCAACCTTCCATCCTTCCGAGGTTGGTAAAATGAGAACCCAGATTGTTAGGGGGGCAATATGCTGACTCTGCAAATGCTTAGAGAGGGCTATAAAGCAGTGGTGAAATCTAAAATTTGTTACTACCGGTTCTGTGGGCATGGCTTGGTGGTGGTGGGGGTAATGTGACTGGGTGGGCGTGGCCAATTTTTTTTTTTTTAACTTTTAAAACCATTTTTTCTACAACCTCTTTGGCGAAGAGGTTGTAAAAAAATGCTTTCAAAAGGCTCTGACGATCCCAGCTGAGTTGCCTGATCAGCAAAAGCTTTTTTAAAAACTCAGCTTGGATCGTCAGAGGCATTTAAAAGAAAAAAAAGGTTTTTTTTCTTTTAAAAGCCTTTGACGATCCCAGCTGAGCCGCACAATCGTCAGAGGCTTTTTTAAAAAACTTTTAGAAGCATTTTTTCCGCTGAAGAGGTTGTAGAAAAAATGCTTTTAAAAGTAAAAAAAAGCTTCTGATGATTGTGCGGCTCAGCTGGGCATGAGGGGGGCTAGGGATTTTTGCTACCGGTTCTCCGAACCACCCGCCTCCATCGCTACTGGATTGGGTGATCCAATCCGAACCGGAAGCATTTCACCCCTGCTATAAAGCACTGTGAAGCAGTATATAAGTCTAACTGCTATTGTTATAAATACGTGCCAGTTGCCAAGCATTCAAATTCTTATATGAACATGTGAAAAATGGTCATAAGCCACTTTTTTCCATGCCATCATAATTTTCACTAAATGAATGGATGCATTGATGAACTGATTAACGCATGAAGTATTGCAAAAGGCCTTTCTTATTCAAGATAGAAGACAAAGTTGAATTTCTTGAGAAATTCTAATTCAACTGCTTCATAATGAATTCTGCTTTTGAAGCTCTTCTGTTAAGGATTGTAAGGGAGTGTCCTGGGAAATGTTTTCTTTTTTTTTAATTGGACCTGTTCTCCTAACTAGGATGTAAGATGCTATAGGCAAATGGCAGTATGTATTACACTGGAATACATTGTGGATAACAACATTATACCTTATAGGTAAAGGCTTCTGCAAGATATTATTTCATGACTATGAAAATACATTTTGGTACAATTTCCTAGGAAGGTGCTTAAACGTGTATATAATTAATATGAAAGCGGCATGTTCTTGAAGCATATTAGGAAATAATGGTGTAGCATTCTGGGATCAGTGGGATAGTCAGTGGGAGACCTTTGATCTTTTAGAGTAATTCCAATATTCGACTGATCTTCCACCTTCCTCAACAGGCCCAAAGACTGGTACTTCCTACATTGGAAATTCCTGACCTTAGAACAGGGCTGTCAAACTCCTGGCCCACAGGCCAGATGCGTCACTTGTTGGCCACACCCACACCTGTTTTAGCGAAGGGGGGGGAAATTTTGATATGTCACGTGACACTACTGTGACACTATGAGTTTGACATCCCTGCCTTAGAAAGTCTCTGGAAGAGGTAGGATGGGATGGGATACAGTCCTGGTAGATGAGTCCACTGCATCATAGGGCTTCAAATAAATTATACATTAGATCAGGGGTCACCAACCTTTCAGACCTCAGGGACCACTAAATTCATAATTATAAATCCTGTGGACCACTAATATGATCTGCCTCATATTAAGGACCCCAACAGGAAGCAGTTGTTGGAGCTAAGCAGCCACCACGTGAAAGAGTTGACAAAAGAGCTGGTGCAGTTCAAATTGAATCTGACCAAGAAGGAGGCTCAGCAGAAGCACCTCATTGAGGACTATGAACATAGGCTTTCCAAGCAGAGGGAAGACCTGTGGGAGTGCAAGGCCAGATACCGGCACCTGGAGGCTCAGCGGGATGAAATGGTCAGCCAGTTCCAGGCCATGAGGCAATCCCACTGGAACAAGGCCCTCCGGCTCTTTGCCACCAGTGGCACTTCCCCCATTCTTTGCTGAAAGCCCCACACCAGGAGACTGAAGCAGACCCCAAGTTGGAATTTCTGCCCCCAACTCCGACCCTCATAAAAAGACTTTCTGCAGTAACACAAGCATTCATTGCACGTATCTGGCCCATGGGCCATAGTTTGAGGACCCCTGTTTAGTGCAATATAAAAAATGCAAATAATTTTTCTGTGGACCACCAAAATTTTCTCACGGACCACCAGTGGTCCACGGACCACCAGTTGGTGACCGCTGTATTAGATAGCTCAAAACTCAGTTTACATTAATTTCCACCCATTAACAGGAATTTGGTATTTGTCCCTTCCCCCAAATCACATATACAAGCAAACTAAAAAGAAAATTAGCAGCAAATGCTGTCATACTAACCTCTTTCCCACAGGTCATTTATACATAGATAAATTGTTGTTGGTCTGCTGCTTTAAGAGTTGAAGGCCAGCTGCTTTAAAACTAGGCTGGAAAATTTAAGGTACAAGTGCTGTATGTGGCATCCAGACAAGTTTCAAATAGGCCATATATTTTGGTGGGAAAGAAAGAAAGATGAAGACAGAACAAACAAAGGAGACTAAAAAAGGAGACTATTTGTAGCTCAGGGTTGAAATGAGGGGTTCTTAGTGCTTTGTGAGCTTGGTTGCTTTCTTGCACATGACCCAAACTAGGTGACAGCATCAATGTTAGTGATCAACATCAGTGATCATCATCAGCGATCATCACTAGCACTGATGATGTTACCCAGTTTGGGTAATAAAACATCTGCAAGAAAACAACCAAGCTCAGAAAGCACCAAGGACCCCTCATACAAAGGAGCAGAAGGTGACAGAGGAAGAGAGAGAAGATACATCATACATCCAGCAATGTTTCAAATTCCACCAATTTAGGACACTGAACCCACTTAAATACAATTGACATTAAACGACAGAGCCCAATGCTTGACATTAAACAACGGAGCTATGCAAATGCTCTGAAAGAGATGTGTCATTATGTGTGGGAATGTATATGAAGCACCTCTCTTTTGATGCCCCAAACAGCTGCATCAAAAGCTGTTGCCTGCTATCACATCATGAGGATGTCTGAACCTCTCTTCAATTTTGTCCAAATGCTATGGGTGTGTATGTACATGGATCTTGAGAAAGTCAGATATGGCTTCCACAGCAGCTGCACAATCCTGAAAAAAAAATCAGCAACTTGATTGACTCAACAAAAGCTACTTCATGTGCACATATGTTATCAAGCATATCTTTTAAACGGTTTGTTTAAAACAGCTTTCTACATTATCATCGAACAACAGAAAGATCCACAAGAAGTATATATGTTAATATCATAATATGCAACAATGTGCCATAGAGAGCCAATTTGGTCTGGTAGTTAAGATTTCAGGCCAGAAAGCAGGAGCTGTGAGTTCAAGTTTAACTATGAAAGCCAGCTGCATGACTTTCAGCTAGTCACTCTCTCTCAACCCAGCCCACCTAACTGAGTTGCTGTTCTGGGGAAAATAGAAGGAGGAAAGTGTGTTGGATATGTTTGCTGCCTTAAGTTATTTGCAAAAATAATAAAAAAGATGGGATACAAATAAATTTGAACTTCTTTTTATTGAATTTGGCACAAGGCATCTCTTGACGGGCCTGTTACATTTTTGACCAATGGCCGATCTCTTTCATAAATCTTGCAAATCTTACTAATCTTGCTGCATGTTGTATTTTACATTATATAATGATGCTTTAATATTATGTGTCCTCTGGAGGGTCTAGAACAACTTGCCGCAAGCCAACTGCCTACGGCCAACTTGCCAAAACCAACTCACCATGGCCAGCTTGCCAAAGGACAGTTCCCCTTGGAACAATTAGATGCTATAGTATTTCATTCAGTTGCTTTTACTATTGGTAACCACATTTTTGTTGAAATTATTATAACTCTTGTATTTCTGGATTGACTTTCTTATTTTATTATTATTGGCCATGGTTGCATTGAAATTAATTTGACTTTTGTATTTGTTGAATTGTCACTCAGCAAGTTGTCCTGCTGCGAGTTGTCCATGGCGAGTTATCCCATTCTGCCTCTGGAAAGGCACGGCAATCAAATACCTTAAGTAAACTTCGATAAATAAAGAAATGTTAAGCAAAAATACATCTTTCTATAGCAAAAAATGACAGACATTAAACTCAATAGAGTGAAGCAAGCTGTTTTATCCCCATTTCCTCAAAGTGGAAACAAAAAGTAAGGAGACTAGTCAAACCAATGGGAGATCATTACCGCAGTCGGGAAAAATAACTTCTTGTATGTGTGTCTGAACTATACAATTGATCACACATGTAGTTTGAGTTCTTTTACTAGTTTAGAATGTAGTAGAATTACTCTGAAAGACACAATTTTCCTTTATATTGATTTTTTAAAAATCATTATATTGTTGTTAGGTTCATTCTATTTCTCACCCTCTCCCATTGTGAGTGTCTATGTGTGCATGTGAGATATATGTATTCCCGGCAATAGAAGCAGGCATTAGGATAAGCCTTGCAGATGCCAATCTTCTTTGCTTTTGTGCTGTTTTAATATCCCTTTTTTTCCTTTGGCTTTGAACTCCTGTTCGGTTTCTTACTCTTGATGTAGAAAATAGGTTTGCGTCTCTCACTGAATTCTCACAAGGAATCCAGTCTCTGGCCAAGGCTGACTACTGACAAGATGGGAAGAAGTTTGCTTCTTCCACTTTCCTCAGCCAATTGGTGCAAACAGGAATATGGAAAAAGACCAAAAATCAAAAGATCATCTCACAATTTCCCAAATATGTGTGAGCTTCAATGTCACATTTATCAATAAATTGCCTCTATCCTTCTCAGCAATTTTCAAAGTTATCAATCACAATATCCCTCTGGATCAGCTCCAAGGTATACCATTTTTGGTAGTCCTCTTTTTTTCTTTTATGTTACCTTCCAGTCAGTGTTGGCAAGATAGGGAGATCCCTTCCTAGCCCCCACTTTTGTGAGATTCCATAAGGCACAACACATTCTCTCCTGTTTAACATCTACATGACATTTGCTGGTTGAGATAATCTACTGATTTGGAATTTGGTATTTTCAATATACTGATGATACCCAATTATACTTTATGCCAAGAGGTGTGGTAGCTCAGTGTCTTAATGATGCTGGGGAAGGTTTCTGCTCCAGCAGTTCGAGTTCTATCACTGTCTGGCAGGGTGAGCTCCTGTCACTCATCTCAGCTTCTGCCCGTCTAACAGTTTGAAAGCATGTTCTATGCAAGTAGATAAAATAGGTACCACTTTGGGGGGCAGGGGTAATGAGCTGGTGCTCCATGCAGGCAATCAGATTCCTGCCCTATGAACCTTCTCAGTTGTGACACCCATTTGCAAGGTGGCTCCAGGGTAGAAGGTGGTCTTGCATGACACTGCAGGAAGAGCTGCTTGTCTTTCTGGTGTGAAGCCAGTTCATCCTCTTGTGGTGCACTGTGGGAAGCATGTGAGTACTGCTACCTTGACAGCCAAACTACTCGGCATTGTAGTCTGCTGGCTAATGTAACAACACCATATGCTAATCATCATCACCATCATCCTATTCCAGTCTAGTAAAGGCTGTCAAGGTACTGTCCCAGTGCCTGAAGGCTTTGCAGGCCTGCATGGGGAGGAACCAATTCAAACTCAATCCTATGAAAACCAAGGAGCTGCAAGTATTAAGGCCCACTAGATCTGGAGATTTTCTATTTTTAATCTGGTATAAAGTAGCCCTTCCCTGTTCAAGAATGGTGCTCAATCTGAGAGTCCTGCTCAGAGACCAAGTGGCAGTTAAAACCAAGAGGGCCATTACACACTTCCATCTCATGTACCAGTTTCTGTTCTTCCTGGATTGGGAGGCCCTTCAGACAGTCAGTCATGCTGTAGTCAGCTCATAGCTTTATATTTCAATGTCCTGCAAACGAGACTGCCCTTGAAAATCACTTGGAAGTTTCAACTATCCAGAATGCAGTGGTCCAGGCAGTGATGTGCATGCCTAGGTGTATCTATCAGATACGTATGCTTTCTGTTCTCTAATGGTTGCCAGTTTATTTCTAGGTACAGTTCAAAATGCTTGTTACCACCAATAAAGCCCTACGTAGCATAGTGCCAGTTTTCTTTTGAGAGACTGCCTACTTTCATGGTTTATGAATCAAAAAGTTGACACATTCCAGATCTTAAACCAAAGATTTCATCTTTGATTAAACAGTGCCGTCTATCAAGACTCTGGAACTGTGCCTTCTCTGCCATGGTGCCTACATTTTGGAATCCTTCCTAACATTTGTGTAACTCCCACTGTGCTCGAGTGGGAGTCCCACACTCACACCCTCTTCCTAGTACCCTGTTGCAGAACCAGGGGTGAGTTCTAAAATTTTCTACTACCAGTTCTGTGGGCGTGGCTTATTTTGTGGGCGTGGCTTGATGGCCATGTGACAGTGGGCATGGCTTGATGGTCATGTGACTGGATAGGTGTGGCCAACTCAATATCACTCACGTCAAGGGGTGCCTCGCCTGGCCCCTCCCCTCCCAGCCATTCCTTGTCACACCCAGCCTCAATCTATAGTTCTGTAAAAATGTTGTTCACCTTTTTTCAACTTTATTATCTACATACTATAGATGCACTTTCATGGACCACTGAAAGGAGGAAATGGCTCACGTGCTTTGCGCAAGAGTGTGATAAGCAACAGGCTTTTAAGGGGCTGCCAGAAAGAAAGGGGGGGGGCAATGTATTTTCCAAAGCACCAGAAGGCAAAACAAGAAGCAATGGATGGAAACTGAACAAAGAGAGAAGCAACCTAAAACTAAGGAGAAACTTCCTGACAGTGTGAACCAATATAGGTGCAGAAGTATTTCAGTCATAATTTCACATATAAAATAGCCATTCGTGTAATACAACCTGCCTATTGTTCAAAACAGTCATTAGTATTATGGCTGATATTTGACAGCAAGTCTAAAAGTCAAAGATTACAAGAGTGCTTACAAGCATATTAAGATGGACTTATGCAGTGGTGGATTTCAAATTTTTTTACTACTGGTTCTGTGGGTGTGGCTTGGTGGGCGTGGCATGACAGGGGAAGATTACTGCAAAATCCCCATTCCCTCCCCACTCCACTAACCTGCTCTGGGAAGGAATCAAACTCCCCCCTCTTCATTTCCCCAAATAAAATATTACTCATAAGAAAAGCAAGGAAAAATCAAGCTGCTAAGAAGGAACCTGCCTGATACTTATTCCACATTCCTGCAAGCTGCATAAAGGAAACTTTGTAAGAAGAAAACAGCTACCGGTTTAGAGATAATAGAAAGTGGAAGCCGGAAGTTCAGCTCCATTTACAAGCAGGCAGAAAACTCATTGAAGACAGGATATTTCACAATGGAAATCGCCCAAACCTTTTTAGAAACACAAAGCCCATGTTGCACAAACTCCAAAACTTCAAAAACATAGAACCATATAAGAATCCCTCCTTTTATCCGGTTTGTTGTTTATTTATTTATTAGTCATATTTCTATGCTGCCCACTCTCCGAGGACTCTGGGCGGCTTACACCAAAGACAGTATACTAAATAGCATATTGCCCCCAACAATCTGGGTCCTCATTTTACCCACCTCAGAAGGATGGAAGGCTGAGTCAACCTTGAGCCAGTGAGATTTGATCCACTGATCTGCTGAACTAGCAGTCAGCTGAAGTAGCTGCAGTACTGCACTCTAACCACTGCGTCACCTTGGCTCAGAATGTCAGTTGTTCAGCTGACCCAGAAAGGAACTGCTGAATGTCATTTTGCTTCTGCAAGTAAGAACCTCCTTACAGCAGCTGCTTCTTGGCTTGTCTATTTAAAGCGACGGCATCTCTTTTTTTCCTTCTTCTTTGCCAAGTGATCTCTTGGCTGAGAAGCATCCTGATTTTTTCCTTCTAGCCAATCAGTTGGGAGGCTTCTCAATTTAAAGCGATGGTGTCGTGTTTTTTTCCCCTCTGCTTTGTCAAGTGAGACCTGATTTTTTCCTTTTAGCTGATCAGCAGGGAGTTGGGAGGCAGCGAATAGATTGGGGGCGGGGCCAGGGAGAGGTGGTATTTACTGGTTCTCTGAACTACTCAAAATTTCCACTACCAGTTCTTGCGAATTGGGGAGAACCGGTAGCAACCCACCACTGTGCAGAACGCATTGAAGACTGAAGACCCTAAACCTTAGGTTAGGGTAACAGGAGCACTTTGTGGGATGTGGGGCTTTTTGTATTGAGCGGCCAGATCCCATCTTATCTATTTTGTCCATGTTGTGTTTTTATTTTGTTTGATATATTGTGAGCCACCTAAAAAGAGTTTGGAGTCCAGCAGTGTCTACTTTTAAATAATTAATGATGGCCACACAGTCACACAGTGACTTCACCAGGAACTGGGTTGTGAGTTATCCATGCCTGTAATTAAAAATTACTTTGAAAGTTGTGATAAATTGTACATGTTCCAGGAATAAAAATATCAGATTTGGGATTAAACCAAATGTCTGGAGGCCACAATTGAATAGAAAAAAATTGAAATACATTTTAGAATACATCGATAAATTTTCTGTTTTGAAATATTTAAACTTCTACAAACTATGCTGCAACACTTGTAAGGTAACAAATCTGATAAGTAGCTCAGATCTACTGCAAATGTCCATGTGGCTAAATATGAATAAGATCATTTACTATAAATTCAGGAAGACTACATTTCTTGATTGTGTCTGAGTCACTTGAGATTGTATTGGTATCAGTATAGTATACCCAATATTAGTTCAGTCTGAAACAAAGGGGGCCAGTTTTATTCTACTTGTCACATAATTCTGAAAAATACAAGAGATTCAAATCACTCCGTATAAACTTACCATGTTATGAAAGCTGTTAAAGGCAACTATTGTACGGCAGAAATGAGAATACAAATTCTTATAAATTATGTGATATTTGAAAATTATACTTAAGACAGGCAAGATGCAAATATAACGAATAAAATCTTCATTTTCATCAAGTCATGTTCTCAGGCCTTGCTGGCTATATTTCTCTAGACAAAATGGTTTTGTATAAAACAAGGCTCTCAAAAGCCATATTTTCCCAGATGAATCTGGAATGTTGCCTAGGTTATACATCTGCAAACTTCATCTAATTTGCATTTTAGAACATAAGGTTGACCAGCGGACAGACAGAATAATTATATACAGTCCAAGTTGGTTGGCTGATCTTTCTGTTACTTTTGAAGCTTCATCTCCACACCTTCTAAAATTAAGCATGCTTCTGGTGATCTGTCTGTCACATTCCATCCAAGGTGCTCATGTGATATCACTGGCATAACTGCAAAAGTTGTCAAAAGCCAGGTGTTAGCATTCTACCTAGGCTACCAAAAGTTCTCTATTAAAAAGTCCGAATCAATTTATTAAGAAGGAAGAAAATCCTACCTTTTCTTTTGTTCTACAATTTTTTCATTTCACAGTCATCATAAAATGCTTATAAAATTATGGCTGCAAAGTACAAATTGTTACTGAAGCATATAATTAAGAAAACAAAACACTTTTGGGCTTCCTTGTGACTCTAACAGCAGCCTTCAGAAATTATGTGTACTTCACAAAACGTACACTGTGAATGGACAAATATAAGTATTATGTAAGTTGTGAATTTGGCTGAAGGTCAAATGGTTTAGATAGGGCAAAAACTAAATTTGAGTTATTTTGCTGCAAATGAAATTAAATACACAGTGGTGTATTTGCATGATCCCCAGTCCTGAAGATTCATCATAAGATAAAAACATCCATAAGGACACTATAGAAAACATTCCAAAAAGACATAAAAAGACAAATCAAAATCAAATTAAAACTGAAAAGTTTAATTATTGCAGATTCTTGAACCCCATTTCCCATTAGGAAAGCCCTTTGGACAGTCACTCATGCTTTGGTTGCCCCACAATTAGGTTACTTCACATAAAGCTGCCTTTGAAGACCACCTGAAAGCTGATAAAGTTTGAGCTGAACTCTTCCAACATAGATTTTCGTGGAGCAGATTTGTGAAATCCCATTAAAATGCGCTTTGTCCCAACATGGACAGAGATTTTTAAAACATCTGCCTTTTGACAACATTTCATACAAGAAGATGGTCTGTTTGTGAGAGAACATCTGAAAAATTCTATAAATAGTGCATAAAAATTGAATTTAAAAAGAGCTTAAATTGGAAATATGTACATTAATATATTTTAATATACAGTATATAAATATACATATAAAAAAGCCTTACAGTGAGAGAATGTGCAGTACAGAAGATGACATTAGGACATTTGAATTCATTGTTTTCTTAGGGAGTGTAATTTAATGTTTAATGTTAATGGAAGCTGTGTTCAAAAGCTTTATTTTGTGAACAAAAGTAAATGTGGATTTTGTTAACATAGCTTTTTTGAAAAATATGAATCTCTAAGAGATGTTAGAATTCCTTTGTAACTATTAATGATAAAAGGGACTATATTTAAGCTGATCCTCACATCCCTACTTTTTACTGTTATCCAATAGGAGCACAGTAGTTCACGAGGTTAGGACGCTGGGCTAACAATTGGCAGACTCATGTTCGAGACCCGGTTGCTGCTGTTTCTGTCACACGCTCCAACTCTTGCTGACCCAAACAGTGTCTGTCAGTAGATAGATGGGTACTTCAGTGGGCAACTTAATAGGGACATGAAAGGAGCCCCCAAATGGGCATCCCCCAGGCAACAGTAATGTCACCATTCAATCCTTTTAATCCGACATGAGTGTAGTAGTAGCAGTATTGTTCTCAGATCTAGGGTGCAAAAAAGGGGACAATCAGTCGATGGCAGCAAACTGGAATCTCCAGTTTTTGCTATTTGGAGTATTTGTTATTTGCTATTTATTTCTACAAATGTAGAATATTCCTAGAACTCAAAAAAAATTACAGACTTACATAAATATCTTAGATCCTACTTAAGTTTTTTTTTTTTTGAACTACTTAAGTTTTTTTTTAAAAAAAATCTAAATTATTTCATTCTTATGAAACTTCAATTTTCCAGGATTTTTTCCTCTATTTTTGGCTTTATAGCTCTATCTCCTTCTCTTGGTGGAATTTAAATGACACCTTTTAAATATCCTTATTCAGCATTCTGGTAATATTAATTGTGCAATATTGCAGATCCCTCTGTCTGCTTTCCTCAACCAGCAATTTAGAATGACCTCTCCTTTTAAACAGAGGTAGAAATATCCCTGGCATTTATACAATTCGTCATAGGTGTAAAGCTGGCCATATGGTATTTTTCACCTGAAAGAATATCAGCATTCTTGGGCGTCTTATATTACAGCATAACTTAATGTGTTCATCCAGTAATAACAGGGAGATCAAGAAAAATGATTTGAACTATGGCCTGATGAAAATTTAACCAATAAATCTCAATACCTGTAGATTTGTTGTGCTGGTCCACATAAACAAACCTCTGATTTTACAAAAGAAATTTGCAACAAAAGGTTGTCCTTGTTTAGCAATCACAATAGGGACTGGCAACTTGGTTGTTAAGCAAAGCAATAGTTAAGTGGAACTATGACTGTAATAATAATAATAATAATAATAATAATAATAATAATAATAATAATAATAATAATAATAATAATAATAATAATAATTTTATTTCTATACCGCCCTTCTCCCGAAGGACTCAGGGAGGTGTACAGCCTATTTAAAAACAGAATAGACATCAATTTAAAATAATTTAAAAGTATTAAATAAATTTGGCTTAATTTAAAACCCCAAAAGTTTAAAACATCCAATATAAAATTATGTTGCTAACCCAGCCTGGCGGAACAATAGGGTCTTGAGTGCACAGCGAAATACCCGGAGCTCAGAAATCTTACGAATTTCCGGGGGCAGTTCATTCCACAGGGCTGGGGCTCCCACAGAGAAGGCCCTCCCCCTGGGTGTCGCCAGCCGACATGACTTGGCCGATGGCACCCTGAGGAGACCCTCTCTGTGGGAGCGGACTGGTCGGTGGGAGGCTATTGGTGGCAGAAGACGGTCTCGAAGGTACCCGGGTCCTATGCCATGGAGCACTTTAAAGGTGGTGACCAACACCTTGAATCGCACCCGGAAGACCACTGGGAACCAGTGCAGGTCGCGCAGGAGGGGTGTCATGTGGGCGCAACGGGTTGCACCCATAACCACCTGCGCGGCCGCATTCTGGACCAGTTGGAGCCTCCGAGTGCTCTTCAAGGGGAGCCCCATGTAGAGAGCATTACAGTAGTCCAACCGGGAGGTAACAAGGGCGTGAGTGACTGTGCGCAGGGCGTCCCGATCCAGAAAGGGCTGCAACTGGCGAATCAGGCGGACCTGATAAAAGGCCCCCCTGGCCACGGCCGTCATATGCTCTTCTAAAGACAGCCGTGCATCCAGGAGGACACCCAGATTGCGAGCCCTCTCTGTGGGGGGCAAAGATTCACCCCAATAGTCAGCGATGGCACCTGCTGACTATATCGGGACGCCGGAAGCCACAACCACTCAGTCTTGGAAGGGTTGAGTCTGACCCTGTTCCTCCCCATCCAGACCCGCACGGCCTCCAGGCAGCGAGACATCACATCAAGGGCATCGTTGGGGTGGTCTGGGGTGGAGATGTACAACTGAGTGTCGTCAGCGTACAGATGACACTTCACCCCAAAACCTGTACATATGATATCACTTCTGTTTTCCTTTTCTTTTTCAGATTGATCATAAAGTTACTTTTTCATCACCGTGTAACTGCAAACAATGACTAAATGAAGCAATTGCTAAATAATACCTCCTCTCTTTTTCTTTCTTTCTTTCTTTCTTTCTTTCTTTCTTTCTTTCTTTCTTTCTTTCTTTCTTTCTTTCTTTCTTTTTTCTTTTTTCTCCACTTGTCTTGCAAATAAGCTAGTTCTATGCCATGTAGGAGTTTATATGTGATTACCATGATTTGAAGTCAACACTGACTCAAAAACACATACACTACCAGTGTAGTTTGCACCGATATACCTATGGAAGTGCCAGAGTCATGGTGGCTCATTTAAAAGCATTGAACTTGTCAGTTGGAAAGCTGACAGCCTGGGTTCAAGATCCAAGTGCCATGCAACGCGGTGAGCTCCCTTTACTTGCCTCAACTCTGACAACTTAGCAGTTTGAAAGCATGCAAATGCAAATATATAAAGAGGTACTGCTTTGGTGGGAAGGTAACAGCATTCCATGCACCTTGGTATATAGTCATGCTGGCCACATGACCACAAAAATGTTTTCGAACGATGCTGGCTCTCTCAACTAAGAAACGGAGATGAGCATCGGAAATGACTGGACAGGGGAAACCTTTACCTTACCTATGGGGAATAAGTTTGAAAAAGAGATAGGATTAATCCATTCTAGCCACTTCATTCCTTGACCTTCATATGCTACAATTAGACACCAAGCTGATGCTATTTCATGGAACCAAGATCTATTTTGAAGCAGTGTTTGCATAAGATTGCACTGTACCTGTATTTGTACATGTTTCTATTACTAATTTAGGGGGTTGGTCCACAATATATATATAATAGTAGTGGACAATATAAAGGAGAATGTTATTCAGAAAAGAAGCCTGACTTGAGCCTATGTAGTTGACTCAAAGACCAGGAAAGTTGAATTAGCAATAATACCATTTTATATAATTCATTCCAAGAAATCTTCAAGCACCAAACAAAACATTTACTTCTGTTCATCCAAGTAATAGTTAAAAAATCCTTGTAGCTAAACTACACAATATATGAATATATATATTGCTATGTTGCTCCAGCACTTTTGTTGTTGTTGTTGCTTCATTTCATGTAGGCACCCCTCAGCAAAATCCACATCAGGATACCATAAAAGGGAGTGGGGCAGAATAAACTTTATCCTACTTCCCATCTTTTTCATTTAAAATTTAGATTTCGTATATGCTTAGATGGGTCATTGTTGCCTTTTGGTTTTCATTTAAAGTACAGGTGCATGCCAATTTTGTTAAAGCAAAAGAAGTGCCCTAGCACCTTGAGAGAAAGGCCAAGACCTTGTGATGTTATCTTCCCTTAAGACTACTAAGCTTTGTTCTTCTTTGCTTTTTTACATCCTGTATAAGCATTTCTAAGTGAATCAGATCCTGGTACCGCCACTGACTGTGTTATGTAGCCTGCCCTTGGGCTCTAGCATGATGGGATCAGAAAGATGGTACTTGATGCTATTTTCCCTGGAGCATTTGTGCCGTGCTTAGTGCTGTTGCTAATTCCCTACTGCTGATTGTGAAGATACATTACAGCTGTTTCGCTTGGCAACATGGATCAAACGGATTTAGCCTCGTGCACAAAAGGGGAAAGAGTAAGCACCAAACAAAGTGGCTGTTATCACTGCTGCATCTTTTTTATTGTAGGGCAAGAAAGACAAGGAGGAGAATGACACTGATGCTAAAGGGTCATGAAGAAACACTGGCCGGAGTACCCATCAAACTTCATTGTATCTAAATACTGCTTTAATCCAAAGAGATATTCAAGATCTGTTTGATCAGTTTTGACATTAATTAACCTTGGTCAATTTCTATTTAAGTTCCAGTGGCAGACAGAGAATTAGATACTGTAGGGCAAGTACATATACCAGTAGAATAGAGCTCAGATGCAAATGTATTTTTTTACTTGTAAAAAAGTACTCTCTTTATAAAGAGAGACAAAAATATGTATGTGTATACGTATGTATGCATATATGTATGTATTCAATTTCCCTATTTAGTAACTGGGAAAGTACTATCTTATGCCAATACTTATATTAGTTCTCACTCCTAACTGATTCGTTTGGTGCTCAGTGATGCCACTTGTCACTATATTGAGTGGGCTATGTATCATGGTGACATCATTGTGTCTTTTGAAAGACTCCTAATTGGTTAGATCACCAGGATGATTAATTCAAGGAGCATTGTACATGCATTCAATTACCTTTAGCGACATAACTGCATAGTCAAATATGAATGGCAAGGCTGAGATATCAACAAGTAGAATTGTGATATCATCACATTCACTCTAAGTTTCAGGAAGATGAAAGCACATTGACAGAAAATAAGGGAAGTGCACCATACAGTAAACAGAAGTATTGTGGGCTGCTACAAGACTCATTCCTGAATCTTCTGCTCTTGATATTTTTATTAAGGGCTTAGCTAATGAGTTGGAGGAAATGTTAGCAAATCTACAGATAACAAGAGTTGATAAAATAACTAACTTTTCCAAAAAGACAGACAGAAAATCTAAAATGATTTTGACAAGTTAGAGAAATGATACAGGATGGTAAAAGTACTTTTCAAAATGATTTGGGAATGGTAGTTCATTGAACATTGAAGATGAGGAAAGGAGAGGGGGGAGGGGAGGGGAGGGGAGAGAAGGGAAAGGAAAGGAAAGGAAAGGAAAGGAAAGGAAAGGAAAGGAAAGGAAAGGAAAGGAAAGGAAAGGAAAGGAAAGGAAAGGAAAATGTTAGGTTGCATCAATAGAAGCATATTTTCTAAATAAGGAAAAACAATTCCATTTTGCTTTGATCAGATTCTCTGTCAAGTTCTGGATTTGAGTATACTAGTTCCTGCTCCCACATTTTAAAAACAATGATCATGAATTTTTGTAGAAATGAATAAATATGGATTATAATGATTCCATGATTTACTCTTCACCTGAAAAGATTTTTGGTATAGTGACTCTTAAATTTTAGAACGCTTACATTTTCACATAATCGAACAACTTTTTAATATATTTCCCATGCTATGATCTCTCATGCTAAGATTATTCAAGGTAATTTTCTTAATCAAATAATTTTTTTAAATTATGCATGTTCATTTGTCGTTATTTACAACTGTGGCTTTTAAAACAGCATTCAAAAACCAGAAAATGTTAATAACATTTTGAGATAGATTTATGAATTAATTAATTAGATATTTTAAAATATTGTTCACATCTCCTGCTAAAGGTAATTCCACGTTACAAAACTTCATGAAGTAATATACTTTCCTTTTCATTGGCCAAATGACTTCAGACTCAGAGCATTGTTTTGTTATCTAAACATGAAAACCATTTTGGCCATATGTCCTCATTCCTCTGTCTATCTCTGTCCTTGTGTATATGTTTCCAGTTAGTAGTTAGAGAATTTATTCATGATTAATGCTCAATGTCTCAATACAACATATTCATATATCATATTATCCTGCAAAAGATTTTTTCCAGTGACATTATGTTAATTCTGACAGTGTTTTGTCACCTGCTGGAGAAGGGTAGGGGAAATTACTTGTGGCCAGATTTTTCCCTGTAGCCCTACAAGTGAATTTTCGTTTGGTTAGAGTTGCAATTATAGTTTAATAGTAAAGAAAGCAAATAATCCAACTTTGATTACAGAATCAAGGGCTCCTTCCTATATCATGTAGTACTCAGGTGCATCTACATTTGGAAGGCTGAGCCATAGACCACTGCAATAATTTGCTACAGAAAAGTAAATTATGACCTGAGATTGGAAAGGACTATTTCTATCTTTAATTTAAGAGCATCTTGCTTTTTCTAGCATCTCCATCATTTTTTAAAATTGTATTTATAATACTATTGATTTATTTCATTTGATTTAAAATAGCAGTAAGACACAAGGTTTATTAAAGTTTCTTATTTATTTAGATATACTGACAAAGTACTGTTTGGTGAATAGATTAATGCTCAAGAGAGGAACAATACATATTTTTAATATGAAATATTTTTAGAGTGTTAAAATAGTCAGAAATATCTGGAAAAAAAGAAATAATGCTAGATAATTGTTTAGCCTTGTTATGAATAACACAGTAGCATACGATTACATTTATAAAGCTTGCCATTTAAGAAAACTGTTGTATGAAATATTTTGTTTAGCATTCATTAAGACTGTTAATACACTTTTTATGGGCTACATTTTTTTTTAATGCACTTCATTGGTATAATTCAGTTATGTGACAAAAAGGAAAGAGTTCAGTGTTAAAACGTGGTAGGAGATTTTACATCAATGTGAGTTTTAATTTGTACCGGAGTTGTTGTTTTCTTAATCCCACAACCCATCTTTTAATGATTGTTATCCCAATTCCTATTTTTTAAGCTCATTTTGTCACTGTTTTGTAACAGAAACACTGTAAATATTATAGATGTGGTAAACTATTATACTTGTTTTCTTATAAATGAAATGATCTGTGCCAACACTGACAAAATGAATTAATGTGTTACTAAGGCAACAGTCACATTATATGTTTTCTCTTTCACAGTATGCAGTAGAGCATATGGTTTACTCTTAATGGAACACTAGCTTCTCATTAACATACCAGTAGCAATGTCAGAATGTTCAAACCATCCTAACAGGAATGGGGGAAAACTTGTATATTAGACTCTTTCAGTTATATTGAGAAGAAAGTGATTTGTCTTCAAAGCTACAATGCTCAGCTAATGCAGACCCCTTTTTCTTCACTTTACATTTCCCTCTCCCCCCTCCAAAACTTGATACTTGTTAGAAATTTGAACATAAATATTTATTTATTGCAAATAATGTATTACTCCACTTAAAATAATGTGTGACATGGATGCTTAGAAAGAGTTCCTGAGCAACTGTAAACTCAATGATTTTTTAAAAAAACAAGACCAATTTTTTCCACAATGTAATGAAGCTTATATTCATCAAGGCAAATGTACTAATGAAAAAAAAAATGAACCACAGTTCTTGGTTATTTTTATTTTCTTTTATTGGCATGTAATGAGGCTGTAAATAACACACAATGAAACAATGAACTGAAATTTTTCAACTCTTTGAATTATCTCATATTGTTTATTGTATATCGTCCAATATTATTTATTTGAGTGAAGACACACAAACAGATCACAGAAGCATATAAATCAAATTAAAAAAAAAAAGAAGTGTATATATGGGTGTGTGTGTGTGTGTGTAACCAATTCATTTCAATGAAGGGGCTATTATAAAGACAAAGGGGGTGTGGGTTCAGTTTTGATCCCTCCATTGAAATTAAGGAGAACCAATCTTTTGAGAATTTTAATGTCCAGAACAAATGGCTAACATCAGGTTACATTTATTGCAATGAACTTAAAACTCCTTTTACATATTATTCCCTTAGTTGCTTGTATCCTTACGATTTATATTGATATTGTTTCCTGATTGCTTATTTGTACCCTATGACTATCATTACGTGTTGTACCTTATGATTCTTGACGAATGTATCTTGTCTTTTTATGTACACTGAGAGCATATGCACCAAAGACAAATTCCTTGTGTGTCCAATCACACTTGGCCAATAAACAATTCTATTCTATTGTATAAAGGGAACATCCCACATGCATTGTAGAGTCTCCATGTCATCTGCTCAGTATCATTCATGCTGTTTGGATTTGCTTTCAAGGGTCTGAAATGTGACCTTGTTAAGGGGAAAAGGTTCCAAGAAAGTACCTATTCCCAAAAATATGGGATAACAATGAAAGAGATCTTCCAGTCCCATAGATACCTGTAGGTAAGTGTAATTTCTCCCTATGTGGGTTCTTTGACTTTAAAATAAGTTTTCTGTTTAGAACCAGTGATCTGTTGAGAAAGAAAGAGGGAGGGAGAGAGGGAGGGAGGGAGGTAGAGTTCAGATCAATAATTCCTTTTAATACAAAGAGAAATATTACATAGTAGGTTGCTTGCAAATATTGTAGTCAGATAATTCAGTGTCTCTTCAAATGCATTAAAGCTGAACAATGTTATTCTTCATCAAAACTGGCTCTAAGAAATAGGATCAAATTGGCAATCACAATTTTATAAAGGACAATAGTATTGCAAATTTAAAAATATTAGAGCTACAAAAATTAATTCCCATCCCCTTTGTGAGTCTACCAGGCACCTTTGTCTTCTATAGGTGATAAGGGAACACCTCTGTTAATCACCTCTGTAGCAATTCCTTTCAAGAGTCCCCTTAACTATTATTTGTTTAAATACTCAAACAATTGTCCTCAGTCCCTGCACACTTCTGCACACCTTGGTAGAGGCATTCCAAGTGCCAAGGGATGAAGAAAAAGGTAAGCCATTCCTCTAGAGTACACATGTGGTTCTGTAGCTGTTTTCACCTATTATACATACAGACATAGCTCCCATTTTGTTCTCTTTTAGAATAAGTAATATTGCACATGACCAAAAAAAAATGACATGTGTTGAAAAGGGATAGGGTGCCAGGCATGCAGTTACAGCTATCTTGAATTTTTTGATCCACCCCCTGCAGATAACCCTGTTTGCTAGCATCAAGTTTGTACTGTTCTCCATTTTATTTCTTTTCTAAAGTAATATGCTTAACCAGTTATGTTAATGTAGCAAATCATTTTGCAAGCTGATTCAACTTTTTTTTTGTCACAGACTGATTTAACAGAAATGTTCTGTTCTTAGGAAGTATTAGAATCTCCAGAGTTGAAGAAAAACTAGTACAGTAAATACATTTCTTACATTCATCAGATTTTATTGAATTGAATGTTGCCAAACATTCCCAAACCTTTCCCCTCCTCCATAAAATTGCTCAGAAATAATCACAACCTTCTAAGCTTATGTCAAGAGTACAACAAGGAAAAAGGAATCCATTTCACAAGTAAATGTAATTCTATTAACAGGCTGGCACAATTGGACAAAACCCTAAAATACCACAAGTGTTGTTATTTGCAAGGAAACCATGACAGCTGACTAACTGATATCCTTATTGAGTATAAATTATTTCATGAAATAATGTTCCATAACTAGTAAGCCCAAGTGCATTTTTATATATCTCTTAGTTTACATTTTATTAATAATAATGTTTCACAAGAGTCTTCAGCTGCATAAATTTTGGTTCTAACCTCATAGAAGGAAATCAAGTACATTCATCCTGTTTTTCAATCAGGAGTGTGAGAGGATAATCTGAGAATTTTAAACTCAGCTTTCTGGCTATCAGATAGAAAATTAGACAGATAGATTACATAGATGATAAAGATAGATAGCTAGATAGCTAGATAGCTAGATGATAGCTAGATAGCTAGATGATAGCTAGATAGCTAGATAGCTAGATAGCTAGATAGACAGACGGACAGATGAGAGAGAGAGAGAGAGAGAGGGGGGGGGCATGATATAGATTAGGGCTGTCAACCTCGCGGCCCGGAGCCTATATGCATCATGTGTTGGCCACACCCAAGCCCAGTTTAGTGAAGGGAAAAAAGTCATGATACATCACATTATGCCGCCATGACAATGTGAGTTTGACACCCCTGATATAGATATGGGGAGAGAGGGTGGGGGAGAGAGAGGGAGAGATCATTTTGTGAGCTGCCCAGAGATGTGCATCCATATAAATCTTTTCAGCAAATAAATAAAATATTGTTTTGTAGCCATGATATGTTGAGTGCTTGGGAGACTTCTGCCAAGTTTGAGATAACCAGCCTAGTTAAACTATCTAAAATCAGGATTGGAAATTTACAGAAAAGTCCTAATTTGAGGTGTTGCACTGCTTCATTGCCCTCTCATTACTTCTCCTACTATAGGAAGAAAACCATCCCATGTGGTATAAGATTAGCATAATGGCTAATGGCCCTCTTTAACTCCGTTAACTCTACAGCAAGTAGTCTACTGAATCAAGCAGTTTCTCAAATGTTTACCTGCCCATACCATGGAACAGTCCTGCAAGCAACAGAAGCACCAGTCATCACAACTAGGTCAGATGTGCTACCGCAGCCACCTCTAATGCCTGCTTCCTTTCCATAAAAATATGATGGGAATCCAAGCAAATATGCTGTCATGTTCATTCAATAAAATTGTACATCTATTGAAACTGGAGGATTTTCCCAGCCACAGAGCCACATGCAAAACCCTCAGAAGTCTATTGACTGAGAGAACTGTAAAATGTGTAATCCATCTTTTGATTCAAGCCAACTCTGAACTGGACAATACTAATTTTCTGGCATGCTTGAAGGTTAATTTTGAAGATCCTTTCAAGCAAGTGACAGGCAACTATGAGATCTACCACTTCTGACAAGCTGAACGTTCAGTGCAGGAATATGCCACAGAGATTCAACTGCTGGCTCAAGATGTATAATGGAATGAGATAGAATTAATTGATTGGTTCACTGTCAGACAAAATACAAAATGAGCTAATTTGTCAAGACACCTTAGATATAATGACTACTTTAATACAGGTGTGCTTGGGCACTGATGGAAATCTCAAATAATTATAGTAGACTATAGATGGAAAGAGAAAGCACCATTATTCATTTTCATTCTTTCCTCCCTCCACCTGAACCCTCTACCTGAACATCAGAGATTTTGGAAATTGAAAGCTGAAGCTAGGAGGTAGTAGTTTCACTAATTCCCAAGAGATGGTATGCCTTTGGACTTATAACTTTATTGTGGAGAGCTTAGATATGTCACACCTTCCAAAGCATTATTTAAGCATTATATTGGAGAAACACAGAACTTTTCCAACAGATATCCCGCATGATCCAATTCTGCTTGATCAGGAAACAAGGTAATACCATGCACCAATGCTTCTAGAAGTAAGTAGAATCAAGATCTTCAAAATTAAATATAAATTTCAGTTACAATCAAATAGGTGTCAGAATGAATCTATAGGCCAGGGTTTTCAAAACTATGAAGTGCAGACATCTAGTAGAATGTGAAAAATGTGAATGTGAAAAAATTCTAGCTACAGTTTTTACAACACATCCGCCTTTCTCAAAGTGTCATTTTATTGTTTTCATTGTTCATTTGTGCTCATTTGAAAGTTTGGATTTTTAGGTGAGGATTGCACGTTAAAATTACACTAAAGATCCATGGTGGAGGAACAGATTGTGAAAAATGTCAGAATTCATAGAAAAATAATTCAGAAAATTTACTTGTTTGGTCAGAGAATAAATAGCAAAAACTTTTCTGAAAGACTTGAAATATTACGTAGACTTTTTACTGGAAGATAAAAATGAAATTATTTAAGGATTTAAAAATTAAGAAAGATGTAGATTAAATGGGTGTGGAAAGAGCTTGTATAATCTCTAAAAGGAAGGAGGAACAATGAGATTATAATTATTGAAAAGAAGGTTGGAAGTATTCTTATATTCCTAACTTTAAGGTTTTTTTCTCTGTTTTTTCTTTCTTGGGTTTTCCTTTTTCTTTCTTTCCTTCTTTTTTCTTTTGATTTGACTTTTGTTCTATAAAAATTTCTATTAAATCAAATTATTAAAATATATTAGTAGTGTAATAGCAAAAAAAATTTTAGGAACTCTGGGAATAGGCTTTCATACATTTTGGTTTTTTTGGTTATTTTTGTTTATACAATTTTAGTGGCTGGCCATCTCACAGCTGTGACTCTGGATGGAGTTCATAGTTAAATCCAATTATAGGTTGTCCTCAATTTACGATCATAATTGAGGTGAAAAATTTCTCTTGCTAAGCAAGATAGTTGTTAAATAAATTTTGTCCCATTTTATGACCTTTCTTGCTAGAGTTGTTAAGTAAATCGCTGCAGTTTTTAAGTTTAAAACAAGGTTGTTAAGTGATTCTGGCTTCCCAGTTGACTTTCCTTGTCAGAAGGTCACAAAAGGTGATCACATCACCCTGGGACACTGCAACTGTCATAAATATGAGTCAGTTGCCAAGCGTCTGGATTTCGATTACGTGACCAAGGGGATGCTGCAATGGCTGTACATGTGAAAAATGATCATAAGTCACTTTTTTCAGTGCTGTTGTAACTTTGAATGGTCACTAAATGAACTGCTGTAGTTGAGGATCACCTGTATTAGAACAATCCCAAATAATAAGTGCCAGATGTCATAAACAACAAATTCCAAACTTACAATAGAAATAAGGTGGGCCAACTGAGAACATCAGTATATAAGGCAAAACATCTGTTCATCTTTCAGAGAGGGAAAAATGGGGAAAGGCTGCACTAGTGTATTAATAGCATTAGCAGCGTATTACATTGTTAAATCAATGTAATCAAACGGTGTTTTAAACTAAATATAATTTTAAAACATTATTTTATTTTATTTTTTTTTTAATTGAAAAAGTTTTCAAATACAAATTTTTCCCCCTTTTTTCCTTCCCCCCCTCCTCCCTAACCCTCCCTCGCCACCCATCCCCCCCGTGACTTCTTCACACCAAAAACCTAATTCATAACAGATTACATAATATTTTACCATCGCCTTACTCTCTCCTCTATATACTGACCCTTACTTACTAAAAGTATTATTAATATTGTTACTTTCCCCTTTTACCATACATTTCAAAAAAAAAAGCAGTCTGCTATAACATTGTATGATAACTTCTAGTTTAGCATAATATTATTATAACTCCCAATTTAGCAATAATCTACCCTTTTTGTCCACCCCAAAACTTATATCTATGTATTATTACAACATTTCAAAGCAACCTTCCACTTTAAGACTGTATAATAGATCCTACTTTAACATTTATTCTTTGTGTATATTAATATAACATTTCAAAGCAGCCTTCCCCATAAATCCTAATTTAACATTTATTCAACTCTGTCCATTTCCTCCACTACCCTAAATATATCACTTAAACATCCCTTTTCTTAAGCTAATCCATCAGTAGACTAACATATTTCCACCCACTTTCCTACAAAATTACCATGCACAACAATTCTTAATATCTTCAATCCACTGCCCACTCTGCTAATATATATATATATATATGCATATATTCCGTTATTTAAAAAAAAAGACAATAACTTTAAATTTATAATCCATATAATATCTTCTTTGATGTCTTTCCACTAGATTGTTGAGTCCCTCATCCATAATTGGGTAACGTAGCATCCTGGTGCAACAGTTTGTTCAAAATCTTCAGTCTTCATCTGCCCCCATCAGTAATGAATATCCTCATATATATATAAAAATAAAAACAACCACCCGAGTGACATTATGATTGTATTCCATATAGTTGTAATTGTGGCTTTCATCAGGATTATTAATTCCCATCATCGTAATGGGTAACAACCAGATCTTCTGCATGCCCCAACGTAACTCTCTTGCCTTGTAGCTCAGAATAGTTATAATATATTTATCAATACAAGAAAAAAAATCCAAAATAGATAATTCAAATCCAACAGATTAAGGCTCTTTTCACATCCCAAAATTACGGCATTGCAGAGGTCTGTCACTGTCCTCAGGATGATATTAACCAATACTTCGCCTCCACTATCTTTTCACATATTCATTCATTTTTTTAAAATCACTGGCTTCACCGTTGCTTAATTTAGAAATTTCTGTTTTTATGAGACCTATTTCTTTTTTTCTTTTCTTTTTGTGGGTTTAATTTCCATCCTGTTTTCCTTTCTACAAGTTGTATATCAACTGATCGGTTTTCATTCTGCTTTATAAGCTGATCTTGTTGGATCATCACGTTGAAATCAGATGCCGCTTCTCTCATATTTGTAGATAATCCAGCTGGAGTATCGAGAGAATCCAAAGACAGTTTGTCTACCGCAACCTCTGTAATTCGATGTTTTCCCTTTATTTCCAACTCCTTCTGCTTATCCTGTATTATTTTATTTTTAATAAGAAAGTGCAGAAAGGAAAATGCATCAAGAGGTACATCCTTATGGGAGTGAAGAATTCTTCTCTCTAAAAATAATGGTTTCGATCAAAATTAATACAATATTGTTCTTACAGCTTTGTTTTTACTTTGCTTTTGTTTTATTTCTATTTCTTCTCCCCAGTCATCCTCCACATATTATCATAAAGATAAAAAGGCAAAAAGCTAACTAGTACAAAAAGTAAATTGTGCTGAGCAAATATACTTTTCAAGTCATAACTTCTTCAGTACTATAAGCCAGTACAGCAGGTGGGGGAAAGGACAACCTGTTGAAAAAAACCAGGGTTTTAATATTAAAGTGTGGTAACTTCATTGAATGATCCATTGTGGCAACTACAGTATGCTCTCCCTACTCATTCTGTGCATCCTCTTGTTATGATTGTGATGATCAATAACCAGATGTTTAATGTATAGTTCACCATCATGAATTTCCACAACTTTACGTAGCACTTTTATTTTTACTTTTTTTACTTTTACCTCTTACTTTTTTCAGTAATTCGGGGAATAACCTCACATATCAAATACGCATTAACAACATGATGAAATCATCTTGGACTCCCTGGGAGGCCCACATTAGTTACATTTTCAAAAGAAGTAAACTCTCCAATCTTGCTTTCCAAATATTTAGGAAAAGGCAGTTCTATTTAGAAAAGGACTTTGATCCCAGTTGATCTGGAGATTGCGTTACCAACCTTATTGCTGAAACACACATCCCAAATGGCAATGAAGTACCTTTATCAAAGATCATATATAGAGTTGACATTCCTAAAGGAATTTATTGATTAAATATTTTTTTGTCATCAAGATAAAACAATGTCTCTGTGGTTACCAGCTTCTGAACTCTCCAGTCATTAGGGAACAGTACCCTCCATTCCTTATTCTCATCTCTTAGAACAGTTATAGTTGCCATGACTCTTTACCAAACTAGATCTTACAGGAATTTACACTCCATTTTGTATGAAAGAAGGACAGTTCGTTCCACACTGCCCTGGGGAACGAACTACCCCCAGAAATATGCAAGATTTCCGACCTCCATATGTTTCACTGTGCCATTAAGACCCTGCTGTTCCGTCAGGCAGGGCTATCTATGTAAATGCTTTTAAATTGGGTGTTTTAAATTTTAGGTTTTAAATTCGTGCCGAAATTGTTTACTACTTTTAACTATTTTAAAATTGTTGTTTGTATCTTGTGTTTTTAATTGGCTGTACACCGCCCCGATTCCTTTGGGAGAAGGGCAATATATAAATTAAATTATAAATAAATAATACTTCATACAAATCTGATAACTGTATGTGAAATCTGTATGTGAAATTTGAATATATAGTAATGCTTTTTTATCTTTAGAAATCTTACAAAGATTCAAGGACCAAATTTTCCATTATTTTATTAACAAGTTCTTGAAAGTTTATTAGGATTTGCTGATTTACTCTGAGGATTCCGATCTTCATTATGTTCAATTTTGTGTCAATTCTCTCCAGATTAAGCTTGAAAAATGTGCTTTGATGTTCCTATATTAGACTATTGGGGCCATTGTATTTTTTGCAGGAATCCTGATGGTGCAATCTTAGAAGCCTCTGCGCCATCGGAGACCTTCCTCATGAGACTCTAGCAACTAAAAGAAAGAAAAACCTCCTGCTTAATAGATTGAATCCATGTTCAGCAATAAAAAAGGTAAAGATTTCCTTTGTCCAGTTGTGTCCAACTCTAGGAGTCAGTGCTCATCTCAATTTCCTAGTCAGAGAGCTAGCGTTATCTGAAGACACTTCTGTTGTCATGTGGCTAGCATGACTATACACTAAAGCACATGGAATGCTGTTATCTTCCCACTGAAGTGGTACCTATTTATCTACTTGCATTTGCATGCTTTTGAACTTCTAGGTTGGCAGGAGCTGGGGCAAGAATGGGAGCTTACCCTATCACATAGTACTTGGGTCTCAAACTGCTGATATTCTGGTCAACAAGCCCAATAGCTTAACCACTAGGCCCCCATGCCCCCACGCTCAGCAATAGCAGGAGCCTAATACATGGGCTAAAGCACATTTCCTTATGGGGAAACTTTTGCCTCTTTCCTTTGCCTTTTTTCTGGGAGAAGGAAGAGCTATGAAAAGTCAGGGTTAGGATTAGGGTTTTAAACTAACCTACTCTAAAATATTTTTCTTTGATTCATTTGCTCTTTGCTCACATTTCCACACTACTACATCTATTACTACTCCACAAACTACTTTCCATAAGATAAGATGGTATTAGAGGTTATTAATTTTTTTATTGCCTTGAATTTCAAAATATTTTTTTTTAATTTTATGTTTTAAATACTTTAAATACTTTTATTTTATGTATTAAATACTTTAAATACAATAGTATAAGTGAAAACAAATTAACCTCAGGAAAAAGAAAAAGGAATACAGAGAAGAAAGAAAGAATGAATGAACGAAAGAAAGAAAGAAAGAAAGAAAGAAAGAAAGAAAGAAAGAAAGAAAGAAAGAAAGAAAGAAAGAAAGAAAATAGGGAGGAAAGAAAAGAAGTAGAATAAAGGAAAAGAAATATGTAACGAAGTTACTTTTAATCTACATCACAAGTAAGAGCAAATTTGATAAATCATGACCCCTAAAAGTTACAAGTAAATATTTCTTCTTACCCTAACACATTCCTTCCATGTGCAGGACCATAAATCAACTTTTTAGTTCTGGTGTCAACTCTTCACAAAAGGTTACCACAGCTTTATAAAAACATACCCTATTTTAACCTTGATCAAATAAACCATTTTATATGGCATGCCGCAAAGAGGGGGCTGAGGGGTTTTTTAAAATTGTCTTTGTGTAAATTTTTAAGGGGTTTGGGGAGGGGGGTGGGGAGGGAGGGTGATAGGTCAGGTTTGGCACAGGGGCACGAACTGGGAGATGTGGAGCCGGGTGTGGAGGGGCTTAGGAAGAGGGCGATTCCATTAGGACCATGGTTGGGAGGGGCAGATATGGCGGGAGCAGGAGACCATATCATGTTAGGGGGGCACGTACCCGCTGTCTTCAAGCGGTGGCATGCCTCGGCCCCCAAGGCTCATCTCGTTTCCCGGGTTGTCCAGAGCTTCAGAGCCCAGGCCTTAGGCTGATGCTGTGCAATGCCAGGTCCGTGGTTAATAAGGCCCCCCTCATTTGCGAGTTAATTCAGGAGGGGGGAGCAGACCTGGCGGGTATTACAGAGACCTGGTTGGGCCAAGAGGGGGGGTCCCCCTCGTAGAAATGTGCCCACCAGGTTTCTGAACATTTCATCAGCCGAGGGCCCAGGGCAGGGGTGGGGGGGGTGGCGGTTGTCATTAAGGAAAGTCTTGATCCGAGGGAGACCACTGTACCACAGATAGCCGGATGTGAGTCTCCCCTGGTGAAGTGGGGCCATGGGATGCAGATGGGCCTGCTGATCACATACCTGGCTCCCTGCCACGTGACAGCGGCCCTGCCCGAGCTTCTTAACATTATTGAGAACATTATTATTGCCGGAGTGGCGGTTGATACCCCCAGACTGGTGGTCATGGTGGATTTCAACCTGCCGTCGGCCGGTGAGGTGTCTGAGGTGGCCCAGGAGTTCATGGCTTCCATGACGGCCTTGGACCTGACGCAACTAATTCATGGCCCTACTCACATGGGAGGACACACTCTGGACTTAGTTTTTGTCTCTGGTCAGTGGTTGAATGGCCAGGTTATAGGGGATATAGCTGTTGAGCCCCTGTCATGGTCGGACCATTCTCTCCTGAGGCTGGACTTTCTAACCGCTGCACCCCACCGCAGGGAGGTGAAACTGATTAGGTGGTTCTGCCCCAGGCGCCTGATGGATCCGGAGAGATTCCAGAGGGAGCTTGGGCCATTTCCTGAGGCTTTGGCTCACGACTCGACTGAAGATCTGGTGGCCGCCTGGGATAGGACGGCCGCCGGGGCTTTGGATCGTGTTGTGCCTTTGCGGCCTCTGGTCTGGCATCGCACCTGCCCAGCTCCCTGGTTCACCGTGGAGCTGAGGGGGATGAAACGCCGGAAAAGACGCCTAGAGAGTGGTTGGAGGGCCAGTCGCTCCGAATCCGACCGAACACTAATTAGGTCTCATATTAAGACCTATTTAGTGGCGATAAAAGCGGCAAAGTGTGATTACTTTTCTGCTCTTATTGCATCAGCAGATAACCGCCCAGCCGCCTTGTTTAGAGTGACCCGCTCCCTCCTCCATCAGGGAGCGCGGGAGGACCCCTTGCAAGGGCAGGCTGAGGATTTTGCACAGTATCTGCACGATAAAATCACTCAGATTCGGGAAGGCTTGGACTCTGACTGGGTAGATTCCGGCAGGGTGGCTGAGGCGGGTCTTGAGGATGTTATCTGGGACGAGTTCGATCCTGTGACTCCTGAGGACGTGGACACAATTCTGGGGAGGTTAAACGCAACCACATGTTTACTGGACCCGTGTCCCTCCTGGCTGGTACTGGCTACCCGGGAGGTTATGCGAGGCTGGCTCCAGAGGATTATAAATGCTTCTTTGGGGGAGGGTTTTCTGCCGCCTGCTTTGAAGGAGGTGGTGGTGAGGGCCCTCCTTAAGAAGCCTTCTCTGGATCCGGCTGTTATGGCTAACTACCGTCCTGTCTCCAATCTTCGCTTTATTGCGAAGGTTGTTGAGAGTGTGGTTGCGCAACAGCTCCCGCAGTACCTGGATGAAACCGTCTATCTAGACCCGTGCCAGTCCGGCTTCAGGCCTGGGTACAGCACAGAAACGGCATTGGTCGCGTTGGTTGATGATCTCTGGAGGGCTCGGGACAGGGGTTGCTCCTCTGTTCTGGTCCTATTAGATCTCTCAGCGGCTTTTGATACCATCGACCATGGTATCATGCTGCACCAGCTGGAGGGGTTGGGGGTGGGAGGCACCATGTTGCACTGGTTCTCCTCCTATCTCTCCGACCGGTCACAGTCTGTGTTGGCAGAGGGGCAGAGGTTGACCTCGAGGTGCCTTGTTTGTGGGGTGCCACAAGGGTCGGTCCTCTCGCCACTCCTGTTCAACATTTATGTGAAGCCGCTGGGTGAGATCATCCGTGGATTTGGGGTGCGATGCCATCTGTACGCTGATGACACTCAGCTGTACATTTCCACCCCAAACCACCCCAACGATGCCCTTGAAGTGATGTCCCAGTGTCTGGAGGCCGTGCGGGTCTGGATGGGGAGGAACAGGCTTCGACTCAACCCTTCCAAGGCCGAGTGGCTGTGGATGCCGGCATCCCGATATAGCCAGCTGGTGCCATCACTGGCTATTGGGGGCGAGTCATTGACCCCCACAGAGGGGGCTCACAACTTGGGCGTCCTCCTGGACACACGGCTGTCTTTAGAAGAGCATATAACGGCCGTGGCCAGGGGGGCTTTTTATCAGGTTCGCCTGATACGCCAGTTGCGCCCCTTTCTGAGTCGGGATTCCTTATGCACAGTCACTCATGCTCTCATCACTTCTCGCCTGGACTATGCTAATGCTCTCTACATGGGGCTCCCCTTGAGGAGCACCCAGAGGCTCCAACTGGTCCAGAATGCGGCCGCACGGGTGATTACGGGAGCGACATGGCGCTCCCATATAACACCTCTCCTGCGCGAGCTGCACTGGCTCCCAGTGGTCTTCCGGGTGCGCTTCAAGGTGTTGCTTCTCACCTTTAAAGCGCTCCATGGCTTAGGGCCAGGGTATTTACGAGACCGCCTGCTGCCACCGATAACCTCCCACCAGCCAATTCGCTCTCACAGAGAGGGTCTCCTCAGGGTGCCGTTGGTCAAACAATGTCAGCTGGCGGCCCCCAGGGGGAAGGCCTTTTCTGTGGGAGCACCTGCCCTCTGGAACGAGCTACCTCCCGGAATACGGCTGATTCCGGATCTCCGCACTTTCTGTAAGGCCCTGAAGACGTTTTTATTTCAGCAAGCCAGCCTGGCCTGAATAGGTTTTAATTGTATTGCTAGGGGTTTTAAATTGGGGTGGCTGTTTAATTTAATTTATTCTTAATTATTTTAACTTTTGTATTGCATGTTATTTTAATTCTCGGCTGTTCACCGCCCTGAGTCCCTTCGGGGAGAAGGGTGGGATATAAATTTAATAAATAAATAAATAAATAAAAATATTCCTTCCTTTTATTTCTAACAGTGTTGATCTTTAATTAATTCAGATGCTGCCTTTCTAGTTCCAAGTTAAGGTCTCTTACCTCTGTTTGACTTGTGATAGTGTTCTTCTGCCACACAAATTTAGATATATCCTTCTGCCAATGTTTAAATAACGTATCAGTTGTCTAAACAGGTATTGTCTGAAACAAAAACATCATTTTAAACAAGATATTCATTTTTAACATAGATATTCTTCCCAGCAATGACAGCTGTAGTTTCTCCCATCTTAAAATGTCTTTTTAAACTTCATTCCATGTCTTAACATAGTTATTTTGAAATAATATACAGTTCATATTTGTCATAGTGATATCCAGATATTTGACCGTCGTCTTAGTCTTAAAAATCTGATTCTATTTGATTTATTTTTTTAACATTGCTCATGCACCATTTTTTTTTATTTGCCTATTAATGTTTCAATTTCCTTTGGCTGGGGAATTCTGGGAGTTGAAGTCCTCCAGGCTTAAAGTTGCCAAGGTTGGAAACCCCTGCTCTAAAAGGTATCAGCCATAAATGTGAGATTATTATTACCTTCATCTCTTGGACTCTGATGTGCTGGAGGCTCTTCATGAGGAGCAGCTGTCAGGAGCATGTGTGAGCAATTCCCATCCCTTCCTTATCCAAACAGGTTCCAAAGAACATTCATCGGTTCTGTCACAAGTAAATGCCTTATTCTCCATTATGTAAATAGTACATGAACAGTGTGTCAGGGGTTAATTTATTCTTCACTTCTTAATGTATTCATACTTTACCACTCCCATACTTAGCTCCACCCATTGTATATATAAAGAGCTGCATACGTCCATTCTGTGCTTCTATCTGTGAATATTCAGTGAATATAGAATGCCTTATGTAAATAAACAGAGATATATTTGAATTTCTAATTCTCAAATTATTTATTGAGTCTGATCCTGAAAATATCGTAACAATTTGGTAGCAGAGGATGGTTGAATTGACTCAATAAAAACTTAAACATGTCTAAAAGAGATAGGCCCAACACCAGGGCATACAGCAAAGAAATGGAAGCGGATCAAGAAATAATAGATGAGTCCACGAATGCAATTTCGAGAGAATCTGAAGAATACACCACAGAAGACGAAGAAATAATAAATGAAGATGATGACCAAGAAGAAAACGAAATAGAAAACAACGAACTCAGGTCAGAGATACTAAAACTTTTAAAAAGCCAAAAGAGCGATGAAAGTCTCGTCGCGAACCTCCAAGATATACTAAAAAACAACGGAGCAGCGAGAGAGAAGCACATCGCTACTGAAAAATCAAAAGAATCAAAAATAGTAAGTGATATGCTTACAGATAAAAATGCAGCGAAGAAGAAAACCAACAATCCCGCGCAAAATTTCGAATGGCAGCCATCTTGGTTTCAACAGACCCCTAAGATGAGCGAAGCAGAGCCAATCAGAAAGCAGGATTCAAAATATCTGGCGCGAAAAGCCTTACTCGATACAAAAAATGAAAGAGAAAAAATATATACCTCAGAAGAATCAGAAACAGAGAACGAAGAAGATTCAATAGACATGCAAGTAAAGTCAGCAATGAAAACGCTTTTTGCTGCATTTGGACCGAAACTGAAGATTACTAAAAAATCAACAAAAAAACAAGCAAGCGAGCCAACGCCTCAAAATCTACCCGCTCCTACCCAGACGGCGAGAGCACCGACACCTGAACCCAGAGAGCCCTGCAGATACCACCCCACGCCGCAGACTAATCCAAGGACCAGCGCCTTCAGCAAAAGAAAACGAGCGCCCGCTATCACCAGGACTCCCAAGATCGAGCCGGAGACTGATTCATCGGAAGAAGAACGAAGCGAGGGAGCTGCAGCAGCGAGAACCTCTCACGATGACTCCAGGAACGAAATGAGCAACGCGCATGCGCAGGACTACACAGACAACCCAGGAAGACATGAGATGCGGAGAGAATCATGCAGACTCGTTGCGAGCATCCCCACGCCGTTTTGCAACTTTCAACATTTGCAAGACCACGGACTACCCCTGGTTGTAAGTAATGGACCCAACAATGTTGGGAATTTACCCAGTGACTTCCCAAAGCTGAGAATAGATGGCATTAATTTGCAAGAATGGTATCAGCAGCTCCAGGTTGTCTTTATGAAAGAAAACTTACTGTTTTTTATTACTAACCCCCCAAAAAGACCTTGGACTCTAAAGTTAGATTGCCTACACCATAGAGCATTTTTCTTATTAATTTCCAGTGTGTCTCCTGCCATGTATCACAGTATTAAGCAAAATCTGACTGTCTCAGAAATTATTCAGTGCATGTTTAATTTGTTTCACAGTAAAAGTGTAGCCACTACCACAAGAATGTCTAAAGATTTCTTCTCTTCTAGGATAAAGCCAGGGGTTACCATAAGTGAACATTTAATATCTTTAAACAAGATTAGAGCAGAACTTCACTTAAGGGGGGAGGTGATTTCAGATCAAACGATGAAAAATGTTATCATCAACTCACTTGACCTATCATGGGATAATTATATGTCACACTTAGACACAATCAATCTAGGATACTTATCCATAGAAAGTCTATCCAATAAGTTAATAGCTGAAGACAATTCAAGGAGAAGTCGTTATAACAACCACATAGAACACAAACAATATAAAAAGGTAGCATTTCAAGAAAGATATCATGAAACATTTAGATGCCACAATTGTGGGTCCAAAGAACATAATAGGAGGGATTGTCCTAAAATTCTAAGAGAAAGACATAGGTCAGAATATAGAAATAGGTACAACAACAGACAGTCTTCCATTGATAGACATAGGTATAGAAGTCCACCCAACTATAGAGAACATAGAGGGGGCAGAGATAATTCAAAGGATAGAAAATCTGGTTCACTGAATGAGCTAAACAAACATGACAACATTAACATACAACAACCAGAGAACAATAATTGGCTTATTGATTCTGGAGCAACTAATCACACTACAAATAATAAAAATATATTATCTTCATTTGTAGAAGATAAATTTGTAATCAAAGTAGCTAATCAAGAAAAGGTTCAAGTGATAGGTAGAGGGAATGTAACCTTACCTGGCCTAGGAAAAATAGAGGGGGTATTACTAATACCTGAAATTCCTCATAACATACTTAGTGCCATAAAACTAAGCAGAGATTCTGACATTAACATTGTGTTCTCAAAAGGAAAAGCAACATTAGAGAAAAACAAAATAAATATAGGTACAGTAATAATCAAAGGAGATCTACCTTACTTAATGACAAAGGAGGAATGGTTACACAACATTGATTCAAATATGGAAAATGACAATGAAATAGATAATGGAGACAATAGTAACAGTGACAATGAGGAACGTGAAGTAACCCATAATCACAAAGATACACACAATGAAAAAAAACCTAAGATAGGTAAACCAATTCATGATGAGTGTGCTCATGTCTTACATAGGAAATTAGGACATGCCAGTTTTCCTGTAGTGCAAAAGATGACTGAACATGCAGAAGGTGTTAAAATAAAAAATTGTGAAAACTATTTGGAATGCTGAGTATGTAAATCTACAAAGCTCAAAACTAGTCCCAGACCTAGAAAGTCAATGAGATCAACCAACAAAATTTTTGATTTGGTACATATGGACCTAGTTGGTCCACTAACACCATCAATTACTTAAAAAAACGTTACTTTCTAACCATTGTGGATGATTATAGTCGTTATGGATTTGTTTACACATTAAAACATAAAGATGAAACTTTTCAGAAATTTAAAGAGTTTTACAAACGTATAGAGACACAACACAATATTAAAATAAAACAAATCATGACAGATAGGGGATGTGAATTCATGTCTAAAGAATTCTCCCAATGGCTAAAAGACAAAGGAATGTTACATTACACATCTAGCCCATTTTCTGCATTCCAGAACGGAGTGGTAGAGAGAAAGAACTCAACATTACAAACCATGATTAGATGCACATTAGAAGATGCTGGCTTAGGTAAACAATTCTGGTCAGAAGCCCTACAATATTCTAATTACACACAAAATAGAACTTGGTCCAGCATTGTAAATAAGACACCATATGAAGTAATGTATAATAGGAAACCAAAATTAGCACACATGCACATATTTGGAGTCACTGCAGACGTACACATACCTAAACAACTAAGGCGCAAAGGTGAGAACGTATCCAGAAGACTTAGATTCATGGGATACGAGACAGGTACAAAAGGATACAGATTTATCGATAATAATAATAAATTTATAGTTTCCAGAACAGCTGTGTTCCATGAACAGGCCAACTGGTCTAAAATACATCTTAATGAAATATTCCCAAACACCAACCCAGATACCAAACTCCAAGAAAAAAGGATTAGAGAAGAACACAGTAACAACACACATAAAAATAAAATCAAAACATGGACACACAGTCAACATAAAATAAAGACAGATTCATTAACTAAAAAAGAAGCAAGGTATTTACATGACAATGATAGTAAACCAGAAAAAGCAATCAGAAGTAGCAGAAATCAAGTGCCAAACAAATACAAAGATTATGTAATGTATATGGATGGAGAATCATCAATACCTAACACATATGAGGAAGTGTTAAAACTTCCTCCTGAAGAAAAGAAAAAATGGGAAGCAGCCATGACTAAAGAGATGGATAGTTTACGAGGGCTAAATGTGTTCACACCTACAGTTGCACCAAAGGACAAAACCATCATTGGCACTAGGTGGATATATAAAATTAAGAATTTAGAGGGAGGCAATACTCTATACAAAGCTAGATTAGTTGCACAAGGTTATGCACAGAAATATCCCGAGGATTATACAGACACATACTCCCCCACAGTAAGAACAGAGAGTGTCAAAACAGCTCTGGTTATAGCATCAGCACTCAACCTCGATGTGTTTCAATACGACATACAGACTGCGTATTTACACGCAAAATTAGATAAAGAAATATATGTAAGAGCACCCCACAGTCAATACACAAACAAAAATGAGACTTGGTTATTAAATAAAAGTTTATACGGGCTGAAACAATCTGGTAAACAATGGTATGATTGTTTAGTAAAAGTTCTCAAAACTATGAATTTCAATGCCACTACTGCTGACAATTGCTTCTTTGTTAAAAAAGAGAATGATTCCCTAGAATTTGTATTGATCTATGTGGATGACATTTTGTACATAGGTAAACATAAAGAAAGGAAAGAGGCATTTGTAACAAAACTGAATGAACATTTTTCATTGAAATCTTTGGGTAAAGTAAATAAGTATCTTGGTGTTCAAATCAGTAAAACCAGAAGGGGATTTAAACTTTCTCAAAGGGACAAAATCATAGAGCTCTTGAATAAATGTAATTTAAGTAACGCTAAGCCCTGTGACACTCCCATGCAAACTGATTTTTTGAAGAATACAGAAGAATCATCTCCTGAATTCAAAGATAATACATTTTACAGGTCAGTCATAGGTTCACTTCTTTATATCTCCAATTGGACTAGGCCTGATATTGCTTTGCCTCTCAATTTATTGTCCAGACATGTCAGCAAACCATCACTATACCATTGGGAAGCTGTCAAAAGGATATTAAGGTACTTGAAGAATAGTTTAGACTTCTGTTTATTGTTGGAACCTAATAATGTCAAGGAGCCCATCCTCACATGTTACGCCGATGCGGATTGGGCTGGAGATACCTCATGTAGAAAAAGCACATCTGGTTATATATTCTTTCTTAACGGCTGTCCAGTTTACTGGTATACTGGCAAACAAGATTTAGTAGCCACCTCAACAACAGAGGCAGAATATGTTTGTCTATCTAAGGCAGCAAATAACCTTGTATGGTTCAATGATTTACTTTCTGACATTTGGAAAAAACCCATTTTGCCTTTTATCATGCATGAAGATAACAAAGCTGCTATCGAAATATCTAGATCTGATGCTATTGGACAAAGGTCCAGACATATAGATATAAAATTTAAACATGTGAGACAGTTATCTCAGGATGGATTTATCAAAGCAGTTCATTGCGAAACATCAGAGCAAATAGCTGACATATTAACAAAGCCTTTGCCGTCTAAGCAACATAAATACTTGACTTCTAAGTTACATGTCTTATATTGTTCTGAATCTGAATGTAATTGTTGTAATATATCGAATCGGCATTTAGAGGGGGATTTGTCACAAGTAAATGCCTTATTCTCCATTATGTAAATAGTACATGAACAGTGTGTCAGGGGTTAACTTATTCTTCACTCCCATACTTAGCTCCACCCATTGTATATATAAGGAGCTGCATACGTCCATTCTTGCTTCTATCTGTGAATATTCAGTGAATATAGAATGCCTTATGTAAATAAACAGAGATATATTTGAATTTCTAATTCTCAAATTATTTATTGAGTCTGATCCTGAAAATATCGTAACAGGTTCTTTGCTCTTCACAGACATCTCTGCCTTTCATGAGATATGTCTCGCTCACCATGTCTTCACTGGAAATAAAATCACACATTTCTTAAATTTGAAACCACATATTTTTCTCATAGTCAGAATCTGTATGTAAAATAAGAGTGCATGTAAAGCATACACATCTCATTTAGAACTATTTATTTTAGAATGCATTTTGCAGGACAATCTAAGGAATTTCACTGCCAGGGAAAATATAAGATGCTGTTGTCCACATTCTGGTGCAGAAATTGATTTGGATTTGTCACTAAATCTTATTTCAACAACAGATTCAGTGGTGGGATTCAAGTAATTTAGCAACCGGTTCTCTGCCCTAATGATTTCTTCCAACAACCAGTTTGCCAAACTGCTCAGAAAGTTAACAACCGGTTCTCCCTAAGTGGTGCGAACTGGCTGAATCCCACCACTGAACAGATTGTTGTTGTTCAACAATCAATAGAGGTTCTTCTAGTACAGGCCGGTCAAACTGGCAGCCCATGGGCTGGATACATGCCACGCTCACCCTGGCTCTGCAAAGGCAAAAAAACATCACGATACGTCATGATATGGTCCACAATGTGATTGGGTTTGACACCCCTGTTCTAGTACATCTGAGGGCAATGGCTTAGCATACAAGGAAGTAAAAGCAGGCTCTGTGGCACACATTTTTATCATGGCACACACTTGGGGGAGGCCTTCAAAGCTTTATGGAAGGCTAGGAGAGTAGAGGGCTGGTGAACTTCAGGGAAATGCTAAGGGAAAGATCTATTCATGCATAGTACTACTGGATTTTTAATCAAGTTTTGTTGTCCAGGTTCAAACATAAAACTAACTATAATTAATATGCATACTGTATGTTTAGCCAGAAGCAAGCTGCATTATACAAGACAAGATTTAAACGTCTGGTAAATTTCAGTCTTCTTATGAAAACACAATCATTTTGATTTCAGATTCCCATTACATGGCTTCAGTTTAATTTGGAACAATATTGTAGAATACTTAATCATTGATTTTCAATGTATGCTTCTGAGATAGCCCCTCTCCCCCCCCCCCATTTTTTTTAAACTCTGGGCCATTTCTGCAAGTAAGAGTTAAAGCAAGCACATTCTGTAAACCTATATCCCTGAATTCTGTCAGCATGCAGAGACAATACCCTAATGGCAGTTTGGAAGCCAGAACTCAGCAAGTCACCAAGTGCTAAATGTGCCTCAAATAGAGCTCCCCCAAGTCAAAAGACAAGAGCTAGTTATACCCCCGAGTGTACATGTGTTCATATATACAGTTAGAGCTACATAAACATAGTCAGAGATAGCTAGCACAACACATCTGTTCTTTTTGCAACGAAAAATTACTATTCAAATGAGAGGAGTACAGGGTGCATTGTAGCCATTTGCCAAATAAACATTTCAGTATATCCGGGAAATGGGGAAAAAATGCAGAAAAACTGGAACAGAATAATCAGAGGATAGAATTAAGTCTTATGGAGAGTAATTCGGTGTTGAGATTGTTTAGCTTTATGAGCAGATGATGAAGAGAGGCTACGATAGCTTAGTTCAAATACTTTCCTGGAAGTAACTCTTACTGAACTCAGAGAGACTTCCTTTTGAATAAACATGTTGCTCATTGCAGAATTTGTTATAGAGACTAATTATTTCATGATATATGCACGACAATTATAGTTGCTTAATGATGTTCCTGATTTGAACGAGATAATTAAAATGTGTATCCATATGACCCTCAGCTTCTGTCAGTTTCCTAGAGCTCGGAAGCTGACAATATTCTCTGTTTGTTTAGGCAGAAGGAGTTAGTGTTCCATAACATTAAAGTAAGCTTTTTTGAAGGAGAAGTTTGGCTTTTAAATCCAAGAAGCAGCAATCCTGATGCAAATTATGTTCCATGTCATATAGAGTAGAGGCCTGCAGGAATGCGAGCTGTTATTTCAGTGTGGGTTCCCCCCTCTCTTATGATAAAATGTTCCTCCCCCTGGTGTGAAGTCTAAACCTTCTTCAGCATCATGTAAATCGAAGCTGTTTCTTTCCACAAAGAGAAAATTAATTAGAAAGGAAAAGAAGCCAGCATGCTTATCTTTTGATCAGGTCCTTGACACAAGTAGTTCATGCCTTTCTTTAAAAAAAAAAAATGTCTCAGGCTTTTCATGTACACCTGCACTGAAGGCCTCATCAGTTTTATCTGAGTGGAATTATTAAGTTCCTCTAAGCTTGTCCACTAAAGAGGTGTCAACCGTGATGATGGAAGAAGGGAAAAAACATCACCAAATGCTGCAAGGTCTTTAGCTTTCTCTGGCTGTTTGTTTTTGCCCTCAATTGGTAAGGAAACAAAGAGGATTTTAATCTTGTCAAACAAAAGCCCCTGAGTAGCCAGAGGCATCTCATTGACTGTGCTCCAAGTCTTCTCGTTTCAGGTTGCAACATCTTCCTCTTTTGCTGATCCACAAGACTGCCTTTCTTACCTGGGGCTTAAAATGGTGAAGTGTGAAGCTCTTCTTTTTGTTTTGACAGGTGCTCTTTGCTAAACATCCAGTTTGCATTGGTGGTGCTAATACATGAGGGGGGGGAGGAGAAGAGAGGGAAACAACTTTGGGTATGTTAATGACCACAGTTAGCAAACCTCTGACTTTAATGTGTTTTATTAGCTAGCTTCACTTTTAGTTCTTAGGGTAAAGTGGAGAAAACAAATTACGCTGATAGAAAGAGAGTGTGAAAATTGTGTTCTTTGTTAGGAGCTGCCTGAACATCTTCTCTTTCCTTCACCCATCCCCCAAAATCTAATTATGGCTATGATGGATATCAAATCAGCAAACAAATCTGAACTTCCCACTTAGTACCTGCTTGGTACTAAGTACATGCATGGAAAAAATATGTGATTAGGCTGGATGAAGGCCAGGTGCATTATGCTGCCTTTTTAGCTAGTAATTTCAGCTATGGTAAATGATAAACTAAGGACTCACAGTTCTCCACACATAGCAAGAAATGTATGGTACAGTTCTATTCCAATTTATCTTGAAATACAGAAATATAGGTAATTAAAAGTTATTGTAAATAAAAGTCATGGAGCATTATTATTAAATATTAAAATTTATATGCTGTCCCATCTTCAGTGATTCTGGGCAGTTTACAAATTATTTAAAACATTAGAAACAAGAAATTAAAAGAGATAAGAAATAAAAAGGGGGAGCAAAGATGAAAGCAATGAACTGGATTGGGAAAAAAGAAAAAGAGAGAAAGAGAAGAAGGAAATAAGAAAGAATATAAGAAAGAGAGAGAAAAGAAATATATAAAGAAGTTACTTCCAACCTAAATTTGTATAAACAAATTTAGTAGTAATCACTAAAATTACAAGCATTTATCTCTTCATACCATATACTATCTTTACCTAAAACTGAATCCTTAAAGCCTCTTCTTTTAAGTCCTGGTGTTAGCAGAAAGTTCAAAAAGTAACAATATGTTTTATTTTAACCTTTTATTTATTAAAAATAAAACAACTATATATTTCTACCTTTTGCCTCTAACAGTCTTACTCTTTAATTCATTCAAATCTTGTTGTAGGACTTTGATTTCTCTTCATTACTTCTTTGTCATTCTTTGAAGAATTACATAGAATTCTTCAACAACCTCTTTTGAAAGTCCAGTAGAAAAAAGTTATCCAGATCAGTCTCTTGGTTTGTCACTGTATTTCCCATTTCAATTTTAAAATTTCATCCAGTTTCTTTTGCAGATCCATTGAAATATCCTTTTTCTAAATCATTACCTTGGTCTGTCAGTTGTAAGTCCCCTTTTGATATTATCTTTGTCTTATCAGCTAAAATTTGTTCCACATCTAATATTTCTTCATTAGCATTTTTAGACATAGTCTGGTCATAGAAGCAGACATTGGTACTGACATTGTTGATATCATGGCTACTATTATCTGATTCTATTCTTAACAAGTCATCTTTTGTATTTCTATTGTCATAACCATACTGCAGGCATGCCTATTTTGCCTAAAATCTTTAAACCTTCTAGTATCCAGTTTTGAAACCATGAAATGATTTATATGTGTTACTTCTTGCAAAAATCAAAACAGGGTCTGCTTTCCAGGAAAAGCTGTTTGTACTCTATAATTAATTCAAAAAACATTATTATAAAAAATTGAATATTCAAATTTTATTTGGGTGCTTAGTATGTTTATAACTTTCTATCAAAATCCTATTTAACTTTTTGCTGTTTATTTCAGATTCTTACATTTTAAAGCTTTGAATTAAAGTTTTATTTTGTTCAGGATTAAAGGCAGACTTACCCAGCATTTTCAAATGTATCATTCCAAAAATTTCTAAGAAGTTAATGAGCAATTTCCGAAAGTAATTAAAAAGTGAGATTTGCAAACTTAGTGTCCTTAAAAAGTGTTTGCTGGGGTTGCAAGCAAGATGGCTAATTCTGCTTGTCCTGAAGTTCAAATCAATGGAAAACTGCTATCCTACACTCCCCTTGCAAGGAGTAGTCACCTATTGACCACATATGTGAGCAATCTTCCAACTTCTCTTTATCCAGGTACAGATTTTCAAGGAACTGGTCTATTCCTTGGTCTTTGTCATGGTTATTAGCTCTACTTTTCAAGATCCATCTTCAGTTCACCATACTGCCGCCCTGAGTCTTCAGAGAGGGGCGGCATATAAATTTAAATAAATAAATAAATAAATAAATAAATAAATAAATAAATAAATAAATAAATAAATAAATAAATAAATAAATCCTCTGGAAGTCTTTCATTTCTCCTTATCATTTATCTTGCTATAAATTCTGGTGGTTAATGACTCCCCAGTTTAAACAAATTATTTTGTTTGGCAAGCCAGTAAAAGAAAACATCCAGGAGCTCACCTGATATATATATGGAAAACTGAACTGTTTGTTCTTAAGGATAGGCACTCTAGCCACAACAAGCATTCTCAGTGTGTATCATCCATCTGCTGTGCAGGAGCTAGAATACTCTTGAGCAGAGGTGTCATACTTGATTTCATTGAGGGCCACAACAGGGTTGATCTCAGGGGCCAGAATGGACGTGGCCAGGGTGGGTGTGCCCAGATTGACGTCACTCGTGTTGGGAGTGTCTGTGGTGGCTCAAGCACTCTGCCAGCGAAAACAGGCTCCCAAGCTCCATTTTCAGCCACGAAAATGGCGCCCTCTGGCAGTAGGCAGGAGGCAAGAGGCCAGTCCTTTGCTGTTTCTAGGGCAGCCCCATGGGCCAAATCTAAGCACCCCCATGAGCTGGTTCTGGCCCCCAGGCCTTGAGTTTGTACATAATATGCTTGAGTTCATTTACTGCATTCTCTCAGCACCTGAACTGTGGTACTGGAAGAATTCGCCTTCTATGCAGAGACTATTTGTTCAGGAATCACTCAAGACTTTGGGGTCTTCATGGAACTGTAGAGTTGTCCCAAAATATGTTATGGTTCTTATACAGCAAAATTTAGCCTTAACTTTTTTTTTAAATAACAAGAATTATTAGGTAGATAAAAGTGTTGATTTTGGCAGTGAATAAAGTGTTTCTGAATATTCTGAAATCTTGGAACAGATATTTTGATTTTTCTAAATTTAGAACAAATATCCTTTGTCTTAGGACAAAATTAGGACAAAATAAAATATATAGTATTTTCCATAATGGTTTCAGATAATCTGGCACCCTGAAATGTCCTGTTTTAAACCATGGAGACTAGGAAAGTCATTACAAAGAAAACAGCACAAGTGCAATGCCAAGCTACCGTTAGTTGAGAAGAGAAAGATGGGGTGGGATGGTGGTAACAAAGGGTCAGATACTTGTCTGTCTACCTTGGCTCTTACCCTCTGCTTTGTCACATCTCCCTATGCAATGCACACTTTTAATTTAATTCAAAGCAATTTGAAAATGTCAACATGATCCTTAATATTGTGAAAGTAACTATGTGAGTGCTTCACTCTGATTTAAGCAGGTAAAGGAACACTTACTGAATCGGATGCATTGATTGTTGTAATATCTTTATTGAGATCCAATTGTACTAGATTCTTTATTATCAAGATACTAATATTTTAGCAACGTACTTGAACAATTAGTGACCTCTGAGCATTAACTGCTGGCTGGATACATTTTAATCCAGATTCACACAAGTTTTGGAATTGGAACTTTTTAAGCATCCTGGGAGAGACTCTTTGCTGAAATAAACATACTAATTTTGCTAAACCCATTGCTCTGCTAGTCCTCTCTTTGAAATATGATACTATCAATGGTTTTGTCCATTTATACTTCAAAGATAACTTTACTTCCATGCCACAATATCAAATTGTTTCTTGAGGCCTGGATCTTTTGTTATGTTAACAAGAGGGGCTATTTCATTAAAAAAAAAAAAACATTATTGGCATATTGAAACGTCTAATGAGCTTTCCTCTCATTAGATGGATCTTCTACCAATGGGATGCTATAGAAATCCCAATATAGATAGTTGATGTTCAAATGTAAGTTTGTCCCCCAAACTCTGAAATTATTCAAGCAGAAGAAGTGTGAATCACTTTTAATTATTTATTGAAATATCTAAACAGTAAATTTGCTTTACTCATTTAGGAGAGATTCCAAATATTGAGGAATCAGAGGCAGCCAACTCACATTAGCCCTATAAGAATCCATTGTTTGTTCAATTGTTTTGTCATATCTGAATCTTCATGACCTGCTGGACAGTAATTTGTCACAATTTCCTGATAGACAGATACTTGTAAACTGATGCTTGTGTTTGTCAGATATAGTGTCTAGCTGTCTTATTTCTTTTGGCTTCTTTTTCTAATTGCTATAGATTTTTTTTCCAATCACCAAAATTTCCATACCCAAAATATGTATGCTTTAGCTTCATTATTGGCGCATCTACTGAGCTGTCTAGTTTCACTTCATCTCGTATTGAATGACTTGTTCCTCTTGCTGTCCAAGACACTCCCAACAATTTTCTCCAGCACCATAGTTCAAAGGCATCCAGGGCTATGTAAAGCTCTGAAGGATGATTTGATTTGACAAAGCTTTAGTTGAATTATCCCATCAAAGCAGATTCACAAATCGAAGCAGAGATGTACTGTGAAGCAGTGAACTGAGTGTAGTTGCTTTGAAGTGCTTCGAAGCCTTTTAGAGCATTTTGCAGATTTGATAGCATTTTCAGTTCTATATATGAAGAGTGCCAGGGGAGAGTTTAGTGATGTGAGGGACTCTTTGATATTAAGATGAGTAGCTAGCCAATCAGTTTAGTAGCTCATTAATTTTTCTGCCATTCAGAGTTATTTTGGGTGGCAGGGCTGATATTGCTTCAGTTCTCAGCTTCTTTAATGTGACCAACCACAAGTATAGCTTTGCTCTTGCTTGGCCGAATAGAATATTACACTTCTGTGTTGGCCCTGCCAACACAATTGAGTCTCAACTCTCAGCATGCTAAATATGGGGCTATGTTTTTATTCTGTGCAATCTGAGATACTTTTCATCTCTTGAAAATGAATAAATAAGTGCCAGGCTTACAGTTACAGGCACTGCCCCCAACTTTTCTAAGTCTCAAAATAGGATGAAAGGCAAGGCTACATGTGCCACTTGTATAATGCCAGCTTTATTTCTATGTCATTATATTTAATTTTTGATTTGTTTGGTCTGATTTTAAGTTAGGTCAATTCCAACTGACTACGGGTGGTTTACAAAGTAAAAAAAAAAAAAAACCCAAGTAAATACAATACAAGAAACATTAATCCCAAAAGGATTTTAAAAAAGGATTACAAAATGGCAACCCAGACAATGAAACAATTTGAAATAGTAGGAGTGTCTATCCAGTCTACCTCAAGACCTGAGAGAATAATCAGTATTCCAACTTGGAATACTGCATCCAATTTTGGTCCCCACATTACAAAAAAAGATGTTGCGACTTTGGAAAAAATGCAAAGAAGAACAAGTAAGATTAAAGGCCTGGAGAAAAAAAACATGAAGAACAGTTGCAGGGATCGGGCATGGATAGTCTAGAGAAAAGAAGGACTGGGGTGACATGATAGCAGTATTCCAGTATTTGAAAGGCTGCCACAAAGAGGAGGGGGTCAATTTATTTTCCAAAGCACCAGAGGGCAGGACAAGAAACAATGGATAGAAATTAATCAAGGACAGAAGCAACCTGGAATTAAGGAGAAACTTCCTAATAGTGAGAACAATTAACCAGTAGAACAGCTTGCCATCAGAAGTTGTGGGTGGTTCATCACTGGAGGTTTTTAAGAAGACATTGAACAGCCACTTGTCAGAAATGGTATAGGGTCCTCTGCTTGAGTGGTGGGTTGGACTAGAAGACCTCCAAGATCCTTTCCAGCTCTGTTCTGACTGATTGAATAGTCAGATTTTCAAGGACTTCTAGAATGCAATCAGTGTGGAAGCTCTGATGTAGATCTCATGGGGGAGATGGGGGGAACCTCATTCCAGAGAGCATATGTTATTACAGAGAAAGCATGCCTCTTGGGTCTTGAATGATGATACTGGCTAGGCAGAAACCATAGAAAATATTCTATGGCAGCAGCCTGTTTCTGCTTCTGCCAATTAATTACAATCTGAAATCTATGTATATGGTATAAGACCTGAGTCATGCCAATGATGAAGAAAGGGATAAGTCAAATTTGCCAACTAGCTATGCTAACTATCCTGGTACCCCAGGAATCATAAAGATCAAAGGCAGGAAAGCTACAGATTTCACAAAATCATTCATCCCAATCCTGTCCAGAAGACACTTTTTCCAACGTTCCTGCCCAGCCTGGCACCCTACTGACCCAGTGATATGATGATCTTCAGCAGGAGAGGACAAGCTTTTTCCACAATCACATTGACATTCCTAATACCCAATATATTCACTGATTAGAGCAGGGGTGGGTTCTACTTACCTTTACTACCAGTTCGCAATGGTATCACCTGTGCGCGCTCACTTTGCTTGTGCGCGCACCTTGCTGCACATGTGCAGAAGATTCTGCGCATGCGCAGATTGATGATTATGACATCCGGGGCAGTGGGCGGGGCCTACCGCCGGTTTTACTACCGGTTCTTGTGAACTGGTCCAAATCGGGGGCAACCCACCACTGGGTTAGAGGCAGCAGAGCACCTATGCCACAATGAGAAATCAATAGTCATTCTTTTGAATCATGCCAAACCTTCACTGCGGAAAATATATGGGAGAGATTAAATGTTAAATTTTAAAACAAATTCCCTGTTTCCTAAAGCTAAGATTAGACTCTCTGCATATCTAAAGTTAGGGAGAAGGTTTATATCAGTGCTTTGTGAACAGATTTTGTGTCACCAATATCAATAGTAGGTCTTCATATCTTCCAATATTTATACCTAAGTAGGAAAAGAAATCTTATACAGAAGTGAAATTATGGGAACTTGCAGTGCAATGGAGAACAATCAATGAAATCTGTTATTCTCTGTTGCTCTCTACTCAATTCCTAGTCAGGTAGAATCCATTTGCATGTAAAAGTAGTAGATATGAGAGAAAGAAACATCCAGAAAAGAGAACAAAGAAACATGTTAGGAGTGGTTGTAGTCAAAACTCCACATGTTAGGAAAAGTTTCATAATATGGATTTCCCTATTGTTAATTTGCAATAGGAGGGAAAACATGTGCAAAACTGATATGGACCTTAATTAAACTGAACTGTGTATCCCTAATTAGAAATATTTATTAAATGTGGAATAAAAACTGTTTAGGTAAATAAATGTTACTATGAAAACATGTTCTCCACTGGATTTTAATTTCTTTCCTAAATCTCTGGGTTGGGGGCACCTTCATTTCTTAAAGAATCCAACATCTTTCTGATGAATGTTATTGATCAGAAACAAAACTCTATGCTCTCTGATTAGCCACAATATGCCAAAATAAAAACCTATATTTTATACCTAATCATTTTTACCTAGAATTAGCTAAATAGTCTTAGCAAAGTGCTCTTGAAATCTTCTGAGAAAATACCCCAAAAATACTGTCAGAATTACCACCAATATCCTGCAGTTCATCAGTGAATAGCCAGTGTAGTGTAATAGGTAAGGTGTTTGACTTTGACTGCTACCCAAGGTTCATCTGGCAGTTTGAACTCTAGAGGGAGTAAGGTAAAGGTAAAGGTTCCCCTCACACATATGTGCTAGTTGTTCCCGACTCTAGGGGGCAGTGCTCATCTCCGTTTCAAATCCGAAGAGCCAGAGCTGTCCGAAGACGTCTCCGTGGTCATGTGGTCGGCATGACTACATGCCAAAGGCACACAGAATGCTGTTACCTTCCCACCAAATGTGGTCCCTATTTTTCTACTTGCATTTTTTACGTACTTTCAAGTACTTTTCACTGCTAGGTTGGTAGAAGCTGAGACAAGTAACGGGAGCTCACCCCATTACGCAGCACTAGGGATTTGAACCGCTGAACTGCCAACCTTTCGATCGACAAGCTCAGCATCTTAGCCATTGAGCCACCGCGTCCCTTCTAGAGGGAGTAGTTGTACTCAATAGAGTTCTGTAGCTGGTGCTATGGATGACAACCAAGTTGATTTCTGGAACGAAAATAAATGAGTCTGTGAAGTACCGGTTCTCCAGAACCTGTCAGAACCTGCTGGATTTCACCCCTGGAAGAAACTGATAATTGATACTCTGCTGTTGCTGATGGGGTTAACCAGGTAGTTGCTTTAGAATGACAACTGATAGGTAAGAGATTAAAAGGCATGCACATGAGTCAGTCAGCCCATATTCAGAATTTAAATGAAGAAGATCTCTAAGAGTTGATTGCTTTATAAAGAGGACGATGAGGAGCACAAGAAGCAGATCCCTCAAATCATCCCAAATTCATTTTATCAAAATTTAAATTAGTTATTGCTTTTTCTAATATATTTTATTTTAAATTATAATCAAATATAGCAAAAATAAAATAATGTAAAATGTATTCAATTACATTTGTATACATGTAATTAGTATACATTATAGTATTTAAAATAAACTAAGAGTTTACTACACTTTTTCTTTCTTTTTAATTAAGTATGCCACATATGACCAAAATAATAGAATAATAGGCTTGGAGGAACCTGGAAGGTCTTCTAGTCCAATCTCCAGCTCAGGCAGGTAACCCTATACTATTTCATAGAAATGGTTGTCCAATTTCTTCTTAAAAATTTCCACCCACAACTTCTGCTGGCAAGTCATCCCACTGATTAATTGTTCTAACTGTCAGGAAATTTCTCCTTAGTTCTATATTGGTTCTCTCCTTGATTAATTTCCATCCATTGCTTCTTGTCCTGCCGTCTGGTGCTTTAGAAAATAGTTTTCTTTGTGGCAGCCCCTTAGAATTAGGCTGATGAGATGATTGAGACAGATCCATTTATGGAACTTTGAATCAGATTCGGATGTTACATCAATAATTGTATGAAGTCTTAGAAAGGAAATGTAGGTAAATATTCATTATTTCTAAAATAAAAAATAAAATAAAATCTCCTGAACCTCAACCTGTCAGCATCTCAGCGCTGACATAGAAGAGGGAGATAAAGCCTGAACTTTTGCCTGCTAAATCCCTTTGAAGCTCGGTCTCCTTGGAAATGAAGAGGGGGGAACATTCCTGTGAACTGATGAGAAAAGAAGTCAGGAGAGTGACTTGGAAGATAGCCAATGAGAAGCAGAGAATTGGGGATCGGAAAGGGAGGGATTGGGGGGCAAAGGTCAGTCCTGACCGCACGAGTCATGATCCGGTTGCTGTACTCGAATAAAGAGAAAATTTCCTTAATGATTGGCAGTTCGGAAATTCATTTATTTTGAGATAGCATCGAAGTCTGACACAACCATTAGTCAACTTCATCAATAATAGCAGAATTATGAAAAGGGAAGTGATCTTTTCAGATACTGTAGGTTTTTCCTCTCATTATTATCTTTATCAATATTGGCATCATTGGAATCTTCATCTTTATTATCATTTATATGAGAGGCATCAATGCCATCAACATCCCTGAAAGAACAATTTTATGCCAAAATGTCCATTCAGTTTTTCTTTATGATTGTTTCTTTCGTGACATTTCTCGGTGTTTCTTTAGTCTAATGTTATTGTTTATCTTTTTTTTAAAAAAAGGAATTTTAATATAATGAATTGTGACTTAGTATCCTTAACTTTTTTGAATTATTTTTTCAATAAGAGGCTGCCCCCGCTTCCCCCCCCCCACCGCAGGGAAGAAGGACTTGTTCAATGGATCCACCCAAGATGCCTGAAAGATCCACTGGGACAGTTTCTGAAGTGTCTCAGTTTCTCAACTGAGGCCTTAACTGTTCCTTAGAATAGGCAAGTAACAGTAACCTTGGATTGGGCTTGCCCAGAGGTGGTATTCAGCAGGTTCTGACCAGTTCTGGAGAACCGGTAGCAGAAATTTTGAGTAGTTCGGACAACTGGTAAATACCACCTCTGACTGGCCCCACCCCCCACGTTTTCACTGCCTCCTGAGTCTCAGCTGATCGGGAGGGAATGGAGATTTTGCAATATCCTTCCCCTGCTACACCTGCCAAACCACGCCCACCAACCCATGCCATGCCATGCCACCAAGCCACACCCACAGAACCGGTAGTAAAAAAAAATGGAATCCCACCACTGGGCTTGCCTAAGCCTTGAGCTCTGTGTACATGGACCTCTGTATGATCTGCTCAGAGTTAGAATCTGGCTGAGCTGGATCAGTAATGATGCCTGGGGCTAGATCTTGTGCAATTGCTTAACGCATTGTAAGCCGCCCTGAGTCTCCGGAGAAGGGCAGCATATAAATCGAACCAATAAATAAATAAATAAATAAATAATTTTTCTGGGCTGAGTTGAATCCAGTTATTACAAGGAAGTAGGGTCCTGGGTTTTGACTTCTGTCACCTGTGAGTTGTCTATGCCTCTTGGTAGGTGATATTAAGCTGGGTCCAGCAGGGGTAAATGCTTCTGTATGGAAGGAAGTGGTTCTGTATGACCTTAATGAGGTGGTACTCTGCCCTTTCCTCAAGAGTTCTTCATTGGATGGACAATTTAGTCCATCAGTGGACAATTTTCATCCAGATTTCAGCCTATTTTTTTCATAGTGATAGGCCTACAAAATGCCTGGAGGAGGCAGATTATCTTGGCCCATTTTAGCCAATATCAGACCAGGATATAGTCTCAAGATGATAATTGATTATACCTATACCTCTGACTAGCCAGGATAGTGGAAGTATATATATATATATATATATATATATATATTGTGCCCTTATTTGATCTCTCACTGGATTTCAACATTATTAATCATAATATGGGATGGCTGAGTGGGTTGGAAATGAGAAGCACAGTTCTTCAGTAGTTCTCCTCTTTCCTCCAAGGCTGTTTACAGTCAATGCAGACTTGAGGGGGAGAGCTGTAGCCCCTACTTTTGCTTTGTGGGGTGCCACTGTGTTCAACTTTCTCTCCAATGCTTTTTAACATCTATATGAAACTGCTGGAAGAGGCCATCCATTTGCCTGGAGTTAAGAATCATCAGCTCAATAACGACAAAACCAAATTACTGTGGGTTTTAGGGCCACCCCTTACAGTGTGTTGCCATCTTTAACTCTGGCTGGGATTATTTTCTCCATTCAGAACTTCCATGCAATCTGGGAGTTTGCCTGGAGCCACAGCCCCTGCTCAAAGAGCAGATGGCAGTCATAGTCAGGAGTGTCTTTGCTCAAATTCATGTGGTGTGTCAGTTGTATCATTTCATAGATTGGGAGGAAACTGCTCACTCATCACCTCTCTACTTTAGTATGCATTCTATATGAGGTTGCCTTGTAAGAACATTCAGAAACTGAAATTGATCCACAGTAATGCATGCATCATTATAATCCTATGTAACAATATTGCTGTGTAAGTTGCACTGAGTCAGTAGGCTTTCAGTTGCAATTCAAGGTGGTGATTGTCACCTTTAAAGCCCTACATGAGATGGGTCAGATTACTCATGAGACACATACACCCCATCCTTACCGATGGACAGTGTCATCTGGCAGTGTCTTAGAAATGTGCCTTCTTTGTCATGGCCCTACCTTATGGGACAGATGGCCTTCAGATATGGATAGCCCTTATGAGTTTTTTTAAAGTAGTAGAGACCTGGCTTTCCCTCCCATCCATGCATTTCAGCCAGGATGTTGATGGAGCTAGCATGATGTACCGTATTTTTTGGAGTATAAGACGCACCGGAGTATAAGACACACCTACCTTTTTTGATGAGGAAAAGAAGAAAAAGAAATCTCCCTCTGTCTCTGTCTCTGAGCAATTTTGCCTCTTTGCAGCAAACAGCAAACAGCCTGCTTTACTTTCATTTTCGCTTTCAGCATAGCTTGATTAGCACAAGGAAAAAAAAATCTGCTCCAGCAATTTACCTCTTTGCAGCAAGCAACAGAGCCCTGCGCAAAACAGCTGAGAGCAAATCAGCTGAGAGTCAGGAAGCTAATCCAATCAATTTGTGCTAATTAGGCTGTGCTGAAGCTGAAAGGAGCTGTTTTTTCTTGCTGTTTGCTTGCAAGGAGTAACTGCTGGGAGGCAGAGGCCAAAGTGTGGGGGCCAGTGGGTGGGCAGGGCTACATTCGGAGTATAAGACACACCTAAATTTTCACCCCCTTTTAGGGGGAAAAAAGGTGTGTCTTATACTCTGAAAAATACGGTAGTTGATTCTTGGGTGGCAACTTTGATTTCTATTTTAAATTATTTTTGTTTTTAATTATCTTTAATTAATTGTCTTTTTTTTCTCTTTGCTGCTCAGAGTTCCTTGTGATAGATGCATGTCTATATAAATTTATTTAATAAACAAACTATTTATTTATTTATTTTATTCAATATATAACATGATTCCATATGAACTGCTGGCAATTTACTTATATTGATTAATTAAAACCATAAAATGTTAAATGTTTTCATTTTAAGTTTTATCTTACCATAAATAATATTCCATACTATGTGTCATCAAGCCTTAAACCACAGGGCACAGATCACTCAAAAAGCAAAAATCATGGAAACTTCAATATAGTAAGGAGTTTTAATGAACAAATTAGGGGTAAAATACAGAAGTTTAAAAACTGGAGTAGAAACTTGCAGCCCTTATTCACTAGTGAGTGAATTAGGACATCATTTATTTGAATATTTGGAACCTCTATTTTCCTGGGTTTCGGCAATGTGGACTGAGGTGCTAGTTATGGAATCTTCAACTGACTTTTGTTCTATTTGTGTTGTTTACATTTAACATTTCCAGCTTCTCCACAATTTCTCATAGGTTTCCATTTCCAACAACTTTGTAAATTAAAACTGTTTAATATAGTTTTGTTTTGATTGCATTTCCAACAGCCAATTAAGAGTCATTCCACCCCACTTGCCTCATTTCAGAATTTGGGGTCCTCATTATCTCTAATCTGGAAACATACTCTGGATGAATCATTTACATTGAAAGTAAGTGATCCTGAAGATACCTAGGAGTAAGACTATATAATTCCTTATAGGTAATGAGCCATACTATGAATTGTACTCTGAAATCTACTAGCAACCAACTCCTGTATTATGTGATCTTGACAGCTTGGAGGCTAAAACATATAAATAACAGTTGTTGGAATTGGGTATGTCTATTTTAATGAAAAGGACTAGGAGTGACATGATAGCAATGTTCCAATATCTCAGAAGAGGGAAACACAAAGAATAATAATAATAATAATAATAATAATAATAATAATAATAATAATAATAATAATAATAATAATATTGTTACCACCAACAGCAAATGCCACCTCTGCAATGAAAAAGAAGAGACAGTTGACCACCTGATCAGTGGGTGCAGCAAAATTTCACAAACTGACTACCTACAACGCCATGACCGTGTTGCTAAAATCATTCACTGGAAATTGTGCCAGAAGTTTGGATTTGAGTACAGCAAAAACCACTGGGAACATCAGGTTGAGAAAGTTTTAGAGAATGAGAAACTCAAGATCTTGTGGGACTTTAGGATTCAGACTGACAGGCACTTGGTCCACAACACACCTGACATAACAATAGTTGAAAAGAAAAAAGTATGGTTCATTGACATTGCAATACCTGGTGATGCACGAATTGAAGATAAGCAGCAAGAAAAAATCACAAAGTACCGGGACTTACAAGTTGAAGTTGAGCGACTGTGGAAAAAGAAATCGTGTGTTGTCCCGATTGTAATTGGAGCCCTCGGAGCAATACCCAAAGGGCTACCCCACTATTTAGAAATTCTAAATTTGCCGGACTTGAACATTTTGACTCTACAAAAAACCACCTTACTCGGAACAGCTTACATCCTCCAACGATACCTTAACAGTTCCTAGGTCCTTGGTTAGGACTCGAGCTGCTGAGCTATTAACCAGCCTCAAAGGCTGTGAATCTCACTAAAGATTAAATAATAATAATAATAATAATAATAATAATAATAATAATAATAATAATAATAATAATAATAATAATAATTTTATTTCTATACCGCCTGTCAGCGTTCCAAATTAGGCTCTCTTCCAGCGCTGACATAACAAGATGAAGCAGGAGCTTGATTTATTGCTGAGATGAACTTTTACCTAGTTTTGTGTGTGTACAGATAGGGTTTCCTGGGAGACGAGGAGGGGGGGCTACATTCCTGTGAAAAGAACGTGCCGGGATGTAGAGATGGATATGCATGTTGGCCAATGGGACATTGGGGTTGGAGAGCGGAAGAGGAGGGGGTTGGAAGGAGGGGCCAGTTTGGCTACAATTAGAATCAGGGATGTCGGCTTATTTCTGTTCTTAATAAAAAATGATTCATTAGAGACTGCGCTTGAAAATGAAACTTATTTTAAGATAGAACCGAAACCTGACAGACAGCCAAACTCTCCTCCAAATCCAGGCTGGCTGAGTTTAAATCATCCCGTTCCCTCCCAGACATCTGGTCGGACGGACTATGGCTGAAGCCAAGCCCTCGGAGGAAAGCCTGCTTCAAGAAACGGGAGGAGCAGAAGCGGTCGTGATTCCAGCCAACTTGGAAAATACAAAGGTAAAAGATAAAGAAAAACCCCTAAGTGAATTGGGAAGGGCGAGCTGGGGATGGGAATGGCAGCAAAGCCCAGACAAGGCAGCACCTCCCCACCCCAGGATGAGAGACGAGGCAAAGGACTACCAACTCCAAGGCTGGCCCTCCAGAGCTCAGCACAGAGAGGAGAGGGCAGAGAGGGAGGAACCACCCCAGTTCAGAGGGAAGTTCGATGGTGACCCAGACAACCTCGCCCAATTCCTCGATTCAGCTCAGATATACATAGAGCGGTTCGGACACCTCTACCCTTTCCCCAGAGCCCTAGTGAATGCTATCTCGGAAGGGCTGGAGGGAGAAGCAAAGAGGTGGTCAGCATCACTCTACAAATACAGGGCCCCCCAGCTACAAGATGCGGATGGGTTCTTGCAACTATTGAGAGCCCATTATGAGGAGGAGGAGGAGGACCCCTATGTGGAAGACGAGCTCAGAAACCTAATGCAGACGGGGAAGCCTATCAGAGAGCATATCCGTGAATTCAGGAGAGTCATTGGGACACTGCCTCCCCTACCAGAGCGATTGCTGGTGTATTTTTTTAGAACAAGCCTAGATAAAAGAATTTCCCAAGTGACTGCCTATCGTGACATCCCAAACCGACTCGCTGAATGGTTCCGGGTAGCGATAAAAGTCGACAGAGGGCTGCGGGCGAGTGACACGTCAAAACCACCAGAGGGAAAGGAGAGAGGCCGACCAGCCCAGGGGCCACTCAATAGACGAGAAACCCCAACATCACAGCCCTCCTACAGACCAACTGCCCCATGGAGCCCACTGAAATGCTACAGATGTGGGGGAAGCGGCCACATAGCAGCAAGATGTGGAACGCCTAGACCGGGACCCGATCCACCACCCAAAGCACGGCCGGAACGAGGGCCCAAGCGCGTCACCCACGTACTGCAGGAAGCTCCCCAAATCCCTGAGTTCTTCGCTCATCTGACCGAAACCAGAGGAATCCCAGATGAGAGAGATCAGTTCCCCGAACCCTATGACACGGAAGACGAAGGCGAGGATGACCCGATGGTGAGTGGACCCGTCCACCCTTTTCTTTTCCCCATACGCCTAACAGCCCCCAAAACAGGGGCCCAAGAGACTTTCCAAGCCCTAATAGACTCGGGTAGCACACGGTGCCTAATCAGCCTACCCACAGTTCTAAAATTGGGAATCCGAGCTAAACAGCTCAAACAACCAATTCGCTTCGAGCAAGTTGATGGGTCCCTAGTGGGAGGAACATATGCCACACATTTGACTGAACCCGTGAGACTAGAACTCGCAGATCACTGGGAGACGATCCGCTTCATAATAGCCCCCAAGATGACAGAACCAGTCATATTGGGACTCTCATGGCTCGACAAATGGGGCCCAATCATTTGGTGGCAAGAGGGAACCCGCAGGCTGAGAATAGCAAAGGGGCCCCAACCCCTGCCGCCCCGACCAGAAGAATTCCCTCCCACGCTGAAACCCCAAAGCAGCCCTCCACTACAGAAGAAAACACCACCAACACAAGGGCCCCTCCCAGAAGGTGCAGCAAAACAATTGGCAGCCGCACCCACCACCGCTTGTAACGCAAACCAGATCCCAAGGGAGTACCAAGACCTTGCAGGGGTATTCAGCGAGGCCGAGTGTGACATTCTGCCCCCCCACCGCGAGACCGATTGTGCCATCGAGATTATCCCAGGAGCGAAACTACCCAAACCTAAAATGTATGCTATGACGCCCCGAGAAATGCAGGAAATGCGGGACTACATAGACAAAAACTTACAAAGGGGATTTATTGAGCCAGTGAAACCAAGGGTAGCGGCGCCGGTCATGTTTAAAGAGAAAAAGGACGGCTCTATGAGACTGGTGGTCGACTTTCGAAGTATCAACGCTGTTTGCGTACACAACTTGTACCCCCTCCCCCTCATGAAAGACATGTTAGCCCACCTAGCTAAAGGGAAGGTTTTCACCAAACTAGACCTTCGAGAAGCTTATTACTGAGTACGCATAAGGGCAGGAGATGAATGGAAAACAGCATTCAACTGCCCCCTGGGTAGTTTCCAGTTTAAAGTAATGCCTTTTGGATTGCAAGGAGCCCCGGCAGTGTTCATGCAGTTAATAAACGAAGTCTTACATGAACACCTTTACAAAGGGGTCCTCGTCTACCTGGACGATATTCTTATCTACACGGAGACCATAGACGAACATATACCCCTCGTCCGCCAAGTACTGGAAAAACTGCTACGGGCAAACCTATATGTCAAACTGCCAAAATGCGATTTCCACCAATCACGGCTAGACTACCTGGGCTACCGAGTATCAAATGAGGGGATAGAGATGGACCCAGCCAAGGTCCAATCAGTTCTACAATGGCAGCCCCCTCGCACCTGCAGACAACTGCAAAGTTTTCTAGGTTTTGTGAATTTCTACAGACAATTCATCCCCTCGTTTGTGAAGATTGCCAAACCTTTGACAGACCTCCTAAAGACAGGAAGCCCAGCGATGAAACCTCGCCCGGGACAACCCCTACAGTGGGACCTGACCTGCCAACAGGCATTTGAGACGCTAAAAGGACTGTTCGCGAAAGAACCTGTCTTAAAACACCCGGATCCAGAACAGCCTTTTGTCATCCAAGCAGACGCAAGTGATGTGGCAGTAGGAGCCGTGTTACTCCAAAAGAACAAAGGGGATCTACAACCCTGCGCCTACACCTCCCGCAAACTCACCGATACGGAGAGGCGATGGGAGGCGTGGGAGAAGGAAGCGTTTGCAGTAAGGTGGGCCTTGTTGACCTGGCGGCACCTTCTAGAGGGAGGCCAGAAACCATTTGAAGTCTGGACTGATCATAAAAACCTAGAGGCCCTAAAAACCCCACGAAAACTGTCGCCCAGGCAAGTGCGGTGGGCACAATACTTCAATCGTTTCAATTTCGAGCTTAAGCACATCCCAGGTGGGAGAAATTTCCTGGCTGATGCCCTCTCCCGGATGCCCCAATACAACAGTGAGCGGGAGCAGGTAGTGAATGCCATCATCCCCTCCACCCAAGCTGCGGCCCAAGTGATCACCAGACGGCAACGACGTGACCAGCAAGGCCAACTTGCAAGTGACTTAACTGCAAAATTAAAAAATGAAACGCTGACAGACCCCTGGTATCGGGACAATCAACATCTCTTGACAAAAAGAGATGAACTAGCATGGAGGGGGACAAAGCTCTATGTCCCACAGAGTTTACGCATCCTGATTCTCAAGAGGAGCCACGATGTTAAACCAGCAGGACACTTCGGGTTCCTAAAGACTCTGCACCTAGTACGGAGGCAGTTCTGGTGGCCACATATGAGAAAGGACGTAGACAGTTATGTAAAAAGCTGCACCATTTGTGCCACGATGAAGACAAGGCCAGGGTGCCCGCCTGGATTGTTGCAACCAGTAGCTGAGCCAACAAGACCATGGGAGGAGATTGCAATGGACTTTATAGTAGACCTACCGAGGAGTAGTGGAAATACAGTGATCTGGACTGTAATAGACTTATTCTCCAAACAGGCACACTTCATTCCTTGTAGTGGACTGCCTTCAGCCCGTCAGTTGTCCAAACTGTTCCTGAAACACATTTACCGCCTACATGGAGTCCCCAGGAGAATCATTTCCGACAGAGGGGTCCAGTTCACAGCAAAGTTCTGGAGGGAGTTTCTACGATCCATAGGTTCATCCCAAGGGCTCAGCTCAGCATTTCACCCGAGTACCAATGGGGGGGCAGAAAGACTGAACGCTATGATAGAACAGTATTTAAGATGCTACGTCGACTACCAGCAGTCCAATTGGGCAGACCTCCTATCTTTTGCGGAGGTTGCATATAATAATGCTGTCCACAGCAGCACGGGGCTAACCCCGTTCAAAATAGTGAGTGGCATGGATTTTGTTCCCATGCCAGAATACCCGAGGGAGCCCCCTTCCTCAGTCAGTTTGACCGACTGGATGGCAATGTTGAGACAAACTTGGGAAAATGTTAAGAGGGCGCTGGCAAAGGCGGCTCAATCTTATAAGGACCAAGCAGACAAGCACCGAACTCCCCAAAGACCATTTCAGCTGGGAGAGAAAGTTTACCTCTCCACCAAGTACTTGAGACTTAGACTCCCGAGCAGGAAATTGGGCCCAAAATTTATAGGACCATTTCCTATAATAAAAATAATCAACCCCATTACAGTGCAATTGCAGTTGCCACGGCTTTTGGGGAAAATTCACCCCGTTTTTCACAGTAGCCTTCTAAAACCTGTAGTGGGGTCTACTTTAAGGCCGACACCACGTGAACCCCCTGGGCCCCTGGTTGTTGGGGGCCAAACGCACTACGAAGTGCAGCGGATTCTTGATTCAAGATGGCACAGGGGGCGCCTTCAGTACTTAATTAAATGGAAGGGTTACCCATTGTCAGAGGCTTCCTGGGTGAAGAGCGCAAACATCCAAGCTGATCGCCTTATAGCAAGATTCCATGCAGACCACCCGGGAAAGCCGGGAGGGGGGGTGCACAGTCAGGGAGGGACTGATGAGACTAATCTTAATGTGTTTTCCCTATGGGATAGGTGATGTCGCAGAAGTGAAGGGAGAGGGGCCGGATGTCAGCGTTCCAAATTAGGCTCTCTTCCAGCGCTGACATAACAAGATGAAGCAGGAGCTTGATTTATTGCTGAGATGAACTTTTACCTAGTTTTGTGTGTGTACAGATAGGGTTTCCTGGGAGACGAGGAGGGGGGGCTACATTCCTGTGAAAAGAACGTGCCGGGATGTAGAGATGGATATGCATGTTGGCCAATGGGACATTGGGGTTGGAGAGCGGAAGAGGAGGGGGTTGGAAGGAGGGGCCAGTTTGGCTACAATTAGAATCAGGGATGTCGGCTTATTTCTGTTCTTAATAAAAAATGATTCATTAGAGACTGCGCTTGAAAATGAAACTTATTTTAAGATAGAACCGAAACCTGACACCGCCCTTCTCCCGAAGGACTCAGGGCGGTGTACAGCCAATTTAAAAAGCACAAGACACAACAATGATTAAAAATTAAAATAATTAAATAAATTTGGCCGGATTAAAACCCAAAAAATTTAAAATACCCCCATTAAAACTATTATGTTGATAGCCCAGCCTGGCGGAACAACAGGGTCTTCAATGCGCAACGAAACACCCGGAGGTCGGAGATCTTACGTATTTCCGGGGGCAGTTCATTCCACAGGGCTGGGGCTCCCACAGAGAAGGCCCTCCCCCTGGGTGTCACCAGCCGACATAACTTGGCTGATGGCACCCTAAGGAGACCCTCTCTGTGGGAGCGGATTGGTCGGTGGGAGGCTATTGGTGGCAGAAGACGGTCTCAAAGGTACCCGTGTCCTATGCCATGGAGCGCTTTAAAGGTGGTAATCAACACCTTGAATCGCACCCAGAAGACCACTGGGAGCCAGTGCAGCTCGCGCAGGAGGGGTGTCACACGGGCACAACAGGTTGCGCCCATAACCACCCACGCGGCCACATTCTGGACCAGTTGGAGCCTCCGAGTGCTCTTCAAGGGGAGCCCCATGTAGAGAGCATTACAATAGTCCAGCCGGGAGGTGACAAGGGCATGAGTGACTGTGTGCAAGGCGTCCCGGTCCAGAAAGGGCTGCAACTGGCAGATCAGGCGAACCTGATAAAAGGCCCCCCTGGCCACGGCCGTCATGTGCTCTTCTAAAGACAGCCGTACATCCAGGAGGACACTCAGATTGCGAGCCCTCTCTGTGGGGGGCAAAGATTCACCCCCAATAGTCAGCAATGGCACCTGCTGACTATATCGGGACTCCGGCAGCCACAGCCACTCGGTCTTGGAAGGGTTGAGTCTGAGCCTGTCCCGAGCCCTCCAGAGATCATCCACCAACGCGACCAATGCTGTTTCTGTGCTGTGCCCCTGCCTGAAGCCCGACTGGCACGGGTCTAGATAGATAGCTTCATCCAGGTGCCTGGGCAGTTGTCGTGCCACCACACTCTCGACAACCTTCGCCACAAAGCGAAGGTTGGAGACCGGATGGTAGTTAGCTAATTCAGCCGGGTCCAGGGAAGGCTTCTTGAGGAGGGGCCTCACCACCGCCTCTTTCAAGGCGGCGGGAAAGGCGCCTTCACTCAGAGAAGCAGTTATAATCCCCTGGAGCCAGCCTCGTGTAACCTCCCGGGAGGCCAGTACCAACCAGGAGGGACACGGGTCCAATAAACATGTGGCGGCACTAATCCTACCCAGAACCCTGTCCACATCCTCGGGAGCCACAGGATCAAACTCCTCCCAGATAATATTTTCAAGACCTGCCCCTGTCTCCTCCCCTGGACTCATCCAATCGGAGTCCAAGCCATCCCGAATCTGAGCGACTTTATCATGCAGGAATTGCACAAAATCCTCAGCGCGGCCCTGCAAGGGATCTTCCCGTACTCCCCCCCAAAGAAGGGAGTGGGTCACCCTAAACAGGGCGGCTGGGCGGTTCTCTGCAGATGTGATAAGAGCGGAAAAATGGTTAGATTTCACCGCTTTTATCGCCACTAGGTAGGTCTTGATGCTCTCTAGGCGTCTTTTCCGATGCTTCATCTCTCTCAGCTCCTCAGAGAACCAAGGAGCCAATTGAGATCGGCATCAGGTCAGAGGCCGCAAAGGCACGACGTGGTCCAAAGCTCCGGCAGCCGCCCTTTCCCAGGGAGGGAATCAGGCTATTCTCCAAAGCACCTGAGGGCAGGACAAGAAGCAAAGAATGGAAATGAATCAAGGAGAGAAGCAACCTAGAACTAAGAAGAAGTTTCCTGACAGTTAGAACAATTAATCAGTGGAACGACTTGCCTGCAGATGTTGTGAATGCTCCAACACTGGAAGTTTTTAAAAAGAGATTGAGACAACTATTTGTCTGAAATGGAATAGGGACTCCTGCCTGAGCAGGAGGTTGGAGTAGAAGACTTCCAAAGTCCCTTCCAACTCTGTTATTCTGTTCTGTTCTGCTTATACCCCTCAGCAAGTAAATTATTGTATTTTGAACTGCTTGAAGTTTCTGAATAGAGTTCGAGAGCAGCTTTATCAGAGCATGAATAGGCCATCCTGGAGTTAACAAGGGTAGGTGTAAGGGAAACCAAAGTATTCCTACCATCTTGGGCTACAACCGGGGGCCAGATAGAGTTGGGCAAATATCATATCATCCACCTATCTCTTTCACAATAGCTGAGAGTGGAGGAAGCCTTCCAAGTCACAGACCTGCATCTTTAGGAAAAAAATGCTTACCTTGGCTAACTAGAGTAATATTTGAAGCAGAGGGGGGAAAATAAATGGTTTCTATGCAACTTCAGTTTTTCCCTGTACCTATAGTTCAGGAAAAATACTGAAAACCATTGGGAGATCCAAAAGAACAAAACTGAGCCCACTTCTTCTATCCAGAGCTCAGCAAAGACTGTACCAAAGTGATCATTGCTATTTTCATCTCATATCCATGTCTTAAGGCTGACTAAAATGGAACCAGATAATGTGTTGCCTAGGGCGTTCCTGTCATTTTAGCCTCACCTCATTCATGATCAACTTTCCTGAAAAAATAAGGCAATCATTATCTAAGTTGGCCAGATCCACCTAGAATTTCCTTAAAATGGGATTGAAAGGGATTTGTAACTGCCTTTTTCAAAGTGGTCGTCATCATGTCTCCTCGTCTCCACTTCCCAGATTCAGACAACCACCAAGACTATTACTCCTGCAGCTTCATGACGATTGGGCATGGAACTAACCCAGCGGTGAAATTCATTTTTTTTTACTACAGGTTCTGTGGGCATGGCTTGGTGGGCGTGGCTTGGTGGGCACGGCAGGGGAAGGATACTGCAAAATCTCCATTCCCACCCCACTCCAGGGAAGGATACTGCAAAATCTCCATTCCCACTCACCTCCAGGTGAAGGATACTGCAAAATCTCCATTCTCAGCCCACTCCAAGGGAAGGATACCACAAAATCTCCATTCCCACCCCAGTCCAGGGGAAGCATACTGCAAAATCTCCATTCCCACCCCACTCCAGGGGAAGGATACCACAAAATCTCCATTCCCACTCCACTCCAGGGGAAGGATACTGCAAAATCCCCATTCCCTCCCCACTCCAGGGAAAGGATACTGCAAAATCTCCATTTCCACCTCACTCCAGGGGAAGGATATTGCAAAATCTCCATTTCCACCCCACTCCAGGGGAAGGATACTGCAAAATCTCTATTCCCTTCCCACTCTGGGACCAGACCTTTGCCGGGTCTCCAAACTACTCAAAATTTCCACTGCCGGTTCTCCAGAACCTGTCAGAACCTGCTGGATTTCACCCCTGATCTATCCCATGGGTAGCAAAATTCACATTGCAAATCACCTTTTCCAGTTCCTCCAGTTCCTCGGAATTAACAAATTTGAATTTCATCCCAGCTAACTTTGTATGATTTTATCCCATTCCCCTTTGACCCTGCCCATGTTGAATCATCAGTGATTTTCAGAGAAATATTGCACAAAGTTCTCACAGCAGCACTCACAAGGTCTTTATACAATTATCCCCCAATAGATGCATGTCACTGTGAAAATGATTGCCAGAACTCAAGCCACTAATGCATTGACAGCAGAGGATTAATTTTGCTTCACTACTTTTATCAATACAGCGTATAGCTGGATGTGAGCTCTTAACCATATTTTGTCAGGTTTACCTCCTGTACTCTTTCTGCCACAATATTTCAGGAGATTATTCTGCTTCTTCATCTTCCAGTGTTTCTCAGCAAATCAAGGCCCTTTTACCCAGGATCTGTGGACAGGAAGAGGCTGCTCTAGAGAAATGTCATCAAGCACTCTAGCCATTTCCATCAAGTGCAATAAGCATTCACTTTCCTTTCTTAAGATGACCCAGCCTTGATACCATTATCATCCAATCTCCCCATTAAACTCCTTCAGACCATCTGACATACGACACCAAGGACACAATCTTCCACCAACACCTCTAATAACGTCTAACAAAAATTTCAGAATAGCAACATACCATCCATTGGAATGCAATCATTTCAGATTGTTCTCCTTGATCACCAACCCACCCCAGATAACCTGATATCAATTGCCATTTTGGTTTGGTTTGGTTTTTAAGTTTAATGATCCATTCCAATAAAACAGGTACTAAGAAAGTTGAATGGTAGTTGAATTTTTCATCTGAAAAATTGCATTTCATATCCCAGCCTATATAAAATAATAATATCTGGCGCTGTCTTTTCTATTTATGGTGAAAATTCCTTTCTAAAAGGAAAAAAAAATTAAAATTGATCTGTTTTGTTCAGAAACCAATTCCGCTTTACATTATCAGTTTGCTGAAGCATTTTAAGTTGGCCAGCCTGTTCTGTTTATTGTATTTGTTCTTGCCAATGCTCTTTTATGTTGGCATTTTATTGTTCTTATTGCATTTCATGACTGCATGACTTTTTTTTGTATTTATTATGCCTTCCCCAGATACCTTTTGATGAAAGACAGTTTATAAAAATGCAGCCTGATTCATTCCGTGCTTATCTATAAGGAAGCCCCACTGTGTTTTGGTTGGGTTTATTCCGAGATAAATGCACAGGATTGCAGTTTGAGAAAGAGACAACAGAGATAATCTTCCAATAAAGAAAACCACCCTCCTCTCCTGCCGCCGCCACCCCCCCCCGCACCCCAGCAGCTTTTTTCATTTCACAAGTTGCTACTGATCTGACTCAAACTATCCATTGCTGCCTACCTGCCCTTACTACCAGAACATTAAAGCTTATATGAAAGATTGCTGGAGTGAATACTAATTGACAGGATTGGGCCCATGATGAACACCTGGGGCTGTCAATATATTCAGATAAACAGATGGCTGCAAGGAGCTTGTTTGTAGTTCTCAAAATTATTTTGTCAATGGTGCCATCTCCTGGTAGATAATTGCTAAGAATTATCTCCAAAATGCTTCTGCCTCTGAATCCCCGCTAATATTTATTGACATTATGCTAAAATTGCAAATTTTACAAGAAGAGAACTAGCTTAATCTAGTTGCCTTGACATCTTTATTTTCTTGCATGCAACTGCTAAGGTGCTTTGGTTATTGCTGTTGTTGTTGGCAGTAGTAATAGTGTCGAAAGATCATTCAAAAGCATCATTCAACAGCTCTTTGTATAATTAGATCCTTTTAGGAAAAATAGGTCTCAGCAAATGTGTTTATCTTTTTTTCCTCTTTTTCAATTTTAGTTGCTTTTAGCTGAAATACTTTATGCATTTATCTTCAATGAACGCTTTAGATTAGAAATCTTGTGAAAAAACGGCTAGCCACAGATATCTTGGGCAAGATGTGTTTGACTAATTTAATAGAAAATTGTTATATCGTTTTTTTTTTCCTTACAAGGATTCAAACCTGATTGACTGAACTACAATATCAGTACAGAAAAAGTAGTGTGATCTATTCAACTATTCACCCATGTTTGCTAGCACCGGATTCAGCATGGCTACTGAAACTTAATATCAAACTTATTTTTTTTTTGACTAGGCTTGGAGCATGACATAATCAGAAACAGATTGGCAGTGTAGTCTCTCAGCATCCTGGCACATGTGTTCTGTCTCAGATGGTATATGTAGATCCTAAAGTTAAATAACAATACGGTAAATAAAAAAATAATGGCTGAATTTACCAAATCATCTACAATTTGGGAATTCCCATCTCAAATTTCACAAGATTTTGTTGAAAACCCAGTTTGTGGGGGCAATAAGCTGACTTTGTATAAAATATACAAAAGTATGAAGGCTATTGCTTAACGCATTGTAACGCTTAACGCACTGAGTCTCCAGAGAAGGGCGGCATATAAAAATAATTTTTTTAAAAAAAGAGTCAAAATCTGATAAGATTTTAAGAAAGAATGGCCATCCTGCAGCCTCTCACAACATTTAGGACAATTTAAAAAACACTACTCAGATAAAACTGGATAATTTATAAGAGTTTTTCATTGATCTGAAAAAAGTTGATGGATTAGAACCTGCTGCATTTTAAATCTGGACATTCATTAAGATTTTGACTTGATCTGTTAAACTCTAACAATTAGAAATCTGTGATTTTTGGTGTCACCGTTTTTGATGACCATTTAAACATTCACCTTTACAAAGAAGAGTAAAAAAGTTTCCATGTGGATGCAGTTCCACTTGTATAGGAATGCTTCCTTCTGTTCTTTCTTTCTGGCACAAAGAGCCTTGGTGGCACAATGATTAGAATGCAGTATTGCAGGCTAACTCTGCTGATTGCCAGCAGTTCAGCTCAAAGTTGATTCAGCCTTCCATCCTTCCAAGGTTGGTAAAATAAGGACCCAGATTGCTGGGGGAAATAAGCTGACTCTGTAAATGGTTTAGAGCAGGGGTGGGTTCTACTTACCTTTACTACCGGTTTGCTCGCTTCGCTCATGCGTGCGAGCGATCACCTATGATGATGTCCGTGTGAGTGGGCGGAGCCTCCCACCGGTTTTACTACCAGTTCTTGTGAACTGGTCCAAACCGGGGGAAACCCACCACTGGTTTAGAGGGGGCTGTAAAGCACTATGAAGCAGTATATAAGTCTAAGTGCTATTGTTGTGCTATTCACACAATACCAAACCAGGAGCTCAAACATGCAAAGAATCAGCAACTGCAGGCACAAATCTACCTCCACCTCCTCAGTGAATAGAGGGGGAGTTAGGTGTATACAGCAATATCTTGGCATCAACAAAATCAACAGAGGTAACTTCATTTTACCCCTTTATAGTATTTCTTTATGACTTTTCTGCCCTTTTATCAAGATGCACATAATAATATGCATAGTATCCCTTCTATCTTCCACATTCCATCCTCTCCAAATTCTCTGAAGTAGAATATTTCTGGCACAAAGGTATCAAATAACCCTCATTGATAAATAAGAATTTGAACTTTGATTGCATTTGTCTGAGCCTGATATAGTAATCACACTACCATATTTGTTGTTGTTCTTAGTTGCGAAGTCATGTCCGACCCATTGTGACCCCATGGACAATGCTCCTCCAGGCCCTTCTGTCCTCCACCATCCCCTGGAGTCCATTTAAGCTCACAGCTACTGCTTCAGTAGCTCATCCAGCCACCTTGTTCTCTGTCGTCCCCTTCTTCTTTTGCCTTCAATCTTTCCCAGCAATAGGCTCTTCTCCAGTGAGTCCTTCCTTCTCATTAGATGGCCAAAGTATTTGAGTTTCATCTTCAGGATCTGGCCTTCTAAAGAGCAGTCGGGGGTTGAACTCCTCTAGGACTGACCGGTTTGATTGCTTTGCATATTACCTGTCATAAAATGCAATTTTCATTTTTCAAAGTTCCATATGGAGTTGGGCAGGATTTTTTTAAAAATCCACCACATCACTGCATCTATGAACAGAGAAATTATGTAGATCAGGTGTTCCCAACTCCCAGTCCATGGTCTAGTACCAGTCCATGGCGTACCAGAAACCAGGCCATGCAAACAAGCGAAGCCTCATCCATGGGATGCAGGCAACACACGAAACCATGCCCCCTCCAGTTCACGTAAAAACCTCTCTCCACTGAACCGGTCCCTGGTGCCCAAAAGGTTGGGGGCTGCTGATGGAGATGATTGCTCTATTTTTAAACTGAATCTGAACAAATTCCTCAACAATTTCCTCAGGGAAGAGGATCCCCTAATGGTGGCATATTACAAATGCACAGGAAGCCAGTGGGGCTGAAAATCATTGAATAAATAATTGTACTTTGAAAGATAGAAAATACATGCCTCTTGGTTACCTTGTAATTCTATGGTACCAAATTATCGTGATTTTTATCAGGGATTTACCTTAAATTAAATTTTTATCTCATATATATTGTATTGTCCACGTATTTTATATATAGTATAAAATGATGTTCTGCTTAAACTTATATTTGTGTTTGTATGTATAATGTGTTTTATTAGTGTTGTACTTCAGTGATTGTATGACCTCTGCCATATGCTAAATAAAAATAAAACCTTGTAACTAAGCAATTGCAAATACATAATGCTTCACATACTGTATATGCTCTTTGGAAGAATATCTAAAGCAAATTTGCATGAGAATTGCTAGAGAAAAATATGAAGAGAATTTCTTGTCAGACACTGGCCCAAAAGCTGAGTTCATATTCAGACTTCAAAAATGAGTAAGACTATTTTCCACTAATCCAGGGTTCCCCAAAGTAGTCAATATCAACCTCCAAGAGTCAATGCAGCTATTATTATTATTATTATTATTATTATTATTATTATTATTATTATTATTATTATTATTATTATTATTTAATCTTTAGTGAGATTCACAGCCTTTGAGGCTGGTTAATAGCTCAGCAACTCGAGTCCTAACCAAGGACCTAGGAATTGTTAAGGTATCGTCAGAGGATGTAAGCTGTTCCGAGTAAGGTGTTTTTTTGTAGAGTCAAAATGTTCACATCCAGTAAATTTAGAATTTCTAAATAGCGGGGTAGCCCTTTGGGTATTGCTCCAAGGGCTCCAATTACAATCGGGACAACACACGATTTCTTTTTCCACAGTCGCTCAACTTCAATTTGCAAGTCCCGATACTTTGTGATTTTTTCTTGCTGCTTATCTTCAATCCGTACATCACCAGGTATTGCAATGTCAATGAACCATACTTTTTTCTTTTCAACTATTGTTATGTCAGGTGTGTTTAGTTTAGTTTAGTTTAGTTTAGTTTAGTTTAGTTTAGTTTAGTTTAGTTTAGTTTAGTTTAGTTTAGTTTAGTTTAGTTTAGTTTAGTTTAGTTTAGTTTAGTTTATTTGTATACCGCCCTACTCCCAAAGGACTCAGGGCGGTGAACCGCCACAGGATAAAAACACATAAATATAAAATTTAAAATTGGATAAAAATCGAATTAAACTATTTGGCCGAAGACAGATTTAAAACAGCCCAATAAATTAAGAACAAATTAAAATTTGCATTTTAAAAAGGGGGGAAAGGGAAAAAATTAGGCCAGGCCAGCCTGATGGAATAAAAAGGTCTTGAGAGTGCAGTGGAAGGTGCGTAGATCCGGGATCCTCCGTATCTCCGGGGGGAGCTCATTCCAGATAGTAGGTGCCCCCACAGAGAAGGCTCTCCCCCTGGGGGCCGCCAGTCGACATTGTTTGGCCGACGGCACCCAGAGGAGCCCCTCTCTATGAGAGCGTACCGGCCGGTGGGAGGCTACTGGTGGCAGCAGGCAGTCCCGTAGGTAACCAGGTCCTAAGCCATGGAGCGCTCTAAAGGTGGTAACCAAGACCTTGAAGCGCACATGAAAGACCACCAGGAGCCAGTGCAGCTCGCGCAGGAGAGGTGTTACATTGGAACACCATGTTGCTCCCATAACCACCCGCGCGGCCGCACTCTGCACCAGTTGGAGCCTCCGGGTACTCCTCAATGTAGAGAGCATTGCAGTAGTCCAGGCGGGACTTGGTGTTGTGGACCAAGTGCCTGTCAATCTGAATCCAGAAGTCTCACAAGATCTTGAGTTTCTCATTCTCTAAAACTTTCTCAACCTGATGTTCCCAGTGGTTTTTGCCATACTCAAATCCAAATTTCTGGCACAATTTCCAGTGAATGATCTTAGCAACGTGGTCATGGTGTTGTAGATAGTCAGTTTGTGAAATTTTGCTGCATCCACTGATCAGGTGGTCGACTGTCTCATCTTTCTCATTACAGAGGTGGCACTTACTGTTGGTGGTAACATGTTGATTATGCAGGTTCATGCAGTTTGTGGCTAGGGCTTGTTCTTGAGTTGCCAAAATAAAGCCTTCTGTTTCTTTTTCCAGGACTCCTGATCTTAACCAGTTCCAAGTTAGTTTCTGGTCAGCTTTGCCTTCAATACTTTTCAAGTATTGGCCATGCATTACTTCTTTCTTATATTCTGCTTTTGTTTCAGTTGTCTTTAAAAGGCCTCCTTTATTTACTTCCTTAATCATTGGTTCTTCACTTTTCTGGATGTAATCATTCAAGCTGTGTTTTTCTTCTTCCACAGTTTGCTTTACTTGTAGGAGTCCTCGACCATCCTCTGCTCTTGGTAAATATAATCGCTCAACATCACTTTTAGGGTGCAAAGCATGATTCATTGTCATAAGCTTCCTTGTTTTCCTGTCCAGATTGTCTAACTCCATCTGGATCCAGTCAATTATTCCTGCAGAGTATCTAATCACAGGTATAGCCCAGGTATTTATGGCTTTTATGATGTTTCCTCCACTCAGTTTGGACATTAATATCTTACGAGTTCATCGAATGTATTTGGCTGAAGTTAATTCCTTGACTTATTATTATTATTATTATTATTATTATTATTATTATTATTATTATTATTTAATCTTTAGTGAGATTCACAGCCTTTGAGGCTGGTTAATAGCTCAACAGCTCAAGTCCTAACCAAGGTCCTAGGAACTGTTAAGGTATCGTCGGAGGATGTAAGCTGTTTTGAGTAAGGTGGTTTTTTGTAGAGTTAAATGTTCAAGTCCGGTAAATTTAAAATTTCTAAATAGCATGGTAGCCCTTTGGGTATTGGGTATTGGGTATTGTTGTTGTTGTTGTTGTTGTTGTTGTTGTTGTTGTTGTTGTTGTTGTTGTTATTATTATTATTATTATTATTATTATTATTATTATTATTATTATTATTATTTACACAAACTTGACAGTATACACAGCAAACAAGATAACCATGCTGGATTTCGTATCTCAAATCACTAGTCGAACACTTCCCAAGCGTTTAGGACTGCGTTATGTATCGGCGGATTATGCGAGCAGATCCCAGTAAGGGATCTTGTTATTGTTATTGTTATTGTTATTGTTATTGTTATTGTTATTGTTGCTCCTCACACAGTCAACCAGATGTTTAGGCTGGATTTGGAATTTTTGACCACCTATCAAGTCCTTCTCAAGGATTGGGATAGGCAGATGTGGATGTTTGATGGTGTTACAGATATCGTTGCAGGTTGTAAGCTGTTTCAAGTAAAACTGCATTTTGCAATTGACTAGTGGTGATTTGGTCAATGACGATGGTGTTCAACTGGTGCTGCATTTGTTTTCGGATTGCATCCAAGATGTCTATTACTATTGCTACTAACTTTGCTTTTTTTTCCCTATAATCATTTTATGCTATGATTTTCTCCAGTTCTTTCTCTTCTATTCTGCTGTCTCTAAGTACTACAATGTCCACTATCCAGATGATTTTGTCTTTCTTACCAAGAATTGTTAAGTAATATGTGGCAGGTGCTTATCTGTTGAATTCTAAAATCCTAGAGCAATGAAAATAAAGAAAATGAAACTTCTTCATTTTCTATTATTTTTTCCTATTTTGTGGGTCCATCAGTTCTTGCTTGTTGGCAAATGGTATTTCTTGCAGATCTTCCAAGGAACCATTGTTGCTACTTTGTCATGCCCCACATTCTGGTACTATCTTCTTGCAACAACTAGAAGCAAATAGTATCTACTCTATCTTCCACATTCTAACCTGCCCAAATTATCTAAAGTAGAATATTTTTGGCATAGGGTTATCAAATAATGATCATTGGTAAATAAGAATTTGATTTTTTTTTTGCATTTGTTCAAGTCTGATATAATAATCACACCACCACATTACCTCTCATAAAATGCACTTTCCATTTTCCAAAGTTTTATAGTTTTGAGAGAAAGGATTGTTATCTCAGGTAATCTGCTCATAAATATGTTCAAGCATGAGACATCAACTATTAAGTTAATCTATTTACCTTTACTACCGGTTCGCAATGGGGCCGCATTCGTGCACTTGCTTCCCTCGCACACATGCATAGAAGCATTTTGATGACGTTGGGGTCGGTGGGTGGAGCCTCCCACCAGTTTTACTACTGGTTCTATAGAACCAGTGCAAACTGGGGGCAACCCACCACTGGTTATAAGTATACAGTATATAGAAGTGGAAGTGGAAGTGGAAGTGGAAGTGGAAGTGGAAGCCAGCTTGGTGTAGTGGTTAAATTGCTGGACTAGAAACAAAGAGATGGTGAACTTAAGTTTTTGTCAGGCATAAAAGCTAGTTGGGCAACTTTGGGCCAACCATTCTTCCACAACCCATCCTGTTTATGGGTTGCTGTTGTAGAGGAAAATGGAGAAGAGAGCATTATGTTTGCCACCTTGAGATGAACAAAATAAAGGGAGGGTATGAATTTAGTAAATCTAAGTAATGCTGAAGCTACTTTTTCCCAAATGGAAAGCTCAGTTGCATCTAACTACTGTATAATTCAAGTGGATCATAACTAATAATACAGTAGTTTTGTATAACATTTTGCTACCATTTTAGTAAAAAGAGAGACAGCAATCTTTTATCTTCATAGACTTATTTAAAAGGTAAATTCCATATATTTAAGACTCCAGAGAGATACAAGTCCTGTGGGAAGTATGAAGGTATACTTAAAATCTCTAAATGTGCCTGCTAAGTGCTAAACTAATTGTTTAGCTAAAAACAAATAACAGGATTTTGAAAAAATATAACCATTTACATCCTAAGATTCTTCGTAGAGACTATCTAGATTGAGATGGAGGCTTTACAGCACCATTCTGGTCCAGAACTGGAGAGGGAGGAAGGGAGGGAAGGATGGACAGAAGGACGGAGGGAAGAAGGGAGGGAGGGAGGGAAAAAAGGAAGGAAGGAGGGAGGAAGGAAAGAAAGAAAGAAAGAAAGAAAGAAAAAAAGAAAAAAAGAAAAAAAGAAAAAAAGAAAAAAAGAAAAAAAGAAAGTCCTTCTATCAAGAATTTATCAATCAGTATATCTAGAGCTTCATAATTTAAATGAAATTTAAATGAAATTAGCCAATTTCAATTATATTATTCCTGGTAATCAGGAATTTTGATCTTTTGTGTTGGAGAAGACTCCTGAAAAAACTACAAACAGCCAAGAAAACCAATGGATCATCAAACAAACTAACCCAGACCAGAGTTCTCATTGACCAGGTTCAAATTATCCTACTTTAGACACAATATGAGATGATCTAGCTTTCTAGAGAAGACTCTGACAAAGACAAAGATTGATGGGAAAGAATAGGACAATCAGCAACAAAATGGATGGACTTAGTTAAGTGATGATGAGTGTATGGTTGGAAGACATGAAAGGCCATATTATAATGGAGAAAATCTTCCTATGTGGTTGCTAAATGTCAGCAATGAAGGCAAATATACATGCACGAGGATAATGTTGCAGGATCCAATCTGAGTTGATCACCAGGATCACTAGAGGTTTAGTCTTTTGAGCTTTCAGACTCGTGCTGGAGCCCATTCTCAGGGAACTTCTCTGTGGGTCACATTCTGGTAGAGAGACCCAGATTGGATCCTGCAGATCCTGTGACAATAATCAATCAAGCAGTTCCTGACAATTTTAAAAATATGTGTTTGTGCATGTTTGTGTTTAGTAGACTCTAACATAGGAGATCACAAACTGAAATTGAGGGCCATATCTGATCCTAACCATTAAAAAGCTTAAATACACTTCCCAGAAATGCTATGGAAAGGCAAAATATTAAATACATAGAGAATAATCAATCTAATTAATTAATTATAATATTTATGATAAAATATATTAAATTTTATTTAGTTTTTTTCCCCAAGGCCTACTTACTTTTTAGAGTAACTGCTTCTCAAATCCAGTCCTTGGTCCTAGACACTATGAATTTCTACCATAGGGTAGAATTTTTTTGCTTCTTAAAATCTATAGGAAATGAGGATTTTTTTTAAAAAAAACCCTGTCTTTATAATATTCATTATCTAAACTACACTCTATCTTCAAACTGGAAATATAAGCTCCAAGGGGCTTCACATACTATTTCCTACACAATAAAATAAAATAAAATAAAATAAAATAAAATAAAATAAAATAAAATAAAATAAAATAAAATAAAATAAAATAAAATAAAATAAAATAAAATAAAATAAAATAAAATAAATGTAACTATGGACACTTGGCAATTCATAAACTTTTATTTAACTCCATTTGGATATAAAAACAAATTATTTGAAATGGAGGGTGCGATGGCTCAGCGGTGAAATATGCTGAGCTTGTCAGCTGGAAAGCTGACAGCCTGAGTTTGAGACCTGAGCATTGTGCGATGAGATGAGCTCCCATTACTTGCTGCAGCTGCTGCCAACCTAGGAGTTTGAAAGCAAGCAAATGTGATAAATAAATAGGTACCACTTCAATGGGAAGATAACAATGTTCCCTGCACCACAGCATATAGTCATTCTGCTACATGACCATGGAAAGGTCCTTCGGACAATGATGACTTTCTTGGCTAAGAAACAGAGATTCTTCCCTAGAGAGTCAGCTACAACTGGATAGGCGAAAACTTTATATATATTTGAATTACTCTGAATTATCCCTTTTGCTTAAATATATTTGTGTGTGTGTGTGTGTGTGTGTGTGCGTACATATTGTTGCACCTACTCACCACAAAATTCTTTTTTTCATTTGAACATCCAGTGTTGACACGATCTAAGCTATTGTTGCTAATAACAGACAAGAAAGAGATTTTCAGATTGCAGCTACAGTACAATGATGAGGATCACAGACAGGTGGGGGAGGACATTGAATATAGGATAGGTCTTTACTAGCAGTCCTGGAATTCCAAACAAATTGGTTTTTAAAGACCTATAAAACATCAAGTAGTTCCAATGTAGATTGAGATCTTCATAGAAATGTCTCACTAGCAAGGCTATTCAATAGCAACTGGTCTAGTTTATGAGAGTCAGTTGTTAAATTGTCATATCTCTGTCAGCTAAACCAAAGCATCTTTTCCTACTTTGCATTGCAGGTGGATCAAACTTTGCATGCAGAGGCAAGGCAGACCTCTGAGAAGACCAGGTTCCAGGCCTCTCCCATTCTTCCATTAAGGTGTGTGGACATCAACTCCCAGAAGGAAAAATTCTGAACTTTCCCTGGGGTATTCTGAGAGTTGACATCTATGCATCTTAAAGTTGACAAGGTCGAATGTTCTGGAGATTGTTCTAAAACAGGGGTGTCCAGCTCGCGGCTTGTGGGCCAGATGCATAATGTGCTGGCCAGGCCCATGCCCAGTTTAACAAAGGGGGAAAAAGTCCCGATATGTCACATGACACCACTGTGACAACACGAGTTTGACACCTCTGTTCTAGAAGATCCAATTGCTTGTGAAATAGCCAGATTTTGTCACCATGAGGAAATAAGGCATAACTAGTGACGAGAATAACCAATTCTGTTTTATTCACTTCAGACTTATTTGTTTGAGGTGTCCTGTATTTTTATTTTACAGATTTAATATTTCAGGTTTATATTTGCACTTATACTTTATGCTTGCACAGTTAATTAATATGCCATTATAGTAGCATGTCATATTTATTACAGAAAATTCTTGTTATGTTACCATTTTACCTCACCTATTTGATGTTACTATTTTAAATTTTTGCTGATCATTGCTTCAAAAAACGTAATAGTACTGAGAACTCTAATTGTATTGAAAATACTGAGATTTGAGAAAGTAAATAAATAATGTTTCCTTTTTAATACAACTTGATGTGCATTATTGTGGTTTTAAGAATGAAAATGTATCCTAATTTTTTCATGTACATGAATGCTTATTTAGTTCAGTAAGATTATGGGCATAAATCATTTTACCTCAAGTACTTATTTAGCATGTGTGTTTAGACTGCAGCTGATGCCTCTTAGCTAGTAAAACCTTTAACACAATTTTTTTGATCTAACAGTAAATCATATCAGCACTATTAAAAAGGAATTGGGAGGGGGAGAGCTAATAAGGAAAATATCTCTAAGCACTCATATTTCTACCATCCATACTCAAGAAGAATATCAAATTATTTCTTCAGTTCTCTGAATAAAGTATCAAGACCAATTTTTAAAAGTCCTTTATTATCAAAAAAACACCATCCAGCTCAAAGAAAATTCTCTATATAGAAAATATTTTCCTGTCATTCTTACATTCCAAAACTGCTGTGTTTCTTACAGATTTCAGTTTATATTTAGTTATATTGTATTATTTTGAGCGGATTCCTGAATTTATAATATCAGGATTTTATAGGTCAGCCTGTTTGACATTTTACTGGTCCATGGCACCACCAAAACTGTCTTGTTGGTGTGGTTATGACTCACTACATGTTCTACAAAAATGATTATTAATAACTACACTAATCTTTCTCTTTTTGAAGATACGTGGCAAATCGTTGGAAACACATCTTGCTTGCTTTAAGTAACACCTTTACTCAGTTTTGAGTTATGTAAATGAAAACTAACACCAAAAACAAGAAAATCATATGATGTTATATTGCTAATAAATAAAAATAGTTTACAATGAACTGGCTACCCAGAGATGTAGCAACTAGGTCCCTGATCAAAGGAACATATTTTCTTAAGGCACAGCAGATAACTAACTGAATGTCTGGGTAAAAGCATTAAATGAGAGATTTAGTGCTTGGCAGGATGCCCAGGGATCCAGAGAATCCTATGGCAATTTCCCACAGCAAACCTCTTGCAAGAATTCCCAGATAATAAGTGATACAGAAAAAAAGAAAACAGAAGCTAAGAAATGAGGTATAAGTTTCTGACAAACCATACTAGTCACCATGCTATGGGTAGCTAGGGCAAAACCAAAGCAAGGTGATAGTATGGTTTATCACAGTTTGAACCTGTTCATTTCTTAGCTTTCCGGTTTCCAGAATTCATAAAAGCGGCAGGTTAAGTATAAATTAAGCTTCTGGTCAAGGATATGTCGCTTAAGGTTTAGAGAAAATCCTTTCTTATCAACAAAGGCTGGTGCGCTGACTCTTGTCCTTTTATGATATGTGATTATGCTAGCAAGAATCAATACAGGAAGGTTTTATGTATAGCAACAGTGCATCCAGTGTGTGTGTGTGTGTATGGAGAGAGAGAGAGAGAGAGAGAGAGAGAGAGAGAGAAGGAGAGGAAGAAGAAGTAGAAGAAGAAGAAGAAGAAGAAGAAGAAGAAGAAGAAGAAGAAGAAGAGGAAGAGGAAGAGGAAGAGGAAGAGGAAGAGGAAGAGGAAGAGGAAGAGGAAGAAGAAGAGAGAGAATCAAATAACTGTGCTTAGTATTACAAAGTATATATGCAAAATACTCTTACCTAAATATAGAAAACATAGGTGGAATAAAATTCGGTGCAAGTACAAAACGATATTCAAATATTTGCCAGATACTGATTTCATTAATAAATTCTTGTCCATTGTATTTACTGTTGGAAGCTGCTAACAGATTTATGCAAATATCTAAAATAGCCACAAGGTGGCAAGGTACACAAATACACTAACTCTAGCAAGCAGTAGAAAGAGAGACAGAGATAAAGATGTATACTTCTTCCCAAGAATATCTAAATTAACACACACATAAACACTCATAAAGAAGAAGTTGCCAGTAATAACTGTATTTTAAAGTATCATTTTGTGTGAATTTTTTTAAAGCTGTTGAACTTCAGATGTGTTATTTAAAAGTTTTTTTGGAGACAGAAATTTTTTTAAAAAATAATATTTTGGGAAATGTAGTAGAAAGGGGGTTTCTAGATATCTTATAAATTGTCAGATGTTCCTTAAAGATTTCCTGTAGCAGCATTATTACATCATTTCAGGTAATTCAAAGTATTCTTCAAAAATATGGTGAAGCAGTAATTTAAATTGCTCTCTACAACTATATTTAAGGTAGATGGAGAGTTCCAATATTGAGAAATCATTTGGGACTGATATCAACATTTATAATAGTGCATTTTAAATCTGATTATTAAAATGAAGAAAATATTGATCTAGCCCACCAAAATTCTATTTTCTACAGTAATTTAAACAAAACTTTGATTACATTAAGGAATTGTCTGTATACCTACCTGCCTGCCTGATCTGTTCTGATTTCACCAAATAGGCTTTTTGTTTAATTATGGAGAAAAATGAGATTTCTTCTATTGATTAATAATGATGTATGCTTGTATAAAAATATTTGTACACATTTTCTAATATTTGGCATGTTCAATAACCCAAATGAAAAGGCTTGCAGAGAAGACTGTATTGCTTTATTTGGAAAATGCCCACTTTGTTAAATGTTTAATGAATATTAAATATTTGTGGAAAAGTATATGTCCAGCCATTATCCATCTCTCTTTCTTATTTTCATCAGAGAAATAATTCTTTTGATCTATTTATTCAGCAAAACAAAGGAATTAATGGAATCTCTCTCGTGTATATTTTCTTCAGCCTGTGAAATAGAGAACTATGGGTTGTATCTGGGAAAAAAATGAAATAGCATTTAGGGATGCCAATGGCCAAAGAAAATGAGAAGCAGAACTTGATACAAGGTACTAGGGGAAAAAATGATTGAAATAGCATAGCGTGCAGAACTTTCATAATTCCATCTCTGCTGTTTTAAATGAAAGGTGATGTGAAAGACCTCAGACTGAAATCTTAGATACTCTTCCAATTAGATCAATATGAATTGCTTCCACAGTTAAAGTCCAATATATCCTTATACTGTACACTATTGTGGAAAAGCTTGGCTTGAACTGCAAATGGGCTACAACAGTGATGGTGAACTTTTTAGGGACCGAGTGCCCAAACTGCAACCCAAAACCTACTTATTTATCACAAAGTGCCAACATGGCAATTTAACCTGAATAATGAGGTTTTCTGAGGAATTTCAATCACTCTTTCACAACTTGACTTCTCCCTGGTGGCTTCTTTAACAGCACAATTCAGGAATGATGGGAGTGTAGTACAGTAGCCTCTGGAGAGCCATCACATCCTTATTCCTTCCCTCCTTCCCTCCTTCCTTCCTTCCTTCCTTCCTTCCTTCCTCCCTCCCTCCCTCCCTCCCTCCCTCCCTCCCTTCCTTTAATCCTGTATATTATTGTTCATTATTGTTAGTATTTATTAAAGAATGCTGTGTAGCTTAGAAGCTCTCGGCAAAAATAACAGCAGTTGTTGTTTGTGGCTGAAGCTATCCTGGGCTATAATTTACTTACACACACACGCACACACACAACACACACACACACACACACCTCTATTTTTATTCCACTTTCCCTGGGTCCTTGGGAAAGGAATGGCATCTTTTCCCCATCCCCGTCTTTAATAAACCCTAACCCTAACCCCCCTTGCAGCCTTTTAGCTACTATTGTCCCACCTTGCTTCCCTCTCCCCTTAAAACAAGGCTAGCAAAGAAAGCCAGGAGTGCACCTTCTGACACTCCAGCGCTCGGCCTACAACTCTCCATGCTCTTCCAGGCCTGGCTTGCTGAGGAGGGGGGGAGCAGCCCTAACATCTCCACTGCCCTTCCCCCACAGCCCCAACCATCACTACCTGGCTTCCTCAAAGGTTTGGTGCATTTCAAAGGTGGAAGCTCGCGTCTAGAGGTGCCGAACAGCAGGACAGCTGTAAGAGCCGGGCCAGGCCTCTCCACCATCTGACTCGCCAATGGGGGCGCTTCTGTTGGGCCAGCCATCCCCTCCTGTTGGGCATTTGTGGTCAGTGCCTGGCCGGGGGAACGCTTCCCCATGCTGCCACCTTCTTTCTCTTGGCCCTGCCAATGAGGGAGGAGGAAGGCCAGGTTTGGGGGATGGCCTTTACCCCGCAAGATCCACCTCTGCCGTTCTCTCCCAGCCCTCTTTGCTGGTGGCAACAGCAAATGTACCATGATGAAGGCAGAATCCTATTGCCACACAAAGGTAAGTGCAGGGGCACTTCGCTCCGGCACAAAGGTTCCGCCCATCACCACCACCACGATAGGGCAACAGTTCTTTCATCCCGCTGCTGCAACAGGGTGACAGAGAGCCGCAGCAGAGGGGTGAAAGAGCCACATGGCTTGCATTGTGGCTCTGCGTCATAATGGGTTTCAAGAGGAGGATGGGACCCTGCCTCCCCCATTGTGAAGTGCGCAAGTGAAAAAGTTGACTCAATCAATTCCAACTTCATGAGATCTTTTTCTTTTATGAGAAGTTGGAATTGATTGAGTAAAACGCGATGGAGAAATGTGATTGGAGCTGGGCTGGGGCGACGGCGTGTGTGCCTATAGAGAAGGCTCTGCGTGCCACGTTGGCCACACGTGCCATAGGTTCGCCATCACAGGGTTATAAAATAGCTTGTGACATTATAATAATACCTTTCTTTAGCTGCAGCCTGTAGATGTGATGTACTTCATAATTTGGGGGCCATTTTGGATGGATAACATATCAAAGGCACCAGATAGTTTTTCTTAGAGGAAGTGGAGGAGGGTGGTCTTGAGTCAGCATTGATTACCAGTAACTACATGAACAAGTCCAGGCAGTTTTCCAAGCAAATTTTTTGGAAGTGGTTCACTGTTGCTTTCTTCCTAGAGCTGATAGGAAGGTACTTATCTCAGTCCTACTCAAGTATGTAATCTAGTACCTTAGTCACTAGATCAAACTATATTTTTGTTAAATTACCACTCCCATATTGAAAGTCAAAATGCTGACCAAAAATGCTGACAGTGATCTAATGCTGTCTGGAAATTCCTAGCTATGTATTCCAACTCATCTGGCAAATAATAAGTGAAGAATGTTTTTCTAAGGCTGTCTTAAGTCTCTCTTGCATTAAGATTTTATGCAATGTAATAAGATGAAAGATAGATGATGATAGATGATGGTAGATGGTAGATAGATAGATGATAGACAGACAGAGAGATCACAGAGATGATGATAGATAGATGATAGATAGATGATAGATGATAGATAGATAGATAGATAGATAGATAGATAGATAGATAGATAGATAGATAGATAGATAGATAGATAGATAGATAATAGACAGGTAACTTTCCTGTAATAGGGCAGGTTATCCATTTCCAAAGCAATAATAGAGGAATGCATGAAATGAAGATTGCATACTCTTTCAAACCTGAAGCAATTTAGTTCCACTAAAAACATTTCACCCAAACAATTTGCTTTGTTTTGCTCCAAACTGTAGACAAACGTGTCCATGTATTTTATTTTGAGTGTAAAAACTTGAAATAGCCCTCAAAGTTTCAAACAGTGTTCAGTGTTTCTATAAACAGAACCTTTGAAACACCGTGCTATACAAAATTACCCACTTTTGCTCTGACCTTTAAATAAAGTCTCAGAATACATGTGTTTTGTTTTGAGCTCCAAATTTTGTAATGGCTATTCTGAGGTTAATACAGTTTGCATTCAACTCATTTTGCATATGGGGCAGACTGGACAGCTGGTGCCTGAAGAAAGGCTGAAAAAAAAGGCAGTGATTAAAACAATGGGAAAGCATGGAATTCCATGATGGGAAATCTCAAGCGTAGCAAATAACAACATACTGTAAGATGATCTGCAGCCTGCAACACTTAGACCAAAAAGTTTATAAAAAGAACAAGGGCATATTTAGATTGAAATTGGATTAACGAGCCATACTGTGGCTACAGGACTCTAGTTTCATATAGATGTTCCATGTATATATTTGTTTTTAACACACCCCTTTCTGTTCCTAAAAAAAGCCAGGCTACATAACTCAAACACACAAATAACAACATATTCATTTCGGCACAATAGTCACCTCATTTCCTCTACCCTTGCCAATTCCTTCTGTTGCACTTTCAAGGGTGTAATTCAACGCAAGCTTTGGCCATGAAATATGATCCAGCTTCTGAGTTGGAAGGCAAACATCTCATTCAAAATGCAGCCTTTTGAAAGATTATACTAATTTGCGCCCTCTTTTCTATCAGTTTTAATCTCTAGGTATAACTTCCAACAACAAACAGGTTTGGTAAGTTTTAAAATACAATGAAAGTTAAATACTTTGCAGATTTCATGTATCCTGCTATTGTCGGAGCAAATTTAACTTAATTATAATAATTGTGAAAAATTCAACTATACAAAAGCCACATTTGTGTTGTTTTCTTGCCTGTATCTCCAATTTTGACACATTTTCAAAAGCAAGTTCTCTTGCAGACCATTATTGTTTGTGTGTATGTATGTTCGTGCAGAGCAATGATTCAGTTGGCATTCCGTGATTAAAAGAATTTTAAATGAAAACAATACAATAGAAGATAATGAGACAGTTTGTGCCACATCCGAGGAAGTTGTTGGTTTTTCAGTTGGCTTTATGTTTTCTTTATATTCCACATCATTTAGACACAACAAAGCATAGCTGATTTGTTTTGAAAATATTTGCAAGGATATTGAACATGAATTGTTTTTTGACTGGACTGCCCAGTTCAAAAGGTATCTTCTTCTGAGAATAAAGTTGCTTAAAATTCTTTAAGTTCTAGGGTGGTTTAAGCCTCACTTGCTTCTATTTTATTTTCATCACTTTTATTGTAGGAAATATAGATAATGGTTTTTCTATCTTTGAGTTTGAGAAAAGGCAACTGAGCATTTCAGCATTGGACATAATGCCTGGGGATGAAGGAAATTAGAAGTCCAAAACATCTACAGGACACCAAGTTGCCTACTGCATTTCTTCCCAGCTATGATAGAAACATGTATCTTCTGAGCTCAAGGAAACATGCTGTGCATTTTCCTCTATAGTTTCACAACAGTGTCAACAGGTAAACTTAGCAGCTTGTATCCTGAAATGGCTTGTAATATACAAAACAACTCCTTTCATTCACAGAAGAGATTCTAAGCCAATGGTGATTCTTATTGGCAAAGAGGAGAAATTCTGTCAAGTCAGTCTTACCTTAACTCCATTGGTTAGTAACAATAACAGAGTTGGAAGGGACCTTGGAGGTCATCTAGTCCAACCCAAAAGAGCCTTGATGGTACAGTGGTTAATGCACCCTGTTATTAACACAGCTGCCTGCAATTTCTGCTGGTTCGAATCTCTCCAAGGCTCAAGGTTGACTCAGCCTTCCATCCTTTCTAAGGTAGGTGAAATGAGGACCCAGTTTGTGGGGGCAATAAGCTGACTTTGTATAAAAAAAAATATACAAAAGAATGAAGGCTATTGCTTAACACATTGTAAGCCGCCCTGAGTCTCCGGAGAAGGGCGGCATATAAATCAAATTAAAAAAAAAAAAAAAAAAAAAAACCCTGCTCACGCAGGAGACCTGTACTAGGGATTCGAACCGCCAAAGTGCCGACTTTCTTGATCGACAAGTTCAGTGTCTTAGCCACTGAGCCACCTCAGAAGATAACTCCAGAATTTCACAATTCAGGGACTCACGGAAAGAAATTTCACTAACGAAAGCAACCTATGAACTCAGTTCTATTCCAACTTCTTCTTTTTTTCAGCAGGCATCTAATATGCAAGCCTGCAGATCACACGTGTTTTCTGCAGCTTGCAATGTTGCTTTGGGGGAATGGGTTAGAATCAGAGGTGGGTTTCAGCAGGTTCTGACCAGTTCTGGAGAACCGGTAGTGGAAATTTTGAGTAGTTCGGAGAACCGGTAGTAAAAATTCTGACTGGCCCCGCCCCCATCTATTCTCTGCCTTACGAGTCCCAGCTGATCAGGAGGAAATGGGGATTTTCCAGTATCCGTCCCCTGAATTGGGGAGGGAATGGGGATTTTCCAGTATCCGTCCCCTGAATGGGGAGGGAATGGAGATTTTACAGTATCCTTCCCCTGCCACGCCCACCAAGCCATGCCATGCCCACTAAGTAGTAAAAAATTTTGAAACCACCACTGGTTAGAATGGTAGACAGCGTCTCACTCATGGACCCTGCTTAAGAGTGCTACTATGGGTGTGACATCAGCTTGCTGAGCTTGGGTGGTTCTTTCTTGGGATAACAAAAGGACATGCTTCCACACCCAGGCAAGGTAGTCCATGGGAACTGTTGCACTACTGATATCATATGGTTACACTGGCACAGCATTCTCCAAAATGTCTTCTTCTCATTGCAAATTTGGGATGAGGATGTCTCAGAAAGTTGATCAGTCCAAGAAAGTGACTGTACATCCAACATTGGGGTATCTTCATAGCAGGGACTAGGGTCTGTCAGCTTGCTGCTAATGGCAGAGAGCTATGACAATGACAGCAGTAGTAGATGGAGTTGTAGGGTTCTAAAAATGTAATTAATTTGATGAGTAGGGCTTTTCTGGAGGTTTCAAGTTACCTATGATTGTGTTTCAGAATACTTTTTAATAATTTGATTAAATTGGTGCTTGATTGCATGGTGCTATTTTCTTCTTTTTTGACTACAATAGTTTTATGAGGTGAAAGTGGAGCTTCATTGTTGTAGCTCTGGGATGGTGCCACAAGAATCTCAATTTTATTACATTGTTTGTCCGATAACTAAGAAATATGCATGGAAATACAACTGCTCAGAAGAAAAGAACTTTTACATTGGATATGTTCCTTGCTCAAGGTATGAATATATTATATGTTAACTTCTTTTCTCTGATGTTCTGACACAAAGGTCTGCACAGATAAAAGCATCATGGGTTACAAATAATATCATCCTATAATCATAAACTATCAAATGCTATTTCATAGTATAATTTTCTACATTTTTAAAAGTGTTATATAAATTCCAAAATACTACCGCAAAAAAATTTTCATTGTAAATTACCTTCAAAGTTTAATTTGCTTAATATTTTCCAAGATTGAGCCCTTAAAGTTACTTTCAGTGCTAGGAATAAAACTTGGCGAAATAAAAATTTGTCATCTTTCACTATGCACTGAATAGCTTTTCTTCATTATTTAGAATAATGAAGAAAATATTTAGAAGATAGAATCCACTTCTATCAGACCTTTTTCATTTTGGAATTAAAACATTGTAGTTTGTCTTTTGAATGGTAATGTGTTCTTTCTGAAGACCCAAATTCACAGTATTCGTCTATGGTCAACCACCCTAGGCTTTTCTAAGCAGCTGTCTTAGCATGTGAAAATATAGATAATTCAGGATACAGTTTGATTAGGGGCACCTAAACTTTTTCACACCACACCAAAGATTTTCTTTGAGAAAATCTTATCTGATCATAATTGTTCATGTCTTATTTACTGTTATTTTGGTTTTTTCAAGTCAGTTTTTACTATTCATGAATGCCTGTTAGTTCCTACAGTCTTCTTGACAATATTTTTGTCAAGAATATTTTTGGAAGTGATTTGCCTTTGCCTCTTCCTAGGGCTAAGAGGTAACAGCTGCCTGAAAGTTGCACAGCTGGTTTTGTTCCTAAGGCAGGACAAGAAGTCATGCCCTTCTGATTGTTTCTTTCTGATGGCTTTACCACTACATCAAACTGGCTATTTATGCCTTAAATACAACTCCTTAAAATACTGCAATTCGTTCTTTGTGCCCTTTGAAATGAATAGAGCACTGTTCCTGAATCAATATCACATTTCCAGATTGTTTACAAGCATAGCATGAAGTGTTTCCTTTAATACATAAAGAAGCAGTTTGTGACAAGGTTATACATTGCCTTCTTCTGTGAACTGCTTTGGAGTTAACTCTATTAATTCTGAGTCAGTCTGGTCTAGTGGCACCAGGCTAGAAATTAGGCGACTGTGAGTTTTAGGCTCACCTTAGGCACAAAGTTATTTGAGTGACTTTGCACCAGTCAATTTGTCTCAGCCTAGGGACAAGGCAAGGGCAAACCACTTCCAAAAACCTGCCAAGAAAACTAGAGACTAGTCCAGATGGTCACCAGGAGTCAGCACAGATTTTAAGGCACAAATTGAATTAGAGGCAAGAGTTGTAAATATACAAAAGGGTGTCATTTCTGTATCGACTTACTCCTAACACTCCTTCCTTAAACAATTCTTGTTGCTTCCATCTCTTCCAACTTTGCAAGGTCCAGTAATAACTGCAGTTTGCTGATCTTCTGCTTCTTGCAAAGAAGAATCTTTTTGTCCTTTTGTTTTGCTGACTGGTTTTGCGGGCACAGATGGGCAGTATTTATAAATAGATTTTAAAAATAAGTAACAGATTTACCATTAAATCAGGTCTAGCAACTATTATTTAAAAGAAGTGGAGATGCATTATAAAAAGTTAGCTTTGAAGAATTACTAATGAAATAGTAAATTGCTTGGGTTGGTGTGCTGAGAGCACCTTTGCATAGCTTAAAAATGGATTTTGTTCTGGGACTGTAAGGTCACTTCTTCTGGATATAAGCATTACATCTCAATCAGCATTTTCTTCTGTCAATGATATCTGCTTCTGATCCTTTTATCCTGGTATGTAAGTTCTACAACCTGAAAGTAAAATGAATAAAATGTACAAAAGATGTATTTTACCTCCTACTCTCATTCCCCTGGAAATACCTACAAATTCTTACTAAAAGTGACTGACATTGATCTTGGCAAATTCATTTATCCCAAAGATACAATCCTGTTATTGGCCACTGAATCTCAACCATGATCTGTCAATACCTTCATTGAAGCTGGTTTTATGAAAAAAACATTGTAAGTAATTGATTAGGTTAGAATAATATACCTATTCTAATTATTTTCAGAACCACAACATTGCTTTGTGATTATTTTGAAGAGAATAAATTATCTAGTGTTTTGCCAACAATTTCTCACATTTCTTTCCTTTAATCTGATGTTTAAAAAAAAATTCTGATGAAAGGGTTGATAGATTCAGGCCCTTATTTTTAGTTATAAGATCGCCGAGGGATATGTATGAGTGTCCTGCCTTATTATACAACTATTTTTTCTGTGGTCTATAGACTCTCTGAAAGGGCAGCATTCATATCCTGCATCATCAAGCAACAATAAAAGAACTTTAAATATTATCAGAAGTAGTTCTAAAACATACAGAGAAGCAAAAAAGGAGAAGCCTATTTTGAGAGGTAAAAAAAGTTTGGGGTTAGATAATTATTTTGCAAAGTCTTTATAATTATTATTCAACAAATACTCTTGGATTAAGTCTGGCAACCATCGACCCTGGCAAAGTAATTCAAAGTTTTGAGTGCTTTAAGCAGAATTTTATTCAAAACATTCATGAAAATATCATGTTGCTCAGCTTCTAAATGTACATTTTACAGCACACTGGTATTAGAACAAGGAAATAAGCTACTAAGAAGAGGCTGCAGTTTCTCTTATAAGGTGTCCATGCTTAAAAGCAGGCTGCACCCTTACTGTGCAACTGTACAATTTCTATGCATGCTTCCTGGTATCAGGATGCCAATACATTGTTTCATGGCAAAAACAAAAAACGCAAGTCCTTAACTTTATTTTAAAAAACAGTAAAAAGTTGTTCACAGAACAGTGGTAGTAATCTACTCTTCAAGAGTTTGCAAACAATGCTAGTCCATGCTGCACATAAAATCAAAGGTCAGTCAGTTCCATCCGAGACAGAAAAGTTTGACTAAGAGGAAATCTTTACCCAAAAAGGCACAGTGGAAACAGGTCTGGATGCTCAACATATAATAGAAATCATTCACAACAACAGGTGAATATTCCCAGGAACTTTTTTTTTTTTTTGGTTAATATAACACGTTCGTTCACAAATAATAATAGCAATACTAATAATCTGTTGATTTGTCTTGGCAACTCCCATACATCAATGGTGGTAACAGCGTAACAGCTTTGTTCCCATCTGACAGAAATTAATGGCATGTTCTACAAAGCAAAAGTTAAACATGACCGTATGTATTTATTAAATTCCACAGTGTTTTGACAGATTGCGATTCAAAGGATGCTGACACGCTCACTGAGGGCTTTCAACTCTGCTTCTTCTGGTTCAGGGTTTTCATTGTGGTTAGGGCTTCGACTCATAAGGTGTGCTGGATACTGTAAACTATTGTCTCCTGCATATTGTTCCCACCGGGAATCGTCACTTTCATGGGTGATATAACGCTCCCCTATTTTGCATTCAAGTTCCCGCAAATCTAGCCAGGCTTGGTAATCCTGTAAAACGAAATAACAATTTTAATTAATATTCAAAAAACCCACTGAACATATAAACAATATCGTAAACATTTAATATCCGATCATGTCAGAGATGCCAGTTTGGAGAAAGATGGTGTAACTAAATGGCAATAGTCTTCCAGGATTCTGGCAATTCTGAACCCAGGACATTCTGCATGTAAAGTACGGGGTGCATCGTAATTTCTTGTCATCTAAGCAACACTATATACAATTCAAGTAGAATTACACTTGGACTCTGGAAAGCTCATCATATACTTAACCAGTCTGGACATGAGGCTATTAGCATTTAAACCAGCCCCTTGTTTTTCACATGTCCAGGTAATTGTGCTCAAATTTGTAGCAATTGTGGTAAACTGTTATCTTAACTACAAATATAAAAAAAAGAGGTAAAAGGCATGAAATTTATAGCATTACCTGCAGCCAGGGGTGGCTTAATGTCTTGTCCACACTGTAACGTTTTCTCATTTTAACTTGCAACAAATTATTTATGAGATCAATAGCTAGAGAGAGAGAGAGAATTCAATTTCAGAGGACACCATTCTCTAAAAGATGCTCGAGGATCATGCGATAACAAAGTCAAAACAGGAAGGCCAAAGTAATAATTCAGTTTTTGTCATCCATTCTGACCAAAAGCTGTAGCTTAAATGTATTAAGAAGAGAAGTTCAGCTGAACAGAAAGGAGGCAATCATATCAGTCTTATTTTGAGATTTTGATTCAACAGCCTAATGGGCAGGACCTTAACATATAATATCCAACTTCTTGTTTTGGCTTTTCTCTGTGCAGTTTTCACTGCCAGACAAGCTGTTTGGCTGGAAAACTATAGTGTAAAAAGTGAAATATGGTCTTCTTGTGTGCTGATATATCTATTCTCTACAGACAAATCAATATGATTATGCTAGCATTTGTATCAAATAGGAGAATTCAAAAGATGGTTTTATATATAGAATATGATACTATAATTCAACATAAGGCTTTTTAAAGAAACTTATTCTCTAGCTGCTCCATTCTCCTAAATCAATGTTGCAGTGTTTTGGGGTGGGAGGACAATTACAACTGGAAAAGGTCCAATAGACTTCATTGATTACTCATATGATAAAATATTATAAAATGTGTTATTAGCACTGTTAAATATATCTTAAAGGTAAAGGTAAAGGTTCCCCTCGCACGTATGTGCTAGTTGTTCCTGACTCTAGGGGGCGGTGCTCATCTCCGTTTCAAAGCCAAAGAGCCAGCGCTGTCCAAAGACGTCTCCGTGGTCATGTGGCCAGCATGACTAAATGCCAAAGGTGCACGGAACGCTGTTACCTTCCCATACTTGCATTTTTTACGTGCTTTCGAACTGCTAGGTTGGCAGAAGCTGAGACAAGTAACGGGAGCTCACCCTGTTACATGGCACTAGGGATTCGAACCTTTCGATCGACAAGCTCAGCATCTTAGCCACTGAGCCACCGCATCCCCTAAATGTATCTTACTTCCATGCGTTGTGTAGATTTGGTTCAAGGGAAAGGGCTTTCATATATTAGGTGTTCTTCTTCAGATATCCACTGTCAACACATACCCATTACAGGTAAAACAGCAAATACCAAATCACTTCCAGGGCCATAGAAATGCTCTCCAATCATTACATGGTTCCTCTTTATATCAGGAAATACATGAAGGTGGCTTATAATGTATTGTTCATATGAACACTTAGTTCTGGCTGTAAAACTTGCACATCCATGTATTCTTCAATTTATTTTTTCTTGGTTAAACATGATTTGCTATTCTCAATAAGAGAATTAAGAATGTGTCTTTAGTGTAAGTTGTCTGAAGTTTTATATTAAGTTTCCCTTTAGAAATTTAGATACTCTTTAGATACTTTCCAAAAGTATCTGGAATCTTCAGATGGTACAGAATGTGGTCCATAGTGAGTGGTCGAAGAAGAGCATATATAACACTCTTGCTCCATGAACTGCACGGGGTACCAGTTTGCTTCTGGGGCCAATTCAAGATGTTGGTCATCACCTATAAAGCACTACATGGCATAGAACCAGGTTACCTAAGAATCAGCCTTGCCCTATCTCATCAGCCTGTTGTCACTCAATCAGGCAAGGAAGGTATGATGCAGAACCCATCAGTCAAGCAATTTTGATTGGCACGGTCTAGGAAGAGACCCTTTTCTGCCCTGCTTTGTGGAACATCCCTCCCCCATTGGGAAGGAAAGCCCCAATCTCTTAGTCTTTTGCAAAGGGGTCAAAATCTGGTTCTGCAGCTTTGGGGGGGCCAGAAAAGACCACTCAACTGTGGGGCTGGCTAGTCCCATGAGAACTGGCCCACTCTGCCTGTAATAGCCATTGTTAAATGGGTATTTTAGGTTTTTTTCCCATTTTCGATGTTGAATTGTCATTATTCCATAATTCTAAAACTTTAAATCCTATTTTTATGTCATTTTATTTATTGGCTATATTATATTGTACACCACGCAGAGCCTCTTTTGAAGGAGACGGGTGGTTTAGAGATATGAAATATAAATAATAAATAAATATTTATTGTGATTAGTACATTTTTATTGTCTATTCCTTGTTTGGTAGTATGTTTTATATTATCCATGGAAAAGCATCATAATATATGGAATAAAATAATACATACACTATTTATCAGGATTATTACATTATTGTAAGAGTCACATTAAACAATGTCACAAAATGCCCAGGGATATGTGTTTACATCATTCTTCTTTTTCTTTTTCTTTTTTTATAGTATAAGCTTACAGGCTTGAATAATTTTTACTGATAATTTAGAAGCCAGATCAAAAATATTGACAGCTAAACGAATGAGACTGCAACAAATAAGAAACATCCTATACATGGAAAATATATGTTGTATTGTTAGCCAACTTTTGTTCATTGAAATTATTAAATTGCATCGTTCTATTTTACTACTTTCTATAGCCTTTTGTCGACTGACAGGCAATTGGTGGCATAGCAGTTAGAATGCAGTATTGCAGGATAACTCTGCTCACTTCCAGAAGTTTGATCCTGACCAGCTCAAGGTTGACTCAGCCTTCCATTCTTCTGAGGTAAAATGAGGACCCAGATTGTTGGGGACAATATGCTTAGAGAGTGCTGTAAAGTACTATGAGTAACATATAAGTATAAGTGTTACTGTTATTGCTATCAATAATTGCTAATTCCCACATTTACTTTCTGAAATTCCTAGCTTAACATGTTGAGAGCTGGCTTAACAAGTCACACAGAAACCATAAATTATAAGCCTACCTATTTAAGCATGGTACTAGTCCCAGGAAAAGTAGAACCTAATGAGCTCAATGTCCAGCATAATAAGAACATATATAAATTATTTTTAAAAACTAAATTATATATCCCATAATTCAAGAGAGGCATTATATAGACCTGTAACCATCATAGAATTATACAAAAATAATTTTAGTTCATCAACTTCTAGAGTACACTATATTTTCCACTTCTATTTTAAGAAGTGTTCCAATTCACTTTTCTTGAAAATTTCTGGTTCTTTTCAAATGTACCAATAAAACACTGCCGAAGTTACCTAGTTTGATAATGAAATGTCTGCAAGAAAACCACCAAGCTCAGAGAACATCAGGGACCCCACTTTTCAAATGTGTCCCAGTGTTCCTATTCTACATTACTAGAAGAAGCTATCCAGCTGATACATACTCCAGTGTGTCTCTGAAGACGTACGTAACTTAATGTACCTACAGAGAGATTCAAACATGGAAGGATTCCATCTCTGGTCAATGTCTTTGTGATGTTGGCAGTAAGTCAATGTTCACTGGTATGTTTGTTGAAGCTTCAGATTCAATCTCCAAAAGTTCTTTGGAAAGCAGTTTTAGGAAAAGGTTAGGCTGCTTTAAGGTATTGCAGACATGTTCTCTTTGTGTTCCAGGGCTCTCAGAAACAATTTTTGTGAAACAAATTGGAAGTGCTGCACAACCCTATTCTAATAAATTGATGTAATTCAATGAGACATGATTAAATATTTTCAGTGATAAAGCTAAGTGAGAGTACAGCAACACAGGACCCTTGTTTAAAGGATAAAGGTCCCCATTTAAAGGATAAATTGTTATATATTATAAAGTCTCACTCTAGAGCAGGGGTGTTAAACTGGCGGCCTGTGGGCCAGATGCGTCACATGCAGGTCATGCCCACCCCAGCTCTGTGAATGGGAAAAAGTCATGAAACGTCATGTGACAGCAATGTGACACTGAGAGTTTGACACCCGTGCTCTAGAGGAACTGTGTCTCCAAGTACACAAAAGGAAGAAATCTGTAGTCAAGTAACTTCTTGAATGTTTTCTTTTGATCGTTTATAAAAAGGAAAGAATTTACCCACTTTCTATTTAAAATATAATAAAATCTTAGAATAATATACTGCTCAAAAAAATAAAGGGAACACAAGACATCCGAGATCTGAATGAATGAAATAACCTTATTAAATACTTTGTTCTTTACATACAGTAGTTTATATACTGCTCAAACAACTAAAGGGAACACAAAACTACTGTAACGAACAAAGTATTTAATAAGGCTATTTCATTTATTCAAATCTCGGATGTCTTCTGCTTGTGTTCCCTTTATTTTTTTGAGCAGTGTACATTGAATGTCAGTAACAATATTCTCTTAATTTTATAACAATATCTTTTTAATCTTTGGATTTGATTGTGGATAATTGGGATTCTTACTATTAGATAATAGATATCTAATATCTATTGTTGGAAATCATCTATGGAATAGATGATAACATCTATGGAAAGGCAAAATATATTTAATTAATAGATATATTCATTAAGTAAGTAAGTAAGTAAGTAAGTAAGTAAGTAAGTAAGTAAATACCTTCATGAGAGATTTCCTTCCAAGGATTAGGTGGGTACATAAAAGCAGCATTCTGGATTTGATCATGAATATCCTCATCTTCATTGAATGGAAAAGTACCACTGAGGCTAACATAGATAATGACCCCAACAGACCACATATCAAGTGATCTGTTGTATCCTTTATTTCTCAGAACTTCAGGAGCAAGATATGCTGGTGTACCCACAAGTGAACGTCTGAATGACTTCTCTCCAATAATCCGGGCAAAACCAAAATCACAAAGCTTCACCTATTTGGTACAAAATTGATGAGACAACTCTTATGATATCCAATATCAGGTAAATTACTTTTTATTTATACAATGGAATAACTGATATCCTGATAACTGCCCTCTCCTTTCCATATACATCCCACTCGTTTGTTGTAAAAGATACTCTCACCTACTGGAGAAAAGTGGTATATTTGGTATGATATCCATTTGGTAATGGACAAAAATAATTGGAAGCTAGAATCCCTATATCTTTGATAACTTCAAAAAAGACTGATATTATTATAGTTCATTATGGTTCATCACAGAGCCAGACTGGATTTGGCATTTTTATCTACCTATCAAGTCCTTCCCAAGGATCTGGGATAGGCAGATGTTGTTGTTGTTGTTGTTGTTGTTGTTGTTGTTGTTGTTAGCTGTGAAGTCGTGTCCGACCCATCGCGACCCCATGGACAATGTTCATTCAGGCCTTCCTGTCCTCTACCATCCTCTGGAGTCCATTTAAGCTCACACCTACTGCTTCAGTGACTCCATCCAGCCACTCATTCTTGTCATCCCCTTCTTTTTTGCCCTCCATCTTTCCCAGCATTAGGCTCTTCTCCAGTAAGTCCTTCCTTCTCATTAGGTGGCCAAAATATTTGAGTTTCATCTTCAGGATTTGGCCTTCTAAAGAGCAGTCAGGGTTGATCTCCTCTAGGACTGACTGATTTGATTGCCTTGCAGTCCAAGGGACTCGCAGGAGTCTTCTGCAGCACCATAGTTCAAAGGCCTCAATTCTTTGCCACTCAGCCTTCCTTATGGTCCAACTTTCACAGCCATACATTGCAATTGGGAAAACCATAGCCTTGACTATACGCACTGTGGGAATGCGGTGGCCATAAAACATGTTTAAACCAGTTTAACTGGTTGGACACTTGTATGGAGCTTAGCACCGAAATAACCAGACAATGAAAAGCGGGTTCACATGGATACTATATGAAGGGCCCTATTCATTCTCTCATTGTTTTTAACATAGGATGTGCCTGCAAAAGTAAAGATATCTCCTTGTATAAACATCCTGGGATACAAAGTAAAAATATCCCTTATCTCCTTCCTGAGAATCACATTCCTGAGAAGCAGATAACGGAGATGGGCCTCTCGCCTAATAATATCTGAGAATTGTAAAAAGCCAGAGTTAAAGTTCCGCTTTGCATCATTACTATTGTTTTCCCATCTCTTGTACGTAATGTGAGATGTGTAGTCATAATAACGCCTTCTGATGACGCTGTATTTTGGTACCTAATAAAAGAGATTGTAGCCTTTTGTTTGCTGCTCTCTCATCCCGAGAAAACACTTGTCCTGTGTTTTTTCTAAACTGGAATCCACATGAGAAGCCCGCCAGGATGAATTCCACATCTGGTGTCCCCGACGTGATCTCGTGAAACAGATACGTCTCGACGTGATAACCCGCTGAGGCTATACGTTTCTTGGAACCCCTGTTCTCACCGCCTGGAAGAGGCTGTGCACCTCGATTTCGTCTGAAACACGACGACAATCTTTCGTGAGTATGGGGGGGGGGTCTTACCAAGCAGCAAACGAAGCATTTGCAAGAGCTTGGTGAGATATCCAAGACTAATATTACTATTTTAAAAGATAAAGGGAAAGTCCTGCCCATGATATCAAAAGAGAATTTGGTCTACCTTCTAAAATATGTTTGGCAAAATTACCCGGCTTATCCGGAAAAGGGCTCTTTAAAAGTAAAGACGTGGAAACACATGGGAAATTGTCTCCACGAATCTCCTCAAGCCCCTGAAAAAATTCTGACACTCTGGAGATTGGTATTAGAGTGTTTAATGATACATGAAAAAAGCCTCCAGGACACTGAAAAGTCTCCCGAACTTCCGCCGCCATATGACGGCTCTTCTCCTAAACCTAACCCCTCTCCATCTAAATCTCCTGTTCCTCCTACAGCCCCCGCTTCCCCCTCCCCTGAGATGTTTCCTTTGTCTATTCCTGATCCCCCTGCTTCCGCATCTCCCCCCTGTGCTGTAGGTGCTGTGCAGTCTGCTATAGTAAGAGCCTATAGAGACGGAGAATTAGAAGATGATGAAATGATTTCAGCCTTTCCCTTGGTATTTGTAAATCAGGGAGGAGCACAAATTCCGCAATGGGAACCGCTCCCTATTAAATTGATAAGGGACATTAAACAATCCTGCATAATGTATGGTATCCAAGCCCCTTACACCCAAGGCTTGTTGAGAACCATGGCAAATGCCTACCTCATGATTCCGGCTGATTGGAAGAATTTGTTTAATATGATTCTAACAGGGACTCAGTATGTTGTTTGGCAATCAGAATTCCAACGCCATGCAATCTCCTTCGCAGCTAGGAATCCCCCTGTCACGGTTGAGGAAATCTGTGGCGAGGGACAGTTTCTGCCTCCTACTGCTCAATACGTTTTACCAATTCCTACTCTTAATTTAACTTCTCAAGCTGCTCTTGAGGCTCTTATTCGAGTGGATGACCCTGGAACCTCCAAACAATCTTTTGCAAAAATTGTTCAGGGTTCAAATGAGCCCTATTCAGACTTTGTTGAGAGACTGCAAGTTGCGCTCTCACGTCAAATCACCAATACAGATGCACGGAATGAAATTATAATGAAATTGGCCTTTGAAAATGCAAACAATGATTGTCGTGCCTTGCTCTCCCCATTAGTTAATACACCAGGCGTCACACTGGCTCAATATCTGACCGCCTGTCGTGCCGTTGGCACGCAAGCTTATCATGCTGAACTTATTGCTTCAGCAATACAAAAGGGGAATGAGAAAAAAGCATCTGGTAATTGCTTTAACTGTGGAAGACCTGGTCATTTTAAATCTCAATGCCGAGCACCTGGTGGTGGAGCGGCACGTAATTCAAATTCAAATCGCAGAGAAAAGCCAAAAACAATCTGCCCAAAATGCAAAAAGGGTTTTCATTGGGCAAATCAATGTCGAACAAAACTCTCTGACCAGGGAAACTAGGTTTGGGGCCAGCAACCAGCCCCGTTTCAAAGGTTGCGCAGGATCAACCAACCTCAGCACCATTAACAATTCAATATCCAATTTCCTTTGATCTACCGTATGCGTTGTGTACTGTCTTTGTTACACCTTCTTTGCATTTTGATGATAGTGTCTCTGTTCTGATTGAATCTCACCCAAATGCCCAACTAAAAGGCATTTCGGTTTTTCCTACTATTTTTTCTTCACCATTTCCCTCGCAATTCCAACTTCACCTATCTTCCACCTTGCCTCAAAATCTATCAGCTGGGGATGTAGTCGCAAAAATGATACTTGTATCAAAAGACTTAGATAACACAGAAATTTTAGCTGTTACCACCTCTATAACTGAAACTAAGCCTACACTAAAGGTAGTCATTAAGGGAAAAACCTTTTCTGGCCTTCTAGATTCCGGTGCTGATGTTTCGGTGATCAGAGCGGAGGAGTGGCCCCCCTCTTGGCCAACTGAAAATTCTCCATCCGTAAGAGGAGTGGGTGGAATCCAACCGGCTCGTATAAGTAAAAATTGGCTTCGAGTGTCTGCAGCAAATGTTGCAGGCATAGCTAACATCAAACCTTTGATCTTACCCCTGCATACAAATTTGTGGGGTAGAGACCTTCTTTCTCAATTTAATGCAAAGTTGCTTTTAGAATGACTACTATCCCTCCGCTTAAGCTTTCCTTGTCCACTGACGCCCCCGTGTGGGTGGACCAGTGGCCACTAACTTCTGAAAAACTCCTTGCGTTACATTCTTTAGTACAGGAGCAGCTCTCCCTGGAGCATATAGAACCTTCGCTAAGTCCTTACAACACCCCTGTATTTGTTATAAGAAAAAAATCAGGAAAATGGAGACTCCTTTGCGATCTTCGCTCTGTGAATGCTGTAATTCGACCTATGGGACCCCTCCAATGCGGGATGCCCAATCCAAATTTAATCCCTCGAGATTTCGATCTGATTGTCATAGATTTGGCTGATTGTTTTTTCTCTATTCCACTCCATAAGGAGGACAGACAATTATTTGCATTCACCATTCCGGAACCTAACAACATTAAGCCCACCAAACGGTTTCAATGGAAGGTATTACCACAGGGAATGTTAAATAGCCCTACTATGTGCCAATACTATGTGGACAAGGTTCTAGCTCCAATTCGACAGCTTTATAAACACTTTCTTATTTACCATTATATGGATGATATTTTGATTGCAGCCCCGGGCCCTATGGGCACGGTGGCGCAAAAATTACCAACAATAATGAACCATTTAAAGGAGTATGGTTTAAATGTGGCTCCAGAAAAAATCCAAACTCATTCACCCTTTAAATACTTAGGTCATAAACTACTCTCTTCTCATGCTGCTCCCTTTACTCCTGTGCTAAAGCTTCCCTCTGAGACTACTCTTGTGCAATTACAACAATATTTAGGTGCCATCAATTGGACTCGTCCGTTTTTTGGTATCTCTACTTCTGCACTTTCGCCTCTTTTTGATGCCCTGAAAAAAGGAAAGCAACCAGGAGACAGGATTAAATTAGGCCAAGAGCAATTGAATGTGGTAGAGTTAATACAAAAAACCATGGAACAGCAATGGGTGGATCGTTGTGAGAAAGACACACCTATTGCTTTAATAATTATTAACACTCTAAATTTACCCACTGCAGTACTCGCTCAAAAAACTGACAAACTTCTAATTATTGAATGGCTCCATTTACCGCACACACCTCGAAAAACAATCACTACAAAACCATCTCAATTTGCTCAGCTAATCCAAAAAGGACGTCTTCGCTCTAAAGCCCTTATGGCAATAGAACCCAGCACCCTGTATCTTCCCTGTTCATTAGTAGATTGGGAAGTCATGTGCATTAATTCGGATCCCTTACAAAATTCTTTGGCACAATGGCCGGGGGAAATTTCCTGTCATCCCCCTTCTGATCCACGACTGGCTCTTCTAAAAGCAGTCCCGTTTGTGTGGCAATCTCCCATGGCAACCCAGCCGATTCCAGACACACTTACGGTATTTGCAGATGGTAGCAAAACATATGGTGCTTGTGCCTGGAACGTTGATGGGCAATGGCACACAAAAATTACCTCACCCCAAACATCTGCGCAGCGGGCTGAGCTTGCCGCTGCTATATTGGCCTTTCAGCACTTTGCTCACACACCTTTCAATTTGATTTTAGACAGTCTGTATGTTACTCAAATTATAAAACAAATTTATTATTCCTATTTGTCTCCTGCATTGGATTCTGATCTGTTAACCTTAATGCTTACTTTACAGAAATTGATTTCAGATAGAACTCAGCCATTCTTTGTGGCCCATATAAGAAGTCATCAGCCCTTCCCGGGCCCCCTCCAGGAGGGAAATGACAAAGCTGATGCTGCTGCAACTGCGCTCATGGTAATATCTCCTATTACACCATGGGACAGTCATGCCTATTTTCATCAAAATAAAAAAGCATTAGTGAAACAATTTGGTCTCACGGCAGCCGAAGCGACTGCCATCATACAACAATGTCCTACCTGTAGTCAACAATCTCATTCTATCCCTATGGGTGTTAACCCCAGAGGGCTTAAAACTTGTGAAATCTGGCAAATGGATGTAACTCAATACCCATCCTTTGCCCCATGGAAATATTTGCATGTTTCCGTGGACACTTATTCAGGATTTATTATGGCATCTCCACAAAGAGGAGAAGCAACCAAACATGTAATAAATCATTGTATTCGGACCTTTGCATCGATGGGACGCCCAATTGAACTCAAAACTGATAATGGATCTGCGTACACCAGTACTGCCTTTGCAGACTTTTGTAACAAATGGTCCATCAAACACAAATTTGGCTTGCCCTACAATTCTCAGGGCCAGGCAATTGTAGAAAGATCTAATCAGACCCTCAAAAACGCCCTGGATAAATTGAAAGAGGAAAAATGCCTCGGCCTCCCATCCATGCAAAACAAACTCAATCTTTGTTTATATACTTTGAACTTTCTTAACCTGACTGGACAGCCTCCCACGTCGGCTGCAACCCGTCATTTTTCTGCTTCTCCATCAGCTACTCCAAAGCCGAAGGTATATTTCCGCCAACTACCTGATCCTGCATGGAGAGGGCCCGCTGACCTTATTACCTGGGGCCGTGGATACGCTGCTGTCCAGCATAACGATCGCATCATTTGGGTCCCCGGAAGACACGTAAGACCATTTCATTTACAACAAAAAGAAGGAGAAACCCTTGGTGCTGAGACAGCAACAGACTTTTAACGCACGGTGGTGATCATCAGCTTTGCAGGACTACACCGGAAGCTAGTCCCCTGCGCACAGCGGAAGATTCATCAGGAGGAAACTTCATATTGTACATATACATTTTAACACTTTCTTATACATACTAATGTTAGTAGAATTGTTTTTCTGATTTTGCTAGTAATTTTGTTTCACACGTATAAGTAACTATGATTTGTTTATGGCTTTTTATATTGTTAGCTATGGGACTCTCAGGTGACCATGCAAGGAACATCAAATCCCCACATACATACAATTCAAGTCAAGTACGCTCTCGCCAAAAACGTATTGTCTATGCACGAGGCCCTTACTTTCTACCTAAGTCTACTTCACCACCTAAGGTTCCCATATTGACATTTCCAATTAAAGAGGGAATGAATAAGGACAATGGGCCTCTGCAACAATTGCATAAAGGAAATTATATATCACGGATTCTGGAATTAAGTCAAGATCTTGTTAATCAGCATAACCCTACCTTAGGTGAGAAATGCTGGTTATGCTTATCTGCTGACCCTGCATCTTATCATGCTATTCCTGTAAAACCACAACTATGGGTAAAAACAAAGGCAACAATTCTCCTTGAAAGGGATAGTAGAGATAAAAAACCTGTCTCACCAATACAAGGAGATTTTTATGAAGCATTCAAACGATTGGGAAAAAGTCGTCTTCCTATCACAGGCCCAATTGCTACAGGTGTAGACCTCATAGGAACACCTTCTTTATGTGTAAAGAGACATCAGAAACTCGGTAGGCCTGTAGGATCCCTGACAGACGAACAATGTCACTCAGCAATATATATAGGCCCAAAAATAAATTTGGTGGACATAAAATTAACAAAGGGAGTTTTTCCCTCTGCTTACCGCAAATTTCAACAAAAGGTTACTTTCTCAACTCCACCAGAACTACACTTTAGAAAGGACAGGTGGGGTGGATGGAATATGTCTGTGGAAAGCTGTCCAAAACCATTTCACCCTCCAGGATTTCCCATTTGGTTCAATTTAAAATCCAAGGCAGGTATATGTATCCTTTTTCCACCGGGAAATACTACCTCTCGATATATTTTTGAAGGACCGATTCTCAGAGATAAACAGAAGGACCTATCACTAGAAATCCCATTACAACCTTTAGCGGGAATGTTTGTAGCAGGCACTATGGGAGTCTGGACTAATGAAAACAATCGTAGACTCCATGCCTTCTCCATGAACATCGGAACATGTGTGGAAGAAAAAGGAGTGTTTTTTTTGTGTGGAACAAATGCATATCTGTGTTTGCCAGCAAACTGGACAGGAGTGTGTACATTAGCCCACCTTTTTCCTAAAGTGGGTGTTGTCAGTGCTGAGCACTCTATCCCTGTTCCCCTTTTGGGACATGTTCAAAAGAGGGTCCCCATTCTCATCCCACTATTAGCGCTTCTAGGGATGGGAACAGCTGTTGGAACAGGAGTAGCCGGCGTCACGCACTCTGTAATCCAGTTTAAACAGATATCAGAGGAGTTGCAGGGAAGTTTGAATCAAATAGCTGGCACTTTGATTGAGGTCCAAAATCAAATAGACTCCCTGGCTGCTGTGGTATTACAAAACCGACGTGCCTTAGACCTCCTGACAGCAGAAAAAGGAGGAACATGTATATTTTTAGGTGAAGATTGTTGTTTTTACATGAACAAATCAGGTGTGGTCAGAGAAGGTGCTCGGGAATTACAGGATAGGGCTTCCAAGATAACTCAGAGGTTACAAACTCCTGACATGTGGTTTTCTTGGGTGCCTGGATCCGGATGGATTAAGCAAATGATATTTTTGTTCATATGCGCAATAGCTGGTTTAACGTTCATCCCATGTGTGATACCAATCATTAGACAATTATCTATCAGAGCGGTAAAAGAGATTCAAGTTGAGAAGGAACTAGCTTTGACAGAACATCTTCTTGATCAACTTGGTCCCTGCCCTATGGAAGAACTTACAGATTCTGAGTTAGATTCATATGTGGTAATGGGATCAGGGGAATAAAGGAGACAATCTCCCTATGACTTAAGAAACTAACTATAATAACATGTATAACCATTTGTATGCCTTTCTTATTGCTTTGCTTATTTTTGTATGTATTCAATATATTCCTGCTTTGTTTGCTATGATGATAGGCATGTTTCCCAGGCATAAAGAGAACATCATAATAACAATACAGCTGAACCTAGTTGCAAAAAACAAAAACAGAGGAAATGTGGGAATGCGGTGGCCATAAAACATGTTTAAACCAGTTTAACTGGTTGGACACTTGTATGGAGCTTAGCACCGAAATAACCAGACAATGAAAAGCGGGTTCACATGGATACTATATGAAGGGCCCTATTCATTCTCTCATTGTTTTTAACATAGGATGTGCCTGCAAAAGTAAAGATATCTCCTTGTATAAACATCCTGGGATACAAAGTAAAAATATCCCTTATCTCCTTCCTGAGAATCACATTCCTGAGAAGCAGATAACGGAGATGGGCCTCTCGCCTAATAATATCTGAGAATTGTAAAAAGCCAGAGTTAAAGTTCCGCTTTGCATCATTACTATTGTTTTCCCATCTCTTGTACGTAATGTGAGATGTGTAGTCATAATAACGCCTTCTGATGACGCTGTATTTTGGTACCTAATAAAAGAGATTGTAGCCTTTTGTTTGCTGCTCTCTCATCCCGAGAAAACACTTGTCCTGTGTTTTTTCTAAACTGGAATCCACATGAGAAGCCCGCCAGGATGAATTCCACAACGCACTCTTGTTGGCAGGGAGATGTCTCTGCTTTTTAGAATGCTGTCTAGATTTGTCATAGCTTTCCTCCCCAGGAGCAAGTGTCTTTTAATTTCTTGGCTGCAGTCCCCATCTGCGGTGATCTTGGAGCCCAGGAAAATAAAATCTGTCACTACCTCCATTTCTTCTCCATCTATTTGCCAGGAATTGAGAGGGCTGGATGCCATGATCTTAGTTTTCTTAATGTTGAGTTTCAAACCAACTTTTGCACTCTCCTTCTTCACCCGCATCAAGAGGCTCTTTATTTCTTCTTTGCTTTCTGCCATTAGAGTGGTATCATCTGCATATCTGAGGTTGTTGATATTTCTCCTGGCAATCTTAATTCTAATTTTTGATTCAACTAGCCCCGCCTTTCTCATGATGTGCTCTGCATATAAGTTAACTAGGCAGGATTAAATAAGCATGTTGATGCTATATAGTGTTAAAGGTATCATTGCAGCATGCAAGCTGTTCTGAGTAAAACTTTTGCAATTGACTGATGATGAATTTGTCAAGTCAATGGTATTCAAGTAGTACTCCAGTTGTTTTGGGATTGCACTCAAAGAGCCTATTACTATTGCCACTATCTTTGCTTGCTTTTGCCACAGTTGTTCTATTTCTATTTGCAAGTCTTTGTAATATTCTCCAATTCCTTCTCTTCTGTTCTTTAGACTCCAGGTATTGCCATGTCCACTATCCAGACTTTTTTGTCTTTCTTATTGACAATTGTTAAGTCTGGCATGTTATATGACAGGTGCCTTTCTGTTCGAATTCTAAAGGTAGTAGTAGTAGTATAGTAATAGTATTGAAACAATTTAAGTACATTCAAAGCCTTACAATGTAAGCAACAATTGTAGAGCTAGAGAGAAAATGAAGGAAAGGAATAGTAAATGCAGTTTCTTATAGAATGTATATGATGTACTAATATCAGGCCATACATTTCCCTAGCAATATTAACAAACTAGTTTCCTCATATATTTGAAATACAAATGAAGTTGTACATGAATTAAGTTGATTGCTTTACCTTTCCTCCATATCCAAACAAGCGTTTTGGGCATGGAAAGGAAGAAAGGGAGGGAGGAAGGGAGGGAGGGAGGGAGGGAGGGAGGGAGGGAGGGAGGAAGGAAGGAAGGAAGGAAGGAAGGAAGGAAGGAAGGAAGGAAGGAAGGAAGGAAGGAAGATAAAGACAGGCATGTGTGTTTTTTGACTTGATTAATTGTTCTTTGTTATTCAAAACTTGCATAGAGGCATTGCTTTAAAGCTAAGAAAACTACCGAATTCCAGGACAGAAGGATGCTGCTGCTTTATCATCATAGGAAATCAACCAGTTATCCCTAGGAATTTGGCTTTCACTACAACCAGGAAGAACATGTTTCATCTATGCCCTGGCTCTATATTGGCAAGTGTACTGTACTTCATAGAGAGTTTATAGCACAAATTACACAGATTTAGATACACTAAAACATTTCACTGAAGTTTCAGTCTGGAACTCATCTTCACGTAACTTAAAGCTTATATTATAAGAGGCAATGACAATGCCAGAATTTCCCATGATAGCTAACTAACTTATACATAGATGCACACAAAGAAAATCTAGAAAGTATCATGTGGGTTCTCACATATAATTTAATCTACATCCAGTGGTGGGATTAAATTTTTTAAACAACTGGTTCTGTGGGCGTGGCTTAGTTGGGGGTGTGGCTTGGTGGTCATGTGACTGGGTGAGCGTGGCTAGATGGTCATGTGATCGGGTGGGCATGGCTAGATGGTCATGTGATCAGGTGGGCGTGGCTAGCTGGTCATGTGACCGGGTAGGTGTGTCTATCTGCATAGTGACTACTCAGAGGGCTGAAAAAAGTCATTTCTGACTGGTCCTCGCACTTTTGACTGGTCCTCGCACTTATGACCATCCTCATATTTATGCCCGTTGCAGCATTCTTAACAACCGTGTCACTCATTTCACAACTGCTTCTCTTCACCATGGTGACAAGATAGGGCAAAAACGTAAAATGTGAGGACAGTCGTAAGTTCAAGGTCTGGTCAAAAGTGCGAGGACTAGTCAAAAATAACTTTTTCAGCCCTCTGAGTAGTCCATATGCATAAAAGGATACAGCAATAGAGAGGGATGAAGGAAGGGAAGGGAAATTAGAGTAGGCGTGAGGGTAAGAGAGGGAGGAGGAGAAAGAGAAAGGAAGAGGAAATAGGGGAAGAGAAAGTAAGAAGGAAAGAAAAGAGAGAGGTGGTAGGTTTGAGGAGAAAGATTGTTGTACAATAAAAAAGATGAAAGGGAAGAAAGCCAACCCCAAACAAATATAAAGATATTAAGATAAAGAATGAATTGTTAAACTTTAAAGAATAAAAGAGAACAAATATGAATAAATAGCAATAATTAGAAACACACATACAAACATACAATGTATTTTCTTTGAACAGAGTATTTGGGTGGTTCACAAATTTAAACAGTGTTTAGTCATTTCAATTAAATTTACAATTTCTATATTTCCTTTTTGCCATATTTATTCCTCATCTATTTTTTTAAAAAACCAATATTACCCTTCATCCTCATCTCTAATCTTAATCAAATTCAAATTTTCCCTTCTATTCTATATTATACCCCTTCCCATTGTCATCTATTTTTATATCCATCCTCACATTGGTTAATTATGTAATATTACAGTTGTTTAATACAAATTCAACATTTTAATATAAATCAATTAGTTATATAACTATCTTTTTTGTATATTAATCAATATGAACATGAATATTCCAATTATTTCCATGCAATCCAATTTCTTACAAATCAATTAATTATATTTACCAATAATAATAAACCAAATAATTTCCCCCATATATTCCTCCAAACCAGAACTTAACCATTTCTGCTTTCAACACAATATACAATTAATAGTATCTCAATTATTACAATTCCTTAGTTAAATAGAGCTTTTTTCTTTTGTGTTTTAAAATCTTGAACTCTCCTCTTTTGCCCTAAATTTCCCATTGTTTGCAGTTTTGCACCTACCTTTTTTGAAAGGAAAAAGGTAGGAAAGGAAAGGAAAAAGAGGAAAAAGAAAAAGAAATCTCTCTCTGCCTCATTTTGTCACGTTGCAGCAAAGACCCTGCTTTACTTTCAGTTTCATTTTTTCAGCATAGCTAGGATAGGGGGAAAAAAATCTGCTCCAGCACTCTTTGCAGATAGCAACAGAGCCCTGGCAAAACAGCTGAGAGCAAATCAGCTGAGAGTCAGGAGGCCGATCTAATCAACTTGTGCTAATTAACCGATGCTGAAGCTGAAGGGAATGTTTTGTCTTGCTGTTTGCTTGCAAGGAGGTAAGTGCTGCAAGGCACAGGCCAAAGGGTGGGGGCCACCCTCCTTGCCAGTTAGCCCCCCCTGCCGCCCCCCCTTGCCTCTTACCACCCCCTAAGGCATTCCACCGCCCCCCAGGGGGCAGTACCGCCCACTTTGGCAACCACTGGCTTAACTACTTAACTACTTAACAACCAGTTCTACCGAAGTAGAATCCCACCACTGGGTCTACCCATTTATTTTTGCAGGCGTCGGTCTACTCATTTGTTTTGTTTTAACACTGATCAGCTGTAGGGTGGTCCTTTGAAGCCCCGCGGCAGCTGCGAGGCCAATAAAATTATAAAAAAACACTGAACCGTTTGTTAAATTGCTGGCTCGCCCACCCCTCGCCCAGTGGTGCGGAGGGGCGGGGCAAGGGGCGGGGCGAGCCAGCAATTTAACAAATGGTTCGGCCGAACCACCTAGAACCGGCAGAATCCCACCACTGTCTACATCCATATAATTCATATTAAAGTCAAGATGCATTGACTTAATAATTCAATAATTCATAATTGCATAATGAATTATGAATAATTGCATAATTCACATTATGCAATTTATAGAGGTATAAAGTGATAAATTTTACTGATTCTTTATTTTTGTTATGGGACTACGGTCATGGAAAGCATTATTGCAGAGGTCTTCAAACTTGGCAGCTTTGAGACTTGTGGACTTCAACTCCCAGAATTCTCCAGCCAACCGAGAATTGGGAGTTGAAGTCCACAAGTCTCAAAGCTGCCAAGTTTGAAGATCTCTGCATTATTGGAAAAAAGAATTAAATCATACACTGAGGAGCTCAGCTTCAAGGAAATGAAACATGTTTCCTTACGTTATTTTTTTAAAAAAATCATATTTCATTGAAAAGCAATTAAAGTTTGAGTGTTATAAATCACTTTCAGTAACTTGTGCTTTGTTTTAATAAATGATTGAACTGTATTCCTGCAAAGAAAAATATTCTGACTTGCCTGTGGAAAAGGGTCAGCTGATGCTAGCAATACATTCTCTGGCTTGAGATCACAATGAACAATGTTTTTAAAATGAAGATGCCTCAAAGCAACAAGAATCTGTAAAGAAACAAATTAACTGTGCTGCAACATAGAAAAGCCATTCAATATTTATTTTACATATTAATGCGTTCCTAGAAATGTGATATAACATCAACAAACACAAAGATGGTGATTGATTTGAACTGATTTTAAAGATTTTATGTTTATGATCCTATTCCAAATCGGAGCAATAACTTACAAAATGATAGGAACATAATATTAAGTTTCCAAAAAATGTCACTAATACTCTATTGTTATCACTGACTCTACAAAAACATTGGCCAGCACATACTGTCATACTAATTCAGGAAAAAGCAGTTTAAAATTTCTTTGCTTAACCTGAATTGCACTGGAGAATTTGTTCAGTTTGCATTTTAATATCCAATTACCAATTCACACCTTCTGAATCAATACACGAACAATGCTACAGTCATTTTTGGTATTCACACTTCTTAAGAGTTTTGCACAGCAATTTTCCAAACAAAAATATGTATACTGGTGAAATACTATAAAGGAAAACTGCTTGTAAAAAAAATGTGTCGACGATGCAAAAATGCCTACAAAATGTGTAAATTAGGAGAAACGCACATGAAATATCCTCATAGAGGTTTTTTTTTTTTAAAAAAAAAAAGAAACTGCAAACTAATGTAGAAATAAGACAGGCCAATTAAGATCTGAAAACATTACAAACCAAACAAAGTCAAAATTGGTTTGTACATTCATTTTCTAAAAGACATTTTTTATACATAAAGAATTTTTGAAAATATATTTAATTTATAGAATTGAATCTCACACAAAATAAAGTATCATATCTGAGGCCTATCCTAAAAGGCTCTTCATACCTGTGTAATTAAAAACTTGGTTATCCGCTCTGGCAACCTTCCTTTTTCACTTGACAAAATCATCTCCAACATATCTCCATGGAGCTTCTCCATAACAACAAACACTCTTTCTGGTGTCTCGAACATGCATTCCAGATTTACAACCCCCAGGTGATGCAGATTCTATAATAAAAGATAAACACTATTTAAATGAGCCAATTTGTCTCCATCCAATGACAAGGAAATATTAGGTTATTGTGCAGCCATTCATTTTTCAAGTCCTTTGGCACCACTGTAAGTGTAACAAGATAGGGAGAAAATACATTAGGAATGTATTTTGTGGATAGCGAGGAATGATATACTGTGCTGATTAAGTACCCAGGATAGCACAAATCTGCTTAGTACCTGTCAAAAATTTGGTCTGACACATTAACATTTTTCTCTAGATAGGGAACTGGTCTATTTTGTTCTAATCAAACTACAGATAGTCCTTGACTTACAACAATTCATTTTGTGACTGTTCAAAGTTACAACAGCATTGAAAAAAGTGACTTAGGACTGTTTTTCACATTTACGACCATTGCAGCATCCCCATGGTCACATGATCAAAATTTGAATGCTTGGCAACTGGCTCATATTCATGACGGTTGTAGTGTTTTGGGGTCATGTGATCACCTTTTGAGACCTTCTGACAAGCAAAGTCAATGGGTATTTACGAGACTGCCTTCTGTCACCGATAGCCTCCCACCGAGCAGTACGCTCCCACAGAGGGGCTCCTCAGGGTGCCATCGGTCAAACAATGTCGACTGGCGGCCCCCAGGGGGAGAGCCTTCTCTGTGGGGGCACCTACCCTCTGGAATGAACTGTCCCCGAGATACGGCGGATCCCGGATCTTCGCACCTTTCACCACTCCCTAAAGACGTTTTTATTCCAGCAAGCCGGGCTGGCCTAACTTTTTAAAATTGTTTAATTTTTAAATTGTTAATTATGGGTTTTAATATAGGGGTGTTTTTAATTGTGGGCCAAATTAATTTAATTGGATTTTAATACTGTTTTTAAATTTTGTATTTCTTCTGTTTTATCTGTTGGCTGTTCACAGCCCCGAGTCCTTCGGGAGAAGGGCGGTATATAAATATAAACAAACAAACAAACAAACAAACAAATAAATAAATGGGGAAGCTAGATGCACTTTGTTAAGGATTAGCCATCACTGATCTAGGATGTAAAACCTATGCCATTAGCATCTAACTGTAAAACCACATATACTGCCCCATTTAAGTTAGTGTTCCCATCTAGAGCCAGACACAGGAAGGCTTTCTTGCTGTAAATACTGCTGCTAAAACTGTAGATAATTCTGTCATCTGCCTGTGTTCAAAGGAGAAACTCACTCTTCTCTCTCCCCCTCCCTCTCTCTCTCCCATCCTCCCTCCCTCCCTCCCTCCTCTCTCTCACACACACATAGACACACATTCCCCCACACAAAAACATTCCACAAGTCCCTCCCTTTTTCTAAATGACTGATATGGGTTAATCTTACATTGTTACATGTACCGGTACAAGGACAAACAGAACCTTAATATGCACTGATATATATCTGAATTATAATTGTCATAGGTTATCTTACCAATGTATATTAACCACTATAAATACTGGTCATTTTGATTTCCAAATTCCTGTATTTAAAACAGATTAGAAATTGTCTTTAAAAAAAAGAGAGATTACTTGAGAACTTTATCTGGTGATTTAGCGTAAAAATTAGTTCCATAGATTTCTCCTGCTGGAGCCTTTCTCAGTAAGTTTTATTGCCCTGCTCTAAATTAAATACATACAGGATATAATTGGTAATTAAATAAAAGATACCTGTAAAATTGCAACCTCATTACGAAGCTGGCTTTCTTGCTTAGTTGGAAATCTCAGTTTGTCAATGATTTTAATTGCTACATCTCTCCCTGTTTTCCGATGTTTTCCTGTTTGATGAAAAATATGCCAATTAACATGATCAGTTCTAAGAAGCAGCACCTTCTTAAAATTCACCTTTTTCTTTTAATAAAATCTAAGTTTTGCCTTTTATAATGGAAATTTTTGTCATCCAATTAACAGTAAACTCAAGGCAGGTTTCCCCAACTAGAGATCTTGACATATTTTAGGATTACAATACCCATCAATCTCAACTATATTTTCCACATCAAATATAAAGACAAAATGCAATAAATCTCCTTCACATTTAATCCTTTTTAAACATTTCTGATGGGGCAAAAACAGTACAGTACTGCTACTAAAACAGTAGATAATTCTAAACATAAACTGTCATCTGCCTATGTTCAAAGGAGAAACTCACTCTTCTCTATTTCTCTTTCTCTCTCTCTCTCTCTCGCTCTCTCTCTCTCTCACACATACACACACACACACGAGAATAGTATACAAACAAAGGTTATGAGCCATTCCCTTTTTCTAGCTCTACCCAATATTTTTTATACACATTTGCAAGAGCAAAGGGCTATGTACCTACCCAAAATACATAACAGAGTTTCATTTGCAAACTCTGCTTCTACGTTTTGTAAAATGTCAAGAAATTATGAAACTTGTCAAAGAACTATAGATAATATAGTCCATAATTTTGTCATGCAAACAAACCAGGCACTTGAAAGAAAGCGCCACTAGTCATAGTCCAGTATGTGCACACGTTTCCCACAAGCTATTAGAGAAAAAGAACTGGATGAATATGAGGCCAACTCTCAAGAGAAGCCAGTTTTGTTCAGAGTTTTGTTCAGCAGCCTGAGAGCTTGCCTTCAAAGCAAGTTTTTTGTTTTAAAAAAGCAGCACGGTAATACTTACAGGGGAGTAAATTTCTCAGAGTTCAAATTCAAAAAATCAAAATGCAAAAGAAAGTATTGCAAAGTGCTCTCAGATAATCATGAACAGTGTATCTCAGATTATAAAACATTGTGCCACTTGTTGAAAATGACTAAATAATTATTCTGTCTTTTGTTTTCCATGCAATTACGTTTTGAATACCTTCCTGTTTATATTACATAAATTTTAAATTACTACAAATCCTGCATTTAAATTTCATTTCCCCAATGTATAGGTAAAGAGTCTTACCCCCATAAACAATTCCAAACTGTCCAGATCCTAAAACTTCATCTGGAAATATTTGATATACTGTACTGATATCCTGTGGATACAAATATTTTGCAACTTGAATTAATTTCTTGAAACTTAAAGCAAATATCAAACAAACATGCCATTGAATTCTGCACAAAGGGCAGTATCCTAAATGTTGACAAAGGAGGTTTAAATCAATTTTGGTCAAAGAGTTTCTACTGTTTCACTTTACACTGCTCTAGTCCAATCTGATTTTGAATACTGTGTCAGTGTCCTGGACCCAGTTCTGGGTATCACCCATTTCAAAAAAAGACACTAAAAATTTGAATTAAATTCAAAGGAAGCTACCGTGGTGGTGAAGGATCTGGAAACCAAACCCTATGATGGAGAGTTAAAGGATATGGGTACAATTGTTTATAGAAAAGGTACCTGAGGGGAGATATGATAGCAATCTTTAAATATCTAAGGACTTCTTATATAAAGAAGGGAATGGACTTATTTTCTATTGTGCCAGGGTCAAAACCACAACTTCCGATTCAGGCTAGAATTTCAGACTATATGAGCTGTCAGTTATAGGCTGCTACATTAAGTGGTGAGTGCTCCTTTGTTAATGGTCTTCTAACAGTGGTTGGATGGTCATTGGACAGAGATGCAATAGTGATTCATTCATGGGATTCAACTAGATGAATTCTAAAGTTCCTCCAGTTCTATAATTCTAAGACATTTCTAAAAGAATACAAATAGTCTTTGCTTACCAACCGCTAATCCAGCAACTCTTAGAAGTTACTATGGTGCTAAAAAGAGTGCTGTTGAGCACCATGAAGTGGTATATAAGTCTAAGTGTTACTGCTATTGCTATCATCAGCATACTGATGATACCTTACCCCATGGTTGAGTTCACCCAGTGGTTTCACATAGATGTTGAATTGCTATAGAGATTGCACTGAATCCTGCAGCACCCCTCAAAGTAGAGGCTAAGGGATCTCCCTCCCCCAATCACCATTGACTGATATCAAGAGAAAGGAGAAGAACCAGTACAGTAACATGCTGCCCAATCCCTAGAGCTGGTGCTGAAAAATACTATGAGTGATGGTATCAAAGGCCACTGAGAAATTGTCCACTATAGTGAAATCCAGCAATGGTTACTTGAGGAAGGGGTGAATTAATACCTCAAGAGGCAGAGAAACCACCCCCTCACCCAAGGAAAAACTCTCACCACTGGAACCCATTCACATGACATCCCCTGAGCAGCTTTAATTAGTCAGGAGGGAATGACTAAAGAGCAAGTGGCCATGTTCACAGTCATAAGGATCCTGTCCACTTATCAGGCCAACCAATTCAAACTGTTCCCAGATAACAAGGCAAGACTTTACTCTAGGCACCTCCTTAGAACATAGAACAAGGCTAGTGTCCAACTCAAATAAATTTGAGTGACTTTATCCAATAGATGCTGAACAAATTCTTCTGCATGGCTCTGCTGGGGCATTTCTGCAGTCCCTCTACCCAAGATGGTATGTGTCATCTAAAATACTATCTGCAAGTGAAATAAGAGCAGAGAAGTACTGATGCTTCATTGTTCTTATCACTACTAAGTAGGCTGTAATAGCATCTCTAACCCATGTTCAGATGAGTTCATCCCTTGTTGGGCCGAGCAATGTTCTAGGACTTCTCCCATTTTATCTTGCTCAGTTCCTCTGTAAACCATGGAGAATGACAGGATCCACAAGAGAGGAAAGGTTTACAAAGGTTCAGTCTATCTATCTAAGGTCTCAGCAGCCCTCCTGTTCAAGGTGCCAACCAAGGCCTCAAATGGACTGTGCAACAGTCTGGCAGCCACAACTCCCAGCTCCCTTGGAAACATAGGATAGGCCTATGACTATGATAGTAGCCATGAACTCCTTAGCTGCATCAGATCTCCCACCTAGAGAAAGCAGATTGAAGTCCTCCAAATTTGTAAGTCTACTAGAGGAACTCTACCACCAACCCGGAAACAAAGTCTAGAAGCCCAGGCAGGGAGGTTGCTACGCAGCAGGAAAGCGGGTATAGTAACAACAGTGAAAATGTCAGTTTAAGAAAGGAGCTTTCTCTTGTTAGGTTCATTTAATGTCTTCTATAGTTTCTGAGATTAGTATAACTAAGATACATAAATACATATGTCACTGTGAATGGAATTAGAATTGAATTGAGGATGTCTTCATTTGTTTAACTATTCTTAAATGCAAGTAAAGAATGGGGAAAAAATCATACTGCCACAATAAAATATGAAATAACTAGTGAATTACCACATTTTCTTGGACTTCGCAATTGGATACAGAAATACTTATGGATATATTTCCTAGAAAGAAAAGATCCAATCATTATTTTATAACATATAATATCAAATAAAAGAATATTACAGTACTGTAAACTATAACAGCAGGTAGTCATACATGCATTTGTGAGAACTTGCCACATGCAAAGAAGAAAACAAGAATAAGAGTAAGGAACAGTATATCACTTCTATGTAACCAAATTAAATTAGAATTAAATTGTAATGAAAATATATTTAGATTTTGCCTGACTCTGCCCTCTTCGGACTTTGCTCACCTGATAGCACACTGATTTGAACCCCTGCCTACTGGTACTGATCTAAGTCATCAGTATCATCAGCATCATCTTTTAATGACCCCATAATCCCTTGTGGGGTGGAGTCTGGTCAACTGAATGGAGCAAGCAGAGTGTTTAATGGCCAGATACCCTTCCTGTCTCCAATGCAGAGTTTTGTTCAGCAGATATATTCTCATTGTGCCCAGAGAGAAAAATACCTGCCTCTACCTAGGATTGAACTCACAGCCTACTGATTGTGAGGCGAGAGCTCCACCTCTAGGCCACCGCACCACTCCACTGGTATGGACCTAAGTGCTGGGGTTAAATGCAGAATTTCATTTCATTCTTTGCACTCATGTATCCTGTTTAAATATTAGTTCACTACTCAATAAACTGTTTCTAATAAATGTCTGTTGTTATTATGAGTTGCTTCAATGATGTGGAGATGTCAACTGAGCCTGGTCTGGGATGTTTCTGTGTTATACATGAATAGGGGTCAGAGAGCTCAGACTTACGGTGTAAACTTGGTCCTGAACCAGAGGATGCTCCTTTAGGAATGACAGGCATCAGAGCATGCTGGATTGCCATCTCCCACATTCTTGCAACATCTGGGCCACAACCATTTGCGAGAATACTGTTATTAACTGAAAGACTTGGTAGGTTTTCAATGTTTTCCCCAACATAATAAACTACATTAGCTGTAGTTATTTCAAAACAGTGGGGATTTGCTTCTTGTGGTAAAAAACTGAAATTTTTTGCAGGTTCCAGGGATAGTACTTCAGACAATGGAATTTCCTGTGAAGAACATGTTATTCATGTTATTCCAAGACTTCTTTTCCAAAGTTTGTTTATTCTTTGCAGGACTGGTGTTCTGCTTACTTTATCTATCTAAATACTGATTTGTTTCCAACTTTTGAGAACTTAGTGAAATCCAGCTTGTGAAGTTCTATCTCTTCTATAATTTTCTGGTCCTTGCATCGTGGTATTCCACCTGGGGAGGAAACTAAATGTTCTTTACATTTTACAGGGTCAAACTTTGAGAATCAAGAGCTTAAACTTTATCTTCTTCTTAGCAAACTAGCTTCTAAATCAGGAGTTCCTAAACTTTTTGTCATGATAGCTTCCCTTAATCTGTCACGCTTCCTTTAAAAATTCAGTTACAAAATGGACACAAATGAACAATGAAAAAAATACAATGAAACTTTGGTAAAGGTAGATTTAAATGGTAACACTGTTACCTTCCCACTGAGGTGGTAACTAATTATCTACTTTCATTTGCATGCTTTCAAACTGCAGGAGCTGGGGCAAGAACAGGTACTGATCCTGTCATGTGGTATCTGCATCTCAAACTGCCAACAAGCCAGCATCTTAAATGCTAGGTCACCCCATCCCATATATTTATTCTAACAATGGACAATGGACAAATAAGAGGTTCTTCACACATCTGGACATGGTCTATACCTCACTGTGGGAGATATACCTCACAGTTTGCAAAACCCTGTTCTAAATAGCAACAGCTCAATCCTACCACCACCCCCCACACACACACACATACACCTTGCTCCTAACAATCTACATATCCCTAAAGTTTTTTTTTTACTTTATTCATTTATTTATTTTATTTATTTAATTTTTATACCTCATTATGAATAATGTGATTATTTATCACATTTTAAAACCACCCATCTCCCGCACAGAGGGACTCACAAATATTCTGCTAGAATCCAGATAGTACTTTTAGCCAAAATCATGGTTAATATTAGAATAACTGAAAAGATAATTGCAGAGAACTTTCTTTAGCCTTTATTCTTAGAAACCCCAATTTAAAAAAAAGCTCAGAGAAAGGTTAGGTTTAAATATTACCTCCTACATTTTGCATGGCATCTGCCGATTTAAATATTATAATTATGTTTAGTAATTAAATGATAAATATTGGCATCAATAGTGATGTATTAGACATTAGGGTTTTACAAATCATTTGATGAGCTGATTTGCTAACTACCCCACTGGAAATGTCTTCTGGGCATGCAGATGCATGTCCAAAAGATCTCAGGAGGACCTGGAAGCAGTTGCTCTGAGCTTTCAAAGCAGCTGCAGCTGCTTCATGGCTTTGAGAAGCAGATCCAGAGGGATGTTTAATTCATCAGTGAAGGCTCATCAGATAATTTGCACAGGCTTACTAGAAACATTGGAGAAACTTGGTAAGATCAAGTTTAATTTGAGGTTTGGAAACCCACAATTTCCACACTAAGTATATTAAAAACATTATTCTTGTCTGCTCAGATTCAAACTGGAGCTGAAGTCGGATTCTCCCAAATCACTGTACTAATGGGAAAACTAAGCCAAGTTTGTTTCCTAGACATTAACATGTGAAAACGAAAAGGACCTTCCCCACTCCTAGCAACAAGATAACCTTCTTCAGAAGATAACTCTCAGTAATGTTATAGGCTGATTTTTTATTATGTATCTGTTGTTGTTTTTTTATGTTGTGTCCATCCAGAGCCAATTGAAGTCAGACAGCATCCAAGTCCAAATAAGTAAGTATGGAATTAAACTTTTGTCTTAAACCTGACGCCATTTTTACCTTGTAATATTTGCTTTCAGTTTCATTTTGAAACAAAGTGATGCACTTGCTATCCAATCTCCAGTAGTGCCGCTTCCTCTGTATGGAAAGAGAAAATTAAAATACTTTAATTACTAGTAAAGAATGCAGCTATGATGAAATAAAATAAAATAATGCAATGATGCAGATTTAGACAAATAAGTGGTTGCAGTTAATATACAGAAGTGCTTCAGAGCATCATTTTATATTGCCTAAAAGTAATGTGTTAAATTCAATCTTCAGTAGTGCCGCTTTCTCTCCATGTTTTGTTATGTTATTCTCTGAAGACTGCATTTTCCACTCAAATGTGTCTTTCACTTCCCTTATAAATATCTATCAATAAAATAATATTTTGCTTGCCAAAGTTTATACTGTACAAAGTTTCTATTTATCATTTCACATTAACTGATCAGATACAGACTAATTAATATACAACGCTTTGAGTCAAGACTAGTATTATATGTCAAATCATGAAGTGTTAGAAAAAGGATATTTATTAATTTATTTATTAAATTTATATATTATTTTTTTATTATACATAAGGCACTGTTCAAAGCAAGAAGCTGGGATCTATCAAATAATAGTGCCTCAGAGGTGGGATTCAACCGGTTCGCACCACTTCAGCTGAACTGGTTGTTAAATTGCTGGCTGGCCCCACCCCTCCCCTTCCAGAAGTCCCCACGCACCCTGTTTTAGCTCCTAGGTAAGTGCAGGGAGGCCTACTAGACCCAAAATGTGGGTGTGGCCTCCCACATCCTGTTTTTGGTCCCAAGGGGGTGCAGAAGGCCCAGTGCTGCCTGTCAAACTCCCTGGCCATGCCCACCATGCCCATGGCCACCCAGCCGGTCATTAGAGCAGAGAACTGGTTGTTAAAATTATTTGAATCCCACCACTGCAGTGCCTGTTTATAAATCCAAGATGTTCTTGACCAGCAGTCCCCAACCTTTCCAGTTCTGTGGACCACCGGTGGCAGTAGGGGAGGAGAGGGAATTGTTTTGTGTGCATGCTGCTTGCACAAATGCAGCTTTGCACAATCACCCACTGCTTGAATGGCCTGGTTCCCAACAGGCCGTAGCCTCGCACCAGGCTGAGGACTGGAAGTTGGGGTTTCCTGTTCTTGACTTCATACTAATCAACATAAGCTAATGGAAAGGAACCATGGAATATGTGGTGGAAAATATATATTCTTATAGACATCAATGAGAAAAGATTACTCAATACAGAGATTGCTCCCTCTATAACAAACTCTTAAATGAAATGTTACAGCTTAGAAAAAAATAGACGTTAGATGTTATTCCAATACATACAATAGGAAACCTATGTTGTGGGTACACCTGAGTGTCCCTTTGTACACTTCTTTGAGCACCATCCCAGGTTGTTTGCTTTTTGAAGCATTTTGTATACATGGAAATTAAACTGCAGCATACACAGTGTAATCATGAACAATGAAAGACTTCTGCAAAGTACCCTGAATGTTCCGTGTTAAATAAATGAATAGATTCAGCTAATTACTTCCTTACCAAACTGTCTTTGCTTGTGTAGTGAACCATCCATCCTTCTTTTATTACTGTACTACTTCTCCTTTTTGCATGTTTGACAGATTGTACCACTCTCATTAATGGGATATTATTGCTTGTTGAAGGGCTTGAAAAAAAGAACAGCAAACTGAATAACATTATTTGAATGAAGCTTTCAAAGAGAGACAATTTAAAGGGTTACTTGTTCAACTCATGTAATTCTGAACAGCTATTTATTGCAGCATAATAATATCTAGAATCACATTCATTTGTTACATTTATGAACTTACATAGCCACCCAAACACAGAAATGTCACTAGAAGGTTTTAAAAGGAGCTAAATGGCTACCTGTTTTGTATGATCTAATTGAGTTTGCACTGTGCAGAAGGTTGATCTAGATCACGGGTATCAAATTCACAGTCACTGTTGCCATCACGTGACATTTTGCGATGTTTTTCCCATTTGCAGAGCTGGGGTGGGCGGGGCATGCGTGTGACGCATCCAGCCCGTGGGCTGCCAGTTTGACATCCCTGATTTAGATCATATATAATTTACCTTATATCTAAATGACACATTCAATGAAATAGAACATTAAAATTATATTACAATAAAACTAACATGGAACTTTAAATTTAGACCTATATCATTTGATCTCAGTATGATATTACTTGGGGTAAAGAACCAAGAAACTCAACTCAAGGTGGAAAACATATCCAACAGACCTTCTTCCTCCTATTTTCCCCACAACCACCCTGTGAGGTGAGTTGGCCTGAGAAAGTGTGATAGGCCCAAGGTCACCCAGCTGGCTTTCATGGCTAAGGCAGGACTAGGACTCATTTCTCCAACTATCCAGCCCAGTGTCTTAACCACTAGATCAAACTGCTCTCTCACTATGCTAAATTCACTAAGCTAAACTTACCTGATCATTCTGTTACTCTCATCATGGTCAAGATCAGTGTCTTGCATGTCTCCACTGTCACCTGGATTCACAGTCACCATCTCAGCATCAGGCACCATAGAATCTTCCATTTCATCTAAGAGGCCACTGTTTCTTTCACTGTCATTGTCATCACTTCCCTCTTCCATCACTATATCAGTCTCCATTCCAGGGCTAAGCAAATCTGGAATGTTTAAAAAAATATATTGTTATAACAATCTGGAAAAATAGTTCAAGCTGAATTGGCTACATTATCCCACATCACATAATTAAACCTTATCTCATCCTCAAGTCTGTAAATCTGCTTTGCAGGGCTCTTTATCTTTGGAGCAGATTTTGCAGTTGAGTGAAGGAAGAATAAAACTTCCTGGCTCATTGGTGAATACAAATTTAGTCATTGGATGAAGCTAATTGAACAGAATATTATATCTAAACAGTATATCTACCTTTATGTCTAAAATAAATGTAGAAAATCAGAAGTGAAACTACATCAAGAATATTCTCTAACTTCTACAAAAATACTATCTTGTCCTTGCAACCATGCATTAGCATATTAGCCAATGCAAAGCATTTTTCCTATTAATAAGCAAGGAACAGCACAACTTTTATATACAATGTAGGCATACATAATGCTCCGTTTTATTTGTGGGATGAAAAAGCCTGATGAATATAAAGTAAAGATAAATTATTCCATGGACACACATATATTGTTTTTGCAACAATATAGAAATAGTTTGTCATGGTCAAAGACATTGACTGCCTCCAATGATATTTTTCGACTTCTCTGTCTAATATAACACCCTGTATTTTTTTTCTTCATCTCTCATTCATCTATATTTTTTTTTAGCTTTTTAAGATCAGCTAATATTGGCTTCCATCTGCTGTAATCAGATGCACATAGGTGAAAACAACACAAGTGAGGGAAAAGTATGAATAATAAGTAGCATGTCATGTAGTTAGATATAACTAGTTTTTAATCTCAGTTTATCTAATTGTATAAATTACAAAACTAGATTAAGCCAAAATCTTCACAGAAACTTGAAAAAAGGAGAAGAGAGGAAGAAAGTATTTAAAAAAACAAAGTCAAAGGCATTGGTGAAGGAACAGGTCATCAGTATTATTAAAGAGAGGAGAGCAAATAATGATTAGTAGAACTATTGACAAAATTAAACATTTTAGCATTTTGCTGTAGCCCACAATGAATAAAATAGTGCATTACAATATGAGAGCGAAGCCTGTAAATATATTAAAAATATCCACAGATTACAACAAATATTTTATCAAATCAATGGCAACATATAAAATTCAAATCTTTCTCACACAGTGTAATATATATATTCATTTTCTAAGCATTTTCTCATCAGCTTTATTCAATATTGAAAATACACTAGGGAATTGGCCTTTCCTCTAGTATCTTTTTCTGTAAACTTACATGTTTTGTGCCAGAAAGAAATTGTTTTTCTTAATTATCTTTAGTTAGAATAATATAATACTGTAAGTACCAGTACTGTAATCTTGCTTCTCTCTCTGGGATGAATTTTCAATAAACATTTTTCTAATCCTTGGCTGGTTGCTTAAGGATGGCAAACACCCTTGTGTAACTTCCTGAAAGTTATTCTCCTTTGGCAGACATAACAATTGCAGATGCAAATATTGTTTGCCTAAAATTGATTCATTTTTGGGAGATTCTTTACAGGAAAGGTTGCTTCTAAATAGTGAAAGACTGCACTATTGAAAAAAGTATATTATAAAGACAATATTGATCAATTGTTATTTCTGGAATATAAATATATTAAAAAACTATCTATGGAAATTGTAAAATTGGGCTCTTTAGGAACTCTGGGGTTCCTAAATCTCAACTTCATGATAGACCTTGATTATAATAACTAATGTCTCATTTATTTTTTGATCAGTTGTGGACAACGTTTTTAGGCAGAAATCCATTCCAAAATGGTTGAATGATAATTGTATGCCAGAAGCTGTATTCCAAAAGTGAGCAAACCCAATATCAAGAAAAGGGTTTGGCTTGTCAATGATCACAGAGTTGGTCCAAGATCTGCAGAAGAACATCAGAGGGCTGCTTGCTTCTCTCCAATATGGAATTCATTTATGTTGATGCATTAAAAAATTACGTATAACAGGAAGATTTATTTTACTTTTAAATAAAATTACATATTTTAAAAGTTCAGTTGTCTTATTTATTATTTATGAACTAGAATTATTAAAGACTAGATTATTACATTTACAATAACTGTATTAATAGCTTATTCTCAGTATTTTAGATGTTCAATCTAAGGCTTATTGACATACTATGATCTAAACATTCTTTGATCTAAACCAAATCCTATACCATTTCAGACAAATGTCCAATCTCTTCTTAAAAACTTCCAGTGTTGGAGCATTCACAGCTTCTGAAGGCAAGTTGTTACACTGATTAATTGTTTTAACTGTCAGGAAATTTCTTCTTGGTTCTACAGTAGGTTATTCTAGGTTGCTTCTCTCCTTGATTAGTTTTCTTTCTTTGCTTCTTGTTCTGCCTTCAGGTCAGTAGTGGGTAGCCCCCGGTTTGGACCGGTTAGCAAGAACCGGTAGTAAAACCAGCGGGAGACCCCACCCACCGCCCAGATGTCATCATCGGTGATCTGTGCATGCACAGAAGCTTCCTGTTCCCATTGTGAACCGGTAGTAAAGGTAAATAGAACCCACCCCTGCTATAGGTGCTTTGGAAAATTGGTTGTTCCCCTCTTTGTGGTAGGCCCCCAAATATTGGAACACTGCTATCATGTCACTAGTCCTTCTTTTCATTAAACTAGACATACCCAATTCCAGCAACTGTTCTTTATATGTTTTAGCCTCCAGTCCCCTAATCATCTTTGTTGCTCTTCTCTGCACTTCTCTAGATAAAGAGTCTCAACAACTTTTTTACATCTATTTTTTCATCTCACTAATAAATGATTGTTTTTTCAAATAGTTTTTAGAGTACAGAGTACTAATATCCTTGATGCAACTTACCTCCATTAATGGCCACTTCTCCAAGGCAATTATTCGGTACTTTAGGTGCACAGCGTTTGTGACAGTTGAATCGACAATCTTTTTAAAGAAAAGATGCATGATTTGCACAAGTTGCTTGGTTATAATATGACAGTTTTAGATACAAAGAATTAAAGCTGGATATGAGACGGTGGTTCTAGACTCAGACAACAGATCTCAATTCAAGCAAACCAAGGTCTGATGCTATGTGAAAAAGCTGGGAATGAATTCCAGATATTTCGTCCTCTTCCTGGAATTACTTCCCTGCCAGCTATTCCATACAATTCAATCAAGTGACTATTCCACAGAATAGGATCATATAAAATACATTTTAACCCTATTTTTAGAAGGCAGTGACAAAGTACATCCAAATGAAGTATGACATTTTACCTCTTAAGAAAGCTTTGCTATCTATGAATCCCAGTGAGAATCCTGCACTAAGAACATCTGCATTCTATTTGTATATTTATAGCATATTTTGCATCCTATATTTGGAATGCTTTAATATTTTGTATCCTTTATTCCAAATTTGCTACACTGTTACAGAATGTTACTATGACGGACACAGTAGGATTTCAGTCTAATTAAGAGAAATCTTATTCTTCACTCCTCTACAGCATATGAAAGTTTCATAAGCAACAGACATACATTCAGGGACATATTCAAGCATCAAAGCTAAAATAGCTAATTATCTTTCAGTAACATATTTCAGAAAACTTGTTCAAAGATTCAAGCCTATTTACGGTATGGTACACTAAATTATCAATTGTAGAAAAAAAATTCCCATAATCACACATTTCTTAATGACCTGCTGAAAAGCTAAAATCTGGTTTCGATAAGCATTGACCAACATTAAACTGTACTGTACTTCCAAATAGCAATAGTACTTAGATTTATATAGCATTTCGCAGAGCTTTACAGCACTCTCTAAGCTATTTACAGAATCAACATTTTGCCCCCAAGATGTCCTCATTTTAACCAACCACAGAAGGATGGAAAGCTGAGTCAACTTTGAGCTGGTCAGGATCAAACTGCTGGCAGCGGGCAGAGTCAGCCTGCATTACTGCATTCTAGCCACTGCACCACACAGCTCATGGGCAAAAATTGACCATTGTCATATCTCATACTATACCGCCAAGGTTGAGAAACACTGCATTAGAGTGTAATAATTGGGAAAGACATTGGAGACATATAGTGTAAACTATTTCTCTGGTATTCCAAGCTAATGATAAGAAGAGTTGTATAGTTTAGCACAGCTGCAAACAAACAAATTAAGATTTTGTTCTCCAAAATACTATCTTTTGTTCTCCAAAGTACTATCTTTCAAGCTGACATACTGTTGTCTGTATCCCACCAGCTAGGAAATATATAACAGCATATAAATCAGGGCACAGTAGTAAGAAATAAAATATTAAAATATTTTAAAAATTGTTAAAACAAATGCATTATTATCATGCTTTCATTTCTAAATTGCTTACCTTTGCACTGTAAGCCTTGTCTAAAAAGTCCTTTAAGTAACTTTTTACAGTACTGACAAACTGTTGGCCTTGCATATGAGTGAATGACAAAAGTATGAGGCACTTTAACCTTGGAAAGTAAAATCTTGTCAAGCTGAATAGGTCGCCCAATGTGTGATTGCGAATTAGACCTCTTCTCTCTTCCAAGTGAAAAATCAGGTGGTGATTTCTGCTACAATAGGTCAATAAGATACATAAAGTCATTTTAGTATGGAAGGCATCTTTGCATATATATTTTTTTAAAAAGAGCTTAAACATATATTCTAGTGTCTCTCAAGCTCCTTACAGGAATCCTTTTTTGCATTTTCTCCCTTACCCACAAAGCATTTGTAGTGAAGCAGCCCCGAAGAACATCAGAAATAGATTATCAATTTTATTTATTTATTTATTTATTTATTTATTTGATTTGTATACCGCCCTACTCCCGAAGGACTCAGGGCGGTGAACAGCCAACAATAAAATACATAAATACACAAAATTTAAAAACCCGATAAAATCAAATTAAACTTTTTGGCCCAGACAAATTAAAATACCCCAATAATTTAAAAACAGATTAAAATTTACATATTTAAAAAGGGAAGAGATCAGGCCAAGCCCGCTTGGGCTTGACTTCTGGACATGAAAAATTGACTTCTGGACATGAAAAATACTACACTTGGCCAAATGAACCTACATATGGCTTCTATGTTCAATTTCAGCAATATAATTAATTTTAAATCCAATCAGTTCTCCAGCATATTATTTAGTAAACATGAAAAAATATATAATACATGCATAAGAAGACGGTATACTTTTAAATACAAAAGAGTGATATTATTAAGTCATTGTTTGGAACTGATTAGTTAAGTTGAAGAAAAAAAACAGAATTAAACTTCAGACTTGTGTCCATTTCTATCACAGACGTATAAATTGTAACATTTCTGCATTTTATTTAATTTATCAATTTGTTTAATCAATTAGAAATATTTAGAATGGGTTTTGAATATATCCTTATATATTGGGACAGTTTAGTCCAATATAGTTAATGTGTAATAAGCACTGCTTCCTATGTCATTTAAGAAGATCCACCTTTTAAATAACCAAGTAACACATATGAAGCAATTCTAGAATATTCCCTGCCAATGTTTTCTATTCATGAAAAGCAGACAATAGAAGACCTAAAACTGGGACTAAAAGTTAAAGCACAGTGTTCCATAAGAAAGTGAAGGGATGCCTTAATTCTTTCTACAGGTAGTCCTTGACTTACAACCATTCATTTAGTGACCTTTCAAAGTTACAGCAACACTGAAAAAAGTGACTTTTGACCATTTTTCACACTTATGACTTGCAGCATCCCCATGATCATGTGATCAAAATCCAGATGCTTGACAACTGGTTCATATTTATGAAGATTCCAGGGTCATGTGACCTTCTGACAAGCAAAGTCAATGGAAGAACAAGATTCACTTAACAACCATGTTATTAACTTAACAACAGCAGTGATTCACTTAACAACTGTGATCTTAAGAAAGGTCTTAGCAACAATTCACTTAACAACTGTCTTGCTTAACAACAGAAATTTTGGGCTCAACTGTTGTCGTAAGTCGAGGACTACCTGTATTGTTTCATCACTTGAAGCTCTAGGAGTCTACAGTCATTAAGTAGAAAGGTGTTTCAGGACATGCAGGAGTCCTTAACTTCATAAGGAGCTGCAAACAGGTGATAGATTCATGCATTCAACATAGTACATTATAAATAAATCTTTTTCTGCAGGGCAACAGACACAAATTCCCCAAAATGAAATGAGCTGAAAATGTTTCATTAGCATGAAAGGTAGCACTACATCTGAAGTTTTCAACACAAAATTATATTATGTTGCAGAAATATCTGCTAAAGCTCAGGGTTTTTGTATCAAAGGCATAGGGGACTTTTTTTTTATTCAGTATGTTTTGGTTAGCTACAAATTTCTTTCACCCCGCCTCACCGAATAGCTAGCCAGAATTCCTGACTCAGGAAGCTTGGATTCTGACCAGGAAACAATTGCTCAGATTACACTATGGAAACTACAGAAGCCAGATGTTTGTCAGGCAATAAGCAAATTGCTCCAATTAATTTGCAGCAAGTATTCTGAGTCTGGGCAATAATATCCTTGAAATACTACAAGAACCTTTTGCAAATACTATGGAGGTTGCATTACAAGTGCCACATTACCAAATGTTTCAGAAAAAAACTGATTAAATCTAAACTATCCTTTCAACAGCAAAAATTCAAAGTTCAGCTTTGGCCAATTATAACCAAAGTAGAAAAGAAAAATATCCATAGAACTTCATCTGCCAAATATAGGATTGTCTTCACAAAAGGAAGAAAATTGTGGAAGCTGCTAAATCCGAATAGGCAGCCTTGGGCCTCTGAGCCACCTGTGGCCTTCCCAAAACCATTTTTGTGGCTCCCAAAGCTCTCAGAACAGTGTCATAATGCAAACTGGCAATTTTTAATATTGCTACTTTTTTTTCCAGAAATGAAACCTTAAAAGAGTATTGTTAAGATGTAGATCCATCCTTGACCTAATGTCTTGAAACCTAAATGTTTGAAACCGTCTCATCACCTTATACACACCATTTGCTCTGATCTCTGTTCTTTTCTGTTGTCTTCTTGTTTAAAATGAAACAATAGAGAGCTAAACAAGCAACCTTTTTGGTCACGGCAGCTTCATCCATCTCTGAGAAAACATGCTTGGCACAAACAGTGTGTTCTTTTTGGAGCCATAACAAACTCTTCTAGTTCCTTGGAGTTTCAAAGTAATATTTAAAAAATTACCTTATAGAGTCATCTTTTATTTGCTAACCATTCTAATTACGTGGCTTTTTCGTTCCTTGGAATTTTCATTTTGTTAGTGAGTGTGGAATCACATTTCATGAAGGTATATAAAGGATTTCAGTAAACACAGATATACACACACCTGTTTTTGTGTGTGAGAGAAAGTTTGACATAGTATATTTTTGTTTTGTTTCAAGATATCAAAGCTGAAGTGTCACCTGAAATCCCAAAACTTTCCAGTTTTCTCCAAATTTCTATCTCTGTCAACACATCTGCTTTCAAATTCAGATGCCTTCTGATTACTGTCGCTGGTCTATTTGTTTGTAAAACCTCTAACACTCAAAGCATCTTAACTCTTTTAACACGGGGCTTCATTTTTTTCCCCTTGCATTGCATTTTCTTCCTTTAAACTTTTTAAAACTAATTTTTATTGAACAATTTTTAACAAAGTAAAAAAAATAAAGGAAAATAAAGAAAACAATAAAGCTTTAAAAAAGAAAATATAAAAAGAAAGAAATAATTATACAGTTGTGGCTTCTCATTTTCTTGAGAACAATTATAGATACATTTAAATTTTGCCCTCTCTCTCTAAAGTTACATCATAATTTTCTTCTTTCCATAAACTACTCTAATCTCCAAACCCATTCATCACAAAATCATTTTTCTCTTCTTTCAGCTAAAAGGGAATAATCTTTTAAACCCTTTTCTCCAAGCACTAGAGGGATAAGCCACTTTGCTATATTGAAACAAGTTTTGTTTCAGTTTGATAAATGCATACATAAAATAATATTTGACAACAAAAATGAAAGTTTTGGATGAATTAGTCTGCAATGAACCACCTCTTAAAATATCAATATTTTCCATTACAAGCCTTGTCTCCTGGGCATTAGCTATGTTATGATACAACATAATGAAGCCTAGACACATTATCCATATCCCTATTTCTGGCTGATACGTGGTAAAAATATGCCTTTTCCACTGTGCTCTTAAAATAGTGCAGCATAATGCATCTGGAATTATAGGAGAGTTTCTTAATGTTTCATTTCTGCACTGAGAATATATGTTTTAATCATACTACTATTTATTTTATTTTGTTTTATTATATTATATTATATTATATTATATTATATTATATTATATTATATTATATTATTATATTATATTATTATATTATATTATATTATATTATATTATATTATATTATATTATTTTATTTTATTTTATTTTATTATTTTATTTTATTTTATTTTATTTTATTTTATTATTTTATTTTATTTTATTTTATTTTATTTTATTTTATTTTATTTTATTTTATTATTTTATTTTATTTTATTTTATTTTATTTTATTTTATTTTATTTATTTTATTTTATTTTATTTTATTTTATTTTATTTTATTTTATTTATATACCGCCCTTCTCCCGAAGGACTCAGGGAGGTGAACAGCCATAATAAAAACAATGTAGAAAATAGAATTTAAAAGCAGATTAAAAATAATTAAATCATAGGCCAAATTTAAAACTCTCATTTTAAAACCAATTTTAAAACCCCATTAAAACCAAATTAAAATCATTTATCCCATCAGAGCGGCTTGCTGGAATAACAGGGTCTTCACTGCACGACGGAAGGCGTGGAGGTCAGGGATCCTTCGTATGTCCAGGGGTAATTCATTCCAGAGGGCAGGGGCATCCACAGAGAAGGCTCTCCCCCTGGGGGTCGCCCGTCTACATTGTTTGGCTGACGGCACCCTGAGGAGTTGTATCATTATTACAACTTCCAATTGTCTAGAACTAAGGAATCATGATCTATCTGTAGTTTTATATGAAATTTACAACAAAACTAGAAGGGCCAAATTCCTGATATGTTTTGATATAACATTTTAAAGAGAGAAGAGAAAACAAAAACAAAAACCCACCTCAAAACTGGGGCTTACAGGAATCTAGAAAATGAAGACCACATTCAGAACAAGGGGAAAAAAATGTAGAGCAATATTATTTAGAAAGTAAATATAAAGCTTAGAACAAAAAGTAACAAACTGAAACTTGCATGAAATTATTTAATACGAGCATTCTCATTACACAATTATTCATTTTTAAAATGTGTACAGATTCTATAAAATTAATTGATCAACAAGTTCAGGATTGCCCCCAATTGCACTCATCTGCCAACAAAGTAAACACAGATAGCAACATAGATTTCCTCCTTCTCCTTGCTGCCCCTTATAATAATAAAAAAAAGGGGGGGATGAAATTTTTTTTCATTAAAAAAATTAAATTCTGTTCATGCAAAGTTGGATGTTCTTTGCTATTTTTAAAAATCCAGAAAATTATAGTTAGGTAATTTACAGTTTGGACTTTAATACCAGAAATGAACTACTGTAACTTTTCAAAGTTCAAAAGAAAAGAATGGAAGAAAATTGGAGCAGAAGGTTCCACATACCTAAAAAAAACCTAAGGAATGTTTTTGATCCCAAACATGTTTATCTTGCTGGAACAGTTTGATACAAGAGTTTGAAAAATTCTACCATACTGAAGAAATAAGAAGCAACTAAGATCCGATTCCCCCCCCCCCATTTGTAGAAACTGTTGTGCTGTTTCTACAATGAGTTTGGTTATTCCAAAAGCATTTATTCTGGGACGCGCATGCGTAAAGCCCATCTACCCTAGAAAAAAAATATTCAAATATATTCATTACTCAACCTACTATTTTCAACATTTAGACATTCTGTACCTGGAGTCCTTCATCTGCAGGTATAGACGAAAGTTCAGCAGACATTGTTCTGATATTACCAAGTCCTGTTAATGAAACATTTGATAATCGCCTCTTCCGGACACAACTGCAATTGTTAGGGATTTTAAATGCACATCTCTTGTGATAGTTTAAGCCACATCCTGAAAAGAACATAAAAACCTATTACTCCATATTATAATGTGATGGAAAAATTGAAATCAAGTGCAATGAATACTAGAACTTCATAAAAAGGCTACTATCTTTTTTAAGTTTGCATTTTTATATAAGCATGAAAAGTAAAATGTACAGGTTCACCAATATTCCATGGTTTGTTTCTGTAACACAGTCCTTCTCATCAAAGCAAATTTTTATATTCTGGAATATGCTAACGAATCTCTTAATACGTGGACTCCATTTATGCTGTCAAGAGCATGCATTAAAAAAGCAATTAGATTTGAAAAAGATTCTTCACTTAGGGATGATCTAACACACCTTATATTAATTAGTTTCCCTTGAGCACAGATTTTTTTTCTTTCTGAAGTGATCCAAATTCAAAACCATATTTAATAAGTAAAATAAATATGTAGCTTTTCGACAACAGCAATAACACTAAGACTTAAATACCATTTCACAGTGATTTACAGCTCTCTCTAAGTGGTTTATAGAGTCCGCATATTGCCCCCAACAATCGGGGTCCTCATTTGGAAGACTGAGTCAACCTTGAACCTTGCCAGGATCCAACTGCTAGCAGTCGGCAGAGTCAGCCTGCAATACTGCATTTTAACCACTGCGTCACCACAGCTCCTAATATCCTTGTTTTCTTCTTTAGTCTTTCTTGATGCTTTATCAGTGTAGTAAAAAAAAAAAAAAACCTGTTCTGCTTGTAGTAGCTGTAATTATAAAATTGTTTTTACTATCACAGAGCTTTAGTTTCCAAGCTAAACCAAAATCTGGCTAATTTACTGATCACCATCAAAATCTACCCTTCAACCCATTTCTATGAACTTCTGTGAACCAGCATGAAATATGTTGTTTATGGGAAACCAGCTAACAGGCAAGGTTAGCATATTTAATGATCCCTTGCAGGAAGTTGGGTGTTTTAATCTGTGTTTCGGCCAAAATATTTAATAATTTTAAGGGATTTTTAATATTTGTATTATCTGTATTTTATCTTGGCTGTTCACCGCCCTGAGTCCTTCGGGAGTAGGGCGGTATAGAAATTTGATTAATAAATAATAAATAAATAAATAAGTGTCTTTATCCATTCAAAGGATTGATGAAAAAGATGGGGAGGGCACTGACCACAAGGTAAATATCCCTGAGAAGCAGCAAGTCCTGCAATGACCATGTTATGTAAACAAGAATTTCCCATATTTTGCAAGCACACAGAAAACAACCTTTTCAATGTATTTTATTACTTGACTTATGCTTGCTACAAGTTCCAGCTCACACAGTGTACGCCATTCAGTGCCCCCGTCCTGAACCTTGTATGGACAAAACAACTGGAGTTTTTAAGACCAAAATTAGAGATGGTTTGGACATCATAAAAAATACAAAATGGGAGCCCTTCTAGGGAAAAATGCAATCATATTTATGCTTTGGGGCAATGAAATCCTACTGAGCTTATATGACAGAATTACTTTTAAAAAAATAACAAATAGATTTTAGTACTGAACAATCCTAACTACAGAAGAAAAACATTCAGTAACTTTTTTTATTTAAACATATTCCTCTTTAAAGGTTTGCCCTTGCAGCTCATTGCTCTCCTTTGCACTACAAATTGCCACAACTGCTATCAACATCGGTCAGTTTTATAGAGTACACCAATCAATTAAGCTCATGACATTCCAGAAGTTAAAACAATCCTGTGTTTAATTTTGTCTTTTTTTATTCACAATAGAAGTAAATGTTCTAAGAATGTCTGTGTTACTTGTAGATAACTATTCTTGTACTTGTTACAGCAACATTCCTATCTTTAATAGCTAAGTACAGCAAACACACATATCATTCCTTTTTCATGTAAATGATTTGCATTTGTAAGATGAGGCTATTCTGTTTTAGACCTTTACTGACTTATTTTGAATATACATAAAGAACACTGACCATTTTTAGAAATATTGTTATATATAAATTGCAAGTCATTCTAGTAAAAAGGACTACATTTTTCAAAACATGTTGAGCCAAATAAAAACTTTTTTTATTTGGAACTTGGAATTCTTCACCCTCTCTTTGTTTTTCATCAGAGAAACCGGAAAAAAGACTATTATTTGAAATAAAATCTTGGACAGCTCTTTTGCACATCAGTGATGGGTTTCAAATAAATTCACCACCGGTTCACCGAAAATGTGAACACATGCATGTGTGCATGCGCCTTCTGTGCATGCGCATGGCTTCTGCGCATGCAAGTACCTATGGCTCCCAAGCATGCACATGCATACGGCTTCCACCATGCAGCGACGCTTGACTGAGCAGTCTTTCAGGACCTGCTCTCCTCCATCTCTGTTCTCCGGGGCAGCAGCTGCTTCTCTCCGCACTGCTGGGAGAGCATCTTGTGCAATTTAGCAGCTGTGAGCCACCGCTTTCCTCTAAGTCCCATCCAGAAAGTGCTGCGGCTGAGAGAAACAGCATTCAACATGGCTGCTGCTTCTCAGTTCCACAATGGTTTCCAGATGGGACTTAGAGAAAGGCAGCAGTTCACAGCTGCTAAATTGCACAAGACGCTCTCCCAGGAAGAGCAGCAGTAGAGAGAAGCAGCTGCTGATGCAGAGAGCACATGGAGCATCTCCGCGAGCAACCAAGGCTCGGCAAGGGATGGAAGAAGCTGCTGCAAGATCTTCGCTTACAGGTCTGTTCCCAAACCACTTCAGCCCTCCTGTGCCCATGCCAAATACACCCCCCCTCCACAGCCCTTTGGCCTAGTGCGGCAGGCTGCAGACCAAATAAATTGCTTTGGCCCGGGGGGGCGTAGTTTGACGCCAGAAGAGGGCAGCATGTGGGCAGAACCCGGGGCAAGGCCGGAGTGGGGAAATGGCACATTTCCTGACCTGTCCGAGGGAAATGGCAAGCGGGCAGAGGCTCTGGGGCAAGGCCGGAGCCAGGGAATGATGTGTTCCTCGACCTGGCCGAGGTGAACAGTGAATGGTCGGAGACTCCAGGGCAAGGCGCATTCCCCAGCCAAGGCAGGGGCATGGTGCATTCCCCAGCCAAGGCAGGTGGAGGCTCCAGGGAAGGCTGGAGCGGGGGAATGGCATGTCCCCTAACCCGGCCAATGCAGGCGGAGGCTCTCAGGCAAGGCCAGAGCCAGGGAATGGCGCTTCTCTGGGCCTTGACCCAAGGCAAAGGGCAAGCAGGTGGCATGCTTACCTTTGTTAAGCACAGCGGGTGAGGCACAGAGGCAAGGTGAGGAAAGTAGCTGGGCCACGTGGTGAAGGCAAGATATATAGGGCAGAGTGGGGCAGCTGGGCAATTTGCCAACGGGGCAATTTGCCGGTGCGCAGAATCATTACTACCAGTTTGAACCAGCTGAATATCACCTCTGTTGCACATAGTATAATTTGATGAACTATAAGGTAACTTTCTATATTCTTATGGTTTCTCTATGGTAGGCAAAGCCTGAATGGAATGACAAAGATGGATTGGAACTAGAACTAGACTGAATTGAGAATAAACTTAATTGCTTCTACTGAATGAGCTAAATAGCATATATGGAAAGTTAATGGATCCAATACTTAGGTCCTACCCAGATAAATGATCTTACTTTCTCAACAATCACATTTAACAATAAAGTATGTCTTTTCTCCATACATGCAAACATATCTATTGTACTTCCAAAATTTCACCATTACATTTTCTTGAACACACACACACGTGTGTGTTTATAAAACTTGCAGTACATTTTGAAGCATGCAATATACGTAAAGGTAGATTTTTCACTTGCCTTCACATTTAAGTCCTTGACGTACAAGCCCCCACAGCATTTCTCCACAATGGTCACAGAAGGCTGGTGCTCTGTAGGAATGGACAAACAAAGCATGTGGCCGAATCTGAAAGTCTTCAAAAGTTGCAGAAGCTGGTGAAATAAAAGATAATTGAAGATTTTATAAGATGGTGATTTAAGAGCTACATTTATTTTATCACTGTTTATTGCTCATCTAAACAACTGAATACTTGAGTCATTCTGGCAAAGGAGTATACATTTGAAGACTTTTGTTCAACTGAAATGCAAAACAAAGATTCACAGTTTCAGGAGGATAATAATAATGAGTGGAGTATGTAGAACAGTTTACTTAGCATTCCCAAAGTAGTTGTCAAATTGTTCTGCAGCTATAGAAATATTTTTGAGGTTATTTAATAAAAGCATATCCTAAACAATATTGTAAATATGAAGCCCCTGAGGGCAGGACAAGAAGCAATGGGTGGAAACTAATCAAGAAGATAAAAAATTTAGAACTAAGGAGAAATTTTCTGACAGCTAGAACAATTAATCATTGGAACTATGTGCCTTCATAAATTGTAAATGCTCCAACACTGGAAGTTTTTAAGAAGAGATTGGATAACCAGTCTGAAGTGGTGTAGGATATCCTGCCTAAGCAGGGGGTTGGACTAGAAGACCTCCAAGGTCCCTTCCAACTCTGTTATTCTATTCTTTTCTACTTATTTCTAGAAATTAAGAAAGAATCGAGAAATCTATGTCCCAATGAAGATGGAAGGATTAAATCATTTCAGCCAGAAAGGTGGAAAAAGCAGCATTTCATCCCTGACTTATATGAGGCAAATCCATTCACAGAACACAAACTTGCTGGCCTAATGGAATAAAAAATGTTTAGGTCAACAACTAAATCGAGGATAGTGTGAATAAATTGAAGGGCTAAGAAATAATTATTTCTAGGACAACTGCAAGATCACTTTGAGGAGAATGCGTTTGTTTTGCATCATTTGCATTTGTTTTCTGAGAAGACATCTAACTTTGTGTAAGTTAGATATCTCCTCAGAAAACAAATTCAGACTAGTTACCAACTAAGGCAACTTTATTGATATTAATGAGTGTCAGATTTGTTCCCTGTTTAGGTGCAGTGGGCTGCCCTACCAGTATTTGTGGGAGTGTGATTTTCTACTTGTTAATTCCTTGATTAAAATATTAGTTTTGGTTTGGTTTATATATTGGCTTGTATGCTACCATGATGTATCAAATGTACCATATATAGGGAATGCAGGTGGCCCTCACTAATCTATCATGTGTTGAACAACCATTTGAAGTCACAATGACACTGAAAAAGGAAACCTACAATGGTTCTCAAGGTGCAACCATTACAGCATATCCATGGTCACATAATTACCATTTGAAATCTTCACTGCTGACTTCCAACCAGCAAAGTCAATGGGGAAATCACAAGTGATTCACTTAATGACTGGAAGTAACATGAGTTGGATGTGGTACATGACATTTCACTTTCTGGCCACATTGCTTAGCAACAGAGTTGCCTGCCCCAATTGTGGTCAATAAGTGAAAACTACCTGTATACTCCAAATATGGTCAGGCATTGGGGATTAAGGAGTTTCTTTCCCCTGTGAAGAGGATATCACTTCTAATCAACCAATAGCTTGCTTTTTCCAGGGTTCCACTTTGGTTATATGGGTAATGTCATGGCCTTCACCAATTAATTTCTTCTGATATTGTAGATAGCATATTTGACTTAAACTAACAAGGAGTTGCTTTAGTTTTGTTTTGAAACTGTTTTTGTTATTAAACAAGAAGCCATAAACAACTAAAATATGAACATTTAGTTTCTTCTTTTGATGTACAATTTTGTTCATTTCAACACACAGGATCATTTTCAGAACATATTCAGATATATACAGTATACAAACATATTAGTTTAGCTCTATACACCTACGTGTTTTTAACAGACATTCAAATTTACTCATAAGTAAACATAATAGGAATTATACTGCATATATAATATACCCAATACTGCACCCTCCATTACTGTAACAATTTTATTATTATACAGCCTTCATCCTAATATTCCAAGTCAGTTGATGGTGAAATAACCAGTGGTGTGATTCAGCCGGTTCGGGCTGGTTTGGGAGAACTGGTAGTTAAATTGCTGGCTAGCCCTACCCCTTCCAGGAGTCCCCACATGTCCCATTTTGGCTCCCAGGTAAGGGCAGGAAGGCCTACCAGGCCCAAAACAGGGCACAGGGGAGCATGCCGTGCCCCACCCCCATGGCCCATTTTCGCTCCCAGGAGACTTCAGGGAGGCCTCCTAGGCCCAAAACGGGACACAGGGGGGTGCGGTGCGTCTCTTCCCCATGGCCTGTTTTTGCTCCCAGACAGGTGCAAAAGGCTGAGTGCTGCCTCTCACATAGCCCTGGCCACACCCACCATAGCCACGCCCACCCAGCCAGTCATTAGGGCAGAGAACTGGTTGTTAAATTATTTGAATCCCACCACTGGAAATAACTAACATATATCTTATTAAAACCACTGTTTGTCCAGCAAGGCTCTCTGCAGATTAATTATGGGATTATCACAACTCCTATTCTTGACATAGAATCAGAATGAGTAAATAGACTTGAGGGCTAAACCCAAACAAAAGTGACAACTCAAAAAAATGTTAAATCAATCAAATATGTTTCCTATTAATATATCCCATTATGTAGGGTGTGTAGTGAGCAGGGCTTCAAGAGGAATCTAGGTTTTTTTTTTTCAGCTGCAACCTGTAGCAGTGCATTGGAAGGCATGCAGAGTGCTTCTTCCTCACAAATGAGCAATTCAAACCAGCATTAAAGTAGGATGAAGACCAAAGAAGAATGCTTTTGATACTTATAAATAAGCTTTCATTACATTTAAAATAATTTGAGCACAAATACAAAAAATTCATTTAGAAGTGAACTATGTGAACCAATAATCCATAAATATACCTGTAATGCAATTTTAATTGTCACAGGAGTAAACAAAAATGTACTACCGTGATCAGAGAAATTCACGTGGAAACATATCTATGAAATATTATTCCATATAATCCAAGAGCAATTGAGAATCACACAAAGATTAATCTTATGTTAACCAGCCCTATATATTTTTCTAATGCAAGCTATGCGCTTGATATTTTAACCTAGTTTTATTTAACAAAAATGTAATTCTAAAGTTCCTCAGCAATATTCCAGGGTGAAAATTTAAAAACAGTTTGTCCATACTTGAATGTATGCTTTCAAGGGATGTGCAAAGCTGCAAGGGGACTGCTTTGATACCATAAAGCTTCCATCAGATTACTCCAGAGAAGCACATTCATGAACACAAATGGGGAAATTTGTATACAGTAATGCCAGTAAGGCACAAGCCTAACCCTACCACTGATGAAAGGTCCCTCTCAGAGGGACCAACCTTACCAGGTAACAAAGCCAAGCCCAAAAAAGTCAACATTCAGCTATACTACCACACAAATTTAAGTGAAATATCCTAGAAAAGAAAACAGGAAAATTACAGCATACCTTTTAAACAGCTTTTGAAAGGGTTTGGTATTCAGTTGGGATAGAACTCATTGCATTAGTTCAGGATAATTTAGGTTCTTTGCTGGGCAATTCAGAAGCTGTTGTACTATCCTTCACATCCCTGCCTGAAAAGAGGTGCAGATAGAATATTTTTAAAAACTAAAGAGGAAAATGGGAAGACATCCACTGCCACACTGCAGGACCTATTTCAACTAACAAATTCATTGCCCTAGCTATTCTCATTCCTTCTATTTCAAAAGATGAAGCAATTGCAGGTGCTTTGATGCTTCCTTATCACAGCCTATGGATCTTTTTAAAAACAACAACAGCATTTTAATCTGAATTATAAATTTAAATAAGGCCCGTCTTGAATCTCAAATCTCTAGTTTAAATCATACCAGCGTAATTCACACTAGCAGAATACTAATTCCATAAATCTATTCTCATTACTGAGGATTAAGCATCACTAAGCCCTTAGAACCCACTTCGGATTAGAAACATATTTAGGATTTCAGTGCAATTGTTTCTTCCCATTCATTTGAATGGTAAACTGCAGTAAATCACTTTTATGCCTTATTTATGAGCAATTTAGAAGAGCTTTCTGCTGAATTATACACTGTGTTTTACTATAGTCCTCAATTTATTTTATTATTTCTTTTCCTTGAACATTTTTAGTTGTTTTACCTTAAGTGTGTGGCTAAAACATAAACCTTAAAAATCTAACTAATACTCCACTATAAAACTAATACACTTGTAATGTTTTACTGAATAATTTGTTTAATTAACATATCCCCAACAATAATTCATTTGGAAGGGAACTGATATGATGCTCCTTGACACCTTCCCACTAATAAAATCAGTGCTTGGGGGAGTAAGCCAATGGGGAACCCAGGAAGGGAAGGTTCCAGGTTACTTGGGTAAGTCTCTATCACCCGTGCACCATCTGCCAGACCTTCTGTGTTTGCACTGCATCAACTACTTGCACATTCCCTCCCTCCCTCCCTCCTCCAATTGGCAGCAGCCACTTACCTGCCATCTGGAAAGGGAAAATGGAAGGAGGAAGGGAGGAACACTCCCTGTCAGCTTCCTACAAGCATAGTCAATGGGGAAGCCAGCAGGAAGTCAGAAATCATTCCCACTCCCAATGCATTTTTGCCCACCTATGGTTGTTAAGTGTCATGCCCTAGGAGTCTGATTTAGCTGCAACATGGGCTGCTCCAGCACTTACTTCCCCCGTTCCCAAGCAAACCCTTCTAGGATCTCTGCACTTCTCTAAAGGGTATAACTCAGGAACAAGCAGCAAAACACTGCACTCATCAGCGAAGTATGACAACAACTGTGCATATTAAGCAGGGAAAGGATCTAAGCCTCACTGAAACATTATTCCCTTGCTAGAAGCAACTGCAGCATCTGGCTTGCATACCATACCATGACTCATGATATCCAGTTATTTACATCCTGGCTTGCATCATAAATCATCTGCTTGACTTTGTACTGCTGACTTTGAATTCGCATTTCTCACCTAAGTCCTTATCTACATCTGACTGCTGTTTTCTGCTGCCTTGCTGTCAAAACTTGCAGAAGCAATTCTTCCTTCTAACATTGTGTGGGCTTAGGAAGTGGGTCTGTCTCCTGAAGGGGTGCAACAAAAGCCAGCACATTAAATTCTGTTTCATTCTTTAGGTAAAGAAATATCTCTGAAATGATGACCCAACAAATCATGGGTTGTCTAGTTTTATCTAAAGAGGGTTACAACATATCATGAATCCTTATTTGAGAAATAATTTTATTATTATATTGACTGCAAACCATTATATTTCTTATACCATTTTCCTCTATCAATGTCCCTGTCTGAAAAGAGGTGAACTGAAATCCTCCTTGAATTAAGATCATTTTCAATGCAAACTTGTCAAATGTAACTCACCCACCCTGTTTCTTCTTGTTTCTCTGAGGCTTGATTGAGTCATAATCTTTTGTTCTGTTCAAAAGGGCATGGCCAAGTAAATGGCAAGACATATTGTTCCTAGAGAGGTAAGGTCTAGGTACTCTTAAATAAATCAGGAGGTCTATAAAATTCCAAAAACAGTCTGTCATCACAAAATATGAGAGGGACAAGGCATTTTAAAGAAAAATTAAAAAATGTGAAGTTGCAAGTATTCTTGCATGTGAAATACTTCTGGAGATCTAAGCACATCCTGTCAACAAAAGTATCTTCTCTTGTTTTCTCTTGCTGACAATATCCTCTGTAATGTCCCTGCTCACATCACACTAACAATCCATTTCAGTTGCCCTCATTGGAATGTGCGTCCTAGTTAGTCACAGCCTTCAACCATTATGGTTAAGTTCAGAAATATCAACTGACAATGAATAATCATGAATAAATGAAGTTCACCACAACTGGCTGTCAGGCTTGCAGTAAGATTCCTGGCTTGTCATCCTCTACATTCTATCAAAATGGTTAAGCTGCTATGCCGGAATCCAAGATATACAAAGAACTTTCAATTTGTTGCACATCAATTGTTTTCACATGACACAATGAACTACAAATCAACAAAATGTAGTTTATAGCTATCAGGTTGTGTACCTACAGCTTATGGCTCAGAACAAGAAGTGAAACTAGAAAAATATGGGACCATATTAAAGTTCATCATCAATAAGCATGCTATATAAACATAGGTATCAGAAAAAGACTGATTATGCCACATTCAATTTGATTTTTTAAATATGTTACACAATAAATATACTTCCATTTTGGAATAATTTGTTTTAAATGGCTGTACCTGGGAGTCCCTTGGACTGCAAGGTGATCAAATCGGTCAGTCCTAGAGGAGATCAACCCTGACTGCTCTTTAGAAGGCCAGATCCTGAAGATGAAACTCAAATACTTTGGCCACCTAATGAGAAGGAAGGACTCGCTGGAGAAGAGCCTAAAGCTGGGAAAGATTGAGGGCAAAAGAAGAAATGGACGACAGAGAACAAGTGGCTGGATGGAGTCACTGAAGCAGTAGGTGTGATCTTAAATGGACTCCAGAGGATGGTAGAGGACAGGAAGACCTGGAGGAACATTGTCCATGGGGTCACGATGGCTCAGATACGACTTCGCAACTAACAACAACAACAACAACAATTGTACAACAACCTATATTCTACTAATTTAGTCACTTTGTCAAAGAAAGAAATAAGATTGGCTTGCATGATCTGTTTTTAACAAACCAGTACTGACTTCTAGTTGTTACTTTATTTGTTTCTAGATGTTCAGAGATCTATTTTTTTATTATCTTTTCCAGTATCTTCCTGGGTATTGATGTTAGGCTGATTGGTCTATAGTTTCCTGAGTCTGGTTTTTTTGTTTTTGTTTTCCATTTTTAAAGATAGGAACAACATCAGCTCTTTTCCAGTCCTCAGGTAGTTTCCCAGTTCTTCAGGATTTTTGAAAGATATGGTACAATGGTTCTGAGTTGGCATCTGCTGACTCCTTTAGAACTCTGGGATATAATCCATCAGATCCCAGTGATTTATATTCATCAAGATCAGACAGGTGTTCTATTATAATTTTCTTGCTTATTTTAATTTTTATTTCTATCTGTCTTTTACAGTTATGTTTTTGGTAGCCTGGGCTATAGTTTCTTTTTGTGTGAAGATTGAAAGCTCTGCTTGCTCTCTACTGCCTGTTATTTCCTTCCCATCTTCTATCTTTAGTGGACCAATTGTCTCCTTGATTTTTTTTTTCTTGTTATTTGTTGTTTTTATTATCTTTGACTTTTGTTGCAAGTCTTTGTTCATTCTGAGCCTTTGCTTTGCTGACTTCATTTTTGCAGATTTTGGCTATCTCAGGGGTGTCACACTCACGTCGTCATGGTGTCATGATGGTATCCTGACTTTTTTCCCCTTCGCTAAACCCGGCATGGGTGTGGCCAGCGTGTTACGCATCTGGTCCTTGGGCCGCGAGTTTGACAGCCCTGGGCTATCTGCTGATATTCTGCCTTTCTTATGTGTCCCTCTTTCCATATTTTTGTACTTATCCTTTTTGTCTTTCAGTTTATCAGAGAGATCTTTGTGCACCCATGCTGGTTTCTTCTTGGATTTCTTGTTTTTCTTTTTCAATGATATTGTGCTGGAGTGGAATTTTATGACCATATTTTTCAGTTTCTCAAGGTTTCTCTGAGTTTGTTCTTTTAAAATCTAAAACTCTGATATCATTATGTTCTATTGCTTGTGTTTGCACTATACTGAATTCCAATATGACATGGTCACCCCCACCCAAGGTTCCTGCAATTTCCATCTTCTCTGTTTATGAAAACCTCATAAATATCATCTAATTACCTACAGTCTGCCTTTAATTTGATTCATAGAGGTTTGACATAATCTGAATCACAATCTGAATCACAAACTGAAACACAGGTAGAATTAATAAAATGATTTTTTAAAATCTGTCAGCATACACATACCCTTATACTCGAGTCAAAATGTGGATTTGGGTGAATAATTTATTATTTCTTCTTCCATACAATAATCATTGCTACATTTCCTCCATATAAGAATGATTACTACATTCTTGGAAGTATATGGAAGAATGGGGTTTTTTTAAAGAAATGTAGATTTTTAGACAGCATAGGAATAACATCATAGGAAACTTATAAAAAGTAATATATGACAGTGATGGTGAACCTTTTAGACACCGAGTGCCCAAACTGTGTGTGCACGCATGCCCAAACTGAACGGTGCGCGCGAGAATGTGCGCATGCACAGACATGCCCAGACATGCATGCATGCGCAGCAGAGACCCAAAGACCAGCTGGCTGGTGGGAGGTGGGGCATCCCAACACAAGCAGCACAGCAAGAGGTAAGATATTTTTCTTTCGTGAGCTTTTGTTTCGTCGTTTGCAGGGAAACAGAAGCTCACAAAAGAAACGCCAAGGAGATCTGACCTGGGGCGACGGCACGTGTGCCAGCAGAGAAGGTTCTGCGTGTCACCTCTGGCAGTCGTGCCATAGGTTTGCCATCACAGATATATGGTTGTACCATATATACCAGATTTGTTGTACTGTGACTATAGATAAGTTGTAAATGGTATGCTTACTAACCCTAAAAAACTATTAAGTACTATTTTCCATTTCATACTCTCAGACTAATCTCAGATCAGATTTGCTCATTAGAGGATTATACCTTGAACAATTTAAAATGTTCAGCTTACTTCTAGATAGTTACTTGTGTGATGTTATTTCACATGGTCCAATCTAGCACTCAAATGCAGAAAAGGACTAAAAAAAATCATTTTCCATTATTGGATTTAAAAAAAAAGAGTCCTTATTAGAATTGTGTGCCAAAGCTCAATAATCCCTTCTAACCAGTTTCTCTTCTAAAGAAAAATGCCTGTATGAAATATCTCATTTTCTCTCTGATTACATTAAGTTGATATGCAATGATTCCCATGTGCCTTCAAGGATAAATCTGTAAAATGTAATTTTATATTGAATCAGTGCTGGTATAAAATTTAAGATTTTGAGTAAAACTATTATATAATAGTTTTCATTTCTTTCAATTATGTGATGCTGTGAATTTCACTGGCAGGTGGCATCAATCTGACTTTTAAAAAAAGTTTTAATCTATTAATGCCTGATGGAACAAACCTGTGAAAATATCTCTGGCGTTCTACTTTTTTACATTATATAAGAAACCTGTAATTTTACATGCCAGGGAAGACATCATCTCAAATTGAATGCCTATTCAAATTTATAGAACATCATTTTAAATGTACTTTTCCTTTCTGAACAAAAAAGAACCAGATATATGAAGAAACATGAGTTCTGAACCAACTTTACTAAAATGTGCTAATAACTATAGAGCACACTATTCTTTTTTTCTTCAAAAAGAAGAAGAAGCTTATCCCTGTGGGATCTGTCAAATTCAGGATATAAAAATCTTTTACATAGTACAATGTTTGGTAGAAAAAGAAAAGATACCTCTACATCAAAATGTGGATATTTTAAAATAACATATTTTTCATATTATTTGAATGCCTTAATGTCTTGCATCCCATTATATGTCATAAACATAAGTAGAATCAACTTTCCTAAATTTATTGCTTAAATTTCACAATATGCTCAAAAATGACTAAGGGAAAATGCCTTATCTAGATTTTGACTACATTTCATTATATTGCAAACAATTACACTCAAAATACAATAATAGACAGATTTATCTGGAAATAACTCAAAAGAACTTACGGAGTGGATGTTGTAGAACTGGCTATACTACAATCATATATTATGTACCAATTAAACTCTTGATTTTTGCAAATTGTGAAAGAAAGAATTTTTTCTTCTCATGTGGTTTGACAGCAAGACATTGTCCCTGGTATCAAACATTTAATCATGTGACAATACTTATCACTTCATTTGGTTGAAAAACAATTAAGCAACCTTCTTTAGCCAACTCCCTGTCCCAATATAAAGCCCTCAAAGGCTCCCTATTATATCCATCATTTTAACATGATTGTTGGTGAATTTTCCTCATCGCATCAGTATTCATTCCTTTACAATCTTTATATGACTCACTTAATAATAATAATATTAATAATTCATTAAACCTGAATGACACGCAACTCCCAATGACTCTGGGTAGCCATTAAAGAATCTGCAATAAAATCAACCAAAGATAAAAGATAGCAAGCATGGCAGACAGATGGACTGAAGTGGTCTCATATGCCTTTGCCAAATGTTTAGGTAAAGACCCAGGTCTTCTTCTAAACAACAGCAGAATCAGAACCATCTAAATCCTGGGACAACTTTCTTCCAGAGGGCAGGTGTTGCTATACAAAATGTGCACTTTCAGGGTCTTGATGGATGACATTGTTTAATATGCACAAACTCTACAAGATTGAATTGGCCAGGCAGATAGTAGGGGAGATAAGCAGTCCCTCAAGTAATTAGGTCTAAGCCATGTCAACAAACACCAGTGTGAATTGTACCCGGAAGCAAACTGGCAACCAATACAGCTTTCAAAGAAAGATATGTCATACATACTGAGGCATATCCATTGCTGCTCATGCCACTGCATGTTCTGACCTAGGCTCCCTTAAAAAGCAGGAAGCAGAGTCTTGGTCCCAGCAAAACCTCTTTTATTTACACGACTGTGAATTCCTTTCATTCACAGTCAGCAAGGCCTGTCCAAACAGTTTTTCAAAGGAATATTTATAAACATAGACCTGATCTTGCTTGGAAGGCTGCCAGATAACTAATTTCCAAATGCAGTTCAAGGCAAAACTTGGCACAGAGTCTCTCAGAGTCACAGAATGAACAAATTGTTTCCTGCAAAAGCCCACTCCCCGTTCGCTCCTCTATTGTTTCCTATGGGAGGGGCCAATTACCTCAAGGTGTGGCTTTATTCCCAAATCGACCCTGCTTTCTGAGTTGTTCTTGTCTTCTGGCAGCTCTGCACATGCACACACTGGGAACAGGCTACAGCTGTTCCTCTGCCTCATTGCTGTTTAGCTCTGCCTCCGATGCAGAGCCCTCGTCCGAGCTTTCCCCAGCCCCAAGGACTGGCCCATATTCCTCCCCAACCTCCTCACTGTCTGATTCTGCTGCCAGATCTGCTGGCCACCAACGGGCCACAACACTGCATTCTGAACCAACTGAAGCTTCAAGGGCAGCCCCATATAGAACATGTTTGCAGTAGACATTTATATGGAAAAGTTGTTTCTGGATATTTAGCTTCTAATTCCAATTTTAAAAGAAATGACCTTTTCTCACAGAAGAATGGACTTCTAGTTGGCTAAATGTTCTCCCTTGTTAGAAATGTTAGTTGCTACATGCAGTCACCTCTTTCTGAACTGTTCTTTTCACTTTAACATGACTGTGCATTTGTTACAGTACATTACAAATAAATCTTTCCAATTTAGGATTTATATTCTTACTTGTTCTTACACTGCAGAAAAGGACAGTATACCACCTACTTCCCCTCTTTTATCCCCTACGTAATTAGTGGACCTTGAATATATTCAAAATATATTTAAAGTTTTCAGGAAAAAGGAATACAAATAAGTATTTTACCTGATAAGACAACTTCCACCAGATCACCCTCTTGGATATCGGCAGCTGACTTCACCAGCTGGAGTATATTTTCAGTAGTTGAATCATGACGGAAAAGCAGGATTTTATCGTACATCCCATAGAAGCCACACTCAGGAAACTGTAAATGGATAGTATTGAGACTTTATCTCAACTATACACAATATTTAAGCATTATTTTTTATTATTAGTTTTAACCCAGAAAAATCAAAAGTAATGCAGTCACTAGTTGAGATGCTCATAATTAACTATGTCTCTTTCCATAAAGCTACAAAT